>NC_082699.1:43741430-44422854 GCF_949987515.2 Delphinus delphis | reverse complement strand
CCTAAGACTGATACAAGCACCTGTGCAGAAAATGCTAATACTTTCTGTAATGGTGTTAACAGTTATTAGATTAAGAGTTTTTATGGAGTATTTAATTTTATCTTGCAGCAAACCTTTGACATAGGTGCTATTATTTCATGCCCATTTTACAAATAAGGAAAGTGAATCTTGGTAGTCACTGACATAGAACAAAGGACACTCTGGGAATACGGACCCAAAGCCTTTTGCCGAAGTCCATACTGTTTACTGTGCTCCTAAGTACTAACCAATTCACAAGTCCTATTCAACTTCAAAACATATCTCACAACCAGCTACTTCTCACTCCCTCTACGCCTACCCTGGCCCAGCCACCATTACTCTTAGCCTGAACTTTTACAGGTGGCCCCTAACTGGCTTCCCACCATCCCGTCCCTATATTGTCCATTCCCACAGAACAGACCCAGTAATCTTTTAAGTCTGGACAGAGGGTGGAGGGTGGATGGATGTGCATGTATTTGTACACGTAAGGAGGCAACTTGTTTTTACGTGTTCTCAGTTTACACTTTCTCACTTTATGTGATATTTTAATCTTCTTAAAATTGGTCATTTATGATTTCATCTACTAGTTTTGAATGTCATTAACTTCAATCTCTGAAGATAGCTTCAGAGTCTAAAAGCACTGAACTATCATTAATTCCTTGACTTTGACAAGCTGAAGTCAAAAGAAATAAACTGGCCAGTAATTTGAGTAGCAGCGCTGGATTTGAACCAATTTCCATGTATTGATATTTTTGATGGACCTGCGTGTCTACAGCCATTGGTAAGCAGTTTAGTAGGGGACAAGTTATGTATTAGCTTCAAGCTCAGATTTACTGATTTTTATATTTATAGAGTACTATTCAAAAGGATCTTTTAAAAGCAATTTTATATCTATTTTACCTTTTCCTAAAACTATCCAGGTAGGCAAGAGGTAAAATTACATCCATTTTATAGATGATGGGGACACGAAGAGGTAACTGAAACGATGGTCTTGAGTTCCAGTGGTTAATACTTTTCCCATTAAACCACTGTCTAGTTAACCAAATAACAGTATTCAATTAAACTATTGATACACAAAGGAGCTATGATGAAATTAGAATAGTTAAGAGCAACATTACCCAATGAGTTGTGGTTTAGGAGGCTGTCATAAAGAGATACTTATTGGGACTCTTGTACAAAAAGGACCAGCTCAAGAAGGAACATGGCAGGGCTTCCCTGGTGGCGCAGTGGTTGAGAGTCTGCCTGCCAATGCAGGGGACATGGGTTCGTGCCCTGGTCTGGGAATATCCCACGTGCCGCGGAGCGGCTGCGCCTGTGAGCCATGGCCAGTGAGCCTGCGCTCCGCAACGGGAGAGGCCACAACAGTGAGAGGCCCGCATAGCACACACAAAAAAAAGGAACATGGCAGAATTACAAAATTATGAAAGCCACAGTCCAGGAAAACCTGGACCAAGGAAGCATTCTTTAAAAATCTTGAGTATGGTAGTACTTTGTATAGCACATAATAAATTTACAGAACTTAATATTTGAGGATGGTAGTAGAAACAATGTTTTGTTTTCTTTTTTAAACGGCACAGTGCACAGTTGATACTTTCAATGTGCGAGACATACAAAACTATTAACAAAGTTGAAATATACCTAATCGAATCCTGGAACAGATGGAGTATCTGAGCATCCATATCCCTATCAAGGCAAAAGCTTTAAACATTCATCCAATTTAGTGTAAACCAACTCCTATTTTTTCTATATCCTGAAAGCAGAGTTTTTTACCTTAATGAATGATTACACCTGGGAAACTGCACCTGCCTTAATAGTCTGCTTCATCCACTTTACTTGGGGTTGATTTTGCCTTAGAGAAAGCAATCATTAAAGTTTCTTTTCCCTTGCCAAAGATTTAAAAAACAGTCAAGCATTATATACAAATACAGAAAGGCCTATGCCAAGTTAACAAATAAATTATAACTCAAAATGAGGTATGCACACTGATAGTAAGTGCGCTGGTATACTCTATACAAAATGAGGCTGGAGAGTTTACAAACAATTGGTGATGTAAAACAGTGGTTTCCTAGGAACTTACTTAATCAGACCTTTAAAGGGCCCTAGCAAACTTCATTTTTAACAAGGGCCCCAGATGATTCTAGGTTTTGATTGAAGTGTAGTTTGGGGAATCACTTTTAACCTTCACTGTGTGTCAGATTACATATACGATAAAATTAAATTACAAACCATGTAACTGAACAAAAATATCTTTATATAAGCTATTAATAGATACCTAAATACAATATGGTTTTTAAAATGAAATCATGTGTATATAGTTGTATTCATAAAGTACACTAATCAAAAGCTATATGACAACATTAATAGCAAATCCAAATCCAAATGAAGACATTCCTCTGTATTTCATCTTTCATCGAGCATCAAAAACCACCACTATACAAAAACTGAGTTAAGGACAAAATAAGTACTTCAAAATTATATTAAAAATTTAATACTTCCAAGTCACTTTCTCTTTGCAATAAGCTAGTTATTTAATCTAAAATGCACAAAAGAATGAAGTTCACTATTTACTATGATAATTAGAAATGAACTAAAAAAATAAACTTTTAATTATTAGCCCCCCCCCATGATACAAGAGACCAATGCACCAAGAAACACTAAAGCAGTGTTAAAAGTGATAATTTAGTGATCTAAAAAACACTGGTAGTTATTATATAACAATTTACTCTCAGTCTTTCAGCTAATTTGTAAGCCTCACTTATTCCATTAGGTAGCATACAAACTCAATATCTGTATTTCTCCTTGTATCATTTAGTTTGCCCATAAACTGAAGCTCAAGAATGAGTACTTATATACAGAATCCCTGAAAAAATACACTTATGAAAGCCCAAATCAACTAGTATTTAGATTATTTAGTATATGTCTATACCCTGGAGTACTGGTCCATGAAAATGCTAATCATGGCTTTTGTTTTTTTGGTAAGCAATCCAAGTTGTTACCATTTTTACCAGAAATTAGTCTTTGACTATCAAACCATGCATTATTTTTCACTTCCTCTTATCTCATAGTCATAAAGCTTAGTTAGAAGGATACGTCTTTTAGTCCTTTTCTTGTACATTATTCTGTATCCACATTCTCTGCAACGGATTGGATCCCTTGATTTTATTTCATTTTCTGTGTGACATTCTAGAAACAAAACACGTTTATTCAATGCCTAAAAGAGAAATATTACAGACGAGCAAATTATCTTAACCATACTTTTCACCCAAAGCACTAAAATATAGTATACTCAGTCTCAAGGGTATGTTGCCATTACCAACATATTAAGGGAGAAAGAAAAAAAGAGTGGCAGACAATGCATTTTTCCTAGGAAAGAAAATGAAATCTTAATAAGAGGATTTTTTTTAAGATTGTTAAAGTTGTTCTGCTTTCTAACTTTAAAGATGACTCATTTAAGCCAAAGATAAATGCAATAATTTTTTTAAAACCGAGATGAAATACTCTTACTTTTGTGTTACTCTTACCTCCACAGATATATATCATTGGCTGCTGCTTTGGGGGTTGAACGTCCTTCTGGGTGTCCATTGTTGTCCCTGAAATCACAGACTCAAATATTTAATATCTCAAATGGCATCCTCACAAATCTAACCAGGCCTCATGTTTCTCGGAGAAAGCTAAAAAGGTCCCAATTCCTAATCTGTGCTTTTTTCAAACCCTATAGGTGGGTCTAAAGAACGAAACAAAAAAACAACGTATTGTGCATTTACCCCCAAACTGGACACAATAATAAACACTTTACATATGTCATTTCAATTATGCATGCCATTTCATTATAATCTTTACAACAATTCTAGGAGGTATTACTCTTATTTTACAGATGAAGGAACTGGGGTTTAAAGAAGTTAATTTGGGCAGGATTATTCATCTGTTAAGAGTCAGAGATTTAGATCTGACTGCAAAGCTCGCGTCTTCATTTAACACAAGTTCCAAACTTTAGCAAGAGATTGCCAAAAAACTGTATCCCTCAACAGCAGAACGTGCGAACCGAAGATAAGGGAAGAACAAAGAAATAACTCCCAACAGCTAAAACGCCAACAGCTAAAGAGGCAAACAACCCAACAGCTAAAGAGGCAAAGGCCTAACAGCATCGACTCTATCCCCAGTCTCTCCCGACTCTAACCCCACACCAAACCTGTTTAGCCCCTAGCGTCTTTCCAGTTTTGGCCCAAATACCCACCCCCCCAATCCGCCAATTACCTACCCACGTAACACGGAGAAACTTCCCCGCTTCTCCGAACAGATTACGCCTCGCCGCTGTATGGCAGCCAACTTCCGGCGCTGGCTTATGACGCAAGCGGAGTCTCCGCCCCTTCCGCCCCAGGTGTGGCAGAGAAAGTCGGATTGAGTACAGGTGGTGAAGCTGGTTTGTATTTTTGTTGTTGTTGTTTTGGTGGGTTTTTTTGCGGTACGCGGGCCTCTTACTGCTGTGGCCTCTCCCGTTGCGGAGCACAGGCTCCGGACGCGCAGGCTCAGCGGCCATGGCTCACGGGCCCAGCCGCTCCGCGGCATGTGGGATCTTCCCGGACCGGGGCACGAACCCGCGTCCCCTGCATCGGCAGGCGGACTCTCAACCACTGCGCCACCAGGGAAGCCCAGCTGCTGCTTTTTCTGTATTTCAGACTCCGGACAAAAGTGCTTGTTTCGGTCTCACCTGTTTTCACTTTTCAGGGAAGTAAAGCGTTTTAGAAGCTCCTCAAGTCGAAGGAGGTTTGTTTCTCTGACATATGAAGTCGGTAGAAAGTAACACTTTTCCAGGAGGGCAGAGGGTTAGAAGAGAAACCCAAGTGAAGTGCTCGTGGAATCCTAGGCTGACCGTTACTCCGAGGAACGTAGAAGAATCGGCTCCACCGCTAATTTCCACGTAGAAAAGCACTTTTCAGATTATGCATTTCCAGTCGTTTGATACCTGTGCCGGGGCAGTGGAGCAGCCGCCCCTATCCTTCCTTAGAATCATTTCGTTTTTGCTTTTCGCCCCTTTCTCTCCTAGGCTCCCGTCATCCCTGTAACCCCCTCCTTTTACTCGTTTTAAAGCACAGGTGGGCTTGCGGGCAGCTATGTCAATCACTCCCACTTAACGCTAAGGGATTTAGGTAGTGGTAGCTGTCCATTGACCCTCCTTTCATCCCATGTATTAATTCCTTCCCAGAAGAACAAAACGACTTGTCCAGTGGAGGCGTGTTCTTTCCAAGATCAAAATTTTAGTGAGACTAGTAACAGTTGGGTTCACAACATTTGCATTCGTTTGCTTCTTTCACAGCAGGTATTTTACTTATATCACGAGAGAGAAGAAAATGAAGTTATTAAAAATTTAGAAACTAACCAGTTGTTAATAACTATTTTAGTTAATCTGAGAAGCAGGTTTCTTTCTGCCCAACATGCACTACTTTGGTTTTTATTAAGCAGGCTATACCGCTTTTCGGTCTTCCATCCAGCAACTTGGGAACCTTGAGCCTCACCTTTCACTTCCAGAAGGAATTCCAACTGGTTGCACCTCCACAGACCAGCCTGAGAGATTTAACTCGATTTTCTCAGTCTTCCTAGCTGCCGATTTTTAAATTTCCAGGAAACACAGTGGACTGTCCTGCTTCTTTCTCCACAGATAGGCTAAGATAGAACATAAATATTTTAATCATCAGCTCTCTTACGAAATACCCCTCCTCTTAACCAAAGGGAAGAGGTAATCCAATAGAACAGTCAAAATTAGCTTCACTCAAGAAATATTAGGTAAAACCATTGTCATGATAAGAGAAAGATTATGGAGTGATCCAGAAAGTGTAACTTTAATCATTGCAAACTGACCTGGGTTCTGACTATGCAGCTTGAGGTTATCAAGATGATGCTGGCACATAACACAGTTTGTGGAGATCAGAATGGATCAACACATGTAGAATACAAATGGGTCCTGGAACCCTACAGAGGGTTAGGGTAAAGACAAGTTATAGCAAGGAGATCCAGAATTTCAACAAGAGTTCATGTCGAGGCTAGTTCCCAATGCAACATTCTCTTTCCTATCAGCAGGAACCAGTAATTTTAGGATCATTTTGGAGCATGGTCTGTGGATGCTGTTATCAATGGTGACAGCTAACTTTTCTTGAGCATTTGCTACGTGCCGGACATCATCGCATTGCTCTCTCTTAATGAGGGCATTTGTTTTGCCAACTTGGATACTAGTGTTTTTAAATGCTTACATTGCAATAATATGGTTATGGAGATGCAAGTTACTATTTTCCCCCTGAGTATCTGTTTTCCTTTTTCTTGATCATACTCATTTAAGTATACCTGCATAGCTTGACTATCATGGTGATGGAAAACCCTTTCAGTATGTTTTCCTGGATGGTCTCCAAAAGAAGCGTTAGCTCTGTGGAAAACATATGGGTTTTAGAATTCTGAGGTCAGTAATGAGATTACACCCAATCCAGAAAGGGAAGGGAAAAGGCCAAAGACTGTGATGTGTAAAGAATAGGAAAATATAGCTCAGTGGCTTAAATTTGTGGTATATGAGTAAAGCTAGGGCAAGCTACATGTAACTAGGTGTCTTTTTGCCATTTTTGGGGTGGGGAGGGGTGTAAAATTATTCTTCGAGTGAATAGAAGGGAGTTATGATACATTCTTTTACTCTTCAGTTGTAACAAAATATCTAAAGAAAAATTACTAGAGAAAGAGAAAAGGGCAATGTTTAATCGTGTTTTGGGGTCGTGTGGCTTTTATTTAACCATAGGCAAAATCGCCTGCCCTGTTTACAGTGGAGTGGGGAGCAGACCTTACACAAAGTAAGTAAATAATACAGTATTTTATAAGGTGATAAATTATATGGAGAAAATTCAGGAGAGGAGGCTTGCAAGTGCTGGGCAGGGAGTGGCAAAATAGAGGCTTGATTGTAATAGAGACTGGTTTGAGGACCTAGAAAGGACACTACTCATTCTATCCGAACGTGTGAGGGAGGCTTCAGGGAGGTGCCATCTTGAAGAATGTGTAATTCACCAATTCCTTGCCTTAAGTCCTACAGGTACCACAAACGTAACAACCTCGCACTAAATTCATCTTATTTTCTCCCAAACCTGTACTCTTCGCTCCTCACCCCCTGCTGCATGCAGTTCATTCAGCCAACTGAATCAGGTGTAGGTTCTTCTCCACCCCCATTATCTTCCAGAGTAATGCAGTAGCTTCCTAAGCCACCCTCACCTCTCTTCCTTCTGTCTTCCATTCTGCCACCAGAGTGGTCCTTCTAAAATGTCCTACATTGCCTGGGACTTCCCTGGGGGTGCAGCGGTTAAGAATCCACCTGCCAGTGGGGGACAGGGGTTCGAGCCCTGGTCCGGGAAGATCCCACATGTTGCGGAGCAGCTAAGCCCGTGCGCCAAAACTACTGAGTCTGCGCTCTAGAGCCCACGAGCCACAACTACTGAGCCCGCGTGTCTAGAGCCTGTGCTCTGCAACAAGAGAAGCCACCGCAATGAGAAGCCTGCGCACAGCAACGAAAAGTAGCCCCCGCTCACCGCAACTAGAGAAAGCTCGCGCGTAGGATAAACTTCAGACTCTTAATGTGCATCCAAAACTCTCCACGGCTTGGCTTCTTCCCCTTGTCAAGAATTTTCTTTGCCCTTTCCTCAAACCAGTCTTAGTTTCCAGCTGTAACAAATTATTTGTAGTTTCTCTAATGTGCCCAACTGTTTCAATTTTCCTGCTGGTACATTTTGTTTCAAGTTTAGAATCACCTGCTATCTGTCTTTAAAGATGCTACCCTTCCTTCAAAATCCACCTCATATCACAGTCTATATAAAGGTAGCTCTGCCCACTCTTCCGCTGTAGATTTAGTTGATCCCTTTTCTTTTGTGTTACTACCATTCCTCTACTATAGCACTTACACCAGTGAGCCCTTCAGGGCAGTAACTGCGCCATTCCATCTTTGTATTCCCAGTACCTAACCCAATAATTGGCACATAGAGCTTAATCATTGTTAGTGAGTTTGATTTTGGATATATGGCATTTAGTATAACTGTGGGGCATCCACATGGAGAAATGTTCTGTCGGAGGAGAGTGGTAGCAGTGGCTGTTACTGGCTTTAAAGTAATCCTTTTAACTCTGAATGAGAATTATGTAAGCACAGAATGGTAAAGTAAGAAAAATGTTGGGTAGGACGCCCATTTAGGGAGTAAGTAGAGGAAAAGAAGCCAGAAAAAAAGAATTAGGAAGAAGTTGCCAAGAGCAGAAGGACACACATAAAACGTAAAACATCCCTTTTTAGATGCCTAAAAAAACAAGCATAATGATGTCTAGAGATGCTGTAACCAAGTTAGTCAAACCTTTCAGACTTTATCCTGTGTATAGCTAAACTTCTAACCTAAAATGAGTCATTCTGTTTGTAACCTGCTTTTCACGCTTGATTTCATCTCCGGAAACATTTTCAAGTGAATGTTTTCCTACATTATTTTTAATAGCATCCCACTGTAGGACCTGTTAACCTTGCTATACAGTGTTCCCCAAAGTTAAAATGGGGAGGGGAGAAGAGCCTATCAAATTAGGAAGCCCTCATGGAGCCTCGGAGGGGTGTGGGCATGGAGGGATGGGAAAGCGAGTACAGACTTCCTCGGACGGAGGCTGGGCCGGGGGCCTGCGGGTCGCGGGGCCGCCGGCTGGGGCGCCGCGGAGCGAGAGGAAGGGGCGGCGCGGGGCGGCGCGCAGCGGTTACTCAGGGCGGGCCGTTCAAACCGAAGGAGGGAAACGCGGCGGCCCCACACGAAGCTGGCGTGGGGGTTGCCATAGCCTGGCGTCGCTGAAGGCGAGGCCGCGGCTCCTCCCCTGCGCTCCAGAGGCAGCAGCCTCGGTCCTCGCCCGCCCGCCGACCCCGTGGGTGCGGCCGCCCCGGGTCTCCAGGTGGGCGGGAGCAGGGGACGCCAGGTGTGTGCGGGCTGGGCGGCCTCCGGGCTTCCCCGGCCCCGCGCCCGCTCTCGCTCTGCTACCTGGGTGCCGGGACTAGAGAGGCGCCCCGACGCCGTTCACTTTCCCCTCGCTCTGCTCCAGGAGACGGCCCACCCCCCCTCAGCCCGTGGGTGGCTTCCTGGGCCCTGGGGCCAGGCCGGGCCTCCCTCCGACAGCCTGGCCTGGGGAGGGTCCGCGGAGGGACGAGAGGCCCGATTGACGCCTTGCGGAGACCGTTAACCACCCACCCGCCGACTGCTCCTGGGGGAGGAGATGACCGCGCTGCAGCTTACACTGCATCTCAGAAACCCCAATTTGGGAAGTTTCCTCCATTCCAAGGCTAGCTGGAGAAAACAAAGATATTAAAATTACTGTTGTCCGGAAAGCTGGAGGAAATTCAAAATGATTTAGGCCTTTTCAAGTGTTACAACTAATCCCTGTAGCATGTACTTCACGTATACAAATTTTAGCCGGTATCGTGCTACTGCACGTTTTAATGAATTGTTCAAATTAAAATTTTCTCTTTAAGTGGTATTACTTTGGCACGAATTTTAAAGGCAGAGTGAGAAATTTCCTTTTTTGGAAGCCTACATAACGTTGACGTCTAAGAACTCAAGCTTTACTGATGGTAAGATTTAACACTTTAACAAATGAAGGAAATTTGGTTATAATTTGTTATCATATTGTAAGTACTTCATTGAGTTAATCAGTTCTTTTTTTTTTTTTAAGAGCGCTATAGAGATAAGTGTTCTCAATCCTTATCAGGAGTCTGGTTTTAAAAAACGAATATTGAAGAGGCTTGTTTGATTCATCAGTGAACTGTTGAATCAGTAAAACTGAACAAGTCAACAGGCGTTCCACGATTTTGCATAAATAATTTTAAATTTAAAGTTTGAATAACCACATTTTGTTTGAGACCAATGTCTTGGGTTGAAAATGATGAAAGGTGAAAAAAATGATGACATCAGAGAAAGCACGGTGGAAGCAACTTCAAATGCGTAGATGAACAGAAAAAATTAGGAAGTTTTTTGTATGTTTAAAGCAACCGGTTTATGGTTTTTAGCAGGGAGAGGATGATCTCTGCACCCCTACTCTTGTTTCTAACAATTTGCCTCTCAGATTCCCAAATTCTAGCATGGTGAGACACCTAGTGGTGAAGTAGCAGAATAGTTACATTTGTTGCAACTTTAAAAAAAAAGGCTGGGACCTAACTTTACCAAATGAGTGAAAACTGTTAACTTAATAGAGTGATTCTCAGAGAGGGGGAAATATTCGTGGATGGAGGTGTAATTTGAAAACACATTCTATCTTATTAACTTAATATTTTGAAAACAAAAATTGTTTAAAAATATAATATGAATTATAGAAAGCAAAGTTTGATAATTTTGGCTGGTAAGCATGTACGGAAGAGAGCAGTGATTGTCACAATCTGAGGGAATCTAAATCAGAAGAGAACATGTGTGAGATTTACCAAAACGGAATATAGGTTTTAAAGACTGAAAAACACCTAGATACTTTGCCCAGTAATAATGATCTCCTAATGATCATTACAACATAAAGAAACTATTTGGTTTTGTGGTTATTGTAGCAATTTTTTTAAGCTCATTCATTTACATATTTAACTGATGTAACTTAAGCATAAATAAATTACTTTCCCATTATACTCAACTAAAATACATCTTCCCAGGATCTTTTTAATAGAGAAAAATCGTGTACTTGGCCTGGAGAAAACTTTGGAAGAATGACAATTTTCTTAGTGTCCCTTGAATAGTCTGCAGAAATATATGCTATGATAACTTTCTTATCTTTTCTTCTTATACTTTGAGCTAAGATGTAATTCAAGTTTCCACAAAGAAGGAATGCAATGATAGCGTTGAAAAGGTGAAAGAGTAAAGTATTTCCTTAAAAACAAATGAGTAAAGTATTTCCTAGTGTCATTCCTTACAAATATAATTACTGAATCACATTTCTTCTTTAAGGAGTGTACTTGAATTCTTTATTTGCAATTTCAAGAATATTATAAAGGGTGGGTTTCCCCCAAATAGAAAATATTTAGAAGATGAGGCATGAATGAGTATAACTTGCCAGGTTTGACATGGCCATGTATCTGTGGGGCAGGGGTTCATTTTGGCTAACTCAAGAATGTGTTAGTAATTTATTAGTGAGCCAAAGAGTCTTTGCAAAGGTGAAAGTCTGCCAATTTAGACCTTGTGAATGGTCAGGAGGACTGAGTTTCTGAGACAGGCCCGTGTTACAAGTATAAATGACATTATCCTAGAGTTGTTTAGCCATATTGCAGTTTAGTCTAGTGGCAGCACTTACGTGACACATTTCCCAAATACATGTTTAAAAATCAGCATATAGTTTTTTTTTTTAAGCAGCTTTATTTACATCGCAAAATATCGAAAGGAAATATCCAACTGACAAAATATAGGTCAGCACAAATAAGCTAGAATATTAAAACTACAATAATGTACTTTAGCGCTGTAAAAGTCATAAAGTAATTAAATCATCTAAAAATGATGCCATGAGATTTTTGTTTTTCTCAAGTGTAGTTCAAGAAAATATTTCTGCATGGTGCCTAGCCTATGCTTAGTCAGGTAATCTGTGAATATTTATTTCCTGGAAATTTTGGTCTTTGCGATGTTAAAACATTGTTTTATGTAAGAGACATGAGTACAGAGTAGATTTGTTTTTTAAAGTAACTTTTCTTATTGCCATACAATTTTCCATTATTATTTGTGCTCATAACAAGTAATGTATTTTGGTGTAAGCTGCCAGACTGTTCATTTCAAAGGAAGAATAAAATTTGTTTTCACTTTGTAGAAACAGAGATTTTGAAGATGTCAGAAAGGCATTCAGGTCAAGCTGGCACTGGAGCAGGAAATGAGGTGGACTCTCCTATTGTCAACATCAAGTCGTCCAGCTTTGGAGACTTTTGTTCCACATCTTCATTTCAAGATAGTGGCTACAGTGAGCTGTTAAAATCGTGCAGCTTTGATAATACAGATAAAGAATCATTTGGAAAGAAAGAAAGAGGCTCAACTTTAATCCATGAACATCCTGAAACTTCAAGTCTGGCCTTAACACATAGTTTAGAGTCTCCGACTCAAAGAAAGAGATTTGTCTTCCCCAGGAAGGAAAAGGATAAAACCCCAGACCTTTGTGAAACTCCTAAAGTCAGTGGAAAAAAATTTTTACTGCGCAGAAGATTGGACGTATCTTTCTCTCTTCTAAAGGGGGACTTTGAATCACAAAATAGTTCTCTCGAAAGTAGTACAAGCCAAGTTCCCAATTTAGAAAAAAATATTCCAAGCAGTGCTTCAGGTTTCCCAAGGCAAAATAATTTTAGTTCTTTGGTTACTAGCACTTTGAAAACAGAAGAAGCGACTTCCAGCAGTCAAAAATTGAGACTTAATTTTTCTCAACAGAAGACGTCCACAGTTGATGATTCCAAAGATAACTGTAGCCTATTTGAAGTTGAATGTATATCTCCAATTCAAGGCAATAGTTTTAAAGACTCTATCACACATGACTTTAGCGACAGCAGTCTATGTATTAATGATGAGAATACATATCCTGAACTTCTGGGCTCTTCGGTCAGTAGAACAACTTGTGGAACAGATGAGGACATATTTGTGACTCCAATAAGTAATCTTGTAGCAAATGTTAAATTTAATGTAAGTCAAAGGCTTTCTCCTTTAGGTGAAGTGAGACGCAATATTTCAACACCTGAAGACAGTGGCTTTAACTCACTTTGCTTGGATAAATCAGAAGATTCCCTCACTGACCAAGAGGGCTCTTTCCAAGAACTGCTTCAGAAACACAAGGGAACTCTCAAAGTCAGGGACACGGTAAGAAGATCAAGGCGTCTTGGAAGATTAAGAAGACTGTCCACCCTTAGGGAGCAAGGCTCACAATCTGAGACAGAAGAAGAAAAGCAGCCCAACCTCTCTGGCTCTGAATCAACACCAGTGGCCACTTCAGACATCTCAGAGAGTCAGCCAAGCAGTGACAGTAAGAGTGGGGATTTGAGTTTAAGCTTTAAGAATTTATCAAAGACCCCAGCCTTGCAGTTAGTGCATGAGCTCTTTATGAAAAGCAAAAGGAAAAGACTCCAGCAAAGCGGTGCACGTGAATTGTTAGAAGAAAGGGACGGGGGGAAAATAGCTGTACTACAGCGTGTACTTGCAGGCCTGATTGGCAAGAAAATGGGTATAGAAAAACTGGACATCTTAACAGAATTAAAATACAGAAACTTAAAGCATGTTCTTGCTATGGTTTTAGATTCCTTGGCTGCAGAAAGCCTATGCAGGTAAGAAATTTTTTTTTTCTGAAATAAAACTGCCTTTTATCACTTTTTTTTTTTTTAAGTTGGAAAGCTTTTCTGTTAGTTGAGTACTTTTTTTTGAAATTTTGTTTTAGCATCTCTATCTTGGATACTTTATATTTTGTCAAAGGTGGTTTAGTGAAATTCTTCAGTGTCTCAGAAATTTCACAGAAATTTCAGTATATTGAATGTCGCTTCATAAGTAAAGAGAAACGAAGTCACATATATAGGAGTATTGAGGGTAGGAACTAGAGTTACAAGACTAAAGAGAGACTGTGTTTATACTGGCAATTTTGCGAAGTGCAGGACTATCAGAAGACAAGGCCCTTGGGAATGCCGTGACCAGGAAGGAGGGAAGCCATGTGGAACAGGATTTTTGCAAGATCATGGTTGGGGAAGGACATGCAAGAGAGTTAGTGAGCCTCTTTTTCCATAGGTATGTGTGAAGAGTTGGGTTCATAGAATCCTTACTCTTTTATGGCCCCTTCTTCTATTAAAACCCTTCTTCACCTTTTCCCCATAAATTAAGTGTAGGCTATTGTAGAGAATTGTAGAATCTTATAGCTGGAAGTCTTCTGAAATGTCTAGTCCTATCATGTATTTTGCAGATGAGAAAACTGAGCTCCAGAGAAGTGATCTGCCAATGGTCACTCAAGGAGACAGAAACAGATTCAGGTCTACAGCTGAGCCCTCTGATTTCTAAGCCCATATTTTCCCAAAACTCTTATTAAGGTTTAAGTCCTTTCAGAATAGCCTTGATCAGGAATGTCTTTGGTGTAACCCAAGTAGGATGATAAGCAGATTAATGGCCTACATACATGTGCCTTTAAAAAAATGTTCAAATGAGATAAATTACTTGTTTAAAAAAATAAGGAGATGGCTGCGACATAGGAATTTTATTTTTATATGCTGGAGTATTTGGATACAGACCAGTTAGAATTAAAACTTGGGTGACTCTTTTGGGTGCTCGCTTGTAGGAACAAATGATATTCAGTCATATTTCAATAATTGCCTTTGCTGCCATCCCTCTAGATTTATAGTATTTGTATTGCAGAGTGCATGTATAATCTTGGCAGTGCTTATTCTTGGTAATATGAGAAATTACAGTAAGTTGAAATAGCTGAGGCAAATACCCAAACATGTATTTCATTTCTTCCCCATTAATGAGTGACTTTCTGCCTATATCTCTCCATCTATCTGATATAAGGCACATGTATCGGCTTAAGGAGAGGCAATGGCAATTGAAGTGGCCACGGTAACTGGAAGAATAGTAGTGTTGACAACTCAACTGTAACCTGGGGCCCTCCATAACCTTCTCCTGACCTCATTCACTTTGAGTGATTTGTTAAGTTAAAGTAATAAAAAAAGACCATATTAACAGTTGCAGGATTAGCTTTTCTTTAATAATGAATGTAGTCCAAGTTATTGATAAATAAGCAATCACTAGACATAAATTGTGTTTTTCTTTAGCTGCTTGAGTCTTATAAACTTTGGTTTATAAAATAGGAACTTTGTAGTGCTACCCACAATAATGTTTATTACAGCTGACCCTTGAACAGCCAGAGATTAGGGGCGCTGACCCTCTGCCATGCAGTCTAAAAATCTTTGTATAATTTATAGTCAGCTCTCCATATCCGAGTTTCCTCCGTATCCGCGGTTCGGCATCCCTGGATTCAACCAACCAGTCTGTGTAGTATTTACTATTGAAAAAATCCACCTGTAAGTGGATCCGATCCACAGAATTCAAACCCATGTTGTTCAGGGATCAACTGTATTTGGCACTTAGTACTTCCAATAAAGGGCTGATTGCTTTTGTGTTTATTTAATCAAAGTGACAGAAATTTGTTAAATACAATAATAGGAGAAATTTATAGAATCTCTTGCACTACAGTTGATAATCATTTGCTGCATGTCATGTTCCAAATTTTTAATCTTAGTGTCATGTCTAAGTTAAATCCTCTTAATCAGCCTCACAGTGGACTCATTTGGGTTTATATATGAAACTTTGTTTTTTCCTTAACCATTTATGAGATTGTAATCTGTCAATATGATGCTGGCATATTTTAATAGGTATTCTTTCACAACTATGCAGATCAAGTCATATTTTTAATGTAAAATTTTAGCTTTAAATAAACTATCCAAAATCTTTAAAATGAATTTTTCTTATTGTCATGTGTGAAAAATATTAATTCTGTGGAATATATACAATATAAGGACTGATCTTTTTGTTACAGTATTTGGAAAGTGAGCAAAAATTGGCGTGAAATTATTATTCAAGATAAAAAAGCAAATCAGAGGAGGAAATTTCATATCACACAACTGAAAACAGATACTGAGGTAATGTATATAATACTATTCTAAAATGGATTTGTATAAATATCTAATAATCCCATATGGCTGGACAACCTCATTTGGTTTTCCTGCTATCTTTTAACCTTTCCATTTACCAACATTGACTCATAAACTCTTTTTTTGTTTGTTTTTGGCTGTGCCACGTGGCTTGTGGAATCTCAGGGATTGAGCCTGGGCCACGGCAGTGAAAGCCTGGAATCCTAACCACTAGGCCACCAGGGAACTCATGCACTCATAAACTCTTTATTTTTCCCAAACTCCATCTCTACCCAGTGCATCAGTGGAGTAGCCTAACTGACATCAAGAACATCTTACTGGGTTTTGTTGTTAAGTGTGTATGCTGTTAGCAGTATTTGAATACCATTTGAATAGGATATGCTGGACCCTATTCATAGTTAGACATCCTTCTAGCATTTTCCCATCCAGTCTTTTGAGTAGATACTACATGCAGTTGCTCAGATTACAATGTGAACATTTGTGACGTGATCCCTTGCTTTCCTGGCACTCATACCCAGTGCCAGTGGGTGATACCCAGTGAGTGATAGTTACAAACAGGAGATTACAGTACAGGTGTGTTAGAGGAAGCCCAGAGTTCTCTCTATTGAACATTTAAAAGGAGTGGGGATCAAGAGGAGGAAAAAATGCATCTCAGCTGAGAGCTGAATAACGAGTTAGGGAAAGTGTTTCAGCAGAGGGAATAGCATATATGGAGGCCTGGAGGTGAGTGAGCATGGCAGATTGGTACTTGTAAGACATCATAAACTTGTGCTCTCTTGAAGATTTGAGGTCCAGCTTTGAAGTTACAAGAAAAGTTTTACAGAAGCTGATTAATTCTTTCTGGGGATACTACTTTGTATAACAGGCATCTGATGACTCTGGCACCCATATTTACTGTATATTCAACTTTTAGACCTTTCTTAGGCATCAATACCAAAAGAAACTCTGAGAATTAACTTTCTTATTCTTGTTCTAGTAAAAAGTGTTTAATAACATAAGTAAATTTATAATTTGGTGAAATATAATAACTGAGATGAAGCATGGTATAAACTAATATGAACACCTAGATACAGATTGGGGAGTTTCTCATTCCAAGGAAATATTAGGGACCGCTATTAACTAAAGTATTGACTTTCTATTTTATTTGAAGAAACGTTTTACCTTCTCACCTATAATAATCCTTCACGACTGACTCACGGCTCTAGGCTACTGCTGCAGCTGCTGGCTCTGGGAGCTTATAATACTGAAGATATAAATTTCCTTCTTAACTTATCTTTTTAGAGTGGCTCCCTACATGCTAAGGACAGACCAAAAGCACATTTTTAAGCAAGTACCCATTAATATTAAACTTTTAGCTCCATGTACTCTTTACATCCTATGTGGAAGAAACATGTTGTATTGGTAAGCCTTTGGGTAGTTCTAGATAAAGCATTCTACCCTCATATCCTAGCCACCAATTTTTTTTTTAACTTGGTTTCTTAAAGGACTGTACTTTTTCCTTACTTGAGTATTTTCCTTTATTCTGATTTGCTTTAAATTTTTTTTTCAATAGACACAGTACATGGTTTAAAACATCAAATTGCACTTTAAGGCTTATAAGAAAGCACATATTCTCCTGCCCTTCCTACTCTTGATTCTTGCCCCATCGAGGCAATCACTTTTTAGTTGTTCCTTTTGATATTTACCTCCATATTGCTGAATGGCATGCCTTTACTGCTGTTTCTTCTTTTGTGTTTTTCTATAGAGGGACTAGGTGAGTTCTCTAACCTCTCACCACTACCTATCTACCCACCTCTCCCTCTGAAGTCCTTTCTCCTATCTTATGAATGTAACTACACCATTGTTTGGGAGCAAATTAGAATTAGGTGCTGACATTATTAAGACTGCGTTGAGATTCTTATGACTTTTTGACAGCTGTGACATGTAGTACAGTATGATTATACCTGTTATACCTTTTTTCCTCAGAGTTAATAATTGCCCAGTTTCTTTCTTTCTTTCTCTTCTTTTTTTTTTTTTTTTTTTTTGCTTATTGTTTCTCTATACAGATCCCTGACTCATCTCCTGTTATCCACCAGAACTGGAAATCTCCTCTTAACTCTGAATGTATCAGGTATTCTACCTGTTCCCTCTTTTCCTCAGAGACATCCTTCCAGATGCCTTTTGCCCTCCTCTTCTGAAATGGACTGGTTGCTTTCTACCTGAACTATCCTAATGTATATCATTAACCAAAACAGAAAAATTATAAAACAAAGTTGTTTGGTGGTTTTCCTCATACTTGTATAGTGTCACTGAAAGCCCTTTATATGTAAAAATTAAAACGCACACACCAGCTATGTGTGATAGGATCTCTATTTAATCTGTTTGCTTTGCAGCAGTGAGAATGACCATTAAAATCAGAATATCACACTTTTTCCATTGAATTTCTTAATTTACTGTAGTCTTCACTGTTTTCTTATAATCATGGAAATGAACATCAGTAAGGTGACTCCCCTGTCACATTTAAATATATTCTGGTAACGTGATGGAGACTGTATTTTGAACCATGTTGGTGCTCATGAATGCGTGCCTTTGTTGACTGCTTGACCTTATACTGTTCAGAGATAGTAGCACACATTTTAAGCTCCAACAGGGCAGGGATTCGACTGTTTTATTCACTCGACACCTAGTAGATGTTTTATGAATGTTTGTTAAATGAATGAATGTTTCTTCTGTGGATGAAATTTGCTTCAACAACATATCTGTATTCATTTTTTGGTGCATGCAGCATCACTGTGTTTGCCAACTGCATCGAAATCCAATGGGTGTCTTCTTTTAGTATGCTCTTGTGTCATACGCTTCTAGCTTAGGCTGCAAATCATTTATAAAGTGTAACATAAAGAGATGTATTGAGTCCTTGAATAAGTTCAACTGTATTAATTCTAATTTCTGAAAACCAATATTCATCCATCACACTTATGCATATGTTGTTAAACTGTTAATGGCATAATTTTTCATGGCCAGCTAACTTCATTCCTATACTTATCCTACTGTCATTTCTCATATTTTTAACTCTCCCCATTTAGGAGCCAACTCTGGCAAAAGGAGACTATCAAGGGAGAGGAAACACAATTATAGTTGGACACTTAAGGAAATTCACCTGTAGTACATTTTATTTTGATAATTGGTTACAAATGCCAATTTGTTAAAAAAAAAAAAACTTACTATTTTTTCTCATTCCCAACCTTAACAAAATAGAAGGCTATAAGGATTATTCATTGAAAATATTTCTTGGCTAAATATTTGAGTAATGTGGAAATCCAGTTCAAATAAGAGACATTTTTTTTCTCCTTTTAAAATATCAAAGCTGTTTAAAACTCAAGTGTAAAAATTAATCAAGCATTGCAAGTATCTGGTATTTGTATAAACCAGCCAAACAAATTGGGTTTCATGGTCTAACCAGGCCCATTATTTTTCTGACATGCGGCTAAGGTAAGAAACCTTCAAAGAATTCCATGATGTCCCATAGTAAGCTTTGATTCACCTCCTCTTACACCTTGGCCTAAAAGGGGACTTGGTAAACTCTGATCTGTGGGCCAAATCCTGTCCATCACCTGTGTTTTTAAAGTAAGTTTTATTGGAACACAGCCCTGCTCCTTTCATTTACATATATCCATAGCTGTGTTTGCTAAAACAACAATTAAGTAGCTTGTAACTATCTGGTCCTTTTCAGGAAAAGTTTGCAAACCCACGCTCTAAACAGAAAAATAACCAAGCATGCAAACTTAAAGCTAGCATTTATTGTCTTAATTTTTTCTTTTTCTTTTCCTTTGACTTTTAAATGCTAGATGAGAGGGTTTTTTTTTTTTTTTTTTTCCTTTTTTCTAAAAAGGAAAGGTTTAGGGAGAAAATTCCAGTAGTGTAAAACCACTTCCAAACATTTAAATACATGTGCATCAGAAAGCTGTCCTGGAACTTTTGATATTACAGTGTTGACCCCTCTTGTCTTTTACCACAGGGGGCTATATTAAATGTTGATGATGCTGCCACTCGGCTCCATCTTTTAAATCGATCAGCTTTAAGATCTGTGCAAGCACAGGCTAGGACACCAGGTTTTCAGAAAGAACAAGTTTCAACATTTTCTCCTTGGGGAGAAGTTTTGACACCTATAGCGAGTTCTTCTGTTACTCACTTAAGTAGTAAACAGGAAGAATACGTTAAGGTGAGTATCATAAGTTATTAAATATTTACAGATTTTGAAATAAAGCAATTCTCTATGCGAAAATGGAAGATTTAGTTTGTGTGCTTTTACTACAGGTTGCCAAAACACTTTTTATTGATGAAGCATTAAAACCTTGCCCAAGGTGCCAATCCCCTGCTAAGTACCAGCCTTATAAGAAAAGGGGACTATGTAGCAGCACAGCCTGTGGTTTTGACTTTTGTGTGTTATGTTTGTGTGCTTATCATGGGTCTGAAGAATGTAGTAGAGGAGCAGCAAAGCCAAGAAATAGAAAAGATGCTCTTCCAGGAAGTGCCCAGAGTAAGCGGAATTTAAAACGCCTCTAAAGAGACTTCACATATAAAAGAAGGACATTTTGTTTGGCTTAAAATTATGAATATTTTGAAAGCATGCAAGTCTTCCCATCAATGACAGATGATGATTTATTTCCTACTTTGTATATATTGTGATCCATGTCATTGTATGTTTTCTTTAAAGTAGTGAGCTTTGAAAAAATCTTATTTTACAATGTCATTTTTACTCATTTTAATAATTTAGTGTTTTTAAATAAAGAATTTTCAGTGTTATATATATGTATTTAACTGTTTCATGTAACATTTAAAAATTGTGCATTTCATCACTATGTGTTGAAATGTTCTTCGATTACTTTTCAAAAGTAGTTTTCCAAATAGTATTAAAAATTCTGAACTTGAGATAGATGGCCTTATAGATTTCAAAATCTTTGAATATTTGACTGAAATGAAATGTAAATAAAATGTTTTCAGAAGTTCTGTTGAATTTATAATCTCAGTCTTTCTCTTAATTTAATTAATGTCATATTTGGGCAGACTTCTGGTTAAATAAAATTTACTTAATATTGATAACTAAGATGTAAAAAGTAAATTATTAGATATATGTGGTTATTCACCATGAGAGTCTTAGGTAATAAACACCCAGAAGTCACACGTAAGTTTCCTTTACCTTGTTACACATGAAATTGTCAGTAGTGCAATGTAGAAATCTGAAATCCTATCTCTGGTCCATGAGGAGGCACTTTGTATATTGCAGTCACATTGCCCTCTCAGTGTGTCACATTTGTCATCTTATGGTTGCTCAGTCCATTAAGAAAGTAGTATTTTATTTCACCCTGGTGGTGAAAAAGAAGATTTTACCACATTTAGTTTTAGAAATCAATAATCTACATGTGTTCCTCTCTACTGAAGGAACTGTTAAACGATGGAAGTTCAATTAAAAAAAAAATTTCTGGCTTTAAATTGGGATGAGTATTGTAATAAAGTCAATATGAGTGAAATAGTATAAGGACTTAATACCACATATTTAAATGAGTTTACAATAAAAATAAAACTTTCTGAAGACAAAAGATCAGAGTAGAAATTCAAAAGTTAATGAGTGAAGCTAATTCCAAGCTTCTTATTGGTAGGTTTTACATTTGTGATGAGTTCAAGAGGTAGGTAGGTTAACTGGAAGAAAATCATATGGTATTCATGAATAACTTTATTAAAGTCTCCAGATATCCAGAAAATAATCATCATTATTCTAATTGTTGTAAATTATTATGTATTATAGTAACTGGCTGGTGCAGCTACCCTAGCCATATGTTCCAATAGCGTCCTGTGCTTCCTCTGTCGTGGCACTTAGTTTCACTTTGCTTAACTTGTTTTTTAATTTTCTTTCCTCATGAGACTGTAAGCTCTGTGAAGGCCTGTCATATTTGATTTAAATACCGTTGTATCCCTAACACCTAGCCTGGTACCAGGCAAGTAGCAGGTGCTCAGTAAATATTTATTGAATGAGTGGATTTTTTTTAGTGCTATCAGTGTTAACTTTTTATCCAAGTAAACCATTATAATGCTATCCTAATAATTTGTTAATTTTTAATGCTTGATTTCATGGATTAATGCTTGATTACATGAAAAAGTAGAATCTAAATGATTTCTTAAATTGATTTTAAACGTGTAATCTAATCAATAGATTTGTTTGGTCTACTCACTCTTTTAGCTGATTTTTCTATAACTAGCTAGGGTGTAATGCAAGGAATACTAGCCCAGGAATCAAAAAGCCTGGGTTGGTATCCTGAACTACTTACTAGCTGTGCCCTTATGCAAGTCACTTATTGATTCTGAGTATATTTCTTTAACTATAAATAAGGGAAGTTAAAAGAAATGATGTATTGTGAAATTACCCTGTTAACACCAATCAGTGTTACTACACGTTTGGCTGTATGTGAATACAATAAAGTGAAATAACATTTGTGGGGATAGAGCATATGATCTTAATATCATTAACACTATGCTGAATGAAACTGTAAAGTCAACCTCTAACCTGCTTGTGAAAATTGTTTGGTTGGAAAAAAAATTCAACAAACAATTAATTGAGCATTTGCTATGTCCAGGCACTGTTTTAAGTCCTTTACATGAGTTAACTCATTTATTCCTCAAAGCGACTCTGTAATGCAGTTATCATTCCTTTTTTTTTATCAGGAAACCAAGAATCAGGTTAAATAATCTAAAATCACACAGATAGCAAGTGTGGGGAGCCAGGATTCTAGCAGAGGTAGTCTGCCACTTGTATGTGACAAAACTCTTTGCAGAACCCTTGTTGATAAATTCAAGATGCATATAATTACCATGTCTTTAATGGAAGATTGTTTTGCCATTTAAGAAAAATCTTTTGGTATACCAGGAAAAAAATTCTAAGAACAATTATGCCTGAATAGAGTAGTTCCTTAGCTCATGAGTGGCTTAAACAACTATCTCATTTGATAAACTAAATGAACTGCATGAATACAATTATCTTGAGAACTCAGTTCCAGAGGAAGGCCACTGGTTCCATCCCAAGGTCTGTGTAATCTAAAGATACAAGGCATGAAGACAAGAATAAGTATTACCACATTCCAGTAATGACTACATTCTTATAGGTTCTGATTATTGTGTGAGAGTAAGTAATAAGAAGAAGCTCACCGATCATTTCTTGATGGGACTACTCAGTTCCCAAGAAGATTCCAAAACAAGAGGAATGATTAAATTTGGCACTTTATTCTTCTGTTTCACTTCTTAATGAAGACATTAGGAAAATAATTAGTATTAATTCTGGGGAAAACCAATAAATTCTTTACCTTCTACTGATTTAGGATAACAGTCTCTCTGTCGTTTCCCCCTACTGTGTGCCCCCCTTGCAGCCTTGCTAGCAAGTGGGCAAGAATATTCTATTTGACTTCTACTTGATTCCAGGAATGACGGATATGTTTTTATTTTGACCCCCTAGTTTGGAAAAAAATGGTGATAAACTTGTGATAAGTCATATAAAGTGAAACAACACTTTAAGAGCTATCTGATCATTTTATTATAGCATTTCTATGGGCGAAAATAATAGATTTTAAAATCTATTCCAGCTATTTTAAAGGCTTAATAAGGTCTTATGGAATTCTTAGCAATAATTTAATGGTAGAAGTACTACTGAGAAAACATTTTTTTTTTTTTTTTTTTTTTTTGCTGTACGCGGGCCTCTCACTGTGGTGGCCTCTCCCGTTGCGGAGCACAGGCTCCAGAAGCGCAGGCTCAGCGGCCATGGCTCACGGGCCCAGCCGCTCAGCGCCGGACCGGGGCACGAACACGTGTACCCTGCATCGGCAGGCGGATTCTTAACCACTGCGCCACCAGGGAAGCCCGAGAAAACATTTCTGATACTTATGTAGCACTGCGTAAAGCTAAGTTTTTTTTGTTACCTTTCCTCAATTTACGACACAAAGCAAAACCGTCAAAAATGTATGACTGAAAAAACTACTGAACATTTCTACATTTGATCTCTTATGTTCCTGGTTTGCATTAAGTTACTTATATGGATTTATTTTAAATTGTGTCTCTTAAAAATAGTATATTAAAAGATGGAAATAAAATACCCATTATTATTGTTTCTGTGTGGAGGAGGGTAAATATTTCAAAGCTCACACTAAACATTCCACAAGGGGGCACCAAAGACTCATTTATGGTGATTTTGGCTCACCTTCAAAAAAAAGTAAATTTAGCTTTTATATATTTGATATTGATGTGGTGTGACACTGCCAGATAGGGGAAATGTTCCTTGACTTAATTTTTAAAGGGTATATAGAATAAATTTTGGTAATAGTTATTATTAAGAGTTGGTAACTAAAATACTTTAGCTGACTTGCAAGAGTGTACTGTTTTCCGGGATGACTTTTAGCAGAACACCTTGTTGGCGGCTGGGTCTGTAACTTGGCCATCTGTGTTCTCTTGCCCAATGGCTCTGCCATGCTGGCTCCTTCATCACAGACTGTGGAACCAGAGGAGTGGAAGGAGCAGTAGAAACATGGAGGTGAGTGCTGATTATGAATGCTGATGGCATGCTACCAATTTTTTCCCTCTGGAATTCTCATTTCTGCAGAAAGATGGTGCTGGTTCAGGTCATAATCACATCCTGCCTAGATTCTGCTCAATGCCTCCTAACAGGTCTCTTTACTTCTACTTTCTGCCCATCTGACTCTGTCCTAGTGTCCATTGCCAGGTTATTTGTACTCAAACATGGCTCCAATTATGTTGCTTCCTATTAAAGATGTGGCAGAATTTAGGATCTCCTAATGGTCCTAACTTTCTAGCAATCTTTCCCACCATTCCACTCTGTACACTTTCTTCCAGCCAAACCAGACTCCCTTACTGTTTTCTAAACTCCCCTTGTGCTTTCTCCTGCTTCTTCTCTGTCTTGCCACTCTAAATCCCATCAAATCCAGCTAATCCTTAGTTTCTTTCCATGAATCATTTTTTTTTTAACATCTTTACTGGAGTATAATTGCTTTACAATGGTGTGTTAGTTTCTGCTTTATAACAAAGTGAATCAGCTATACATATACATATATCCCCATATCTCTTAAACCAAACAAATAAGAAACCCACTCATTGTGCGTGGTGACATTGGTCTGCACCTTGCTTTTTCCTTATCTATCTCTTTTCCTTATCTACAGAGCTGCCTCATTCTTTTCACTAGCTGCCTGTGGTTGTACCATAATAGAACCCAAACCCGTCCAGATGGACAAATAGGTTGTTACTGAGCTTTTAGTCTTTGTTTTCTTTTTTAAAAATTTTTTAATTTATTTTTTTATACAGCAGGTTCTTATTAGTCATCAATTTTATACACATCAGTGTATACATGTCAATCCCAATCGCCCAATTCATCACAACACAACCCCAACCCCCGCTGCTTTCCCCCCTTGGTGTCCATACGTTTGTTCTCTACATCTGTGTCTCAATTTCGGCTCTGCAAACCTGTTAATCTGTACAATTTTTCTTTTTTTTTGGAATTTTCAACATTTATTTATTTTTTACATCTTTATTGGAGTATAATTACTTTACAATGGTGTGTTAGTTTCTGCTTTATAACAAAGTGAATCAATTATACATATACATATGTTCCCATATCTCTTCCCTCTTGCATCTCCCTCCCTCCCACCTCTCTAGGTGGTCACAAAGCACCGAGCTGATCTCCCTGTGCTGTGCGGCTGCTTCCCACTACCTATCTATTTTACATTTGGTAGTGTATATATGTCCATGCCACTCTCTCTCTTTGTCCCAGCTTCCCCTTCCCCCACCCCATATCCTCAAGTCCATTCTCTAGTAGGTCTGTGTCTTTATTCCTGTCTTACCCCTAGGTTCTTCATGACCTTTTCTTCCTTAAATTCCATATACATGTGTTAGCATACGGTATTTGTCTTTCTCTTTCTGACTTACTTCACTCTGTATGACAGACTCTAGGTCCATCCACCTCATTACAAATAGCTCAATTTTGTTTCTTTTTATGGTTGAGTAATATTCCATTGTATATATGTGCCACATCTTCTTTATCCCTTCATCCGATGATGGACACTTAGGTTGTTTCCATCTCCTGGCTATTGTAAATAGAGCTGCAATGAACATTTTGGTACATGACTCTTTTTTGAATTATGGTTTTCTCAGGGCATATGCCCAGTAGCGGGATTGCTGGGTCATATGTTAGTTCTATTTGTAGTTTTTAAGGAACCGCCATACTGTTCTCCATAGTGGCTGTACCAATTCACATTCCCACCAGCAGAGCAAGAGTGTTCCCTTTTCTCCACACCCTCTCCTGCATTTATTGTTTCTAGATTTTTTGATGATGGCCATTCTGACTGGTGTGAGATGATATCTCATTGTAGTTTTGATTTGCATTTCTCTAATGATTAATGATGTTGAGCATTCTTTCATGTGTTTGTTGGCAGTCTGTATATCTTCTTTGGAGAAATGTCTATTTAGGTCTTCTGCCCATTTTTGGATTGGGTTGTTTGTTTTTTTGTTATTGAGCTGCATGAGCTGCTTGTAAATTTTGGAGATTAATCCTTTGTCAGTTGCTTCATTTGCAAATATTTTCTCCCATTCTGAGGGTTGTCTTTTGGTCTTGTTTATGTTTTCCTTTGCTGTGCAAAAGCTTTGAAGTTTCATTAGGTCCCATTTGTTTCTTTTTGCTTTTATTTCCATTTCTCTAGGAGGTGGGTCAAAAAGGATCTTGCTGTGATTTATGTCACAGAGT
This sequence comes from Delphinus delphis, assembly GCF_949987515.2. Lineage (NCBI taxonomy): Eukaryota > Metazoa > Chordata > Mammalia > Artiodactyla > Delphinidae > Delphinus > Delphinus delphis. Next base: position 44,396,413 of record NC_082699.1, on the reverse strand, counting down.
GCTCTGCCTATGTTTTCCTCTAAGAGTTTTATAGTGTCCGGACCTACGCTTGGGTCTCTAAACCATTTTGAGTTTATTTTTGTGTATGGTGTTAGGGAGTGTTCTAATTTCATTCTTTTACATGTAGCTGTCCAGTTTTCCAAGCACCACTTATTGAAGAGACTGTCTTTTCTCCATTGTATATCCTGGCCTCCTTTGTCATAGATTAGTTGACCATAGGTGCATGGGTTTGCCTCTGGGCTTTCTATCTTGTTCCATTCATCTATGGTTCTGTTTTTGTGCCAGTACCATATTGTCTTGATTACTGTAGCTTTGTACTATAGCCTGAAGTCAGGGAGCCTGATTCCTCCAGCTGCATTTTTCTTTCTCAAGATTTCCTTGGCTATTTGGGGTCTTTTGTGTTTCCATACAAATTGTGAAATTTTTTGTTCTACTTCTGTGAAAAATGCCACTGGTAGTTTGATAGGGATTGCATGGAATCTGTAGATTGCTTTGGGTAGTATAGTCATTTTCACAATATTGATTCTTCCAATCCAAGAACATGGTATATCTCTCCAATTGTTTGTATCATCTTTAATTTCTTTCATCAGTGTCTTATAGTTTTCTGCATACGGATCTTTTGTCTCCCTAGGTAGGTTTATTCCTAGGTATTTTATTCTTTTTGTTGCCATGGTAAATGGGAGTGTTTCCTTAATTTCTCTTTCAGATTTTTCATCACTGGTGTATAGGAATGCAAAAGATTTCTGTGCATTAATTTTGTATCCTGCAACTTTACCAAATTCATTGATTAGCTCTAGTAGTTTTCTGGTGGCATCTTTAGGATTCTCTATGTATAGTATCATATCATCTGCAAACAGTGACAGTTTTACTCATTGTTTTCCAATTTGTATTCCTTTTATTTCTTTTTCTTGTCTGATTGCCATGGCTAGGACTACCAAAACTATGTTGAATAATAGTGGTGAGAGTGGACATCCTTGTCTCGTTCCTGATCTTAGAGGAAATGCTTTCAGTTTTTCACCATTGAGAATGATGTTGTTTGCTGTGGGTTTGTCGTATATGGCCTTTATTATGTTGAGATAGGTTCCATCTATGCCCACATTCTGGAGAGTTTTTATCATAAATGGGTGTTGAATTTTGTCAAAAGCTTTCTCTGCATCTATTGAGATGATCATATGGTTTTTCTTCTTCAATTTGTTAATATGGTGTATCACATTGATTGATTTGCATATACTGAAGAATCCTTGCATCCCTGGGATAAATCCCACTTGATCATGGTGTATGATCCTTTTAATGTGTTGTTGGATTCTGTTGCTAGTATTTTGTTGATGATTTTTGTACCTATATTCATCAGTGATATTGGTCTGTAATTTTCTTTTTTGTAGTATCTTTGTCTGGTTTTGGTATCAAGGTGATGGTGGCCTCATAGAATGAGTTTGGGAGTGTTCCTCCCTCCGCAATTTTTTGGAAGACTTTGAGAAGGATGGGTGTTGGCTCTTCTCTAAATGTTTGACAGAATTCACCTGTGAAGCCATCTGGTCCTGGACTTTTGTTTGTTGGAAGATTTTTAATCACAGTTTTAATTTCATTACTTATGATTGGTCTGTTCTTATTTTCTGTTTCTTCCTGGTTCAGTCTTGGAAGGTTATACCTTTCTAAGAATCTGTCCATTTCTTCCAGGTTGTCCATTTTATTGGCACAGAGTTGCTTGTAGTAGTCTCTTAGGATGCTCTGTATTTCTGTGGTGTCTGTTGTAACTTCTCCTTTTTCATTTCTAATTTTATTGATTTGAGTTCTGTCCCTCTTTTTCTTGATGAGTCTGGCTAATGGTTTATCAATTTTGTTTATCTTCTCAAAGAACCAGCTTTTAGTTTTATTGATCTTTGCTATTGTTGTTTTGTTTCTATTTCATTTATTTCTGCTCTGATCTTTATGATTTCTTTTCTTCTGCTAACTTTGGGTTTTGTTTGTTCTTCTTTCTCTAGTTCCTTTAGGTGTAAGGTTAGATTAATTATTTGAGATTTTCCTTGTTTCTTGAGGTAGGCTTGTATAGCTATAAACTTCCTTCTTAGAACTGATTTTGCTGCATCCCATAGGTTTTGGATCGTCGTGTTTTCATTGTCATTTGTCTCTAGGTATTTTTTGATTTCCTCTTTCATTTCTTCAGTGATCTCTTGGTTATTTAGTAACGTATTGTTTAGCCTCCATGTGTTTGTGTTTTTTACGTTTTTTCCCCTGTAATTCATTTCTAGTCTCATAGCATTGTGGTCAGAAAAGATGCTTGATATGGTTTCAATTTTCTTAAACTTATGAGGCTTGATTTGTGAGCCAAGATGTGATCTATCCTGGAGAATGTTCCGTGTGCACTTGAGAAGAAGGTGTAATCTGCTGTTTTTGGATGGAATGTCCTATAAATAACAATTAAATCTATCTGGTCTATTGTGTCATTTAAAGCTTCTGTTTCCTTATTAAATTTCAGTTTGGATTTTCTGTCCATTGGTGTAAGTGAGGTGTTGAAGTCCCCCACTATTATTGTGTTACTGTCAATTTCCTCTTTTATAGCTGTTAGCAGTTGCCTTATGTATTGAGGTGCTCCTATGTTGGGTGCATATATATTTATAGTTGTTATCTCTTCTTCTTGGATTGATCCCTTGATCATTATGTAGTGTCCTTCCTTGTCTCTTGTAACATGCTTTATTTTAAAGTCTATTTTTTCTGATATGAGTATTGCTATTCCAGCTTTCTTTTTATTTCCATTTGCATGGAATATCTTTTTCCATCCCCTCAGTTTCAGTCTGTATGTGTCCCTAGGTCTGAAGTGGGTCTCTTGTAGACAGCCTATATTTGTGTCTTGTTTTTGTATCCATTCAGCAAGCCTGTGTCTTTTGGTTGGAGCATTTAATCAATTCACATTTAAGGTAATTATCGATATGTATGTTCCTATGACCATCTTCTTAATTGTTTTGTGTTTGTTTTTGTAGGCCCTTTTCTTCACTTAGAGAAGTTCTTTTAGCATTTGCTGTAGAGCTGGTTTGGTGGTGCTGAATTCTCTTAACTTTTGCTTGTCTGTAAAGCTTTTGATTTCTCCATCGAATCTGAATGAGATCCTTGCTGGGTAGAGTAATCTTGGTTGTAGGTTCTTCCCTTTCATCACTTTAAGTATATCATGCCACTCCCTTCTGGCTTGTAGAATTTCTGCTGAGAAATCAGCTGTTAACCTTATGGGAGTTCCCTTGTATGTTATTTGTCATTTTTCCCTTGCTGCTTTCAATAATTTTTCTTTATGTTTAATTTTTGCCAGTTTGATTACTATGTGTCTTGGCATGTTTCTCCTTGGGTTTATCCTGTATGGGACTCACTGCGCTTCCTGCACTTGGGTGGCAATTTCCTTTCCCATGTTAGGGAAGTTTTCGACTATAATCTCTTCAAATATTTCCTCTGGTCCTTTCTCTCTCTCTTCTCCTTCTGGGACCCCTATAATGTGAATGTTGTTGCATTTAATGTTGTCCCAGAGGTCTCTTAGACTTTCTTCATTTCTTTTCATTCTTCTTTATTCTGTTCCACAGCAGTGAATTCCACCATTCTGTCTTCCAGGTCACTTATCCGTTCTTCTGCCTCAGTTATTCTGCTATTGATTCCTTCTAGTATAGTTTTAATTTCAGTTATTTTATTGTTCATCTCTGTTTGTTTCTTTAATTCTTCTAGGTCTTTGTTAAACATTTCTTGCATCTTCTCGATCTTTGCCTCCGTTGTTTTTCTGAAGTCCTGGATGACCTTCACTCTCATTATTCTGAATTCTTTTTCTGGAGCATTGCCTATCTCCACTTCATTTAATTGTTTTTCTGGGGTTTTATCTTGTTCCTTCATCTGGTACATTGCCCACTGCCTTTTCATCTTATCTGTCTTTCTGTGAATGTGGTTTTTGTTCCACAGGCTGCAGGATTGTAGTTCTTGCTTCTGCTGTATGCCCTCTGGTGTATGAGGCTACGTGAGAGGCTTGTGCAAGATTCCTGATGGGAGGGACTGGTGGAGGGTAGAGCTGACTGTTGCTGTCGTGGGTAGAGCTCAGTAAAACTTTAATCCGCTTGACTGATGATGGTTGGGGCTGGGTTCCCTGCCTGTTGGTTGTTTGGCGTGAGGCAACCCAACAGTGGAACCTACCTGGGCTCGTTGGTGGGGCTAATGGCAGACTCTGCGAGGGCTCATGCCAAGAAGTACTTCCCAGAACTTCTGCTGCCAGTGTCCTTGTCCCCACGGTGAGCCACAGCCACCCCCGGCCTCTGCAGGAGACCCTCCAACACTAGCAGGTAGGTCTGGTTCAGTCTCCCTTGGGGTCACTGCTCCTTCCCCTGGGTCCCGATGCGCACACTACTTTGTGTGTGCCCTCCAAGAGTGGAGTCTCTGTTTTCCCCAATCCTGTCGAAGTCCTGCAATCAAATCCCATTAGGCTTCAAAGTCTGATTCTCTAGGAATTCCTCCTCCCATTGCCAGACCCCTAGTTTGGGAAGCCTGATGTGGGGCTCAGAACCTTCACTCCAGTGGGTGAACTTCTGTGGTATAAGTGTTCTCCAGTCTGTGAGTCACCCACCCAGCAGTAATGGGATTTGATTTTACTGTGATTGCGCCCCTCGTACCTTCTCATTGTGGCTTCTCCTTTGTCTTTGGATGTGGGGTATCTCTTTTGGTGAGTTCAGTGTCTTCCTGTCGATGACTGTCCAGCAGCTAGTTGTGATTCTGGTGTTCTCGCAAGAGGCAGTGAGAGCACGTCCTTCTACTCCACTATCTAGGTTCAGGGCTCCCATGAATCATTTTCTGATCTCTCCAACAAGACAAAATTCTTACCTTCTTTGAATCTAGTGTTTTTTTTTTTAATTTAATTAATTTATTTACTTATTTTTGGCTGTGTTGGGTCTTCATTTCTGTGTGTGGGCTTTCTCTAGTTGCAGCAAGCAAGGGCCACTCTTCATCGCGGTGCATGGGCCTCTCACTGTCGTGGCCTCTCTTGTTGTGGGGCATAAGCTCCAGACATGCAGGCTCAGTAGTTGTGGCTCACGGGCGTAGTTCTCCGCGGCATGTGGGATCCTCCCAGACCAGGGCTCGAACCAGTGTCCCCTGCATTGGCAGGAAGATTCTCAACCACTGCACCACCAGGGAAGGCGAGATCTAGTGTTTATTCATACCTTTCTTACGGTATTTATGGCATGTTTTATTTGTATTAAATTCTTGTTTTCCACCATTAGCAAGTTCCTTAAATGCAGAATTGTTTTATTCACCTCTCTGCCTCATTTAGCAGAATATCTTGTGCATGATAGACGATGCAGCAAGTATTAATTGAATTGCTGAATTAATAATGATTATCACGATATGATAATGAATCATATGATAATGATATATAATAGTTATGATGAATGAGAATTAAGATATGCATGCATGTATATGTATATACATACACATATGTTAGGTGTTTAAGGGCAGAGGATTTTGGCCTTTAGGGTTGAAATATGCATCACTTTATGACTAAGTGGTATATTACTACATGCAGAAAGTAAACAATACATTCCAATTTTTATGGGCTAGGGTGGCAAAGATATTTAATTTTTTTGTGTGTTATTATTCAAGAGAGGGAAGTATATGTTCAAAACACAGTACTTAAAAAAACTATTTATTTATTTATTTATTTTTGGCTGCGTCGGGTCTTCATTGCTGCATGCAGGCTTTCTTTACTTTTTATTTATTTATTTTTTTTCCCAGGCTTTCTTTAGTTGCAATGAGCAGGGGCTACTCTTCTTTGCGGTGTGCGGGCTTCTTATTGTGGTGGCTTCTCTTGTTGCGGAGCACGGGCTCTAGGCATGCGGGCTTCAGTAGTTGTGGCATGTGAGCTCAGTAGTTGTGGCTCACGGGCTCTAGAGTGCAGGCTCAGTAGTTGTGGCACATGGGCTTAGTTGCTCCACGCCATGTGGGATCTTCCCAGATCAGGGCTCAAACCCGTGTCCTCTGCATTGTCAGGTGGGTTCTTAACCACTGTGCCACCAGGGAAGCCCTATAGTACTTGTTTTAAAGGAAAAAAGTATTTTATTTCTTTTTTTTCTCCAGCTTTGTTGGGGTAGAATTGACATATAACATCATGTAAGTTTAAGTTGTACAACATGTTATTTTGATACACTTATATATTGCAAAATGATTACCACCATACTATTAGCTAACATCTCCATCTCATCACATAATTACTACTTCTTTTTTTGTTGGTGAGAACATTTAAGATTTACTCTCTTAGCAACTTTCTTTTTTTAAAAAATTAATTAATTAACTTATGTTTTATTTTTGGCTGCGTTGGGTCTTTGTTGCTGCATGCAGGCTTTCTCTAGCTGCGGCGAGTGGGGGCTACTCTTTGTTGCTGTGCGTGGGCTTCTCATTGTGGTGGCTTCTCTTGTTGTGGAGCACGGGCTCTCGGCGCATGGGCTTCAGTAGTTGTGGCACTCAGGCTCAGTAGTTGTGGCTCGCGAGCTCTAGAGTGCAGGCTCAGTAGTTGTGGCGCACGGGCTCAGTTGCTCCACGGTGTGTGGGATCTTCCCGGATCAGGGCTCAAACCTGTGTCCTCTGCATTGGCAGGTGGATTTTTAACCACTGAGCCACCAGGGAAGTCCCTATTAGCAACTTTCAAGTATATAATACAGTATTATTAGCTATAATCACCATGCTGTACATTAGATCCCCAGAACTTGTTAATCTTAGATTAACTGAATGTAATTTTATTTCTTTAATGTTTTCATGTGTTTTGGTAAATATTAATGACTTGAAGCTTATTTGGGTGTCACCTGAGGAGAGCTGAATGATCTTATATGTTTAAAATAAATATTTTAATAAAAATAAAGTCATGGGTTAAGAAAAATTATGATCTGGGTGATCTTATTGAAGTACACATCTTGAGTGTGTCTCTCATTTGTTTAAAATCTTAATTGAATTGATGAATTAATAATAATTGGTTACCATATAAGATAAATTTTATCCAAATCTGTTTTCTTTTTCAGCTGATATCAAATAAATTTATCCAAATCTCAGTTTACTCTTTAAGCTGATATGCTAGAGTACTTCGAATATAGTTGTTTGCTTTTGAGAGGGTTGAAACCGAGCCACTGCCCCTTTCATACTCCCTTTGCTCCAGCCCTCTAACCAGTATCCCTCTCCCATGGCAATGCTGCTTTCTCCTTCAGATTGTCATTCTCTCTCTTCCCCTCTGCCTCACTCCTGTTTGCCTTTTAAAACTCTGCTCAGTGGACACCAGGGCTGATCACCTTCCCCCCACTCCCTGGCTGGTTATGTCACTCTCTGGAGACCCTTTGTATCTGTGTTCTCACAGCATTTATCAGAACTTTTATGTTTCCTTGTTAGCCAGTGAAGTCCTCTGACCTGTGTCTGAGTCCCCAGTACTTAGTCTAGTCCCTAAGCACCGAATAGAAGTTCACTGTTTGCCAAAAGTCTTCCGTGCCACCTCTCCTATGCCTAGCCTGGGTTAGATATACATGGGATGCCCTGGGGTGCAGAGAGCGGGAGCTCTGTGTCATTGTTGAAAACGAGGGGCTGTCAAGACTGCTGTCATGAAAGGCCTCTTTTTCCCTTATTCTCTGCTGCCAGGGAAATGTACACCTGCTGCCACTCTCCTTTTGTACTGACACAGAGGATAATCTGCACTCATTTTCAAGTTACTTTGTAAGTGCTTTTGAATTGTTTCATGAGGAGTGTAAATGTGCCAAGGGCAGGGGCTGTTTTTTCTTACCACTCTCTAGTGCTCTAGAGTCTACTAGTATAATCAGAGACACAGTAAATGTTGACTAAATGGGCTGTGGAATCCTGAGACAGTGACCTCAGTTTAAAATATTTATAGATCTTTATTGTTGGTGGCTGATTTTTAATTTGGCCAGGAAGTGAACCATGTATATTACAGACATTATCTCATTATATTAAGAGCAATGCTATGAGAGTGGTACCATTATTATTTTCTTTTTTTTCCCCTTTCAGATAAGGCTTAGAAGAGTTTAAAATTGTGTTCATCCCCACTAGTGAATTTAGGGCTGAGGTTAAAATGATGGCTTTTTGACTCCAGATATTTGGACTTGACTTTCTGCCTGCTCATACTAACCTGAGTAGTATCCCTCTCCTATGGCAGCAAACCTTTGGTTCTCCTGCTCCCTGATTATTAGAGAATCACTTGCTGTTGGTTTGGTTTCAGGTAAGGAGATAGGAAATTCAAGCTAATGGACATTTTATTTTTCCTGATCACTGATGCCTGACTGGCAGATCAAAAATTAAGATCGGGCTTCCCTGGTGGCGCAGTGGTTGAGAGTCTGCCTGACGATCCAGGGGACACGGGTTCGTGCCTCGGTCCGGGAAGATCCCACATGTCGCGGAGAGGCTGGGCCCATGAGCCATGGCCACTGAGCCTGCACGTCCGGAGCCTGTGCTCCGGGAGAGGCCACAACAGTGAAAGGCCCGTGTACCACACACACACACACAAAAATTAAGATCTTCCAGCAATCCCACTCCTGGGCATATATCCAGAAAAGAGGAAAGCTCTAATTTGAAAAGATAATGCACCCCAATGTTCATAGTGGCACTATTTACAATAGCCAAAACATGGAAGCAACCTAAGTATCCATCAACAGATGAATGTATAAAGAAGATGTGGTACACACACACACACACACACACACACACACACACACACAATGGAATATTACTCAGCCATAAAAAAGAATGAAATAATGCCATTTGCAGCAATATGGATGGACCTAGAGATGATCATACTAAGTGAAATAAGTCAGACAAAGACAAGTATTATATGATATGTGGAATCTAAAAAACAGTACAAATGAACTTATTTACAAAACAGAAACAGACTCACAGACATAGAAAACAAACTTTTGGTTACCAAAGGGGAAGGGGGGGAGGGATAATTTGGGAGTATGGGATGCACACTACCATATATAAAATAGATAAACAAGAAGGATTTACTGTATAGCACAGGGAGCTATATTCAGTGTCTTGTAATAAACTATAATGGAAAAGAATAAAATATATGTATAGACACATATATGTATAACCGAATCACTTTGCCGTACACCTGAAACTAATACAATACTGTAAATTAACTATACTTCAATTTTTAAAAATTAAGAGATCTTTTATTTTGACCAATCTACTAATGTTCTTTATAACTTTTTTAAAAAGACTTTTTTAGAGCAGTTTTAGGTTCACAGCAAAATTAAGAGGAAGTTACAGAGATTTCCCATAGACTCCCTGTCCCCACACTTGCATAGCCACCCCATTATCAACATCCCCACCAGAGCGGTACATTTGCTGTAATCATTTGATGAATCTACATATACCATTATAATCACCCAAAGTCCATAGTTTACCTTAGGTAGGGTTCACTCTTGGTGGTGTACATTCTATGGGTTTGGACAAATGTATAATGACTCGTATCCACCATTATAGTATCATACAGAGTAGTGCCACTGCCCTAAAAAATCCTCGGTGCTCTGCCTATTCACCTCTCTCTCCACTAACCTCTGGCAACCACCCATCTTTTTACTGTCTCCATAGTTTTCCCGTTTCCAGAATGTCATGTAGTTGGAATCATACGGTATGTAACCTTTTTCAGGTTGGCTTTTTACTTAGTAATGTGCATTTAAGGTACTTCCATGTTTTTTTGTGGCTTGATAGCTCATTTCTTTTTAGCACCGAGTAATATTCCATTGTCTGCATGTACCAGAGTTTATCTATCTACCGAAGGGCATCTTAGTTGCTTCCAAGTTTTGCCAATTATGAATAAAGCTGCTATAAACATCCATGTGAAGGTTTTTGTGTGGACATAAGTTTTCAGCTCCTTTGGGTAAATACCAAGGAGCACAACTGTTGGATCATATGGTAAGAGTATGTTTAGTTTTATAAGAAAACACCAAACTGTCTTCCAAAGTGGCTATAACATTTTGCCATCTCACCAGCAATGTTGTGGTTAGTTCCTGTTGGTCCACATCCTCACCAGCATTTGGTGTTGTCAGTGTTTGGATTTTGACCTTTTGAAAAGGTCTGTAGTGGTATCTTATTGTTGTTTTATTTTATAACTTCCAATAATAAAATCTTTATTTCTTCATTAAATATAATTCACTAATTTAACACATATTTATTGAGCATTTACTATATCATGGCAGGTTTTGTTCTAGGTGCTGGGCCTGCAGGAGAGCCCCACACAGGTCCAAAAATCCCTTAGAGCTCAAATTCATTTTTAAGAAAAAGTAGAGGAGGGGAGAAAAAAAAGGAGGAGAAAAAGAAAAAAATAATGTATTCTCTATTTGTAAAAATTACAAAACCCTAGAGCAATATTAGAGTTTTAAAACTTTAGGGAAGCATTAAAAAACTGAATTATCTCATCAGTTTGTCAAAGAAACAAAGTAATGTAATGGAATATATTAACAATTAGAATAAATCTAAACCAGCAGGTCCAGAGGGTAGTTATCTTGAATAAGTTAAGAAATTGCCTAATGAATGTATTAAACTAATTATGTTCCTTCTTCAAAAAATTATTAAACTGTTAAATGAAAAAATTAAAAAAAGAATGCTGTTTTCTAGTTAAATGTGATACGGAGTATATGTAGTTGTTATCCAGTATTGATATGTAATTTCACAAAAAGGAAAGAATCAGTGATTATCAAAAAGAAAATGTAAAGAAACAATATGTAAATGTTACAACTGCCACAACTGCAGTTATTTTAGGGATTGGAATGGGGGATGGTATTGTATATCATCAGATGTTGAGTTGCCATCCAGCTCCTAGGAAAAACATTCTACTGCATTATCCTGTCATTTTGATTCATTTATTCATGAATAAAAATGATTCATGTAAAAATTAAGGATATAGTTTAGCTATGTGGAAATAAGTGAAAACAACCCAAATGAGAACAAGCAAAGGCTATTTATTCAGAGCTTGTTTTAGCAAAGGAGTCAGCCACCATCATTTGCATGTGGCAGTGGCTCAAAGGCAGGCAAGAGAGTGGGAAAGCTGTATAGCGAAAAGAAGGGAGAACTTCTGGTATGCTCTGATTGGAGTTTGTTAACAGGGGAAGCTGGAAGTGGGCTATCTAGAATCCAACAGGCATCCTATGTTACTAGTTAGGGAAGCATATTTGGTTTTCTCTGATTCGTCCTGAGTTGGAAGTGAGGGCAAAAATGAGAGAAACTGGCAGCTATTGAAGAAGTTCTGACCATTTGGGGCTTATTGCTACAGAAGTTGTGGCTTGGCTTCCCAGGCTGGTTGCTACAGAGGTTATTAAAGTTCTGTTGTCATATATGGTCTGGCCATTGTCCATTTGTACAGTCAGACTTTCTATTAAATATCCCATTACTATCAAAAATTAAAATCACAATGGTAATATGAATTTCATCCCATTGATGCTATTCCTGTTCACATTTAGAAAGGTTTGGAACTAGGCTTAAGTTTGACTCTACCACACCAAACCCAAGCAAGGACCAATATGTTTAAATCACTAAACAGGTAGGATGCCTGAAAAATCTGCTCTTGATTGTCAAGGAGATATATACACATACACTACAGTCTCTCCAGCAGTACCTGTGAGAATCGTTGGATAAATCCCTGTAGCTTCTCACCATGAGTAGGCTACAAAGAGTAGCCCTCATGCAAATTAATCCTTGCAATTCAGATCAGCCCTTGTGACTTTTGGTTTAGGATTCATATTTGGAGACCTGATCATTTTTCTTTGTCTACAGCACCTTTACATGATATCACTCCTGTCCTGTTCCGCAGTTGCATCACAGTTTTATGCTCTCCAAGATTCCCCCCAATTGACTTTAGGTGTACTACAAAGTCTATGTTTTAGTAAGTCTATCCCAAATACATCCTTCAAATTCTCTAATAATATGTCCAGAATCAGAAGAGAATAAACAAAAACTTAATTCCATTTATGTAGATATAGGTCTTATTACAAACTTGTGGTTTTGAACTGCCTAGGTTTTCAACAATGGTATAGACTAGTAGTAAAAAAAAAAAAAAAAAAAGGCCTTTTTGGAAATACTAGCTAGTTTGGGGAGCAGAAACATAATAAAATGTGTTAAAAGTAAGTAAAACACAGTCATCTGGGGAATACAAATTAAAACCACAAAGAGATACCACTTCACACCCAGTAGGATGGCTAGAATCAAAAAGACAGATGATAACAAGTGTGAGTGAAGCTGTGGTAAAATCAGAACCCTCATCCACTGCTGGTGGTAATATAAGATGGTACAGCCAATTTGGAAAATAGTCTTGTAGTTCCTTAAAAATTAAACAGGGTTGCCAAACAAACATAGAATTACCACATTACCTAGCAATTTCACTCCTAGGTATATATCCAAGAGAAATGAAAACATGTCCACACAAAGACCTGTATACAAATGCTCATAGCAGCATTATTCATAATAGCTAAAAAGTAGAAATAATCCAAATGACTATCAACTGATGAATGGACAAATTGTGGCATAGCCATACAATTGAATATTATTCATCAACAAAAAGGAATGAAGAACTGATTCATGCCACAACATGGATGAATCTTAAAAACATTATGCTAAGTGAAAGAAACCTGTCACAAAAGACCAACATGTGGTGTGATTCCGTTTATATGAAATGTCCAGAATAGGCAAATATATAGAGACAGAAGGTAGATTAGTGGGTGCATAGGGTTTGGGTGGGGACGGGATAATAGGGGTGACAGCTAAGAGTATGAGGTTTCTTTGAGGTGATGAAAATGTTCTAAAATTGATTGTGGTGATGGTTGCACAACTCTGAATATACTAAAAACCACTGAATCATACAGTTTAAATAGGTGAATTTTATGATATGTGAATTCCATCTCAATAAAACTGTTACCAAAAAAAAATCATCAAAACATTAGAATAGCTTCTTATCTAAGCATTTGGGTTCAAGTAACTGCCTCTATGATTCTTATGCTGTTTTTCTAAATCGCTAATGAGATTATTTTTAATGAGAAAAGCTGCCTAGCCTGGTTGTTAGAGCAAAGGCTTTGGATGAGACAGGCCTGGATCAGTTGGTGGTTTCAACACTTTCAGGCTTTGCTTGTCTTTGAGCAAATTTTATAGGTCCAAGTCTCAGTTTCTTAAATTGTTGAGGATAATATCAATCTCCCATGGTTATGGTTATTATTAGAGGCCCACAGCATGTGCAATAAGTGTTAGCCACACTTAATGTGAAAACAAATTATTGACTTCTCATCAGTATGGCTACCTAAAACAGGAATTAACATATCTTGTCTGTGAGCAGGGCAGAATGACTGCAATGGAGAGATGTTTCAACAAATATGTACTGAGCAGTGGCACTCAGTAGTGGGTGCTGGGTGGTTAAAAGAACATGAATCTCCTTCACCCCCAGGAGTTTACTGTCTGATGAGTGGCACCGAGAGTAGAGGGTATCCCTTTAAGACATGAGTTTGTACTAACTACATAGGAGTAAGAGGGAGAGGTCAATGAAAGGAGCTCACGTGAAGGTATTCTGGAGATGACACTCAAGCTGAGTATTGAAGAATGAGAAAATTTAGCCTGATAAAGAAAGGCCAGAAGGGCTTCCCTGGTGACAGAAAAATGGTGCAAGGAAATGCCTGAAAAGCCCGTTTGTATGTCAACTCTTAAATTTATATCTCCCAAATTCCAGGCTTCTATATCAACTGCAAACTCAAAATCTTTGCTTTGGATGGCTAATAGGCTTCTTAACCTCTTTCCTACCTGTGTTCCTCTCACAGCTTTCTTCATCTCCAATGATTGCAACTCCATCCTCCCGGCTGCTCATGGCAAAAAACTTGGAATTATTCTCAACTACTTTCATTCCAACATCCACTTTGTCAGGGAATCATCTTGGCCCTACCTTTAAATATATGCAGAATCCATGAGTCCATCTCAAACCTGTTACTCAAACCTGCTACTACCCTGCTCTGAGCCACCCGCTCTTGCCTGCTACTACCTGGCCCATCTGCATTCGCTATACAGCACCCAGAGTGATCATTTTCAAATAAAAGTAAAATCGTGGTACTTCTTTGTTCAAACTCCTATAGCTTGTGTTTCACTCAGAATGGAAGCCAGCGTCCTTACGAGGGCCGACAAAGCCATTGCTGATTTGTTCCCTCACGCATCCCCTTCCTGTTCTCCTCACTAGTCTCCCTTGACTTCATTTGGCCCGCTGATTCTGTTTGGCCAAGGTAGTGGTTTATTGCTTTATTTTTTTGTCTTTGCCTATGTACTGCTGAAGAGGAAATAAATATAACTAAGCAGGTGTTACGGTTTCTTGCAGTACCAGCACCCCTTGTCTTACTCCTTGTTTGCTTAAGCACTCACACACCTGCAGGCCCTAGGAGGCAAATGTGGAGCCACTGAGGGTTTCAAGTAGGTCAGATTTGCAATTGGATAATTTTGCTTTCAGCATGGAGAATGGACTCAAGGGGAACTCCACTGGAAGCAACGGCCGAGAGACAAGTTAGGAAGTATTTTACAACAGTCCAAATGGCAGCCTGTGCTAGGACTCTGGTTGTTAGTGGGAAAGGAGAGAAGATTCCAGATTCCAGAAATACTTCAAGGTAGAATTGGCAGGACCTAGTGTTTGGGTGAATATGGTGTTTCTGGCTTGAGTCACTTGGTGGAAGAAGGTATCGCTTACTGAATATGGGATTTATGTAAGAAGATGAAATTTGAAAATAAGAAATGGGAAAAAATGTGAATTTCCCTTTGGACATTTTGATTTGGGAGCATCCAAGAAGAGCTACCACGGGTAGAAACTGGATTTAGGATTCTCAGGTTCAGGGGGAGAGGTCTGGGCTGGAACTCTGAGTTAGCCACGACGTTGCTAGAAACGCTCACTTTTTCCTAATTAGAGGTATTGGTTTTCTTTTTTCAAATTTCACTCTTCACTTAAACTCCTCTATCATAACTTTTCCGGGAACATACACTATGGGCAACCTCAGTATATTGTCCCCTCTTCATGATTCCTTCGGTAATTTTAAAATCTTAGCTGTCTTGAGAATTTGGCTGCCCTAACCGATTGGAGGAAAAGTGTGAGGAAAATCTGGTTCCTAAAGCACGTGAATATTTAACTTTTTATACAGGCATTCATAGAACTGAACGCGCTCAAGAGCTGTGTGTGGCGAGTACTCCGCCTCCTTCGGTATCTAGAAAACTCTTCCCTTCCTTCCTCGTCTTCCCAGGACTAGCCAGAGGGTCCTCCATCCCCGCACCCGCTCGGAGCCGGTCTTTTCTTACTGTGCACGGTGTGGGCGGAGCTTGTGCGGGAGCTTGTGCGGGGAGAGCAGGCCTGAGCAGCAGTCACCACAGGAACGAGACCCCAGCTAGTTCGGGCTCTGAGGGCGATGCGTCTCCAGGGCCCTAGCGGTGGCAGCGCCGGGGTCTGGGCGCCCGTCGTTCCGCGGCCGTTGGCGGTGGGGCCGGCCCCTGGCCCGAAGGAGGACGGGCGGGGGCAGACGGCGTACTTTCCTCGGCACCGGGGGGCCCGAGAGGCGCGTGACTGCCCGCTGCTCGGCGCCCGCATTGTCTCAGCTCCATAGCAACTCGGGCCGGGCGGGGCCACAGCGGCCGGCGTAGTCCGGGGCCGCGCGCCGCTCCGCGTCGTCATCCGTTCCCGCACGGCTGACGGGGGCGCGGGCAGCGGCGGCGGCATGACCGAGAGGCGGCTCACCGCCGGTAGGTGGGGCGGCCGGGGTCGGTGTCGGGGCCGAGGCGCGCGGGCCGCTGCTCTCGCCCGCGGGGCGGCCCCACTGCGCACCGCCTCTGGGTTCCCTTCTCTGCCCGTGCGTCCCGTAGCACTGGCTCCAGAGTTCTCTCACCGCATTTTGTAAGGAATTTAAACCCTCACCCTTTTCCCAGTGCTTCGTTGGCCCCGTCCTGTTTTATCTTGCTTAATTCTCCGTTTTGCAGCGGGAGTAATGGAGGCCTTCGTCTATTAAGGTTAACTCCAGGGTCACAGTCAATTAGTGACCAAGCTGAATTCCAGAGGCCTTTCCTCCCCACTTCCACCTTGAATTCCAACTTAAAATTCAGTCCATGTGCAGAAAATGAACAGAGGGCCAAGATTTTACTGAGCTTGCCCACGTATAAAGCTGGGCTAAGTGCTGTCTCAAATTATTTCATTTACTTTAAAAGGAAATCAGATTTGAGTGAGATAATGTAATATTTTATCTTGTTTCAGAGCCACCAACTATTACAGAAGAAGCATTTGTAAGTACAATTTAGAGAGCTACTTTTTCTTTTCTTGGCTTTTTTAAAAAATAGCAAATCATAGATCATTGGAAAAAAAAAGCTGTTTCTTCTTTTTGCCAAATGAGTATAATAGAGGCTTCCATTTCATAACAAGGGTGCTGAGTACAAGAATTGCTTATTTTTTAACAGGTACATTTTCAAGAAGGGGCCATCTGACGTTTATGGTGGATGCTCTTCATTGTTAAAGTTCTTTTACATAAATGGCCTCATTTAATTTTGCTGAACTTGTTAATGACTCCATGAGAGGTAGACTTCATCTCCATGGTTTTATTGTGATGGGGCTGTGCAGTTCCTGGTTACAGTAAACATTAGTAGGTGGCATTGATTGATGATAAGTGGTCTATTTACAGTTGCAATTCCTTTAAAAATGTGCTAAATATGTTCTTAGGTCAGACTTCTGGAGAGTTGAGTAATAATAAGTACTTGGCCAAGTACATCGTAATTGTTGTCATTTAGGTGAGTGTTATACCTAGGGTGGTGGGCTCTGCTGTGGTTCCCGCAGTGTATTTAAGGAACTTGCCCAAGTTTATACATTAGCTAGGAGGCAGTAGAGCCTCATTCCTACTAAGGTTTGATTCCAGCAGTTCTAACCACTTCTCTAGATTATTTGCTTATGTCCTACAGCACTTATTTCTCTTCTTGGTCAATTATCTTATTTGCTTTTGACTTTTTATTCAACAAACGTGAGCGCCTCTATATTCACAGTGCAGTGCTAGATGCTGAGGATAAGTCTCCAAAAGTTCACAGTCTAGTAGGGGCTATGAGAATGGAGGCTCTCTGCTAGCTTCATTTGCTAGTACGTTCCACTTTCACCCTTCCAGACCTTTGGTCCACCACTGAGAGAGGGAGACCAAAATAGAGGCACGAAGAGTGTGTCAGAAACTCCAACCATCTTCCTGTTGCCTTGGCATCACTCAGTGTAGTGGCATATTTCTTAATCTGCTTCCTGAACTGTTCTTCACATCAGCAGGAGGTAGGTAAGCGTTTCTGGAGATAACCCTTTCCCATACAACTCCAGCACTAACTCTCTGACAAGCACCCAGCGACATTACCCTTTGAGCTGTCTGCTAACCTCTCCAGGTCTTTTCCCAACTTATGGGAACTCATAACATCTTGAAGATTCTATTAGCCACTACACTTTCTCTTGGTTTCTTTGTACCACTGTCTCCGAGTTCTCCCATCTCTCATTTTTATGTCCCTCTTTCTGGCTTCTCTTTCTTCCTTACCCATGAAAGTGTTGACCTTCTTCAGGATTCTCTGGGAGGACTCCTCTTCTCCTCCTATGGCTTCAGCTACTCTTATTTCACAGGACTCCCAAATCTACACATCTCCAGCCCACACACCTCTTATGATGCTAGAACTCTGTATTTATTGGGTTATTGGACACCTACATCATCTGGATGTCCCTGCATCACTTCAGTAGTCTAAACTGAATTAATCACCCCACCCCATTCTATCTATCTTCCTCTTTTTCTTATTTTGGTTAATGATGCCACTGACCATTCAGTCACCCACATCAGAACCTTTCTTCCCTTTTCTTCACCTCCCACCTGCAGTCATTTAGCAGGTTCCTTTCATAGCCAGATCTTTTTCTCCATCCTCAGCGCTGTCTTATTCAGGCCCTGAGCATGGACTTTGGCAGTAGTCCTCCCAGATATCACTGCCTCCAATATTCCCTCTGCCAACTTCAATTTTCCCTTGCCTAAGGCTTAAAGAGCAGACTCCTGCACGTCAGCTATGCTGGATTACTTGCTGTGGCTTTGCTCTGCCTTTATATTTTTCCTTCTCTCATCAGTCCTACCTTGGCTATCAGATTGCTGTTAACTCTTTAAAAAATTACCATGTTACTTAATTGAGCTTTATTAATCCTACTATTTACTGAATGCTGGCTGCATGTTAATATTTAACCTCAAAACAACTCTATTAGGTGGTTATTAACACCCACATTTCACAGATGAGGAAGTCAGTGTTCACAGAAGCTAACTAACTTGGCTTGGGGCCACACATCTAGTAACTGGCAGAGCCACAATGTCAAAAGCCTCCCTTTAGCATTCAAAATCTTTCCTACAACGTTTCAGCCTTCTTTAAACCTTACCTTCCAATACTTTTATGTGATAAAGACAATGTTCATACCATTTTAGGTTTATAAAGTACTTCCGCATGCCCTCTGCTCCAGCCAAACTGCCCTGCTTGCTTCGTTGCCTTTGCTGTTGAGTTTTGTCTCAGTTGCCCTTCCCCATCCATTTCACAGTCTTGCACGTGCTTCAAGGTTCAGCTCATCTCCTGCATGAAACCTTTCCAACCTAAAATCATCCAGATTGCCTTTGAGCCCTGTGCAGCTTTCAGTTGTGGCCAGTTTGTGACCAGATCCTCAAATTCATATGCTCACCAAGCATTATCTATAGATTATTTAATTCATATGTCTTGCACATAATATTTATCTGTTTTTCAGAAGTATAAAAGTATTTTTTTCTCATTAATATTTTTAGAAGAAATTGTGTGACAGAGATCTCTGGTTCCCCAAAATCCATTCTACCATTTTCCATAATACATACCAGACATATTACTGTCCAAAATAATTACAACACTTTCTAGCCTCCCTTGCAGCTAAATGTAACCAAATTCTGCTTACAATGGAACGTAAGCAGAAGTGTTGTGTCATACTTCTGAAAAGCTGATGTTTACAGACATTAAATAACTAACCCCTGGGTCACACAGCTAGTAACTGGTCAGGCCACAATTAGAACCTGTGTCATTCTAACTGTACTACTCAGATAAATGTAAAGGGAGAGAACATGCCCTTCGTCTTGTTTCTTGCTGGCTGAAATGAGGATGTGATCCTGGAGCTGAAGCAGTCATCTTGGATCCTGAGGTAGAAGTGGCATCTTGAGGATGACACAGTCACAAGATCAAAGGAGCCTGGGTTCCTGATATGTTGGGAAGCCAGTCTGCCAGTTCTGAACTGCTTATAATTACATGAGAGAAATAAACTTTTGTGTTATTTAAATAGTGTTATCTTGGTTTTCCATTACTGGCAGCAGAGTCCTATTCTAATATAAAGTGCTTCCATAGTCATAGGCACTTTTTGCTTATTGCATTTTCTCAACCAGTGATCTAAAAACTACAGTGCTATTAAGTATGTCTGCAAAATAGTTTAACCCTACGTCTTCAAATGAGAGAATAACATTTAGAATAAATCATTTGTTGTCAGGGACACATTGCCTTGTATATATTTTAACTTTTTGTTTGTAAATTTTGCAATTTCTTAACAAAATTGTGAACTCCTGGAGGGCTAGTGTTGTGACTCAGTACACCTTAATATTCCCTATAGTTAATAGCACAATTCCCAGAATATGTTATTAGATGATTGATAAATTAGTGTAATTGCTTCACTTATCAATTTTTTGCAAAGCTTCATTTGATATATATTCTATATTTTCTACTTTAGCATTTTTAAGTAGCATTTTTTCTACTTTAGTGTACTTTGGTCTTTGATAATTTTCTCAGGGAAAATATATACAAAAAGCTTACATATTCAGTTTTCTCATTAGTTCCTTTGGGGATATATTTTTAATTATATAAGCAATGTATAAAAACATTCCTGTAAATAATTCAAATAATAAAAGTGATAAAGTGAATGCTTCTCTTCATTACTTCCCTCAATGCCATACTCTTTTTCATATTCCATAAAAATTGAAATATAAATCTGTCATAGCAAGAATAGTAGAGTTCAGACCGCTTTATGATACATTGAGATTTGATTATGTGTTAGGTATACATTGAGAAAAGTTTAAATTTTAGAGTGACCCCTAAAATTCTTTTTGACTTTAAAATAGAAAATAAATTAGTATTAAAGACTTAAGTACTTGACTCTTTAAATTCAAAATAATATTTTTTTATTGTGCCTTAAAAATTGAAACTATGCAGATAGATATGTCATGCTTCAAAAATAGTCTTTGTAGAGTAAAAATTTTGTAGTATACTGATCTATTTTGTTGAAGGATTTCTGATATATAAAACTCACAGTTTCAACTTTAAAAGCAGATGCCATTTAAAAAAGAAAAGAGTGTTTTTTAAAAAAGCAGATGCTCTTTATTTATACCATAAAATTGAGACTGTAGTTTCAAGCAGTATTTTCTGTATTTTACTTGTTAAAAATGGTATTTATTTTTAGTTAATCTTTAGTTTGTTTAAATTCATATTCTGTTATTTGTATAGGGTGAATGAATTTATTATAAACACAGAGCATTTCCCAAGCATGAGGATATTCTCATTATTCTAATGTAATATGCAAAAAAATCCATATGTTCCAGTCCTCATGAACAAGACTGTCTAATTATATGAACATTAATGACCAATTGGTATTTGTCTTTTCATATTGTAAATACGGCTGACTGCACATCAGTTGGTTGAATGAACTGTGAGAGCACACTCGGTTGACACGCTAGGTGGCGTTATGTGGAAGTGGTGGAGGGCAGGGGCAGGTGGATGGAGGTACCATCCTGCTTCCCTGCTCACTTTCTTTTAAGAGGGTGCAGAGCGAGGTGCGAGAAGTGTTTCCAACAAGTCATTCGGAAACAGACTGGTCCTAGAGGTCCTTTGGAAAGTGTAGGCAGTTTGGAATCCTTCCATCTCTGTGGAGTCCAGTTCTCTGGTTGGAATCAAATTCTCTAATGCTTTTTGGAACTGCAGAAAGTGCGTTAGAAGTTCCATCAATATGATAGTCAACAAGTATATTTTTAAGCAACAACTTGCACTTCTCATTGTATTAGGCACTACTGGGGACACACACTGTCTGTCACTATTCCCAAAAGTTGTATACCTTCTGATTGGCGAGGTGGCCTTTAATGAGGACACACAGTTTATATTTAAGTATGAATTTTGAGGTTTGAACCAAAAGCACATTTAGAGAAGCTTTCTATCCGTAGGTAAGTTGTGGCATGGGAGAAAAGGTGATAAAGAGTGTGAGATACTCTTTTAAATTAGGATACCAGATTGTAAGAACTTTTGTACAGGGAGAAAGCCTTAGGGTATTTCGCCAAATGAATTGACTGAAGCCAAGTAGGTATAATTAGACAGTGTGATTGGATAAAAACGGAATTGAGAGTTTCCTTTACCTTCTCCAGGCCTTTGAGAATTTCCTCCAGGAGAGAGCGTGAGAACAGAAACCAAATGGAAAAGTACCGCTGGGTAGATGCTGATTGTAATATGTGATGATAACCCTTGGTATAAAAGGAGATCCATACTTTTGTTCTTCATTGCTTGAGCCACTCATATTTTCTCCTTCCTTCATAAACTATATTCATAATACAATATACAATTATGTCATCCCATGAGGATCTGATAAATGGTCTTTTGGCTCTTAAGTTTCCAGAGTGCCTTGGATCTATGCAAGATATACTTTCAACAAGCCACTTTGTGAAGTTTGTTTCCCCTTGTGTTCTCTTTTTGTTTTTCTTTTTTGGCAACATCTCTGCTTTTTATTTTATTGATGTTGCTTTATTAGTGTCTTTCTTAGGTTATCACTCTTTAGGTTTCATGTCCTCAGTATAATCATTCAAGCATTCACTCAACAAAAGTGTAAGCATCTATTATCTGAAGCTTTGGGAGTTTTTTTTAATTGCAGTATAGTTTATTTACAATGATATGTCAGTTTCAGGAGTACAGCAAAGTGATTCAGTTATACATATATATTCTTTTTCAGATTCTTTTAGCATTGGGAATTTTCAAAGTGAGTAAGAAACAGTCTTTTTCCTCCAGAAATTCACAGTCCAGAGAGTGAGATATCTAAACACACAATTATAGTCTGAAATATTAAAAGTTATGATAGGGGAAACATATCATAGTTCTCTTCTTTTGGAGAAGAAAAAAGAATAGATGGGTAAATAAGAGGAGAAAAGATTTTCCAAGTAGAATAATCAGCATGCGCCAAGGTGCAGAACTATTAAAAAAATTGCTATGACTGGAGCATGGTAGTATGAGATGAGGCTAGACAGCTGGGCAGGAACCAAATTGCATTCATCATAAGCCATTTTTTTTGTGTTAGAAAAGGATGGGGGATTGGGAGACAGGTGGAACTCTTGTATTGATTGTGGTGTTGTTAGGAAGATTGATCTATACTGTAATGGTGATAAGGAGAGATAGGAAGATGAGGTTTGGCATGTTATGGGCAGAAGGGTGAAGCAGAGGTCCCAGGGGTCTGACCATTAGTGCATGGGATGGCAGGGTAGTGGTCAGAAGATTGTCAGATAACCAGAGACTGATTCTAGATGTGATGATAATGATTTGGGATCTGTCATTTAGTACACAGGAGGCTAAGAAGTCTGTCCATAGGTGCAGAGAAACATGATATTGTTTCCTTGTACATAAGTCCCCCCATCCCAACATTTTTTTAATGAAAAAAATTTAAACATATAGGAGAGTTAAAAGAACTGTATGGTGAATACCTATATACCCATCACCAAGGTTTCAGAGTTATTAGCATTTTGCTACATTTGCTTTTTCATGTTTCTGTCCTTCTGTCCATCACACCATTCGTCCATCAATCCATTTTATTTTTTTATGCATTTCAGAGTATAAGCTGCAGACATTGATATGATACAGATCACCCCTAAGTATTTCAGCATTTTATATCATAAACTAGTGTTCAATATTAGTTTATGGTTCTTATGTTGAGGTAAAATTTATGCACAGGGAAATGGAAAACTTTTGAGTCCCATTTGACAAATTTTGACAAATGTATATACCTGTGTAATCCAAACCTCCATGAAATATAGAACATTTCCATAATCTTAGAAAGTTCTTTCATGCCTCCTTCCAGTTGATTCTTCCTCCATTCCCCAAAGACCACTGTCCTATTTTTTCACCATTGGATTATAGATTCAAATTCATATAAATGGAATCATACAGTTTTCTTTTGCGTAACATTACTTTTGCTCAGCATGTTTTTGAGATTCTCCACGTTGTTGCATGATTCTGGCATGTACATAATTTTTTATTGTGGTAAAATATACATAAAATTAAACTTAACATTTTAACCATTTTTAAGTGTATGATTTCAATGGCATTAAGCACATTCACATTGTGTAACCATCACCACTATCCATCTCTAGAACTTTTTCATCATCCCAAACTGAAACTCTGTACCCTTTAAACAATAACTTCCCATTACCCCTCCTCTAGCCTCCAGTTACCATTATTCTACTTTCTGCCTTTATGGATTTGCCTAGTCTAGGTAACTCACATAAGTGGAATAATACAATATTTGTCCTTCTGTGTACGGCTTATGTCATTTAGCTTGACATTTTCAAGGATCATCCATGTCATTGCATGTATCAGAATTTCATTCCTTTTTAAGTTTGAATAATTCCATTATATATACATACCATATTTTGTTTATACTTTCACACATCAGTGGACATTTGGGTTATTTCCACCTTTTGACTGTTGTGAATAATGGTGCTAGGAACACAGGTGTACAAATATCTGTATGAGACCCTGCTTTCAGTTCTTCTTATACCCAGAAGTAGATTGCTGGATTATATGGTAATTATATGTTTAACTTTTTGAGGAATTGTGGCTGTACCATTTCACATTCCTGTCAGCAATGCACAAGGGTTCCAATTTCTCCACATTCTCACCAGCACTTGTTATTTTCATTTTTTTAAAAAGATCATAGCCATCCTAGTAGATGTGAAGTGATATCTTGTTGTGGTTTTGATTTGCAGTCTCTTGTTGCTATTGTTGTTGAGTATCTTTTCATGTGCTTATTGACCATTTGTATATCTTCTTTGGAGAAATGTCTATTCAAGTCCTTTTCCCGTTAAAAAATTTGTGGTTTTTTATCTTTTTCTAGCTTAGTTCTTTATATATTCTGGATATTAAACCCTTATCAGCTATATGATTTGCAAATATTTTCTCACATTCTGTAGTGTGTCTTTTTACTTTCCTAGTAGAGTCCTTTGATTCAAAAGTTTTTAATTTTCATGAAGTCCCATTTATTTATTTATTTTTTGCTCATGCTTTAGATGTCATATTTAAGAATCCATTGCCAAATCCAAGGTCATGAAGGTTTATCCTTATGTTTTCTTCTAAGTATTTTATAGTTTTAGCCCTTATGTTTAGGTCTTTGATCCATTTTGAGTTAATTTTTGTATATGGTATAAGGGAATGGTCCAACTTCATTCTTTGGCATGTGGCTATCCAGTTTTCCTAGCACCATTTGTTGAAAAGAATGTCCTTTCTCCACTGGATTGTCATGGCACCCTTGTTGAAAATTATTTGACCATATATGAGAGGATTTATTTCTGGACTCTTTTCTATTCCAATGGTCTGTATGTCTGTCTTTATGCCAGTACCACTTTATTTTGATAACTGTAGTTTTGTAGTAAGTATTGAAATCAGGATATATGAATCCTTCAGTTTTTGTTCTTTTTCAATATTATTTTGGATGTTTGCAGTCCCTTGAAATTCATTGTGAATTTTAGGATGGGTTTTTCATTTCTGCAAAAAAAAAAAAAAGGCATTGGGATTTTGATGGAGAGTGTATCAAATCTGTAGATTGCTTTGGGTAGTATTGTCATCTTAGCAATATGGTCTTTCAGTCCATGAACATGGCATGTGTTTCCATTTATTTATATCTTCTCTAATTGCTTTCAGCAGTTTTTTAGTTCAGTGTACAGGTCTTTGCCTCCTTGGTTGTTATTCTTTTCTCTGCTACTGAAATGAATTATTTTCTTAATTTCCTTTTTTGATGCACATAACTTTTTAAAAAATTATTTATTTATTTATTTATTTATTTTTGGCGGCATCAGGTCTTAGTTGTGGCACGTGGGATCATTTCGTTTTGGCACGTGGGCTCTTCGTTGTGGTGCACAGGCTCTTCGTTGCAGTGCACGGGGTCTTCGTTGCAGCACGCAGGCTTCTCTCTAGTTGTGCATGGGCTTCTCTCTAGTTGTGGCATGTGGGCTCCAGAGGGCATGGGCTCAGTAATTGTGGCATGTGGGCTCCAGACTGCTTGGACTCTGTCGTCGTGGCACGCGGGGCTCTCTAGTTGTGGCGCACGGGCTTAGTTGCCCCTCAGCATGTGGGATCTTAATTCCCTGATCAGGGATCGAACCCACGTCCCCTGCATTGGAAGGCAGATTCTTAACCACTGGACCACCAGGGCAGTCCCCTGAGGTGCATAACTTTTTAATATTAGGTTTTATGCTTGAGATGACTGTATGTAATTTCTAATCAAGACTTCCAATGTTGATCTTTTAATATTCTTGTATAGTCTCTCTTGGTGAGGAACTGTATCTCCTAATAGGTATTAACATTTTTTAGACTTTCTTACAACCATTCAAAACTGCAGAAGTTGAAATTAAGTTTTAAATTTAACAGTACTCCCTCTTTTCATGACAAATATAATGTTAAAAATTCTTAGGAAAAACAAATTTAGAAGTCAGTAAAATGTTTCAGTTATTTCAAAATAATGATGAAACTCTATAATGCAGTATATGCATATATTTTTCAAGTGATTGCCTTGTATCTAGCTGGTATACTACTACAAGGATCCATCAGTTGCCAGTAGACAGAAATATCTGTTGTATGTGAAGGCCAGATTTGGGGCCATCATCCTTCCAGGGTCTCCCCTCCCCCTTTCGTTCAAGCTGTTAACACCTTTTGACTGTGAACCGTCTTCTTGGACATCTCAAACAGAAACTCCTCCAGCAGCTTCATAGCGCAGTGGTATGCTCTGCAGCTAGCTAATAAATCCACGTCCAGGGGCTTGAGCAGCTCTCTGGCTATGCTCAGTGTCTGGGTGTGGGATGTGGCCGATAAATCACAGACTCCAGGGAAAGGAGTTGGATCTGAGGAGTCCCAAACAAGTTTGCTCACAACCAGAGGTCACCATCCTGGGAGCACCAGCCATCCCTGACTGTGCCTGGTAGCCTTGAGGTCTGAAGAGGTCCACTTTCACTTGACCCATTGAATTCCATTGTCTGCACACCACCACGTGTCATGGCCATACCGGGTGGGAGGCTCTGGTCTAGTGACTGGCATGTTTAGAAAGGAGAAAAGAAAGAATTTATATGTACTTTAGGAAGAAGAAGCAAAAATAGGTCCATCCTGATAGGCTTAGACCTTATTTCCAAAATTATACCTATCTCCTGATCGATGATAGCATTCCCAGTCTAAAGTGTGTCAGTTTAGGATTCTGCATTGGAAATTAGATGAATGGCTTTGGCTAATGTGTGAATGGCTTAAAAGGAAGTTGGAAACTTGGATTATTTTTCTAGTTGTGCCATTAGGTAACTGATTACCTTTACTGTGTTTTGCTTTCCAACCTCTCTTTCCTCATGCATTTCTCTCTTTACTCTGCATTACTGCCTCTCATGTGTATACTTCTAAATATAGAATTTGAAGTTATTTGAAATGCAATTCAAATGCCATTTTCCCCACTTGATTCTTTTCTGATTCCCCCTACCAAATAATATCTTTCCCTCCTTTGGGAGGAAACGTTTTATGTTGTAATTTTCTTATGGCATGTATTGTATTCTTTCTTGGACTATGGTTTTTGTCTGTCTTTATCTCATTTCCTCTTCCTTGTTTAGAAGGTCTCTGTATATCTTGCATCTTTTAGAGTTGTGAAGAAGTTGTAGTTTATCTCATTTGAGAGTCCAGCAAAATGATTTTTTAAGCAATAAAATTTTTTACCTATTATAATTAGCAAGCACATATAAACTATTTTGTTTAACCCTCTGTCAGGGAGAAATTGGAGAAGTTTGGACTAAAAATGGAAAAGCTGACTTCACTTTCACAGATGGCACACCTGTAATACATGAAAAAACAGGTTTTTCAAGAGTGCATCCAATTCTGAAAAAGTGTTCCTGCCTTCCATTGCATCATTCTGCAGAGAATCTGTGTTGCAAAATTTGCAGCCAGGTTCATGGAATGATGTAATGGAGGAATTGATTGTAACTCAATTTTCTCCTTGATTGTACCACTAACCATCACCAGTTTATTGGTTATTTGGAAGATATTAAACCTGAATATGGAGACTTAGTTCATTTTACTACAGCCAAGTGACTGGATTGTGGAAATTTATTGAGAGTAACTGAGCTGCTTCTCCAGATCAAGGCCTTAAAAAAATTTTTTTTTAAACTAAAGGGTTTGGAGAATAAAGGGTTTATCAGATCCTCATAGGTTCACAAGACTTTGTTACTGATGTGACAAGATATCAGGACACAGTGAACTAGAAACTGCAGTGGGAAAATATGCTCAATTATTTAGAGAGGTGCGGGACTTCCCATCTGTGGATTTTTGATCATGAGCCCAGTGGTGTGAAATTTGGCCACCCTTATTGTAGTACAATGTCTTTACCTAGGAAATTTACCCAGGAAATCCTAAAAATATTTATTGAATTCTTTATTAGGTTGCTAAATGAAAATTAAAGTAACTCTGAAAGGTGAAATTCGAAAGATGATTAGACTTTTAGCCTCCACCAAATGTTATCTGCCTTGTTCTGCTGTATTTGACCTTTGCCAATCAGAATTTTTCTGAGCATGTATTACTAAAGTACCACTATGAGGATAGTATGTTTGTGAGATCCTGAGTTTTATATTGTTGTTGTTTTAATCAGCTGAGATTTTTAGTAAACTAAATCCTTAGTTGTTGTTCTAACCAGTTCAGATCTTTACTAAGTTCTTTGATATAAATCCTATAAGTGATTGTTCATAACGCTATTCTGATACTGCAATTACTTAAAGAAACTACCCTGAAAATCTGTTTTCCAAAGTAGGTGTTAATATATTATAATATCTTCCTTATACTTTCACACTATACTTCAACAAATTTTTAAAAGTTGACCTGTATAAGAAGAAAATAATCAGCCATATGGAAATAATAGCATTGTGTCATATTGTCAACTTTCATGTTAGATTTGTGAAACTGAAATATAATTATGAATAACAAAATAAACACATGTACTGTACAACAGGGCATGTGATGATGTGATTTTGACACAATAGAAACAATTACTAATAAAATAAGGTGTTTTATTTGGAAGAGAGACTTTGTTATTGGCAGTGGCTTTCCAATTTTGCCAACTTTAAAAGTGACTATGTTGGTGGATGAGATAGTTATGGGAAAAAAATGTATAAATCCTTATTCTTAGAACACATGCATTGTGAAAGTTTCTTCATGCAAAAGTTACGCAGGACCCAGATTACTAAAACTGTCTCATTCTAAGGGGGAGGCAGTGGAATATTTTCTTCACTTAGTTTATCACTTCTTTTAGGCAATTCATGAAATTCTTCATTCTGAGTTTCATCTTAACCCCAAACACTGGTTCTGTCTTTATTGACTCTGCCTTTATTTTTATGAAATAAATATTTTTAATAAGTCCATGGGAAATTTGCTGTGTGTAGTATTTTGTACTTGTTGACGTTTCTTTAAGCATCGTGCTGTATTTCTTATGTGTTCTGTTTTCCAGCTAAGTACAGTGGCAAGGCCTTTTAAGAGGATGCTCCATTCTATTTTCTTATTTCTTCCTTCCAGAGATTGTAATACTGTGTTCCATTTATAGTGAGGGTTCACTCTTGACTGACTGAAAACGATTTGAAGATCTACATTATAATCTGTTGGTATCAGAATTAGAGAATAATATTGGCATGTTTTAAGACATTTTAGTGTAAGCATAATATTGTTTCTGTTTTTTTGCAGGAAGATTCTTTGGCAACAGATGATTTCCTTGTGGACTACTTTAATGAATTCCTAAGCCTTCCAGTGAGTATATTATTATGTTCTATGGAATATATTATCAAAGCAAAATATTGTAAACACTGGATTATCTTGTGAAACAAATTTATCAGGGATGATATTTTTTAAAATACTAATTAAAGCATTTAGATAAAGTTTTGCCTTTTTATGGAGTTAATCATTTGGGTTTGAATCATATTTGGGAATTGAAGAAGCTGGGTCAGTTATACTACAATAAAAGTAAATAAATAAAGAAAAGAAAAAAAAACCTGGAATTTTTCGAACAATCAAAAGCATTCTGTACAAAATCAGATACAGTTGTATTTGGGTATCATTTTACGCTTTGAACTGAGGTGATAAGGAGAGAATATAAAATTAAGAAACTGAATTTCTTGCCTCTAGGCAATTATTGTCATCCTCTTGGACAGATATTAAAGTGGAATTTGTGTTTAAGGAAACTAGCGTTTTATATCGATAGTAAATAAGACTCGAGATGTTGGTGTAACATAGGTAGATGCCAAATAAGAGATTTTTGGTCTTAGAGCGACTGGTAGAGTAAGTATTGAGGGATTTAGAAAAAGTGAGATGGGGATGCATTAAAAACACTTCTACTGGGCTTCCCTGGTGGCGCAGCGGTTGGGAGTCCGCCTGCCGATGCAGGGGACGTGGGTTCGTGCCCCGGTCTGGGAGGATCCCACATGCCGTGGAGCGGCTGGGCCCGTGAGCCAGGGCCACTGGGCCTGCGCGTCCGGAGCCTGTGCTCCACAACGGGAGAGGCCACAACAGTGAGAGACCCGCGTACCACACACAAAAACAAACAAACAAACAAAAAAAACCACTTATACTGTTGTATAGAAATAAAGTTCATCAGGAATGTCAGATGAAAGAAAGTTAGATAAGAAAAGGGTTTTATTATTGTTATGGAAACTTTTTTCATTCAAATTCTTACTAGGCAAAATTTGAAATATAAAAAGTCACAAATAATTTTAAAGGGACTGGACCCTAAAATGAGTAATCTCTTAAAGCCCAACCACTGAAAATGATTTTTGAAGGGAACGTATTAGATGTATTTTTTTGTCTAGATTAGCTTTTGTGTATATGTATGTATCTATGCATGCATGTTTGTTGTGTTTCCTTTTTTCCAAAAAGAATCTGCGATTTCTCCTCCACCTGGCATGCTAGGTGTTTGGGACCATTATGGGGGTCAGGTTGAGACACCAAGCCACGCTCTCCCCTTCCAGCATCAGGCTTGAGCCACATTACGGACACCCCTGGAGCTTCTTTTGTGGTCTGACTCTTCAGCTTTCATTGTCTAATTGTATATTATAAAAAACCCAGCCAAGTCACAAAGTTGTCGGAATTTTGCTCTTCTGGATTGTGTAGTCTTTCCTCTAGGCTCTGCATTCTCCATTCTTCCTCCAAAACAAGTACATTTTTGTGAAGTTTTAAAAAGGAAAATCTTTATATTGGGTCTAATTTCAGTTTCTCAAGATTTACATTTCATTGTCTCAAGATTTATGATTATCTTGACTTTGACTTGCTTTAGAAAATAAATTCCCCTGCCTAACTTTCTTTCTAAAAATATTTTTAAATTATAGAAGAAATATTACAATAGTATAGAAAATTAACTTCAAACGTAAGAAAAACTCAGCTGAAGTCCTGCCATCCAGTTAGAATAGACGTGACCTTTTTTTGTACATTTGCTTCAAGGCTTTAGTTGAATTGACTGAATGTGGTTTCTGTTGAACTCTGTCTCTGCAATAATGTTTTTCATCCCTCCCCAGCAGTTTCCGCCCCTTCATATGTCCCATGCAGCCCACCTGGGCCACTCCGCTCTCTTTTCTGTCTCTCCAAATTCTTCTGCTTTTACATTCTCTGTCTCTCTCTCTTTCTGTCTCTCTCTGTCTCTGTTTCTCTTCCTCTCCTTCCTTTGCATTTACATTTGGTACCACACAATCTACTTATTAACTACCCATGCTTCATGCCACAAGATGGGAGGAGGGGAAACGTCACAGGTTTTCAAAAAGAATTTGGAGGCAGGGAGGAGAAGGAATAATGGATTCTTACACCAAGTTCCTAGCAAGATTCTAGAACAGATTAGTAATGTTTGGTTTATGAGCACTTAGCTAAGAATTAGAAGCCAGCATGGGTTTACTGAGAATTAGTGAGCCAAACTAATCTCTGCCTCTTTTTTTTTGGATAGTTTTGAACTGGCCCTTTAGGGAACAA
This sequence comes from Delphinus delphis, assembly GCF_949987515.2. Lineage (NCBI taxonomy): Eukaryota > Metazoa > Chordata > Mammalia > Artiodactyla > Delphinidae > Delphinus > Delphinus delphis. The sequence goes on along the minus strand of NC_082699.1, from coordinate 44,365,117 downwards.
TAAATTTAATGTATTAGGATTTCAGTAAATAATAGTAATGATAGCAAATTGAACCATGTTACTTCCTGCTCAGAACTTTGTCTAGCGGATTCTCATTACACTAAGAATAAAATCTAAAATCCTCTATGACCTGACTCTTGCCATCTCTTGGTCTTTATTTCCTATGCCTCTTCCCCTTGTTAATTCTTTTCCAGCCTAACTGGAAAACTTGGCCTTCTTTATGTTTCTCAGACATGAACATGCCAATGGTACTCAGGGCCTTTCAGCCTGGAAGGCTCTTCCCTGAGATATCTGTATCACTTTCTCTCTGATTTTTATCACTTCTGTTCAGGAAGCCTTCCCTCCCAACCTCGTCTAAAACAATACACCAAACACATGCTCCACTTATGCTGCTGTATTTGTCTGCAAAGCCCTATCATGATCTGTGAAATTCGTTCTGAAATATTTGAAAGAGTTCACTAATCACAACTAGAAGGGGTTGACTCTTAACAGATGACAGGTTGAAATCCAGATTCCTTAATATGGACTCTTTGCAACATGACCTCAATAGAGCCTTTCTAGCTTTGTCTCTAGCTTCGTACTTCTTATGTCACCCTGTGCGCTCTTTCCTGCTTCCCCCAATTACCCTCCTCACCTTAACCACACGTGCTCTTCCTGTGCTCATCTCCCAGTGTAGTGGCTAGGAAAGGGGGGCAGGCAGAACTGTTTGCGCTCAGCCCCTCCACTCATTCCTCATGTGATCTTAGACACATTCCTTAATTACCTAATTCTTCGATTCCTTTCTCTATCAAAACAATACAACTATCATACAAGATTGTTATGAAACGAGGTAATGTACATTAAGTGCCTGGCACAGAATTAGTGCTTCTCTTTCCTTTCCCTCACTGACTAGCCCATCTTGTCTTCCATTCCTGAAACATGAGGCGTGGTCACTCTTTAATTGGATTGATGGATCATTGTCATTCTAGAGAATAGTCTGTCCCATGCAAATCTGTCATTGGCTTTGACGTTTAAAAATTATTTTTTATCGGAGACTTGGATGAAACATTGCAAGTGAACCAGTGTTTTTCCAGCTTAAGGTCACTCAGCTAGTAAGTGACAGGGTCCACTCAGGTCCACATGGCTCAAAAACTTGTCTTACTGCACTGTAGTGACTATAGAAATGGCAGCAGAGGGATAAACTAATAGTTTGGATAACAGAATCTGGTCTCATTTTTGTCATGGTAGTCTGAAATGGGCTAAAACAAACAAAGCTAATGTGTTTTTAGGGTGCATTAATAGAAATGTAGTTAAGATCAAGAAAAATATTAGTCTGGAGCATAGCAGGCGCTCAGTAAATGGTTTTTTGAATCGGATTGAATTGTCAGACCTCATTTGGAATATTGTGTTGCATTCTTGATGCGGTATGTTAAGAGTTGCTCTGCCAAACCAGACTCAATAAGATTCAGTTAATGGATGCTCTGGAAACCATGTCAGATGAGTGAGGGTTGAAAGATGAGTGGGTGTTGAACATGGCTTGGGAATGGGTAAAAGTGTTGTAATGAAGAGCTCTTTCCAAGTATTTGAAGCTCTGATTGAGGAAGAAGGGTTAACATATTCTGTGAAGCTAGAGGGCAGAACCAGGGCCAGCATTTATGAGGAAATTGATTTTCACTCAGTAGAAGAAAAATGTTTAAAGATTGTTTGCTAACAATAGAATGGGCTGGCTTGTGCAGAACCAAACTCCCTGTGATTGAAGATATTCAGGTATAGGTAATCATTTGGGGCAGTATTTTATAGGGGATATATGTACTGGGTGGGAGATTAGACTTTGTCAGCCAAAGAAAATTTGATTAATTTCTTCTCCTCTAAGTGTGTATTTCTTAATCTCAGGAGTTACACTGTAAATTTCCTGGGGCCAGGATAGGTCCCTTTCTTCTGTATCTCCCTAAACTTCTTGAGGACGATTTTCTTTTTATTTTTATGTCTTCCATGTAAGATCCTTGAAATAAATAAATAAACCTTCTAATCTGCCTCCACTTCTCTACCACCTGCACCTTCCAAAAAAAAAAAGGCCCAACACCTAAGCTCGAGAGTGTAGACACATGTTATAACATTCTCTCTCTGAAAGAGCTCTTAAGTCGTCTAGATTTCTGAGATTTCCTTCACATCTGTAGTGCAATGCCCAAGGTCCCATAACTGGATTGTGGCGCAAATGGGCCTAGGAATCAGGCTTTCTGTCTCCTACACCATTTCTTTCTATTACACCATAACACCCTTGGGACACATTGTAAGATCCAGAAATTGACGGCTGGTAGCCTGCCTCCATGTTATTTTTTGACGAGGGGAATCCAGGACAGTTGCTGCTATTATAAATGATTATGGCACTTTCCAAATCCTAGCTTTCATAACTTCATTCCGTTTGTTCTGGTGCCAGGTTCACTTTCAGATATTGTTTTCATTTGGTGTCTGGGAGGTTTTTTTTTTTTTTGCTGTCAACTCTTTATGGACAAGTGTTTGCTTATTAAATTTTCTTCTATGCTATAGTGTGAAAACACTTTTTTTTCCTTTTGGTTTTGCTTTGTGTGTTTTATGCTCAGTGACTGTTGTGGGATTGAGTAGATGAGCCCACATACAGATTTAGGTTGGTCCTCTGTGGGTGGTTTAGAATGTTTGTGACATTTATGGTTTGCAGAAGCTGAAGGGGTGGCCTATTCTCTACCCTCCTTGCAAGGATAGGTATGTCATGTGTTTGCCAGACCATGCTTAGCTATGTGCCTTTGGAATTTTACCATAACTTCTCTTTTTGGAATGATTCTCCACACTTTTTTAAAATCTGTAAACTATTATAATTTCTTGCAGCTTTATGAAGGAGTTATATGTTAGATTGTTGGGTAAGGGGAGAGCGAGAGAGAAAGAGAGAGAGTATGGATTTGGGGAATGGGTGGGATGAAGTGGGGATGAAGGACTTGGGTCTTCCCCTGCCAAGATTTAAATACTCAGAGACTGATTTTTGAAGGTGTTGTTGGAGCACTAGGTAGTACTGCTTAGTTCAGCATTTGTTCCTATGGGTGTTTTGATAAGCCTTGTAGCTCAAACATAAAGCACTCAAATTACCTAATGTAACTCATTTTTGAACTAAGGATATTTCCTATGCATTTTATGTGGCACATTATTCCTTCCATCCCACTGGTGAATATGTCCAGTAAATAGTTTATGGTTAAGCATCTAAAATGACAATAAAACTTAGATTAAAAGAAGTTGTTATTGGTAACTGACTTGTTATATTCAAGTTGTCAGATGTTTCTCATTCACTGACTAAGATGCATGTTTAAAATACAGCTTTGGAGCTCAATTAGTAGAGACAGAGTTGGAGCAGAGATGAACATGTATTAAATTAACCTAGTCATTAGTTTTTAATTTAAATACTGTTCAGCTAAATAATTTGGCACCCGGTAAGTTTCAGTGGTGCTGGGCTGGCAGTTAAAGCACATCACTAATTATTCACAGGTTTTTTTTCCTCCTCTTTTCAAAGAAATGTGGAACCAGCAATTTATTGTGGTAAAAATATTTTCATGCACTTGCTTTTTCTGTGAAAATATTTTTCGCACATGGATGACTGGTACTACAAAGTTAGCTTTCACCACCTTCAGGTCAATTCGTTTTAGAACATTTGGAAAATGATACCCTTGAAATAAGAAAATTAAGTAAGGGAAAGAGCAGTCTGTAACAGCTTGCAGAGGATTGGGTTTGAGGCTCAAACTGAAAATTTTTCCTATCATATGATTAAAAGCTGAGTGTTCTCTAAATCAGCCTACTCAGCTTTCTGAGGGAAAGTCTTCCTCCATCGTTCATTTCTATCTCCCCCACTTTACGTGTCTTTTATTGTCACATACTAAACTAATTTGAGCAATTTTGTAGATAAGCTTAGAAACGGTTAAAAACAAGAGGACATGACGTGTGAGAGAGATTCTTCTTAAGCAGACAACAGGACTTCGGAGAATAAAGCCCAGGGTTCTTTCTCCTATAGACCATAGATGGCCAGCCCTTCCGTGTGTGTGAACACGCATGAAAGTCAGCATGAAGTAGGAAACAGAATGTGGGCTTTGAAGTTTGCTCAACCTGGATTCTGTCTCCCCCCAGTTAAAAACTCTGCAGTGGCTCCCCATCATTCTAAAGCAATGATTCTCAAACTTGAGCATGCATCAGAATCACTGAGGGCTTGTTAAACACAGACTACTGGGACCCACCCTCAGAGTTTCTGATTATGGGGTGAGGCCCAAGAATCTGCATTTCTAACAGGTTCCTAGGTGATGCTGATGCTGCTGGTCCAGGGACACCCTCTGAGAATCACTGATTTGAGAGAGTAAGTTGAGAGTTATGGCATAAATAGAAAGTCCTTGGTGAACTTGTCCTCTGCCTTTCTCTCCAGGCTTCCATCATGTTATTCTCCCCCCGAATATTAAGCTTCAGCAACGTCAAACTGCTTGCAGGTCCTCAAAAGCAGCCTGTTGTCTGGTGCTCCTTGTCTATTGTTCTTTTCTTTTCTTTTTTTTAAGCCTTGCCTTCCCTGGCTCTTAGCCTCATTCTCCCATCTTCAAAGGCACCAATGTTGCATCTCTCTGTGCCTTTATTCAGTAGTCGGGACTTCCTCTGACCACGGCCGGAAAATGTTCTCTCTGATTTTTTTAAAAAATTAATTAATTAATTAATTTTGGGCTGTGTTGGGTCTTCATTTCTGTGCGAGGGCTTTCTCTAGTTGTGGCAAGTGGGGGCCACTCTTCATCGCAGTGCGCGGGCCTCTCACTATCGCGGCCTCTCTTGTTGCGGAGCACAGGCTCCTGACGCGCAGGCTCAGTAGTTGTGGCTCACGGGCTTAGTTGCTCCACGGCATGTGGGATCCTCCCAGACCAGGGCTCGAACCTGTGTCCCCTGCATTAGCAGGCAGATTCTCAACCACTGCACCACCAGGGAAGCCCCTCCTTGTCCATTGTTGGTGCATGTATCTCGATACACTTGCTATTTCTTTTGCTGAATTCCCTTCTCTCCCTCATCTGGCTGTTGAGACTGCCTGTTTATTCTTCCAGACTCAGGTTTCTCTATACAACTTCCTTAATTTCCTAAAGATAGTTAACAAATCCTTCTGTGCCATCACTCTAATTTGTATATACTTCTATTGTAGTTATTGTGGGTTAAAGTGGACTTGCCTTATACACACGTTATTACTCAAAATGAATTATTCGTGCTCTGCAGAGTGAGCGAGGGTGATGTGACTGTTTACCAGTCCACAAACACACATAGACCAGTCTGTGAACATCCTAGAGAGCGTGTGAGATGAAAATGAGAATCTGCCACTCCCTTAGTGGCTCTTATCCCTCTTGCCTCTTAGTGTAGTCATCTTCTTATGCTGAGGGTGATTCTCGTGGTAAACATGAGCTTTAAACACAAGGCCACCACTTTATCTGGTCGCTAAATACAGAAGTAGTGACACATTTCAATGTCAGAGGAAAAATGGACTGTGATAAACTTCTTGAAAGATAGAACAACACGATACTAAGTGTTTCCAAGGATTTCAAGGGATAGTTTTGACTAAATATGATTTCACCTTATGTGCTGACTGTAGGACCACTTTTCCTTGTCTCACATCTCAGTTCATGTCTTGGGATGTGAGCCCTGTTGATTTTCAAAATCAGGGGCTCATCTCTCATGCGCAGGTCTTTAAAGTTGGGATGCCTGATGTGGGGTTTGAACCCTTTGCTCCTCATGGAGAAGCTCTGGGTTTCGAGTTGCCTCGCAGGGTCACTGCACCAGGGGTGGGGTTTATGGCAAGGTTGTGTCCCAGCTTCTCCTACCTGTTTGATGTGGTTTACATCTTGTTTGCCCAGTGTGTAGTCATCACTCAGCCAGCCTTTTGGCTTCTTTATGAGGAAATTGTTCCATATGTAGCTGTGGACTTAGTGTGTCCACTGGAGGAGACATATTCAGGATCTTCCTAAGCTGCCATCTTACTGTAGGATGAGTTTTTATTAAAAAATATGTGTGTGTGTATATATATATATATGTGTATATATATATATATATACATATATATATATATACACCCACATATACCCACACAAACACATAATAGGTATTTATACATATACACATATATTTCTAACTCCAATTTTATAACATCCTGCCATTTATTAAATTTTAACTATAGTATATCTAGCAATCTGTTAGTAAAACTTGGGAGAACTGATGCTCTCCCTAGTACACTTACTGATCCAAGGGAAAGGACTTAATGTCTTCTACTACCTGGCTAAATATATATAAATTAATCCACATGAGTATGCAGTTCTCTGGAGGAATCCTAAAATAAATTAATATTCTGGAAAAGGGACCTGATTCTGGATTTGGAGGGCAAAATGAGAAAAGACACAGCCAATCCACCATATACTTGCTATGGAGATAGAGGCCCCAAACATGTTAGTGATTTACCCAGAGTCACAGAGCTACTTATTGGCAAGCTGGTATTCAAACTCAAGACTCCTGACTGTTGTATATTAACTGACTGACTTTAAATAAAAGTTGGCAGCATTTAGTAATTACTGAGAAAAGCTCAGAAATATTGTCTTTCACTCTCTCTCCTTTTTTTGGTCACAGTGAATGGAACGGTGTTGAAATAGTCTTAAATGAAGAACACATTTTACTTAATTTTCTCCTTTTGGGCAAGGGAGACTTAGCTTTCATGGCTCCTGGGAATGAAAGAGACAACAGGAGTGTTATTTCTTCTTACTTTACTCATTCTTCCCTAGTAATCCACCCCCTTCTAAGAGAATAACATTGCTTCATAGAGACCAGGTGTGTATTTCTTTCCAGTTCCAAAGAAGCACAGAGATAAGAGGTTTATGCAAAAGGAATTTCTGCCATAATATATCCTGACACTTATCTCATGGCATAAATACACTTGGAAAAGAAGGATTCAGTGGGTTCCCTTACCTGTAGTCAAGAGATTTCTAAGGCTTCTAAAATGAAAGAGGTAATGATTAAGAAGACAAAACTTTGTGTAAGTATATATGCATACATGTAAATATCAAGTCTTCTTGGAGACAGTGAGTTTCTGGTTTTTAAAATTGTAAGACATATTTCCACAAATTTATTTTGCAGACCTTTTCAGAGGCAATTAGATTTAATGTGGACTATGGAGTTTTTGAAGTAGTTAACAATGCTCCACAACTTCTGGAAAAGCAACTGAAAAAAATTCTCTTCAACCAGCAACCTCGAAATCCCATCTATGATGTTGTAAGAAAAGGAAGGAGTGATATTAAACCTGTTCAAGTGAATGCCCCTTATGAAGATGAGACCATTAGTGTCAACTACAATATCATGGTAAGAAAGTATATTTGAGTTTATATCTTGCTAGGTAGATAAAGCATTAAGTGAGATTAATATCAGGTTCCTTGGGCTTCCCTTTCTGAAGTGTAACTGTATCTATTAAATTTTATTGTACTTGTACAAAGTATTTGTTAGTTACTGTATAATCTTATTCATATCAAATGGCCAGTTTAGTCTAGCAGTTTGTTGATATTTGATTATCAATATGAGAAAGTTCATGTAATTTACTTTGAATATTTAGAAAATAAGTTTAATTTGGGGCAGTATAAATATATGTATGCTTTACAGTTTAGATGCATTCTAGAAAGTGTGGGTATATAGGCGTACCTTGGAGATATTGCACGTTTGGCTCCAGACCACCACAACAAAGTGAATATCATGATAAAGCAAGTCATACAATTATTTTGGTTTCCCAGTGCATATAAAAATTATGTTTACACTACACTGTAGTCTATTAAGTGTATCATGGCATTGTGTCTTAAAAAACAATGTACATACCTTAATTTAAAAAATACTTTACCGCTAAAAAACACTAACCATCATCTGAGCCTTCAGCAAGTCATAGTAGTAACATCAAAGATAACTGATCACAGATCACCATAACAAATGTAATAATAATGAACATGATTGAAATATTGCAAGAATTACCAAAATGTGACACAGAAACATGAAGTGAGCAAATACTGTGGGAAGAATGGTGCTGATAGACTCGCCTGCCACAGGGATGCCACTAACCTTCAGTTTGTGAAAAACACAGTATCCGTGAGGCACAATAAAGCAAAGCACAATAAAACAAGTTATGTCTGTGCAGTGAATTTATTTCATTTGAGTTCTATCCTATCAAGCATTTGGGAATTGAGATTTCTGTCTTTTAATTATTATTAGTTTCAGGTATACAACACAGTGATTTGATGTTTTTATACATTGTGAAATGAAAACCACAATAAGTCTAGTTACCATCTGTCACTATACAAAGTTATTACAGTATTATTAAGTATGTTCCCTATGCTATACTTTTTATCCCTGAGACTTATTTTATAATTGGAAGTTTGTACGGCTTAATTCCCTTTACCTATTTTGCCCTTTCCCCCGCCCCCAGAGGTGGAATTGCTGGATCATATGGTAGTTCTAGTTTTAATTCTTTGAGGAAACTCCATCCTGTTTTCCATAGTAGTTGTACCAATTTACAGTGCGCGAGAGTTTCTTTTTCTCCACGTCCTCGCCAACACTTTATTTGTTGTCTTTTTTGATAATAGCCATTCTGACAGGTGTGAGGTGATATCTCATTGTGGTTTTGATTTGCATTTCCCATCCAGTTAGTGATCTTGAGCATCTTTTCATGTACCTGTTGGACATCTGTATGTCCTCTCTGGAAAAATGTCTATTAAGGTCCTTAGCCAATTTTTAAAATTGGATTTTGTTGTTGTTGTTGTTGAGTTGTATGAGTTCTTCATATAATTTGGATATTAATCCCTTATCAGATGTATCATTTGCAGATATCTTCTCTCATTCAGTAAGTGGCCTTTTTGCTTTGTTCATGGTTTCTTTTGCTGTGCAAAACTTTTTAGTTTGATGTAGTCCCATTTGTTTACTTTTGCTTTTGCTGCCCTTGCCTGAGGTGACAGATCCAAAAAAAAAAAAAAAATATTGCTAAGACCAGTTTCAGAGAGCATATTGCTTATGTTTTCTTTTAGGAGTTCTATGCTTTCGGGTCTTACATTTAAGTCCTTAATCCATTTTGAGTTTATTTTTGTATATGGTGTAAGAAAGTGGTCTAGTTTCATTCTTTTGCATATAGTTGTCCAGTTTTCTCAACACCATTTATTGAAGACACTGTCTTTTCCCCATGGTATAGTCTTGCCTCCTTTGTCATGGATTAATTGACCACATAAGTATGGGTTTATTTCTGGGCTCCCTATTCTGTTCCATTGATCTATATGTTTGTTTTTGTGACAATACCATCCTGTTTTGATTACTGTAGCTTTGTAGTATAGTTTGAAATCAGGGAATGTAATACCTCCTGCTTTGTTCTTTTTTTTAAAATTTATTTATTTTATTATTTTATTTTATTTATTTGTTTTTTCTGGCTGCATTGGATCTTTGTTGCTGTGCACGGGTTTTTCTCTGGTTGTGGCAAGTGGGGACTACTCTTCATTGTGGTTCGTGGGCTTCTCATTCTGGTGGCTTCTCTTGTTGTGGAGCACGGGCTCTAGGCACGCGGCCTTCAGTAGTTGTGGCTCGCGGGCTTAGTTGCTCCGCAGCATGTGGGATCTTCCTGGACCAGGGATCGAACCTGTGTCCCCTGCACTGACAGGCGGATTCTCAACCACTGCACCACAAGGGAAGCCCTGTTCTTCTTTCTTAAGATTGCTTTGGATATTTGGGGTCTTTTGTGGTTTCATACAAATTATAGGATTATTCTAGTTCTAGGGAAAATGCCATGGGTGTTTTGCTAGGGATTACTTTGAATCTATAGAATGCTTTGGGTAGTATGTATGTGTTAACAATATTAATTCTTCCCATCCACAGGCATGGTATATCTTTCCATTTATTTGTTCATCTTTAATTTCTTTCATCAATATCTTATAGTTTTCAGAGTACAGGTCTTTCACCTCCTTAGTTAAATTTATTCCTATGTATTTTATTCTTTTTGATGCTGTTGTAAATGTGATTGTTTTCTTAATTTTTCTTTCTGGTAGTTCATTATTAGAGTATAGAAATGCAACATATTTCTGTATATTAATTTTGTACCCTGCAACTTTACTGAATTTATTTGTTCTAATAATTTTTGGCAGAGTCTTTAGGGTATTCTATATATAGTATCATGTCATCTGCAAATAGTGACCGTTTTACTTCTTTTTTTCCAGTTTTTGTGTCTTTTATTTCTTTTTCTTGTCTGGTTGCTGTCACTAGGAGTTCCAATATTATGTTGAATAAAAGTGGCAAGAGTGAGTATCCTTGTCTTGTTCCTGATCTTAGAGGAAGAATTTTCACCATTGAGTATGATGTTAGCTGTGGGTTTGTCACATGGCCTTTATTATGTTAAGGTATGTTCCCTCTGTGCCCACTTTGTTGAGAGTTGGTTTTTTTTAATGGTAAATCGATGTTGAATTTTGTCAAATGCTTTTTCTGCATCTATTGAGATGATCATATGATTTTTATTCATTTGTTAATATGGTATATCATATTGATTTGTCAATATTGAACCATCCTTACATCCCTGGGATAAATCCCACTTGATCTGATTTATGATTCTTTTAATGTGTTATTGAATTCACCCTCTGTGTTTTATTGGGGATTTTTGCATCTTTGTTCATCAGGTATATTGGCCTGTAATTTTCTTTTTCTTTTCTTTTTTTTTTTGTAGTGTCTTTGATTTTGGTATCAGGGTAATGCTGGCCTTGTTGGATGAGTTTGGAAGTGTTCCTTCCTCTTCAATTTTTGGAATAGTTTGAGGATAGGTGTTAACTCTTTTTAAAATGTTTGGTAGAATTCCCCTGTGAAGGCTTCTGGTCTTTGACTTTTGTTTGTTGGGAGGTGTTTTTTTTTTTATTATTGCTAATTCAATTTCATTATTGGTAATTTGTCTGTTAAGATTTTCTATTTCTTCATGATTGAGTCTTAGAAGATTGTATATTTTTAGGAATTTATCCATCTCTTCTAGGTTGTCCAGCTTATTGACAAATAATTGTACTAGTCTCTTATGATTCTTTGTATTTCTGTGATATTTGTTGTAACTTCTCTTTCATTTCTGATTTTATTTATTTGGGATCTCTCTTATTTCTTGATGAGTCTGGGTAAAGTTTATCAATTTTGTTTATCTTTTCAAAGAACTAGCTCTTCATTGATCTTTTCTTTTTTTAAGCCTCTATTTCATGTATTCCTGCTCTGATATTTATTATTTTCTTCTTTGTACTAACTTTGGGCTTCGTTTTTCTTCTTTTTCTAGTTCCTTTAGCTGTAAAGATACATTGCTTATTTGAGATTTTTCTTATTTCTTGAGGAAGGCCTGTATCACCATGAACTTCCCTCTTAGAACTGCTTTTGCTATGTCCCATAGACTTTGGAAAGTTGTGTTTTCATTTTCATTTGTTTCAAGGTATTTTTTATTTCCTCTTTGATTTCTTCACTGATCCACTGGTGGTTTAGTAGCATGTTATTTGGTCCCTCCATGTTTGTGTCTTTTCCAGTTTTCTTCTTGTACTTGATGTCTAGTTTCATACCATTGTGGTCAGAAAAGATGATTGATGTGATTTCAGTCTTCTTAAATTTATTGAGAATTGTTTTGTGGCCTAACATGTGAGCTATCCTGAGTAATGTTCCATGTGTACTTGAAAAAAAATGTGTATTATGAAATTTTTGGGTGGAATGTTCTGTATCTGTCTGTTAGGTGTATCAGGTCTACTGTGTCATTTAAAGCCGATGTTTTCTTACTGATTTTCTATCTGGATGATCTGTCTGTTCATGTATGTTGGGCACTAAATTCCCCTACTATTATTGTGTTACTGTCTATTTCTCCTTTTGTGTGTGTTAATATTTGCTTTATATACTTAGACGCTCCTATGTTGGTGCTTAAATATTTATGAATGTTATATCCTTTTCTTGGATTGACCCTTTTTATCATTATGTAATGCCTTCCTTTGTCTTTTGTTGCAGTGTTTGTTTTAAAGTCTATTTTAGGCATGTGCAGTCAGTAAGAGGTGGGCAGAGGATGCGGGAGATGTGTGTGGCTGCGTTTCGCAGGCCCAGAAGGGGAACTGCATGCTTGAGGTGACCAGGGACTGAGCATTTCAGATGTGCTTGGTAAACCTGGTGCATCACCATGCTGGCCACAAGACTTGTGTGTCTCCAGACACTACCTTCCAGGGTTTTCCGCCAAGGTTTCACCAGGGCCTCCCCTGTTGTGAAGAATTCCATCACAAAGAATCAGTGGCTCTTAACACCCAGCAGGGAATATGCCACCAAGACAAGAATTGGAATTCGGCATGGGAAAACCAGCCAAGAACTCAAGGAGACAGCTTTGGAACAATCATTGGAAAAAATATTTTAAATTGATCAGATGGAAAGATGGTTTATTGCTGCAGTTGCTCTTGGAGCTTTGTGCTACTATGGCTTGGGAATGCCAATGTCTAATGAGATTGGAGCTATTGAAAAAGCTGTAATTTGGCCTCAGTATGTGAAGGATAGAATGCATTCCATCTATATGTACTTAGCAGGAAGTATTGGCATAACAGCTTTGTCTTCCCTGGCTATGAGCAGAACTCCTGCTCTCATGAACTTCATGATGAGAGGCTGTTGGGTGACAGCTGGTGCAACCTTTGCATGCATGATTGAAGCTGGAATGCTGGTACGGAGCCCAGGCCCAAAGCGTCTTGCTTGGTTACTACATTCTGGTGTGATGGGTGCAGTGGTGGCTCTTCTGATGATGTTAGGGGGGCCTCTTCTTGTCAGAGCTGTATGGTACACGGCTGGCATTGTGGGAGGCCTCTCCACCATGGCTATGTGTGCGCCCAGTGAGAAGTTTGTGAACATGGGAGCACCCCTGGGTGTGGGCCAGGGTGTTGTCTTTGTGTCCTCACTAGGATCTGTGTTTCTTCCACCTACCACTGTGGCTGGTGCCACTCTGTACCCAGTGGCAATTTATGGTGGATTAGTTCTTTTCAGCACGTTTCTCCTGTATGACACATAGAAAGTAATCAGGCATGCAGAAGTAGTACCAGCATATGGAGTTAAAAAATATGATCCCATCAATTCGATGTTGGGAATCTACATGGACATTTTAAACATATTTATGCAAGTTGCCAGTATTCTAGCAACTGGAGGCAACAGAAAGAAGTGAAGTGACTCAGCTTCTGACTTCCTTAATACATCAGATATCTGGCTTGTCTAATAGGGGCAAATATTCTTTAAATAGTTTGTGCAAGCAGCTTTCATGGAAGTTTAGAAGATAAGAACTTGTCAACATGTTTCAAGTGTTCCAGTAATGTGATGCTTCAGGTCTGCTTTTTCTTCTGGAGAATAAACTCAGTAGTTCTCTTCCAAAAAGCACACACATTTTCAATTCTCATGTTTGAGTAATTCTAAAATGTTCTAATGAATGTGAAAACCAAGTTCTGTGCTGCAGGAATTTAAGTATTTTATCTATTATTAAATTTATTTGGTTAAGTGAAATTTAGCAAACTGTGTACCTGCATCTTTCATTTGGAATGTGGAATATTAACAAGTAATGTCATAAGCGATATAGGGGTTTGGTAAAGGGACCAGAGAGAAGTAAAGGGACACCTGCAGTCTTTCTCTGAATACTTAGAACTTAACAGTCGTGTAATTGTGGTGAGCCAGTGAAGGGGTCTGGATGTTTGGAAACAAGTCATGGCTGTACATCTGCTGAACTTGTCAGAAGTGTTGAGCAGAAAACAAAGGCATAGGCGATTCTCCAGGCTCTCCTTACAGTATAGATGTGATCATATTTGGCTTTTCATTGTTTGACACTGTCAGGAGAGTCCACAGTGCTAATCATGTGGAGAATTCCTGTTATATATATTATGTGTGTGTGTAAGCCTTACTTTTGAGTTGTCTAGAACAAAATATCCTTAAAACATTCAGGAAAAAATATTCAAAGCATGAAAATTGTTGCATTTTTAAGTATACAAACAACATGTGCATAATTGCTGAATGTTTTTGCAAATTTATTGAAATGTTTAAAGGAATACATGCTTGCCTTTCTCATCTCTTCCGGCTTTAAAGCTTTTATCAGAGAAGCCTGTTTGTGGTTTACACTTGAGACTATGAAAGCAGTTTTTCCCCTCAGATTTGGTTTCTTGCATTCCCTCTCAGAGGAATCACTAAAAAAAGGAAGGCAAAGCAAGGCTTCTTTCATGAACCATATCAATCAAAAATGTAATGGAGGAAATGCTTCATTAGAGTTTCCCCTAGCAGAATTTTTCTTCTCTCCTCCACAGACCATTATTTAACTCTCTTGTGCCATTTGTAAATTTTTTGATACTGAAGAGTTATTTTTGGACATTCTTATGAATAAGTGTATGATTATTGAGATAGTTGGTGTTTTGACAAATATTTGTTACAGTAATCCATAAATAACTATTCTAACCACTTCAAGTTACATAGGATGCTTATTTCTGAAATAATAAAGGTTCTGGCCAGATTAAAAAAAATAAAGTCTATTTTATCTGATATGAGTATTGTTATCCCAGCTTTCTTTTGGTTTCCATTTGTATGGAATATCTTTTCCATCCTTTAACTTTCCGTCTGTGTGTGTCTTTAGATCTGAAGTGAATCTCCTGTAGGTAGCATATAGATGGGTCTTGTTTTCTTATCCATTCAGCCACCCCATGTCTTTTGATTGGAGCATGTAGTCTATTTACATTTAAAGTCATTATTGATAGGTATGTACTTATTAATTTTTTTCTGGTTCTTTTTGTAGTTCTTGTTCGTTCCTTTCTTCTCTCTTGCTCTCTTCCTTTGTGACTTGATGGCTTTCTTTGATGTTATGCTTGGGTTCTTTTATCTTTATTTTTTGTGTATTTATCATAGGTTTTCGTTTGTGATTCCCATGAGGTTCATGAATATAACCTATATATACATGGCAGTTTATTTTAAGTGATAGTTGCTTAAGTTCAAATGCATTCTAAAAGCATCATTGGGCTTCCCTGGTGGCACAGTGGTTGAGAGTCCGCCTGCTGATGCAGGGGACACGGGTTCGTGCCCCGGTCCAGGAAGATCCCACATGCCACAGAGCGGTTGGGCCCATGAGCCATGGCCGCTGAGCCTGAGTGTCTGGAGCCTGTGCTCCGCAATGGGAGAGGCCACAACAGTGAGAGGCCCACGTACCACAAAAAAAATAAATAAATAAAAATAAAATAAAAGCATCATATTGTTACTACTCCCCCATGTTTTATGTTTTTGACATCATATTTTATACCTTTTAATTTTATTGTAGTTATAGTTGATTTTACTACTTTGGTCTTTTAGGCATCATACTAGCTTTTTAAGTAGCTGATATTGCCTTTACTATATACAATTTTTGCCTTTACTGGTGTAATTTTTTTCTTTCAAATATTTTATCTCTATTTATGGCCTTTTCTTTTCCACTTAAAGAAGATCCTTTAACATTTCTCATAAGGGTGGTTTAGAAGTGATGAACTCCTTTATCTTTTGCTTCTCTTAGAAACTCTTTATCTCTCCTTTAATTCTGAATGATAATCTTGCCAAGTAGAGCATTCGTGGTTGTAAGTTTTTATTTTTCAGCCCTTTAATATATTATGCCACTCTCTTCTGGCCTGAAAAGGTACTGCTGAAAAATAAGCTTGTAGTCTTATGGAAGTTCCCTCGTATGTGACTAGTTATTTTTCTCTTGCTGCCTTTAAAATTCTTCTGTTATCTTTAATTTTGCCATTTTAATTATGGTATGTTTTGGTGTGGATCTCTTTGGGTTCATCTTCTTTGGGACTCTGTGTGCTTCCTGGTTCTCAATATCTATGTCCTTCTCCAGGTTAGGGAAGTTTTCAGCCATTATTTCTTCAAGTAAGCTTTTGCCCCTTTCTCTCTCTCTCTTCCTTCTGAGTCATCTACAAATTTTAGTATGCCTGATGTTGTCTCAGAGGTCCCATAAACTATCCTCATTTTTTTAAAAAAGCTTTTTTCTCTTCTGATTGGGTGATATCCACTTTTCTGTCTTCCAGATCGCTGATCTCTTCTTCCATATCATCTATTTGGCTATCAATCCCCTCTAGTGTATTTTTCATTTCAGTTATTGTATACTTCAGCTCTGATTGGTTCTTTCTTATATTTTCTGACTCTGTTGAAGTTCTCAGTGTGTTTCTCCTTTCTTCTCCCAAGTTCAGTGAGCACCTTTATTATTATTACTTTGAACTATTTACAAGGTACCTTTCTTATCTCCATTTTGTTAAGCTTTTTTTTTTCCTGAAGTTTTAGCTTGTTCTCTTTTTTTGGAACATATTCCTCTGTCTCCTCTGTTTGACTTTCTGTATTTTTTTAATTTAATTTTATTTATTTTTTTATACAGCAGGTTCTTATTAGTCATCAATTTTATACACATCAGTGTGTACATGTCAATCCCAATCACCCAATTCAGCACACCACCACCACCACCCCCTGCCACTTTCCCCCATTGGTTTCCATACGTTTGTTCTCTACATCTGTGTCTCAGTTTCTGCCCTGCAAACCGGTTCATCTGTACCATTTTTCTAGGTTTCACATATATACCTTAATATATGATATTTGTTTTTCTCTTTCTGACTTACTTCACTCTGTACGACAGTCTCTAGATCCATCCCTGTCTTAACAAATGACCCAATTTTGTTCCTTTTTATGGCTGAGTAATATTCCATTTTATATATGTACCACATCTTCTTTATCCATTCATCTGTCGATGGGCATTTAGGTTGCTTCCATGACCTGCCTATTGTAAATGGTGCTACAATGAACATTGGGGTGCATGTGTATTTTTTGAATTATGGTTTTCTCTGGGTTTATGCCCAGTAGTGGGATTGCTGGATCATATGGTAATTCTATTTTTACTTTTTTAAGGAACCCCCATACTGTTCTCCATAGTGGCTGTATCAATTTACATTCCCACCAACAGTACAAGAGGGTTCCCTTTCTGCACACCCTATCCAGCATATGTTGTTTGTAGATTTTCTGAAGATGCCCATTCTAACTGATGTGAGGTGGTACCTCATCGTAGTTTTGATTTCCATTTCTCCAGTAGTGATCTTGAGCAGCTTTTCATGTGCTACTTGGCCATCTGTATGTCTTCTTTTGAGAAATGTCTGTTTAGGTCTTCTGCCCATTTTTGGATTGGGTTCTTTGTTTTTTTAATATTGAGCTGCATGAGCTGTTTATATATTTTGGAGATTAATCCTTTGTCTGTTGATTTGTTTGCAGATATTTTCTCCCATTCTGAGGGTTGTCTTTTCGTCTTGTTTATGGTTTCCTTTGCTGTGCTAAAGCTTTGAAGTTTCATTAGGTCCCATTTATCTTTGTTTTTATTTCCATTACTTTAGGAGGTAGATCAAAAAAGGTCTTGCTGTGATTCATGTCAAAGAGTGTTCTTCCTATGTTTTTCTCTAAGAGTTTTATAGTGTCCGGTCTTACATTTAGGGCTCTAATACATTTTGAGTTTATTTTTGTGTATGGTGTGAGGGAGTGTTCTAATTTCATTCTTTTACATGTAGCTGTCCAGTTTTCCCAGCACCATTTATTGAAGAGACTGTCTTTTCTCCATTGTATATCCTTGCCTCCTTTGTCATAGACTAGTTGACCATAGGTGTGTGGGTTTATCTGTGGCCTTTCTATCTTCTTCCATTCATCTATGTTTCTGTTTTTGTGCCAGTACCATATTGTCTTGATTACTGTAGCTTTGTAGTATAGTCTGAAGTCAGGGAGTCTGATTCTTCCAGCTCTGTTCTTTTCCCTCAAGACTGCTTTGGCTTTTTGGGATCTTTTGTGTCTCCATACAAATTTTAAGATTTTTTGTTCTAGTTCTGTAAAAAACGCCATTGGTAATTTGATAGGGATTGCATTGAATCTGTAGATTGTGTTGGGTAGTATAGTCATTTTCACAATATTGATTCTTCCAATCCAAGAACATGGTATATCATGGTACATCTATTGGTATCATCATTAATTTCTTTCATCAGTGTCTTATAGTTTTCTGCATACAGGTCTTTTGTCTCCCTAGGTAGGTTTATTCCTAGGTATTTTATTCTTTTTGTTGCCATGGTAAATGGGAGTGTTTCCTTAATTTCTCTTTCGGATTTTTCATCATTAGTGTAAAAGAATGCAAGAGATTTCTGTGAATTAATATTGTATCCTGAAACTTTACCAAATTCATTGATTAGCTCTAGTAGTTTTCTGGTGGCATCTTTAGGATTCTCTGTGTATAGTATCATGTCATCTGCAAACAGTGACAGTTTTATTCATTCTTTTCCAATTTGTATTCCTTTTATTTCTTTTTCTTCTCTGATTGCCGTGGCTAGGACTTCCAAAACTATGTTGAATAATAGTGGTGAGAGTGGACATCCTTGTCTCGTTCCTGATATTAGAGGAAATGCTTTCAGTTTTTCACCATTGAGAATGATGTTTGCTGTGGGTTTGTTGTATATGACCTTTATTATGTTGAGGTAGGTTTCCCTATGCCCACTTTCTGGAGTTTTATCATAAATGGGTATTGAATTTTGTGAAAAGCTTTCTCTGCATCTATTGAGATGATCATATGGTTTTTCTTCAATTTGTTAATATGGTGTATCACATTGATTGATTTGCATATATTGAAGAATCCTTGCATCCCTGGGATAAATCCCACTTGATCATGGTTTATGATCCTTTTAATGTCTTGTTGGATTCTGTTTGCTAGTATTTTGTTGAGGATTTTTGCATCTATATTCGTCAGTGATATTGGTCTGTAATTTCCTTTTTTGTAGTATCTTTGTCTGGTTTTGGTATCAGGGTGATGGTGGCTTCATAGAATGAGCTTGGGAGTGTTCTTTCCTCTGCAATTTTTTGGAATAGTTTGAGTAGGATGGGTGTTAGCTCTTCTCTAAATGTTTGATAGAATTCACCTGTGAAGCCATCTGGTCCTGGACTTTTGTTTGTTGGAAATTTTTTTTTTTTTTTGCGGTACGCGGGCTTCTCACTGCCGTGGCCTCTCCTGTTGTGGAGCACAGGCTCCGGATGTGCAGGCTCAGCGGCCAGGGCTTACGGGCCCAGTTGCTCCGTGGTATGTGGGATCTTCCCGGACCAGGGCACGAATCCGTGTCCCCTGCATTGGCAGGTGGACTCTGAACCACTGCGCCACCAGGGAAGCCCCTGCTGGAAGATTTTTAATCACAGTTTCAATTTCATTACTTATGATTGGTCTGTTCTTATTTTCTGTTTCTTCCTGGTTCAGTCTTGGAAGGTTATACCTTTCTAAGAATCTGTCCATTTCTTCCAGGTTGTCCATTTTATTGGCACAGAGTTGCTTGTAGTAGTGTCTTAGGATGCTTTGTCTTTCTGCAGTGTCTGTTGTAACTACTCCTTTTTCATTTCTGATTTTATTGATTTGAGTCCTCTCCCTCTTTTTCTTGAGGAGTCTGGCTAATGGTTTATCAATTTTGTTTATCTTCTCAAAGAACCAGCTTTTAGTTTTATTTATATTTGCTATATTGTTTTCTTTGTTTCTATTTCATTTATTTTTGCTCTATCTTTATGATTTCTTTCCTTCTGCTAACTTTGGGTTTTGTTTGTTTTGCCTTCTCTAGTTCCTTTAGGTGTAAGGTTAGATTGTTTATTTGAGATTTTTCTTGTTTCTTGAGGTAGGCTTGTATAGCTATAAACTTTTTTTTAAAGTCCCCCACGATTATTGTGTTTCTGTCGATTTCCTCTTTTATAGCTGTTAGCAGTTGCCTTATGTTGAGGTGCTTCTATGTTGGATGCATATATATTTATAATTGTTATATCATCTTCTTGGATCGATCCGCTGATCATTGTGTAGTGTCCTTCCTTGTCTCTTGTAACATTCTTTATTTTAAAGTCTATTTTTTCTGATACGAGTATTGCTACTCCAGCTTTCTCTTAATTTCCATTTGCATGGAATATCTTTTTCCATCCCCTCACTTTCAATATGTATGTGTCCCTAGGTCTGAAGTGGGTCTCTCGTGGACAGCATACATATGGGTCTTGCTTTTGTATCCATTCAGCAAGCCTGTGTCTTTTGGTTGGAGCATTTAATCCATTTATGTTTAAGGTAATTATCGATATGTATGTTCCTATGACCATTTTCCTAATTGTTTTGGGTTTGTTTTTGTAGGTCCTTTTCTTCTCCTGTGTTTCTCACTTAGAGAAGTTCCTTTAGCATTTGTTGTAGAGCTGGTTTAGTGGTGCTGAATTCTCTTAACTTTTGCTTGTCAGTAAAGCTTTTGATTTCTTCATCGAATCTGAATGAGATCCTTGCCAGGTAGAGTAATCTTGCTTGTAGGTTCTTCCCTTTCATCACTTTAAATATATCATGCCACTCCCTTCTGGCTTGTAGAGTTTCTGCTGAGAAATCAGCCATTAACCTTATGGGATTTCCCTTGTATGTTATTTGTCATTTTTCCCTCGCTGCTTTCAATAATTTTTCTTTGTCTTTAATTTTTGCCAATTTGATTAGTATGTGTTTCAGTGTGTTTCTCCTTGGGTTTATCCTGTATGGGACTCTGTGCTTCCTGAACTTGGGTGGCTATTTCCTTTCCCATGTTAGGGAAGTTTTCGACTATAATCTCTTCAAATATTTTCTCTGGTCCTTTCTCTCTCTCTTCTCCTTCTGGGACCCCTATAATGCGAATGTTGTTGCATTTAATGTTGTCCCAGAGGTCTCTTAAGCTGTCTTCATTTCTTTTCATTCTTTTTTCTTTATTCTCTTACGCAGCAGTGAATTCCACCAGTCTCTCTTCCAGGTCACTTATCCGTTCTTCTGCCTTAGTTATTCTGCTATTGTTTCATTCTAGTGTAGTTTTCATTTCAGTTATTCTACTGTTCATCTCTGTTTGTTTGTTCTTTAATTCTTCTAGGTCTTTGTTAAACATTTCTTGCATCATCTCGATCTTTGCCTCCATTCTTTTTCTGAGGTCCTGGATCATCTTCACTATCATTATTCTGAATTCTTTTTCTGGAAGGTTGCCTATCTCCACTTCATTGAGTTGTTTTTCTGGAGCTTTATCTTGTTCCTTCATCTGGTACATAGCCCTCTGCCTTTTCTTCCTTTCTATCTTTCTGGGAATGTGGTTTTTGTTCCACAGGCTGCAGGATTGTAGTTCTTCTTGCTTTTGCTGTCTGCCCTCTGGTGGATGAGACTATCTAAGAGGCTTGTGCAAGCTTCCTGACTGGGGGGACTGGTGATAGGTAGAGCTGGGTATTGCTCTGGTGGGCAGAGCTCAGTAAAACTTTAATCTGCTTGACTGCTGATGGGTGGGGCTGGGTTCCCTACCTGTTGTTTGTTTGGCCTAAGGCAACCCCACACTGGAACCTACCTGGGCTCTTTGGTGGGGTTAGTGGCAGACTCTGGGAGAGCTCATGCCTAGGAGTACTTCCCAGAACCTCTGCTGCCAGTTTCCTTGTCCTCACGGTGAGCCACAGCCACCCTCCACCTGTGCAGGAGACCCTCCAACACTAGCAGGTAGATCTAGTTCAGTCTCCCTTGGGGTCACTGCTCCTTCCCCTGGGTCCCGATTTGTACACTACTTTGTGTGTGCCCTCCAGAGTGGAGTGCCTGTTTCCCCCAGTCCTGTCGAAGTCCTGCAGTCAAATCCCGCTAGCCTTCAATGTCTGATTCTCTAGGTCCTGTTGCCGGACCCCCAGGTTTGGAAGCCTGACGTGAGGCTCAGAACCTCCACTCCAGTGGGTGAACTTCTGTGGGATTAGTGTTCTCCAGTCTGTGTGTCACCCACCCATCAGTTATGAGATTTGATTTTACTGTGATTGCTCCCCTGCCCCCATCTCATTGTGGCTTCTCCTTTGTCTTTGGATGTGGGGTATCTTTTTTGGTGAGTTCCAGTGTCTTCCTGTTGATGATTGTTCAGCAGCTAGTTGTGATTCTGGTGTTCTTGCAAGATGGAGTGAGAGCATGTCCTTCTACTCTGCCATCTTGGTTCAGTGAATTTCTGTATTTGATTCTGTGAATCAGGCCAAACAGCTACCTCTTCTGATGTTGAAGATGTGGCCTTGTGTAGGAGCATTCCTTGTGTAAAGTGCTTGTGCTAGGAAGCTTTGGAATGCCAACTGGAGCTGGAGAGGATGTGGACTGGGATGGGGGGGGGGGTGTCCCTAGGGCATACAGCATCGGGGCTCCCTTGGTAGGATGGTTGGAGTTGGAGTAGGCCCATGCCAAGGTTTCCCCAGACGTGCCTCTCCAGGGCTGCTCTAGCAAGATAACTGTAGCTGGAGTGGGTGCAGGTTGAGTATTCCCAGGTTGCACTGCATGGGGTTGAGATTGAAATTACATTGTGTGGCTCTGAGTCCCTGACGTTAAATTCTCTCAGCTTCTGAATTTTGTCTCCCTAGCATGATGTATAAGAACTTGGGTTCTGATATTGGCTCTTCAACTTACTAGACTGTGCTTTTATACAAGTCATTTTGATGAGCCTCATTTTCCTCATCTGTCAAATGATGCCTTCAATACCTACTGCTTAGGTTTGTTATGTGAATCAAATGAAAATAATAATGTGTAACAATACTGTTTTCTCTTGATTTAAAATGTCTGATGGACATTTTAAGCTAACATATATCTAATACTTAAAACATAGCTCTTCTCCAGCCTGGAAAGTCTTCAATTTTTCTTTTACTGAATTCAGATATATTTCTGTCTTTCTTGTTTAATTTCATCAAATTAAATGTATTAATAATAATAACAGTATTTATAAATATTGTTTATAAATACAAAAATAAAAATAGTAATAACAACTATGTTATAGCATTGTTTTGAATTGAAAACAAGGAAATCTATTATGGACAGTTTAGCACTGTATAAACATTTAGTTAAAAACTTTTTTCCCTAGTTGGGACAGTGATATTTATTGGTTTATTCAGTTTCTTCAGTGAACAGAAATTTTTTATTTCATGGAAGTCTTTATAACCTATTTCTTTATTGTTAAAAACTGTTTATTAGGAGCTTCTTATTTTTTTATTGAGGTACAGTTGACATAGAACATTATATTAATTTCAGGTGTACAACATAATGATTCAATATCGGTGTACAAGGAGCTTCTAACTTGAGTTATGTATTTTGACACAGCCTCTCAGAAAGATCTAAAAGGTGATCTTACTCGATATATTTGAGGTAGACTGTGATTCATTAAATATACATACTGTAAACAACAGGGCAACAATTTAAAAATATTTTAAAGAGGTATAAATCATATAATAATAGTGGAGACAAAAAGGAATAAGAAAGTACTCAAACCAAAAACAGGCAGAAAATGAGGAAAAAAGAAATAAAGGATATACGGAACAAGCAGAAAACAAGATGGTAGATTTTGAGCAAACCACATCAGTAATTAGTAGCACCTTAATCATATACATAAATAATTACATTAAATTTAAATGGCTTACACACCCCAATTAAGAGTCAGAGTCAGATGGGTTAAAAAAAAGACCCACCACTATTTTCTGTCTATAAGAACATCACCTTAAATATAATACAAAATTTTGTTGTAAGTAAAAGAATGCAAAAAGCTATACCATACAATTACTAATTGAAAGAAAGCTGGATTGACTGGATTAATATCAGAGTAGACTTCAGAAGAAGGCATCTTGCTATGGATATAAAGAGACATCACATAGTGATAAAGGGATCAATTCACCAAGAAAGCATAACAACCCATAATTATGCACCTTACAAAAGACCTTCAGAATACATGAAATAAAAGCTGGTAGCACTGGAAAGCGAAATAGACAATCCATAGTTATAGTTAAAGACTTAAACACTGTTCTCCCAGTAATCCAATAAAAAAAAAACAGAAGATCAGTAAGGATATAGGAAATCTGAACAACACTAGGAATCCAGTCAATCTAATTGATGTTTCTAGAATAATTCACCTCACAACTGCAGAGTACACAGTCTTTTTCAAGTACACTTGGAATATTTACCAAAATAGACCAATTCTGGGCTGTAATACAAATTTCAACAAATTTGAAAGATTTGAAACCGTGCAAAATGAGTTCTCTGACCATAACAAAATTAAACTATAAGTCAGTAACAGAAAGACACCTGAAAAATCCCCAAATATGTAATTAAACAACAGACTTCTAAACAGCCTATAGCTCAAAGAGTAAGTCCCAAGGGAAGTTAGAAATTATGGGGAATTGAATAAAAATTAAAATGCAACATAAAATTTGTGCGATGCAACTAAATAATTCTTTAGAGATAAATTTATAGCATTAAGTGCTTATGTTAGAAAAGACTAAAGATCGCAAATCAATGATCTAAGCTTCTACCTTAGGAAACCAGAAATAGAAAATTAAGCCCAAATTAAATAAATAAATGACATAATCAGTTAAATGGAAAACAGAAAGACAAGAGAGAAAATCAATGAAAATAAAGGCTAGTTCTCTGAAAAAAAATCAATGAAATTGATAAACTTTTAGCCAGAATGATGAGGAAAAAATATGAGAAGAAATAACTGATCAGTATCACAAATGAAAGAGGGGACAGCAGTATGGATACTACAGACATTCAAAGAAGATAAGAGAATACAAACAGCTTTATGTCCATAAACTCAGTAATTAAATGAAATAGACATATTCCTTGAAAGATATAAATTACCAGTGCTAACTCAAAAGGATATATGTAATCTGAATAGTTCTAAATCTATTAAAGAAATTGGATTCATAGTTTAAAATCTTCCTACATCATACTTAATGGTGAGAAACCCAAGTTTTCTCACTAAGATCAGATACAAGGCAAGGATGTCTCCTCCCACCAATCCCTTTCAACATTGTAATGGAAGTCCTTGCTAATGCAATAAGGCAAGAAAAGGAAATACAAGTTATACAGATTGAGAAGAAAGGCATAAAAATGTCTTTGTTCACAGATGACATGATCATCTATATAGAAAATCTGAAAGAATAAACAAAAAAACTCCTGGAACTAATAAGCAATTATAGCAACATTGCAGGATACGAGGTTAACATACAAATGACAATTGCTTTCCTATATACTAACAATGAACAAGTGGAATTTGAAAATAAAACCACAATACCATTTATAATAATAATAACATTTACCATAATAATAAACATAATACCACTAGCATCCCCCCAAATGAAATACTTAGGTATAAATCTAACAAAATATGTACAAGATCTATATGAGGAAAACTATAAAACTCTGATGAATGAAATTAAGGAACCAAATAGAGATATTCTATGTTCCTGGATTGAAAGACTTGATATTGTCAAGATATCAGTTTTTCCCAACTTGATTTATAGATTCAATGCAATCTCAATTAAAATCCCAGCAAATTTTTTAATGGATATTAACAAACTGATTCTAAATTTTTTGTAGGGAGCCAAAAGAGTTGGAGGACTGATGCTAACCCAACTTCAAGACTTACTGTAAAGTTACACTAACCAATACAGTGTGGTATCAGTGAAAGAAAACACAAATAGATCAATGGAACAGAATAGAGAGCCCCAAAATAGACTCCCATAAATATAGTCAACTGATCTTTGACAAAGGAGCAAAGTTAATACAGTGGAGCAAAACAGTCTTTTTATTTTTAAGTGAAAGCAGGCTTATTTCAAAAAACACTCCTTTCAACAAATGGTGCAGCAACAACTGGACATCCAGTGCAAAAGAAATGAATCTAGACACAGACTTGACACCCTTCACAGAAATTAACTCAAAAGTAGATCATAGTCCTAAATGCAAAACACAAAACTATAAAACTGCTAGATGATAATACAGCAGAAAACCTAGATAACCTTTGGTAAGGTGACTTTTTAGATACAATATCAGAGACATGATCCATGAAAGAAATCATTGTTAAGCTGAATTTCATTAAATTTAAAAATTTCTGCTCTGCATAAGACATTATTATCAAGAGAATTAAAAGACTAGCCAAAGACTTGAAGAAAATATTAGCAAAAGACACATCTGATAGAGGACTGTTATCCAAACAATAAGAAAACAAACAACCTGATTTTAAAATGGGCCAAAGAAGATATAGAAATGGCAAGTAAGTATATAAAAGATGGTCCACATTATATGTCATCAGGAAAATGCAAATTAAAACAACAGTAAGATACTAGTACACACCTATTAGAATGGCCAAAATCCAGAACACTGACAACACCAAATGTTAATGAAGATGTGGAGCAACAGGAAATCACATACATTGCTGGTGGAAATGCAAAAGTGGTACAGCCACTTTGGAGGACATTTTGATGGTTTCTTATAAAACTAACATACTCTTAGCATACATTTCAGCAATCATACTCCCTGGTTATTTACCCAAAGGAGTTGAAAATATATGCCCACACAGAAACCTGCATATGGATGTTTATAGTAGCTTTATTCATAATTGTCAAAACTTGGAAGCAAGTAAGATGCCCTTCATTAGATGAGTGGATAACTAAACTGTGTACATCCAGACAATGGGATATTATAGAGTGGTAAGAAGAAATGAGCTTTCAATCCACAAAAAATACATGGAGGGACCTTAAATACATATTTCCATGTGAAAGAAGCCAATTTGAAAAAGGCTACATACTGTATGATTCCAACTATATAATATTCTGGAAAAGGCACATCTATGTAGACAATGAAAAGATTAGTGGTTTTGTACAAACTGGATAACTGATAAGAACCTGCTGTATAAAAAAATAAATAGAATTCAAAAAAATACAGAATAAAATCAAGCACCTAAGAATATCAAAAAAAAAAGATTAGTGATTACTAGGGGTTCCAGGGGCCAGAGGTGAATAGGCAGAGCATAGAGGACTTTTAGGGTAGTGAAAATACTCTGTATGATATTACACTGATGGATATATGTCGTTATACATTTGTCCAAACCCATAGAACATACAACACCAAGAGTGAACCCTAAGGTAAACAATGGATTTGGGGTGATTATGATGTGTCCGTGTAGGTTCATTCTTGGTAAAAAATGTACCATTCTGTGAGTGATGTTCATAAAGGGGGAGGCTATGCATGTGTGGATGCAGGAGATATATAGGAAATCTTTATCTTCTCAGTTTTGTTGTAAACCTAAAACTGCTCCAAAAAAATAAGTCTTGAGGGAAGAAGATTTCCACAAAGAAAACTCTAGGTCCAGATGACTTCACTGGTGAATTCTGTCAAACCTTTAAAGATGAAGTAATACTAAATTTATGAAAACTCTTCCAAAAAAAAAAAAAAGAAGAGGGATCAATTTCCAACTCATTCCAGCATTATCCTTATACCAGCACTAGATAAAGAAATTTCAAAGAAAAGAAGAGCTTACAAACTAATATCCCTCATGAACATAGGCACAAAAAAGTTCAAAAACAGCAGACTGAATCTAGCAATGCAAAAAATACTAATAATGAAGCATATTTTAGAAGAAAACACAAATGTAAATCTTCATGACCTTATATAGGCATTGGTATTTTAGATATCACACCAAAAGCATAAACAACAAAAGAAAAAAACAGATAAATAAAAATATAAAACTTTTATGGTCTAAAGAAAGTGAAAAGACAACCCACAGAATGGGAGAAAATATTTGCCAATCATATATCTGATAAGGACTGTGTATCTAGACTCTGTAAAGAGCTCTTACAACTCAACAATAAAAGGACTACCCAATTTAAAAATGGACAAAGGATCTGAATAGGTGTTTCTCCAAAGAAGATGTAAAAATGACCAATACACATATGAAAAGATGCTCAACATCTTTAGTCATAAGAGAAGTGCGTTCAACATTGGAAGGTGAGGTGGAGGAGTTGGAATGAATGGAGAGTGATTGCTAATGGGTATGGGTTTTTTGGAGAGGGTGATGAAAATGTTCTAAATTTGTGGTGATGGTTTCTGAATATACTAAAATCATTGGCTTATACTTTAAATGGATGAGTTGTGTGAAACATAAGCTATATCTCAAAGCTGTTATTAAAAAAAAGTGTTCGCACATACACACATCACGATGAACTATTTCTACTCACCTATTATGATGTACAAAATAAACAACAAATAAATATTGACAATACAAAATGCTAGCCAGGATGCAGAGCATCTAGAACTCTTACATTGTTGATGCAAATTACATTTGGGAAAACAGTTTGGCAGTTCTTCCTAAGTTAAACACATACCATACTACCTATCTATCTTATTCCTATATATTACCCCAAGAGAAATAGACAGTTATGTTCACATAAAAACCTGTATGTGAGGGATTCCCCTGGTGGCACAGTGGTTAAGAATCCGCCTGCCAATGCAGGGGACACAGGTTCGAGCCCTGGTCCGGGAAGATCCCACATGCCGCGGAGCAACTAAGCCTGTGCGCCACAACTACAGAACCTGAGCTCTAGAGCCTGCAAGCCACAACTACTGAGCCCATGTGCCACAACTACTGAAGCCTGGGCGCCTAGAGCCCGTGCTCCGGAACAAGAGAAGCCACTGCAGTGAGAAGTCCGCACACCGCGATGAAGAGTAGCCCCCACTCACCGCAACAAAGACCCAACGCAGCCAAAAATAAATAAATTAATTAATTAAAAACAAAAACCTGTATGTGAATGTCTCTAGTTGTTTTATTATAATCACCAAAAGCTAGAAACAACCCAAATTTCCTTACTGGGAATGGATAAATAAAATGTGGTTCATCAGTACAGTGGAGTACTACTCAGCAATGAAGAGGAATGGACTAGTGATCCATGGAAGAACATAGATCAATCTCACATGCATTATGCTAAATGAAAGAAGCCAGAGTCAAAGGCTACATACTATATTGATTCCATTTATATGACATTCTGGGAAAGGCAAAACTATATAGAGAACCTGTCAGTGGTTGCCAGGGCCTGGGGTTAGAGGGAGTCATTGACTGCAAAGTGTCATGAGGAAGTTTGGAGCTGTTGGAACTATTCTACATCTTGATTGTAGTCATGGTTACATGACTGTATGTAATTGTCAAAACTTGTAGCACTGTGTACTAAAAAGGATGGATTT
Source organism: Delphinus delphis (assembly GCF_949987515.2). Taxonomy (NCBI): domain Eukaryota; kingdom Metazoa; phylum Chordata; class Mammalia; order Artiodactyla; family Delphinidae; genus Delphinus; species Delphinus delphis. The sequence goes on along the minus strand of NC_082699.1, from coordinate 44,336,061 downwards.
TACTCTATGTAATTTATACTTCAGTAAATGACTAGACAGAAAATCTAGTCCATTGGCAGATAGCCATGCTTTATTTAGTTGCTCATACATATAAATATAATTTTTATTAATTTAATCCTGGTGACAGTTTAAAGAGCTTGTATATGGCTAATTGGAAGTAGTTCTAGAATGATTTACCTACCGACAGCCAGTTTCCCCTAACCTTTTGGTTATCTGTTTTTCTTAACATTTTTTTTAGTTTTAAGGATTAAATAATTTTATTCTAGGTAAATTATTTTTGTGTTTCTTATAGTATTTATTAATTTATCCTTCTATGGTTGGCAGGGTTGTTTTGTATCTTTTTGGTCTTTATATTTTAGTTACTTGAAAACACCTTGAAAGGATTTTTTAGCAGTTTGACTAAAGACTTTTCTTCAATTTTGATTTTATTTTTTTATACTTTTCATTAATTTTTAGGTCAAATAGATGCAAAACATACAAAAAGGAAAGAGTTATAGGTGAACTGTTCATTAGGTAAATATTAGGCAAACTGATTTTGTATGAACTGAGTAGTTCCACGGCCTTGTAGAATTCCTCAAGTGTTTATGTCGATTTTTATGTGCGGTCTGGTGTCTTTCTGTGATACATTGAATACATTGCTCATGAGAATTCAAGACTCCTGTGTGGTTGGTTGTCAGTGTGTAGCATATGTGGAATCCTTCTTACTCAAGATCCAAATGTCCTTCAGATCTCACTGATAAGCAGTCAACAAGATGCTACTGTTAAGGTGCTGGCTGTTTCCAAAGTTTCTTCTATTCTTTAAGTACCCAGAAGATAGTCTTTGGTGAAGGCAAGTGGGTGTTTTTGGCTAAACAGGAGGAAACCATTGTTTGCTCAGTTTTCCAGTCCTGGGGAGCCTAATGACTTGGTGCCACATGTCAGCATTGCTGAGCACAGGTGCACCCCCAAGAACATTAGCTTCTCAGATGGTGGAAGCACTGCTGTGTGAGCCTGCGAGTTCCTCAAAGGAGATAGCAGTGGTCTGCGTTGACTCTGATGTTAATATCACAGCAAAATTTTTGCTTTAGCAGACAGTCAGTGGAAGCCACATAGTGCAGACACATTTGCCCCACTGAAATGTGTACTTTATTGGTTGTTTTACTTCTTATTAGCATTTGTTTAGTGTCCAAGGTACTGGCATTGATTAGAATTCTGGAAAAAATGAATATAAGACAAAATAGAAACAACAGTATATAAATGTCTTAGGATGAATAGCAACTTAGTAACTCTTCTGTAAATTCATGTGACCCTCACAACCTTAAGATAAAATCTAAACTCCATAATGTTATTTAAAAGACTACTCATAATCAGGGCCCTGCCTACTTCTCCAGCCTTCCTCCCTCCATCTCTCAAATCTTACCCTGTGATCTATTAAACTTATCTTTATTTCTTTCCTCCTTCTCTCTTCAACCTAGCTAATCATGCTTCCAGTCAATTATAATTTTTAAAAATTTTTATTGGATTATAGTTGATTAACAATGTTGTGTTAGTTTCAGGTGTACAGCAAAGTGATTCAGTTATACATACACAAGTATTCTTTTTCAAATTCTTTTCCCATATAGGTCATTACAGAGTATTGAGTAGAGTTCCCTGTGCTATACAGTAGGTCCTTATTAGTTATCTATTTTATATATAATAGTAGTGTGTATATGTCAATCCCAATCTCTCAGTTTATCCTTTCCCCCTTCCCTCCATAACCGTAAGACTGTTTCTACATCTATGACTCTATTTCTGTTTTGTAAATAAGTTCATTTGTACCATTTTTTTAGATTCTACATATAAGTGATATCATATGATATTTGTCCTTCTCTGTCTGACTGTCATATGACAGTCTCTAGGTCCATATGTGGCTGCAAATGGCATTGTTTCATTCTTTTTTAATGGCTGAGTAATATTCCATTGCATATATGTACCACATCTTCTTTATCTCTTCTTCAGTCAATGGACATTTAGGTTGCTTCCAGTCCTGGATATTGTAAATAATGCTGCAGTGAACACTGGGGTGCATGTATCTTTTTGAATTATGGTCTTCTCAGGGTTTATGCCCAGGAGTGGGATCGCTGGATGGCATGGTAGCTCTATTTCTAGTTTGTTAAGGAAACTCCATACTGTTCTCCATAGTGGCTGTACCAATTTGCATTCCCACCAACAGTGTAGAAGGGTTCCTTTTCTCCACACCCTCCCCAGCATTTACTGTTTGTAGATGTTTTGTTGATGGCTATTCTGACCAGTGTGCAGTGATACCTCACTGTAGTTTTGATTTGCATTTCTCTGATAATTAGTGATGTTCAGCATCTTTTCATGTGCCTTTTTGGCCATCTGTATATCTTCTTTGGAGAAATTTCTATTTAGATGTCCTCCCCATTTTTTGACTGGGATGTTTGTTTTTTGTTATTGAGCTGCATGAGCTGTTTGTATATTTTGGAGGTTAATGCCGTGTTGGTCACTTAGGTTTGCAAATATTTTCTCCCACTCTGTTGGTTGTCTTTTTGTCTCATTTATGGTTTTCTTTGCTGTGCAAACACTGTTAAGTTTAATTACGTCCATTTGTTTATTTTTGTTTTTATTTTCATTACTCGAGGAGGTGGATCCAAAAAGATATTTCTGCAATTTATGTCAGAGAGTGTTCTATGTTTTCCTCTAAGAGTTTTATAGTATCAGCCTAACATTTAGGTCTTTAATCCATTTTGAGTTTATTTTTGTGTATGGTGTTAGAGAGTGTTCTAATTTCATCCTTTTACATGTGGCTCTCCAGTTTTCCCAGCACCACTTATTGAAGAACTGTCTTTTCTCCCTTGTGTATTCTTGCCTCCTTTGTCATAGATTAGTTGGCCATAGGTGTGTGGGTTTATCTCTGGACTTTCTATCCTGTTCCATTGATCTATATTTCAGTTTTTGTGCCAGTACCATACTGTTTTGATTACTGTAACTTTATAGTATACTCTGAAGTCAAGGAGCTTGATTTCTCCAGCTCCTTTTTTCTTTCTCAAGATTGCTTTGGCTCTTTGGGGTCTTTCGTGTTTCCATACAAATTTAAAAAATTTTTGTCCTAGTTCTGTGAAAAATGCCATTGGTAGTTTGATAGGGATTGCATTGAACCTGTAGATTGCTTTGGGTAGTATAGTCATTTTGATAATATTGATTCTTCCAATCCAGGAAAATGGTATATCTCTCCATCTGTTTGTGTCATCTTTGATTTCTTCCATCAGTGTCTTATAGTCTTCTGAGTCTTTTACCTCCTTAGGTAGGTTTATTCCTAGGTATTTTATTCTTTTTGTTGCACTGGTGAATGGGATTGTTTGCTTAATTTCTCTTTCTGATCTTTCGTTGTTAGTGTACGGGAATAGAAGAGATTTCTGCGCATTAATTTTGTATCCTGAAACTTTGCCAAATTCATTGATGAGCTCTAGTTGTTTTCTGGTAGCATCTTTAGGATTTTCTATGTATAGCATCATGTCATCTGCAAACAGTGATGGTTTTACTTCTTTTCAAATTTGGATTCATTTGATTTCTTTTTCTTCTCTGATTGCCATGGCCAGGACTTCCAAAACTATGTTGAGTAAAAGTGGTGAGAGTGGACATCCTTGTCTTGTTCCTGATCTTAGAGGAGATGCTTTCAGTTTTTCACCATTGAGAATGATGTTTGCTGTGGGTTTGTTGTATATGGCCCTTATTATGTTGTGGTAGGTTCTCTCTATGCCCATTTTCTGGAGAGTTTTTGTCATAATTGGGTGTTGAATTTTGTCAAAAGCTTTTTCTGAATCTATTGGGATTGTATGGTTTTTATTCTTCAGTTTGTTAATGTGGTATATCACATTGATTGATTTGTGTATATTGAAAAATCCTTGAATCCCTGGGATAAATTCCACTTGATCATGGTGTATGATCCTTTTAATGTGTTGTTGGATTCTGTTTGCTAGTATTTTGTTGAGGATTTTTGTGTCAATGTTCATCAGTGATATTGGCCTGTAATCTTCTCTTATTGTTGTATCTTTGTCTGGTTTTGGTATCAGGGTGATGGTGGCCTCATAGATGACCTTGGGAGTGTTCCCTCATCTGCAATTTTTTGGAAGAGTTTGAGAAGGATAGGTGTTAACTCTTCTCTAAATGTTTGATAGAATTCCCCTGTGAAGACATCTAGTCCTGGACCTCTGTGTGTTGGAAGTTTTTAAAGTATAGTTTCAATTTCAGTACTTGCGATTGGTCTGTTCATATTTTCTATTTCCTCCTGGTTCAGTCTTGGAGGGTTGTACCTTTCTAAGAATTTGTCCATTTCTTCTAGGCTGTCCATTTTATTGGCATATAGTTGCTTGTAGTAGATTCTTATGATCCTTTGTATTTCCGTGATATTCCGTGATGTTATAACTTCTCCTTGTTCATTTCTAATTTTATTGATTTGAGCCATATTCCTTTTTTTTTGATGAGTTTAGCTAAAGGTTTATCAATTTGTTTATCTTTTCAAAGAACCAGCTTATAGTTTCATTGATCTTATCTATTGTTTTCTTTGTCTCTATTTCATTTATTTCTGTTCTGATCTTTATGATATCTTTCCTTCCGCTAACTTTGGGTTTTATTTGTTCTCTTTCTCTAGTTGCTTTAGGTGTAAGGTTAGGCTTTTTTTTTTTTTTTTGAGGTTTTTCTTGTTTCTTGAGGTAGGCTTGTATAGCTATACACTGCCCTCTTAGAACTGCTTTTGCTGCATCCCATAGGTTTTGGATCGTTTTGTTTTCATTGTCATTTGTCTCTAGATATTTTTTATTTCTTTGGTGATCTATTGGTTGTTTAGTAACGTATTATTTAGTCTCTACATGTTTGTGTTTTTTACAGTTTTTTTTCCTGTAATTGATTTCTAATCCCATAATGTTCAGTTTCCATTTGCATAGAATACCTTTTTCCATCCCCTCACTTTCAGTCTGTTTGTGTCCCTAGATCTGAAATGGGTTTCTTGTAGACAGCATATATATGGGTCTTGTTTTTGTATCCATTCAGCCAGTCTGTATCTTTTGTTTGGAGCATTTAATCCTTTTACATTTAAGGTAATTATTGATATGTATGTTCCTACTGACATTTTCTTAATTGTTTTGGATTTGTTTTTGTAGGTCTTTTTTCTTCCCTTCCTCTTTTGTTCTCTTCTCTTGTAATTTGTTGACTATCTTTGGTATTGTGTTTGAGTTGCCTTTTCTTTTTCGTTTGTGTATCTATTGCAGTTTTGGGGTTTGCTGTTCCCATGAGGTTTTGATACAGCAGTCTATATAGGTACAAGGTTGTTTTAAGTTGCTGGTCTCTTTCCCACCTAGAGAAGTTCCTTTAGCATTTGTTGTAAAGCTTGTTTGGTGGTGCTGAATTCTCTTAGCTTTTGCTTGTCTCTAAAACTTTTGTTTTTTCTGTTGAATCTGAAAGAGAACCTTGCTGGGTAGAGTATTCTTTGTTGTTGGTTTTTTTCCCTTTCATCCCTTGAAATATATTGTGCCACTCCCTTCTGGCCTGCAGAGTTTCTGGCTTAAAAATCAGCTGATAACCTCATGGAGATCCCCTTGTATGTTATTTGTTGCTTTTTCCTTGTTGCTCTTAATATTTTTTCTTTGTCTTTAATTTTTGTCAGTTTCATTAATATGTGTCTTGGCATTTTCCTCCTTGGGTTCATCCTGTATGGGACTCTCTGCACTTTCTGGACTTGAGTGTTTCCTTTCTCATGTTAGGGAAATTTTTGGCTATAATATCTTCAAAAATTTCCTCAGGTCCTTTTTCTTTCTATTCTCCTTCTGGGACCCGATAAAATGAATGTTGGTGTGTTTAATGTTGTCCCAGATGTCTCTGAGACTGTCCTCATTTCTTTTCATTCTTTTTTCTTTATTCTGTTCTGTGGCAGTGATTTCCACCACTCTGTGTTCCAGCTCACTTATTCGTTCCTTTGCCTCAGTTACTCTGCTACTGATCCCTTCTAGTGTGCTTTGTCATTTTAGTTATTGTATTGTTCATCTGTTTGTTTGTTCTTTATATCTTCTAACTCCTTGTTAAACTTTTCTTGTGTCTTCTTGATCTGTGCTTCCATTTTTTTTTATGAGATCTTGGATCATCTTTACTATCATTACTGTGAATTCTTTTTCAGGTAGATTGCCTATTTCCTCTTCATTTAGTTGTTCTTGTGTGGTTTTATCTTGTTCCTTTTTTTGCAACATATTTCTCTGTCATCTCATTTTGTTGAACTTTCTGTGTTTGTGGTCTCCTTTCCACAGGTTGCAGGACCATAGTTCTTATTGCTTCTGGTGTCTGCCCCCTGGTGGGTGAGGTTGGTCCAGAGGCTTATGCAGGCTTCCTGGTGGGAGGGACTGGTGCTTGCCCTTTGGTGAGTGGAGCTGGGCCTTGTCCGTCTGATGGGCAGGGTTGTGACAAGGGGTGTGTTTTGAGGTAGCTATGAGCTCAGTATGACTTTAGGCAGCCTGTCTGCTGATGGGTGGGGCTGTGTTCCTGTCCTGCTGGTTGTTTGGTCTGAAGCATTCCAACTCTGCAGCCTGTAGGCTGTTGGGTGTGGCCAGGTCTTAGTGCAAAGTGGGGACCTCCAGGAGAGCTCACACTGATCAGTATTCTCTGGGGTCCAGTATTCTCTGGTGCCCACAAAGCCCCACCTCCGCCACCAGTGTCCCTGCCCTGACAGTGAGCTGCAGCCAACCCCCACCTCCCCAGGAAACCCTCTCAGACCCTAGTTAGGTCTAGCTGTGATTCCTATGGAGGTATTGCTTTGTGCTCTGTCCCAGCACACGAGGTCTTGTGTACACCCTCCAAGAGTAGAGTGTCTGTTTCTTCCAGCCCTGTGGAGCTCCTGCACTCTGGGGTTCTTCCTCCTAATGCCTGACTCTGAGACTGTCTTGAAGGGCTATTTTTATGTGGGAATGTCCCTATGTAGTCTCTGTGTGTTTAATATTTTTTGGTGCAAGGGCTGTTTTTAGTATGGATGTCTGCCCCCTCTTTCCTCAGTGTATGCTGGCCGTTATCCCCTTGATACGAGGTGTGACTGATGTTGTGGTGACCTAAGCCTGCACTGGATATTGAGCGGAGCCTCCTCTTTGCTCTGTGGTTGTTAATTCCCTGCCAGGGGCAGGGTCTGCGGCCCTCAGATCTGTTTCTGAGCTGTGTTTCTAATTGTGGTATGCAGTAGGTGAGATTGGAGCTCTCCCGCTGGGAGAGAAGCCACTGAGTTTTCCTCCTCTGGAACTGTTCACCTGTGAGTGAACTCTGTTGTGTCACTTTTCACCCATTGTGTTGGCTCACAAATTACACTGTCATTGGAACTGCTCTCAGCACCCCCTTAACTGGGTATGCCAGCAGTTGGCCCTGGCATCTCTCAGGCGTTGTTTTCACCAGGCCACCAGTGCAGATCCACCGAAGTCATATCCCAGGACTGCAGTAGTCGTGTACCTGGACCCACTGTGGTAGCTGTGGAGGCAGCTCAGATTCTGGCCTGGTCCAATCTCCGTGTGTACGTGCCCACAAAGCCCACAGCTGTAAAGCTAGACCCGTCTCAGCTATGGGAGCACTCGTCCATTTGGACGTTCCTCAGTTGCTGAGTTTACAGTGCTGACAGCGGGGATGTAAATCCGTGGTTCCTGCAGCCTCAAGGAGAGATTTCAGCTCTTCTTCCTTAGTTGCATTGCCTCTGGGGCTCAGCTGTGGTTTCAGCCCCACCTCCGCATGTGTTCCTCCTGCTAGCATCTGTTCTTCAGGCTGTCCCAGAGCGCATGCACCCACTCAGGTGGGCGGGAGTGGAGGCGGCAACAGGTGGGGCACGCGAGCCTGCTCAGGCAGGTGACCATCCTAATGCCCCCAGAGGCAGGGGCCAGTGCATAGGGAAGGGGGCTGCAATGGTGGCCTCACCCCTTGCATGCCACTCAACAATGGCACTCTGCTTTTATGGCAGCCTGGGCTTCTTCCATGAACATTCCCAATCGTGGAGCTCTTTACTCCCGTCCCTTCAGGCTGTCCCTTCACAGCCAACAGCTGTCCCCTCCCTGAGTCCACTCTCCAGACCCCATGTTCCATCATGCAGCCCTGCTCCGCACCAGCAGACACAGGACTCGGTCTGGGGAGCTCAGGGCTGCGGCATGGACCATCTGGACCATCCGTGTAGGTCTTACTCTGTCCTGTCTGCCACAGACTGGTTGCTGCCCTCTCCTCCGAGCCCCTGAAGCTCCCTCTCTGTCCCAGCTGGTCTCCCCACCGGTGAGGGGGCTTCCCTGCGTGCGGGAACCTCTCCTCTCCTTCAGCTCCCCTGCAAGGGTGCAGGTCCCGTCCTGTTTCCTCTTCTTTTTTTCTTTCTTAAGTCCTACCCGGTTGCGTGGGGATTTTTCTTGCCCTTTCAGGTGTCCAGGGTCCTCTGCTAGTGTTCAGCAGGTGCTCTATGAGAATTGTTCCATTTGTAGATGTAGATGTATTCTTGATGTACTTGTGGGGAGAGGCGAACTGCACATCCTCCTATTCCTCCATCTTGACTCTGTCCCCCATCCCCCCAGTCATGTTCTGTGGGAAACCTTTGCTGGTTTTCATGCCCATGTGGCTTCCCACAGAATCCTGAACTTCTGGTGCTTATAGCACTCTGTTATTATTGCTTATTGAATTATCTGCAAACTCCTTAAAGGAAGGGCCTTCTCTTTCTTGTTAACCTTGGTATCCTCAATGATAATGCCTGGTGATGTTAAATATTTAACAAAATTTCCTAAAATTGGAAGGACAAAGGGCTTGCAGTCACTCTAGCAGTCTTACCAAGTTTTCTGGTTAGTTCTTTTTCTGTTTGTGATTATTTTTCACCCATTTTATGACTGTGAAAATACTGAGACTGAATTTTTTGTCACTCTTTCTCTTTCAGTAAGTTACTTAAGTTTTCTGGATTCAGCTTGTTAATCCGTAAAACATAGATAATAGTTGATACAGGATTGTTGAGAGAATTGAAGAAGTACTTGTGACTCAGGGTTCTTACTCTCTCCCATCCAAATAGAAGGTACAGGCAGGGCTCCCTGTAAGAGCTAGAGGTAATATTGCTCTAGTGATTAGGCCATCATTGTCCTGAATGGTGAATTTCTTTGACACACTTTTTCTTTTTCACTTGTCCTCTAATAGTGTCTCAATCGTGAACAAGGTATTCACTGGGTGAAAAAAGAAAGACTTCCAGCATTTCTGGAAAGTGATTGCTACTTTGAATACAGGTATTGTAATCCCATCAATATACATATTTTTAAATGATTTTTGTTCACCAAAAATAATTTTTCTGTACTTCCTTAATAAAATTGTATACCTTTAAACTCATTTGAGTTTATATTCCACTTGCTATATAGTATAAGATAGAGCATTGGTAAAAATCACTTAACTTTTGCAAAGAGATTTTGTAGAAACAGTACCTAATAAATGTATTTCAATTCTGCTTCTTTGATCATTATATTTAAAATTTTTTTCTACTTCTGTAAAGGTATTTATGTTCAGGGTGTTAAAAAATGAATATGAGTGTCATAAAAAAGACAGAATGTTGTAGTGCAGGGCCATGTTTTTCTTTTATGCTCCCTGACTTCTAAAGTTTAAGTACCTAAACATTCTGAAGTTTTACTAAAATTTGACTTTTGCTTAGAACAACTGTTTTTTTAAATAAAAATAAAATAAAATAGAATAATTATTAATCAGTAATTCTATGAATAGGCCATTAATTTTAGCAGATCCTAAGAGAATCATCCTGCAGAGTTAGGACGGGAGATTGATTTGAATACATAAAACAAAATTTTTTTTTTTTTCTAAATTCTACCATATTTGAAACTTATTTCTAGTTTGTATGATTTCTGAAATGCAGGTTAGCCAAATTGGTTTCACAAGTAAGATGGAGTGAATCAGGCATGAATATCACATTAGGTGCAGATTTTTCTCCCTGGGTCCTGAAAAAACCAACCAGTCCACCACCTCCTCCTGTTGAAGAAGATGATGTTATAAGTATGAAAAAGTTCTGCATTTCTCTTGGCAAGGTAAAAGTGTGAGTGTTTCTTTGTGTCTTGGCACTTCAGTGAAACTCCTCATTTTAGGGATATGAATTTCATGTACCACTTGAATAGGAAAATGATTTCAAATACTTCTGAAGTAGATTTAGCAAATATTCTCTTAGGTTTATGCTGACTTATTTGCCCTACACTCTTTCACCTGAAATGTAATTAGAATTATTATCCTCATGTGTACAAAGGAAAAATGCACAATTGAAGAACATCCCCAATGTCACCTGGGAAGCAAGGGTTTCATTGTTCATTCCAAATTTTTTATTATTTGGAATTTGTAATTTTTGTACAAAACAACAATAAATTGGGCCTTCTCTTCCCTATTGTCAAGATTATTCTTCAGTAATAAAATGCATAACTGTTTAGCTGTTACCAGATAAATTTGCCCTTCACACTTGGAGAATGTTGGGTGGTATGGGTACGTTTGAAGAGATCTAACCTAGAATCAAATGTCCTTTTGGGGAATCACAGTTTAGTGAATACTGTTGTTTGATCTTTGCCTCTGCCAGGGCGGAACAATTTTCCTTCTACCCTCCTAGGTTCTTTGGCTGATCTATTAAAAACAAACAAAAAAATGACATAAGACAGGGTAACAGGAAAAAACAAATGTAATTTAGTATGTATGGGAACCCTATAAGAATATAAGACCCAAGAGCAAGTTGGGCAGTTGAGACATATATGCCATCCTGAGCTAAGGAATGGGGTAGGGGCCTGGGGCTTCAAAGTGGAGGAGGGTAATTCACAGGACTATAAGAAGACCAGATGTTTGGTAATTAGATGTTTACCTGCCATATAGATAGGTCGGTCATTCAGATAAAAGTTATCTCTGGTGCTGGCTGTCTCTGAGCCAGGCCCCCTATGTAAATTCTTTTAGGTAGTTAAAGGAGAGGTAAGTGTTTTTCTTGAGTCTCTTGGGTCGTGATCTCCTTCAGCTCACAATAATCCACAATGCCATGGCATATTTTGGGGTCACGTATTCTGCTTCTCTTTAGCCTCTAATTATCAGATCTTCTCTCTGGGAAGACATCTCTAATACACAGTTCTTTACAAAACCAGGATTTGCAAATATGTTACCCATGTGTTGCTATTCTCCTAGTTTGCATTCATGACAGAGATTGCTAATCAATTATGGCAATTTTCCTGCTGAGCTAGGACTTGGCTCCAAATTCTTTTTCAACACAGCATTCTAGGCAGGCACTTCCAAGTGATCAAAGATGTCATACAAGAGGAAAACTATTTGCCATCTCTGTTGGAATGGATATCCTTCTCCTATCTTATTTGAACATTTTTTTCATGTGTAAGCTCCTATTTAATTTTGTAGTTTGACAGTCCTATCAGCAATATTTGGCAAAAATGTTAAAAAATTATGCCAGTCCCATTATTTCCTCTGAATAATGCTCAGGGATGTACTGAAAGCACATTTTTCTTTTCTCTTATATTTATTTTTAGGTATTTATTTTTTATCTTAACCCATATGTTATAATAATGTTAGGGATGTCAAAAAATATACTGATAGTAGGGGTCAATAAACATACAAAGGAAAGAATCAATCTAGGGGAATAAGTTCTGATTCCTTACAGGTAAATTTAATCAAATATAAGAGAATAAAAATCCAAGCTAGTTTACTTTTACTAGTTTCTGTGATGGAAAAAGCTCATTTCTGTCAACTTGAGTAATATTTGAACTATATATTTTTTTTAATAGCCTTTAAACTTTGAGGACTCAGTTTTCTTTGGGACCTTAAATCACTAAACCATGACTATAGATAGGGATTAATCCATATGATAATTGGTAATATTTCTTTGAGTCTTCAGTTATACCGTCTAAACACAAACAATTGACCCATCTTTTAAGAGTACAAAGTAGAATAGTTAACTGCTTTTATGTCTGGCTAACTACTTCTTTCTCCCCTGTCTTCTACTCTCTCATCTTTTTTGTGCAGTTGAAATAGCAAGGACTCTTGTATGTTGGTCTCTCTCTATTCCTTGCAAGTTCCTTAATTATTTTGGTCTCCTCTCAGTGCTTAGGATACTACTTGTAATAGAGTAGTCATTCAATAAATATGTTGAATGAACATGTAGTCAGTAATAAATGACTTGGTTTTAGAGGAAGGAAAAGAGGAAACAAAAGGCAATTAGATTCAAAGCTTTTATCTACCAAGGAAACCTTACTTCTAAGACGGGCAGTGAGTACACTGATGACACCTGATATTTCTTTCTCTTGCTTTTGGTCTTATTGTGTGGCCTGACGTACCCTGCTAATTCTGCATAATAGTCAGGGAACAATTCTATTCCATTTGAGCCTTGCCTCCTCTGTGAGTGTTCCTTAGGCTAAGGGCCAACCAGGTTGGAGAAAGGAGAAATGAGAGTAATGCTGGGCACTCCCTTTTCTGCTTCTGTTGAACAAGCTGGATTATCCTAGAAGAGTAGGTGAGGACATGACTAAGAAGCAGGAAGAAGAATCTTCCCAGGAAATCTGAGATGGAGTTTCTTAGGACTGGGGTTCTAGAAGCTGTGTGTCAGGTTGAGAATTGGGTCAGCTGGTTCAGGAGTACACAAAAGAAAGGAAACATTGAAGGCTTCATCCAGGGGCAGGTGAGTCAGGAATCAGCCTTCAGGAAGCATCCAATCCAAGCAAAGTTGTGAAAACTGAATCTAAGGTAAAGGGGAAGTTGAGCATGGAGAGGTTTCCAGTGCTATTGAGAGTTAAGTTTTTGTCATATTAGGGAGGAGTTGTTAAAAACACTGAGCCAGGCCAGACAGAATTGGGGGCATGAAATAACTGGGAAAGTTGTGAATGGGAGTAGCTGGCAAAAGATGCATCCAAAGACTGATGAGCCATGGTGACTGCCAAGTTAAAGTTAGATGGTGTGAATTTGTAGTGAATCCAGGAAGTAGGATTGCATGCTTCTGGTGGAAGAGTGAAGAATTTGATGGGTAGTGAGCTCATTTCTTTCCTTTGATCATCTAATATGAAAATAATCTGAATTGAAATTTCCTTACCATTATTCTCAGCTAATGAGTTTTTCTGTGTACAACATTCTTTTCTTTCACGGCATAATTTTTCCTTTACATATTGCACTATGCAAATGAATATTATCATAATGACTTGTCCAGATTCATGACTGGAAGAATACTGCTAATCTTATGTTAAACAAATGTGCTCCTTTCTTCCTAGGCCTCCTATACTCAAACAAAAGATTGGTTTGCATTAGCAAAACAAAATCAGCAAACAGTATCAACCTTTTCATTACCTTCTTGTGTATTACACAACAAAATTGGATCACCAGTTAATTCATCTGTTTCTGGTAAGCAGAAAAGGACAAGAATGGCCTCAGAACTCCTTTTTACATCTTTTGTTGTTATTGTAAACTTACAGTACAACACTTAGTGGATGGGGAGAAAAAATTATCTCCCCTGCAACACCACTTTCTACTGTTTTTCAAGAGACAACCTGATATAGTGAAAAGAGCATGAGTTTAGAACCCAACTCTGATACTTATTAGTTTGTGACTTCTGCAAATTATTCCACTTCTGGGAGCTTTGCTTTTGTCATCTGTAAGATTAAACTAATGATGCATACATACTGAATGTATAGAAAATGCTTAGTGCTTCATACCTAATGGACAGTCAATAAATATTTGTCTTGTCATTATTTCCTGTCACAGTTTACAAATTCTTATTATTAATCCTTTGAAACGAAGTGGGTGCAACCTTTCTCTTCTCCCCAAAGTAAATAGTGATTTACGGAACTTGAGTTTTCCTTCTGTTTTTAAGTTCAGACTGTTTCTCACTTTGAAAAGCAGATAAATTTCTACTGTGGGGAACTTTTGTGGGTGATACAAACTTTTCATAAATAAAGGGAACCTTCCAGAAATGGGAGTAATTAAATACGATATTGCTAGAGGGAGAAAAAATCTTGCAATGTGATTCAAGAGAGGAACTCAGAAATTCACTAACAATTCTTACATAATTCCTTTGAAAAGTATAAGCAACCTCTGGAGGTGATAAGTCTGGATTCTCTAGGATTGAACCCAAATCTAGGTAAAGGGGAAAATCATCTTCCTAATTGGAAATTGCTGAATTTATAGATTTCTTACTATTTTCCCCAAATAGTAAAGTAGAAAATTGGAGAGTGACGTTAGTAAGCAGGAAGAGAAAGGATAGCAGGAAGGCAGTGAGCAGAAGTGCCAGGCTTGCACTTTACCTCCAAGTCTGTGGGGTTGAGTGTATACCCAGTATCCTTTCACAGGTTTACAAAAGTCTAATCTCAATTTTGGGGAAGTTTAGTATATTTATTTTCAATTAAAATTGTAATGAAACATTTCCAGTTCATTGAGACTTGAAATCTATTACTGAGAAAACTGAGAGTGGGACACATGGGTCAGGGTTTTCCTGATCCACGGCTTTGCAAGGGGTAGATTTGCCATGTGAAATAAAGCACTGATATCAGATATTTCACTGATTTCTGAAAGAAGAATAGGGGCTAGACTATATCTTTAGAAAAAGTGTAAAAGCAATCCATTTGTATTTGTAAGTCTTCACAAGGGCCTTATGCAATTTTGTAATTTTAATGATAGGTTGTAAGTATAGTAGTAATTGAATCTTTCTGATAAAATAGTGAATTTTTTTAATTGCTATTATGACTCCAGTTCTGGTCTGTTCTTCTATCATCTCATCACCTATGGCAGCTAATTTTATTTTACCATAGAACATGAAATATTAAAGTACATACAGTTGTTTGATGTACACATTCTAATTCTTTAATAGATTTGGCCTTTGTATGTTGACATTTTCAGCCTGGAATATTACATTTTAAAAGTGTATAATGTCTTTTTGAAGATCCCTCTTTATTAAGGATATCAAATATTTAATTCATCTGCCACCAATATCCCCTTTCATGTCCAGGGAAGACATGGCTAATCCCTGTTGGCAGTTTTTCTCTCTACTGATTCCAAATGTAGCCTTAGACTCCTCATTGACACTGGTTGGTCCCTGCAGTCACTACCGATGATAAACCCATTTGCCATCCTAGCTCTATAACATCTAGTTAATAATTAAAAGAAAACTTTTACATTTATATCTGATCTAATAGCCTTTTATGATTTAATACAGAGAGTTTTATCTTTGATGATGGAGTTCACCCCAGGACGAAAAAGAGCCCATCTACAGCCACTAGGTTAATTTCCGAATTTGAAGAAGATGGGCCTGTATCTCTACAAGACACTCCTTCTCAAGCTCTTCTGAGGACATACCTTGAAAAGCAACAGGATGTTGATGAAAGCCTGACATTGCATTTCTCAACATGTGAAGAATTTTTAAGATCTTATATAAACTTTATTTTGAGAGTGGCAATTCATCAAATTCTTGGAGCACCACTTAGAGAAAGCCCAGATTATATAAATTTCAGAAATGTAACAGAAGTGGTATTTGATGAGTGTTTGGGGACTACCTCTGGCAAGAATGTTTTGCGGAGTGAAATGCTAAAGGAAAAGTCGGAAGACATGTTAGCACAAGCAGTTTCAAAAACTGAGAGCGTTGGACTAGAAAGCAGGGCTAATTGGTGTATTTCTCACAAAACTTATGACATTGGCAATAGAAAGGAGTTCGAAAGATTTAAGAAATTTATTAAAGGTACATTAGGGGAGAGATATTGGTGGCTCTGGATGGATATTGAGAGGTTAAAAGTTCTTAAGGATTGTGGAAGACATCAAAGGTATTTCTACTTTTTTATTTTTCAATAGTTTTAAAACCAAATTATAGAATATTAGTTTGGGTCATGTAAGCACCGGCAGAAAGCCTGAAATAAATATTTAAATGTAATTTATACTTTTAGAGGAATGAATAATAATAAGATTTATTTTATTATTATAATATTGATTTATGTAAAAGATACCTTATGCCAGTGTAAGGGGCTGGCTCTTCCTAACAGCCTGCTCAGTTAACAAATTCTATGGTCTTTAGTCAGATGCCACTTCGACATTCATATCTGAATGTGATAGCTGCTAGATATGATGCTGGATATCCTCTAGAGAGCCTCTTAAAAGTCTGATGGGGCACAGGTCTTCAGCTGCTCCAGATGTTTTAGGTCACTATAAGTCTTAAGAACCTTAAGAGGACCCTGCTTTAGGAAAGTCCTTATCTTGTGTTTTCCTGATCTGCTCTGAACTCTGAAGCAGATCCACTGTAGTAGACTGCAGTTCCCATTAAAGGTTTGACTGAGTAAGTACTAGTGACTGGATTATTCCAGTTATCTCAGTGGCATTCAGATCGCAATGCCACTGTTGTTGATCATAATGATCATAACGTCATTGTTGTACACAGTTATAAGCTCAGGGATTACCAAATGGTTGATTATGAAGCATGACCTGATTGATCCCAGGGTAGAAGGCCACTACCACTTGCCAAGACATGTTAGGGAAGGGATATGCAAGCAACCTACATAGATTCTTCAGAATTAATACTGTATTAGTTCCTATTGTTGCTGTAATAAATTACCACAAACTAAGTGGCTTAAATCAACACGAATTAATTCTCTTACAGTTGAAAGGTTAGAAATCTAAAATGGGTATGCAGGGCTGCGTTCCTTCTGAACACTCTAGGGGAAAATCCATTTCCTTGCCTTTTCCAGCTTCTGAGGCCACCTACTTTCCTGGGCTTATGCCCCCTTCCTCCATCTCCAAAGCCGGCAGCATGACATCTTTTCTCTTCTCTGACTGCTGCTTCTATCCTCACTTCTTTTCTCTATGACTATTACCCTCCTGCCTCCATCTTAGAAGGACTGTTAAGATTACATTAGCACCAATTAGATAAGCCAGGATGATCTCCTCAAAATCCTAATCACATCTGCAGAGTCCCTTCTGTCATGTAAGGTAACATTCTTAGGTTCTGGAGATTAGGATATGGACATCTTTGTAAGGCCATTGTTCAGCCTACCAAAAATACCCTTCCCATTCCCATATCTGTGAGAAATATTTATATCTCCCTGTAACTCACTTTTGGTTTTAAGATAGTTCATTAATTGCCTGAAACATTTTGGAAGTGAAAATATTTGGCTAGTTGAATATTGTGTCAATGTGTGTGTATTATTTCAGACATATTGAGAAGATGAAAAAATGCTATCTAGTGAGCAGTGGAGACTGCTACCTTTCTGCAGAAATCTTATCAAAATTTAAACTGCTAGATGGATCTCAGTGGAATGAAGAACACTTAAAAAATATTCAGACTGAGGTTGTAAAACCCTTACTTCTTTATTGGTAAGAAAAAATAATATGAATCAAAGTTATTTGCTTTCACTTTTCTTAAGCTAGTTACAAGTTATACTTTTTTGTCTTAAGGCTGTAACATTTATGGAAATTTTGAATGACAAGATTATTATATCTTTGGCCTTCTCTAAAGTACCTATCCTGTAGATAATTTTGATATTTGAGGGACTTTAAATCCGTAATAAGACTAGACAGTACTTAAGCTCCATTTGAACTTTGTGAGCATATCCTTCTACCCCTGACCTTCTTACGCTCAGGACCTCATCAAATTGATGTGTGTGTGTGTGCATTTGTGTGTGTGTGTACATGTAGCTTGAGTTGGATTTGTCTCAATAAACATTCCATGAACACTTTCTATGGGCCAAGTGTTGTGCTAAGGATACAAGGGTAAAAAACACAGTCAAGTCTAGTGATCCTAGTCTAGTGGGAGGAACATACATATAAAATGAGTGTAGTAAAAGAAAGTGTGGTGAATATACAGGATACAGAGAAGAGGTAATATTTCACCTGGGACTCAAGGGACTCTAAACAAGAGAAAGAGAATGGACCTAGTGGAGAAAATGTGTGCCTTCTGAGGATCAGTGAGCTGTCCAGCGTGGCTGTGATGGATCTGATCATGTTACTTCTCTGCTTTAAGTCTTTAACTAGTTACCCCAAAGCTTTCAGTGTAAGGTTCAAATTCCTTAAGTTAACAAATAAGATTATCATGGGCTTCCCTGGCGGCGCAGTGGTTGAGAGTCCGCCTCCCGATGCAGGGGACAAGGGTTCATGCCGCGGTCCGGGAGGATCCCACATGCCGCGGAGCGGCTGGGCCCGTGAGCCATGGCCACTGAGCCTGCACGTCCGGAGCCTGTGACCGCAACGGGAGAGGCCACAACAGTGAGAGGCCCGCATACCGCAAAACAAAACAAAACAAAACAACAACAACAAAAAGATCATCATGATTTTTTTCAATGATATGTGTTTCTTTAATTAGCTCAATCACATCCCCTTTTTTTTTCTTAACAACCTTATTGGAGTATAATTGTTTTACAATGGTATGTTAGTTTCTGCTTTATAACAAAGTGAATCAGTTATACATATACTTATATCCCCATATCTCTTCCCTCTTGCGTCTCCCTCCCTCCTACCCTCCCTATCCCACCCCTCCAGGTGATCACAAAGCACCGAGCTGATCTCTCTGTGCTATGCGGCTGCTTCCCACTAGCTATCAGTTTCACATTTGGTAGTGTATATATGTCCATGCCACTCTCTCACTTTGTCCCAGCTTACCCTTTCCCCTCCTTGTGTCCTCAGGTCCATTCTCTAGTAGATCTGCGTCTTTATTCCTGTCTTGCCCTTAGGTTCTTCATGACCTTTTTTTTTTTTTTTTTTGATTCCATGTATATGTGTTAGCATATGGTATTTGTTTTTGTCTTTCTGACTTACTTCACTCTGTATGACAGACTCTAGGTCCATCCACCTCACTACAAATAACTCAATTTCATTTCTTTTTATGCCTGAGTAATATTCCATTGTATATATGTGCCACATCTTCTTTATCCATTCATCTGTCGATGGACACTTAGGTTGCTTCCAAGTCCTGGCTATTGTAAATAGAGCTGCAGTGAACATTGTGGTACATGACTCTCTTTGAAGGAATAAACCTACCTAAGGAGACAAAAGACCTGTATGCAGAAAATTATAAGACACTGATGAAAGAAATTAAAGATGATACAAATAGATGGAGAGATATACCATGTTCTTGGATTGGAAGAATCAACATTGTGAAAATGACTCTACTACACAAAGCAATCTACAGGTTCAATGCAATCCCTATCAAACTACCAATGGCATTTTTCACAGAACTGGAACAAAAAATTTCACAATTTGTATGGAAACACAAAAGACGCCAAATAGCCAAAGCAATCCTGAGAAAGAAAAACGGAGCTGGAGGAATCAGGCTCCCTGACTTCAGACTATACTATAAAGCTACAGTAATCAAGACAGTATGGTACTGGCACAAAAACAGAAATATAGATCAATGGAACAGGATAGAAAGCCCAGAGATAAACCCACGCACATGTGGTCACCTTATCTTTGATAAAGGAGGCAAGAATATACAAAGGAGAAAAGACAGCCTCTTCAATAAGTGGTGCTGGGAAAACTGGACAGCTACATGTAAAAGAATGAAATTAGAGCACTCCCTAACACCATACACAAAAATAAACTGAAAATGGATTGAAGACCTAAATGTAAGGCCAGACACTGTAAAACTCTTAGAGGAAAACATAGGCAGAGCACTCTATGACATAAATCACAGCAAGATCCTTTTTGACCCACCTCCTAGAGAAATGGAAATAAAAACAAAAATAAACAAATGCGACCTAATGAAACTTCAAAGCTTTTGCACAGCAAAGGAAACCATAAACAAGATGAAAAGGCAACCCTCAGAATGGGAGAAAATATTTGCAAATGAAGCAACTGACAAAGAATTAGTCTCCAAAATTTACAAGCAGCTCATGCAGCTCAATAACAAAAAAACAATCCAATCCAAAAATGGGCAGAAGACCTAAATAGACATTTCTCCAAAGAAGATGTACAAATTGCCAACAAACATATGAAAGAATGCTCAACATCATTAATCATTAGAGAAATGCAAATCAAAACTACAATGAGATATCATCTAACACCGGTCAGAATGGCCATCATCAAAAAATCTAGAAACAATAAATGCTGGAGAGGGTGTGGAGAAAAGGGAACCCTCTTGCACTGTTGGTGGGAATGTAAATTGATACAGCCACTATGGAGAAGGTATGAGGTTCCTTAAAAAACTAAAAATAGAACTACCATATGACCCAGCAATCCCACTACTGGACATATACCCTGAGATTATCATGATTTGTCCCTGCCTATGTCTTTGGCATTATGTCTCATCTAGGTATTCCAGATTACTTGTAAACTTTTTATTTTTCCATATATAAAGAGAATGTTGTTTTTCTCTTTCTCTGTAAACTTATATTCTTAAATAAGAAATGCAGAAAGGTATAAATTATACTAAAATAGACACCTGTATACACACCACCCAACTTAAAAAATCATTACTAATACAGTGGAAGTTTTCCTTTTTTAAATTTAACTTTTTGTTTTGAGATAATTGTAGATTCATATGCAGCTGTTAGAAATAATACAGAGATTCTGTATACCTTTCACCCAGTTTCTTCCAATGGTAACATCTTGCATAACTTCAGTGCAATATTGCAATGAGGAAATTGACATTGATATAACTCTCCAGTCTTTTTTCATATTTTGCCAGTTTTACAAGCATTTATTTCTCTGTGTATAGTTAGTTCTATATAGTTTTATCACATGCATTTGCTGTTACAGTCAAGATACAGAGCAGTTACATTACCACATGCCTCTCTTTGTACTGCTCTCTTATAACCATACCTACCTCTTTCCTTCCCCCTTTCTCATAATTCCTGGAAACTACTAATCTATTATATAAATGAACTAACACAATATGTAATCTTCGGGGACTGGTTTTTTCATTCAGCATAATTCCTTTGATATCCATCCAAGTTGTTTTGTTCTTTTTCATTGCTGAGTAGTATTCTGTTTTATGGATGTTATACATTCATTCACTCATTGAAGGACATTAGGGTTGTTTCCAGTCTTTTGATATTATTAATAAAGTTGCTATGAACATTGATGTACAGGTTTCTGCATGAACGTAAGTCTTCCTTTCTCTGGGATAAATGTCCTAGAGTGAAATTAGTGGGTCATACATAGTCTTTTTTTAGTTTCAGCAGCAACTGCCAAACTGTTTTCCAGGGTGGATGTACCCTTTTACATTCCCACCAGCAGTGTATGAATGATCCAGTTTTTCTGCATCCTTGCAATTGTTTGATGTTGTCACAGTTTTCTGTTTTAGCCAGTAAATACTTATTTACTTATTTTTATAAGTGTGTAGTGATATCTCATTGTAGTTTTACTTTGAAACTCTCCAGTTGTTAATGATGCTGAATGTGTTTTATATGCTTATTTGTCATTTGCATATACACTTCAGTGACATATCTGTGTGTTTTGTACATTTTCTGATTGTGTTCTTTCTTATTATTGAGTTTTAGAGTTATTTTTATGTTCTAGATACTAGCCATTAGTCAGGTATATAGTTTGCAAATATTTTCTTCCAGTTTTTAGCTTGTCTTCTTAAAGACAAGCTTTCTGAAGTCTTCTTAAAAGGGTCTTTCATACCTTCTGGATGGGTGAACATGTAGAGGTGCACCCACATCCCTTGCCCTATGCTTCTCTTCCATCTGGCTATTTCTGAGTTATATCCTTTTATAGTAAGCCAGTCATGTAGATTAAGCAAACAAAAATATTGTGGATAATGGGAACCAGAATTCTCATCAATGTGGAAGAGAGTTACAAATATAGAAGAGAAAAGAGTGAATCCTGTGGTGATGAACTGGAATTAGAGGTGCAAATGGAAAATGCAGCTTTCACAAATTCATGTTACCATACTAATTATGAAGACTAATTCACTGAAGAAAAAACAGGACAAATCAAACAACAGAAGACCATGTAGACAAGAAAGAAAACAACTTGCAAGAGAAAATCTGAAATTAAACGTGTGTGGGATTTTCCCTGGGAGGGGGAGGGGAATATATTGGAGGACTCTCTAAATGAAGGGTTCCACATAATTTTTACTACAAATGTTTCATTAGAGTAAAGGCAATTATCCTCTTGAGCCAAGTTTATTCACCTAATGCAAACTTCCCTATGTCAAATACACCTACTATTAAGAATAAATATAACCGTATCTGAAAAACCAAAAAAAGTGAGTCTTTTATAGAGCAAAGTTTTTGAATTCTGATGAGGCCTTCCTTTTATGGATCATGCCTGTGGTGTCAAACCTGAGAACTCTTTGCCTAACGCTATATTCTGAAGATTTTCTCCTATGTTTTTCCTAAAAACCTTATAATTTTATGTTTTACATTTAAGTCCGTGGCCCATTTTGAGTTATTTTTTACATATGGTGTGAGGTTTAGGTCAAGGTTCAGTTTGGTTTTTTTTTTTCTTGCTTATGGATATCCAGTTGCTCCTCCTCATTTATTGAAAAGGCTGTTTTTCCTCTTTCCTTCTTTTCTATGTTTTTCATTAACATACAATGAAAGCAAACTGTATAGATTCACATAACCACCATGACAATCAGTGTACAAACAATTCTATCATCTTAAGAAACTCTCACACCACCCTTTTGTCATTAGACTCTTCCCCCACTCCCAACCCCTGGCAGCCACTGATCTGTCCTTTGTCACTATAGTTTTGTCTTTTTAGAATGTCATATAATTATACAGCATTAACTTCTGTTGGTCAGCATAATGCCACTGAAGCATAATGCATCCCAACTGTTACATGTACCGTAGTTCATACATTTTGTTATTTGGGCTTTCCGGTGGTTCTTTGTTGGTAAGTAGAAATGTGATTGAATTTGTGTGTACTCACTCAGTGTTGGAGAGGGCAAAAGCCCTTCCAGGCTCAACTGCTAACCTCAGACAGGCCTGCTATGCTTTTCTGGCTCTTTTGGTGCTGTTGCATTCTCAGGTCCATCAGGCACTGCCTTCTTCTCACCTACACACCAACGTCTTGCAAGTCTTATGGCTGATCTTTTGTACCCACCTGCTTGTATATTGGGGTTTGGGAGGATACCGTGTCACATTAACATTTTGTTCTAAATGTCGTCCGTGAGTTTTTGGTTTTGCCATCTAGCTGTGCTGTCTGTTTTTATGAAGGGATTCTGAGAGGTAGAAGAACAGTATTGCTGACTTTGCCATTTTCTCAGAATTCTTTCTTAACCTTTTTTCTTGATCTAGCTAAATCCTGTATATTCTTTAAAATTCAAACGTAAACACAAACAAACATTCATGTCACCATCATGTTGCTTGGGAAATAAAGCATTACCGAGACCCCTGAAGTTGCCTTCCTGATTACACCATCCTTACTCCCACTTGGGGGTAGCCAGTATCTTGACTTCTGTGATTATTGCCTTGCTTTTCTTTGTAGTTTTACCAACGATGTATGCAAATAAATCCCTAAGCATGTATTTTTATCTGCCTGTTCTACAACTTTATAAAAATGGAATCATGTTGTATGCCTTCTTTGTGTCTTCTATCAACAATATATTTGTAAGATTTGACTGTAACTGTATTTAAGAGTTTTATTAATTTTCACTGTTGTATATGGCATTCCAGTGCATGAATATACCATAATTTATTTAGTGTTTAAAAAAATTGGTGTCATTTTCTCTTTTCACAATTGCAAGCAATGCTGTACACATATCCATTTTTCCAAACTAGTTGTACTAATTTGCATTCCCACCAACCAGAATATGACAGTATCCATGGCTACAAATCCATGGTAACATTTAATATTGTCAGAGTCTTAAATTTTTGCCTATGTATTTGGTATGTCATTGGTGTTTTGTGCGTTTTCACTTGCATTTCCCTGATTATTGGTGAGGTTGATAACCTTTTCAATATTGAGTGGTCATTTGGATTTCAACTTTCATGAATTGCTTGTTTATCTTCCTTGCCCATTTTTCTATTGTGAGATACATAGATAGATGGATAGATAAATAGATATAGATAGATATACACACATTCACATACACACACATGTATATACATATATATATATATACACGTGTTTACACACACATATATTGGATGGAGTTCCTTTGGTGATTTACGTGGCAAATACCTTCTCCCACTCTCTAGACCTTCAGATTAAGAGGTGTACAATCAATGTACCTGAGAACCTGTATGATGGAAGTGTGAAAAAGAATACAATACCTGTTTAGGATTGACTGTGAAATGTAGTCCACAGTATTTGATGGATTCACATAGTGGCTAATAAAAAATGAATACAATGAATTAAATAAGAGTGCAAGATTAAAATGGGGCCATGTGAATATACTGTAATGATGGGAATTTGAAAATTGATATGCCCAGATTTCCTGTCCAGCACATGTATGATTTATTTGATCAGGGTCTTGTAAATATGCCCACTTACTAATTGGCATGAAAATAAGAGGTAATTTTAGACATTTCCAAGTCTGCAAGTAAAGGTTTTGAAATATGGTGTAAAATGACCACCCAGATCTTTACAGGGTGCTTTCTGATCCTGAACTAATTATGGACTTTGGGTTCTCTTCCACTCCTAACCTGTGTTTACATCAGGGAAGTATCTACCATCTTCCTGTTTTTAAAGGGAGGCAATTTTCTACCAGGACCTGAAATATGAAGTGAAATTAGTGTTTGGACCATGGCACCAGGGGGAAAACCTAGTCCAAGAAGTAATTAACAACAGGCCCTGACAGCTGGAGTTAACCCCATAGGCAATATGGGAATATCCATCAAGTTAAGTGGGGCCTTGATACTGTGCCAAACATTCTTTTTCCTAAATTTCTGGCAGTAGTGTAGGTCTTTCATTTATTATCTAAATTGTTATAAAATTAATTCTTACCTTTAAATTTAAGGCTTGAAAATAGATCATATGATTCATAATCCACTTCAGTAGTATACTTAAGCATTATAAAAATGTTTATATATTTTTAAATGTTAATTTAATCCACTAGTTTTTATTTGGTATTATAGATAAATTGTAAACTGCTTTAAAACAGATCACAGGTGCATTCTATTTTTGTTTTACTAGAAACTGTAAATTATTTTTTAAAATTCCTTCATCAAATAGATATATAGGTTTCTTTTTCTTATCAAGCAGATAATAATTTGAATGTAATTTTATTAATTATTTTTTCTTCGTGTATATTGCCTCTTTATATTGTATAAGTGAATGTGATTTCAGGCAGTTGATATATCATAGAATAACGTTGGAGGGAGGGGCTAGGCAGCAGAAAAAGAAGAAATTATTAGAAAAGAGATGTGGCAAGACTGATAGTTGTGAGCGTAGATATTATACATTTGGTAGCGTTTTGATTTTTGAGGCTTATTGTCTAGTTTAATCTTAAATTTGTTTTTCCTCCAACTAGGGCACCGAGATTCTGTGTTACTCATTCATCCTCAACAAAACATGCTAGTGCTGAACTGAAATTCTGGCACCTTCGTCAAGAGAAACCAAGGAAGGATGTCGACCCTTTTCCACAAATGGCAACCCTCTTGCCATTAAGACCTAAATCTTGCATTCCACAGATACCTGAGACGCAGGTAGGATGTACATTGATACTTTGATCTCTTAAGTTTGTAATAAAATATCCATGCTTGGGTTTTGTACACTAATACTTAAGTTTCATCATAAACCTTTTGTTGTTGTTTTTGCTTGTCGTTAATGTACATGCTGCAACAATTAGGAAATAAGAAAACCTATGGTTTGTTCTCCACCAATCAGCCAATGTGATCTTTTAAAAATGCATGATCATGTACTCACTTGCTCAAAAACTCTCTAGTGGCCTCCTCTCTCACTGAGAATACAAGCCAAAGTCTTTACACAGCTGTTCACACCCCTGCTAACTTCCTGACCTTATTTCCTAGCATTCTTCTCTAGCTTACACCACTCCACACTGGCCTCTTTGCTGTTCTTGGAACACACCAAGCAAAAACCTGGGAGGGCTGCACTTGCTGTTCCCTTCACTTGCAGCACCCTTCCTCCGGATGTGTTGCCCCTCACTCACTTTGTGTCTGCTCAGATATCCCTTAATCAGAGAGGCTATCCTTGACTCTTCCATGTAAGCACACTTGTGTAGGACAGCACAGATACCCTCCCTCACTATCGGAGCCCTCTGCTCTGCTTTATTTTGCTTTATTGTACTTAAGACCATGTGATCTATGTTTATTGTCTTTCAGCTCCTACTAGAATATAAGGGATTTTTCTTTGTTAACTGCTTTTCCTCAGTGCCTAGAACAGTGCCTGGTGCTTAATAAATGTAAACTGAACAAATGAGTGAAAAGTAGCAACAGCAAAATTAGAAATAGTGAGCATTTTTTCACAATGGGGAAGAATAAGATAGTACAAAAAATGGGGAAAAGTCCACAAAGAGAAGAAAAGTTAACCAGCTTTACAGAGAAGAAGTAAATAATCCTATATGCTTTGGCATAGAGATATAATAAATGTAGCTAACACCTGCATTTCAGAAGTAAGGAGCCTTATTAATCTTTCTAGCTTTAAAGGTGTCACAGAATGTTAAGTGTTATTAGCCATAGCCACACACAAACCCTTCAAAAAAAAGATTACTTTATGATCAGGATATCTTATTTTTAAAAGTCAGGAAGATGTATAATTACAGTTTTTAAAATTCTGCTTCTACAAGTAGTGCTTTAGAGCTGGAAATACCTTACAGTTTTTCTATTAGTGATTTCTTAATCCTGTATACATACTAGAATCACATAGAGAGTTTTTAAACATACTGGTGCCTGGGTCCCACCTTCAGAGAGTCTGATTTAATTGATATAGACTGGGTGAGAGTCACTGTAAAATCAGGAGGTTGGCTTAGAATTGAAGTTCTCATCCTGCCTGAACATTAGAATCACATTTTAGAACCTACATTTTAATAAGACTCCTAGGTGATGTGTAGGCAAAGCATTGCTACAGGCTGGTGGTTCTCAAGCTTCAGCATGTGTGAGTCACCTGAGTCCGAACAGAGACTTCAGGGCTGCACTTAAAGATCAATATTCAGTAGGTCTGGGATGGGGCCCAAGGATTTGCATATCTAACAAGCTCCCTCCCACGTGATGTTTTTGCTGCTGGTCTGGGGACCACACTTTGAGTTAGTGTCACTGTAGTGAGCTAATGGTTTCTTATCCATTGTTTAGACATTTTTCTGACCTCCTTTGCACTTGTGGCCTTTTTGTATGCCACTCTACTGATAAATCTGAGCTTCCTTGTTAGCCCATGTGACTTTGTGACCCAGTCACAAACCTTAGAGGTGTGGTGTAGGGAGCACATCATCTGATAACATTTGGCTTTCTGAGTACCATCACCATATGTTGTCATCGGTGTTTTCTAGTTGGATAACTAATTCTGATCTCATTCTGTTTCCCCCGCAGAAAACAGTGTAAGGAATGGAACTCGATTCTGTTTTCTTTATTTTTCCTGTTTTAAAAGTTGAGATATCATTTATGTAGAGTAAAATTCACCCTTTTTAGTGTACTGTTCTCTAATTTTTGACAAATATATACATTGTGTAGCTACCATCACAGTCATGATATAGAGCAGCTCCTTAACCCACCCCCCAATTCTACTGTGCCCTTTTGTCAGTTTTTTCTCTATCAGTTTCTTTTTGGCTACTTTTCTTGCTTTCTCCCAAGCCAGAAAGCTCAAAAATTCTAATTTAGGCCATCCTCTCATTTTAAGTATAATACACTTAAAATTTTTTTTTATATTAAGGAAACTTTTTTATTGTGGTATGGTAAAAAGCACATAACAAAATTTACCGTCTTAACCATTTTCAAGTGTACACTGAGGTAGTAAGTATATTTGCATTGCTGTGAAACAAGTCTTCAGAACTATTTTATCTTGCAAATTTGAAACTATATACCCATTAACCAACCCCTCCTGCATCCCCTGGTAACCACCATTCTACCTTGTGTCTATGAATTTGCCACTTCTGTATGATACACTTTTCGTAAGCCCAGTCCCCTGTGGTCCCACTCATTTAGTGAGTATTGGTTAATGTCATGCTTTGTTCCGAATTACTAAAACAGATGTGAGCCCTGACACCTAGAATGTTATAAGTAAAACATACTTAAGTAATTAATTTTGTTTATAGAATTCTTAAAAAAATATTAGTAGCTGTTAGGCACCTAGAGTGTATATGAGATTTTATTGTTTGTTCTGGATAATAAAGCATCACAAATAAATTTCTTGCTCTCCAGCAGCACATATTACATTCTAATTGAAGTTGACATGTAAGAAAAGTTTGTTTCTTTTTCAAATTATAAAAATAATAAAACTACTGTAAATGTGGAAACTGAAGAGACAAATCACTCTGATCTCACCGACTTCTAGACAACTATTAACCTATTTTCTCTTAGGCTTTTTGTGAATTTTTAATTGTAATATACTTATATTTTTAATATACTTATATTTTTAATTGTATAATATACAATTTTTAATTGTAATATACTTATATCTTTCGATTCTGGTAATTTCTTCATCAGTATTTTTTCATAATTTTCATAATCCTTACTTTTAAGTATTATATAATGTTACATTTATATATTATATATATAAATACATGTATAAGTATATATAATTGTTTCTTTCTCCTCTCTTTGGACATTTAGGTGTTTGTATTTTTTTGATTCATGTATGTAGCATCTCATGTTCTAGATTTAAATAATTAACTTTTGCCATAAAGAACATTTAAGAATGAGAAGAATACGCATGAAAATAAAATATCCAAAAATGGAAGGAAATAGTTCTGTTAAGATATAAGTCTCTTATGGACCAATGGTGTCCACACATCTTTTCCCGCCCTGCTACCTGCATTCCCTACCCCACCACACACGCATACACACACACACAGGGCACTAAAACTTATTCAGTTACAGAATAAAGAAAAGTTTTTACAAAGTTCTTCCTCCAGGAAAGAGTCTTTTTTCATAATAACATAAAGCCTTTGGCCTTGTTTTTTTAATACTCTCAATAGGTATAGGGATTTCAGCCTGCTGGTTACATGAAAGTTGGAGTTTGAGACGGAGAATAAAAAATATTCTCCGTCTCAAACATAGTATGGTAAGTGGTAGAGTGAGGAAAGAAATCCTCCAATCAAAACAATTTTGAGGTATTTTTGGAGAGCTGTGCTTTATTCTCTGTCCTTTTTATCCCATTTTGCCCATTTTTCACTTTGTTCATTATCTTACTACTTTTTAGAAAGAAGAATCCAGTTTATTACAACTTTCTAAATCTCTCAAGAAACCACCTAGAGTAAAAACAGCAATTCAAAAACCTTGGAAGAGTGAGTCTTTGAATCCAGTTTTTCCTAAGGATGATGTGATTAAGAAAGGGTAGGTGCAGCTTTTTGTGTCCCAAGTGCTTTTCTGCAATGATAAGATTTTTGAAGAATTTAAAAATTAAATAGAAATTGAAAACTAATACTTTTCTTTTTTTACATGAGTTCTTATATTTCAGGGATAGATATTAGAGGGTTGTATTTCCCATGCATACTCTAATCGTAGAACGCCTAAGACTGGTAATTTTAAAGACGTGGTAGTTATGATCTCTAGCTTCTCATGAGCTGTACAATCAAAAGACGTCTCTGAGAAGATTGCCCTTCAATTCTTTCTTTTCCCTGCTCAGTAATATTTCTCAAGCTTGAGAACTCAAAATACCCTCAATAATATTGTACTTATTTAATACAGTATATTTTAAAAATTCATTTAGATTTGCCCACCTATTTACGCTTTTCATTGTTCTTTATTTCAAACGGAGTTATTTTCCTTCAGCTTGAAGAAGTACCCTTTGGTGTTAACTTTGGTGTGTAGTCTGCTGGTGGATAATGATTTGTTTAAGGATTTATTACTTCACTTTTATTCTTCTTTATTGAGATAAAATTTACCTGTCGTAAAATTCACTGTTTTAATCATGTTCAGGTATACAATTCAGTGACTTTTAGTATATGCACAAAGTTGTAAAACCATCACCACTATATAATTCTACAACAACTCATCAGCCAAAAGAGAAGCTCCATCTCATTAACAATCACTCCTCACTCTTCCCTCCCCCAACCCCCGGTAACGTCATCTACTCTCTGTACCTTTCCCTTCAAAGGAGAAGAGAGGGAAGGGTTCAGTAACCAAGGCAATGGGGCTACCTTGGACAGGAAATAGGACACTTCTTCCTGAGACAGGATGGAAGGAAGTATGGGTGGGTGTAGGTAAATATATCTGTTGATAGATAAATTTGAATGCTTTCAGCTGCAAATAACAGAAAAGTTGACTAACAATGGCCTAGACAAATGGAATTATGTTTTTCACAGAGCAAGAAATCTGAGTGTAGGCAACTGCCAGTATTGGTTCACCAGATCAGGAGTATTGAGGCCTAAGTCTTTGTAATGCTCTTGGCCATTCCTTTATAGTCAGTGGTGTTACAGCTCCTGACATCAGGCTTTCAAATCATAAAGAAGGAGGAGGGGCAATATCCATTAATTCTCTCCCTGTAGTCAGGAAAGCAGGCTTTCATAGAAGCTCCCCAGCAGACATCGTTTTATATCTCAGTCATAACTGTTACATGACAACCCCTCCCTACCTGGAGTCTTGATAAGTGAATATTCAGCTTTTTCAGTATTTTAGTGATGCTGGTGATAGAATCATGTTGTCAGAAATGGGTGTTGAGTTAGCCAGTCAATTAATAGTGTCTGCTACATGGCACAGGGGAAACTGAAGCATGATGTACCTACATTTTGTCTGAGAAGAACCTGCAGAGTAATCTGCTGGTGGATTGGCGTGGAGGAAGGCTGATGAGTTGGAACAGGCATGGGTTATGGAGCTGGAAAATGAGGTTTGGAAGAATTGCAGTGGGCTATGGGAGAGGGAGCTGGATGAGAAAATATAAAAAGCTAATGTTGAAAGTCATTAGTCTAACTCCAGAGTCTTCCATCATCTCATCTCAAACCACCACATATAAACCCTTATGAATCCCACCTGTTGTGAGGATTAAATATGATCATATGAATTATATTTGGCACAATGTTTGGTATGTAGTTTAGCTGTTAGTGTTCTCTTGCCCTAAGAAAATTAGTTAACTTGCTGCATTTTAAACAAGACTTTGCCTACTTACCTTCATACATTGTTCACTCTTCTCACCATCTGAAGAACCCCTCTAAACACAGCCCCCCCACATACATACACACAGAATTTATCTTCCACCCATTACTCAGGAAGAAGCTCATTTCTTTAATTACTAATATAGCTCCAAGGGACTTCTCATTCTTACACACCCATAGTTTTATTATCCGTCCCAGACATTTGGCATCTGTGATATGTTCACGAATTCATTCAACCAGCAGTTATTTTATTGAGAGTTGTCTTTATGTATGACTGTACCTCATTTTCTCAACTGCCTCTTGAGGGCTGGACTTGATGCTGATACTTTTTTTTCTAATTCTCTCACAATGCTTAGGAGCATGCCTAAGATTCAGTGAATGTATACCAAAGGTGCTCAAAATATTTGTTGATCAATTCGTTCTCATCCCTATAATTTAGGTCAAGGCACATGTCAGAAAGCAGCAAAATTATTTGTTTAGCATCTTTTACTGACATTTCTGAATGTCTGAAGCCCCAGCTGGGTAGAAGATATACTTATACAGAAGAACCTGTGGTAAGTATTTTGAGAACTGAGTAATTTGATTCCTCATTTAACCTATTCAGTGTCCCCTGATTTTAGAGAATTTTTAGTGATTTACCATAATGACTTTTTTCTTTACTGAACAAAAGAATTATTTTTTCCTTACAAAAGGATTTTTATGCAGAAACTTTCTATTTCCTTTTGTAGTACCATGTTGCTGTGTACTCTGTTGATTACTGTTTTCAAAAACAGCTACATTCTCGTTTTGGTATGATCACACCTCAGACACAAAATAAAGCCCTCTAGGATTTTTATTACATTTTTAACATTTTATAAAAAGTAATATTCTATGTTATGTTTTGGAAGTATGTTTAGAACTTTTATAAAGCAGAGTATTTCCAGTGTGTGGTTACTTTGATAATATGGATTTAATACACCAGTTCTAAATGAAAATTTCACATTCTTTAGCAATTATACTTTAGGTAGAAACTTTCGTAGTCCTAGTATGGACTGAACATTTGCATATAATTTTGGACTATTTATTTTATTCTAAGAAAACAGTTCTCCTTTTCCTCTATTTAGTATTATTTCCTACCCAAATAATGATTTTTTAGCTTTGGAATGCTAATGGTTAAACATCATAAAAACATTAAATTTTCACCTCAGAATTTGTTTAGTAGGGGGATAAAGGGAGAGGCAGAGAGACACTATAACAGAGAGAGCAAGAACCTGACTTAAACCCTAAATCGTCCATTCCACAGTTATCTTAAGATTACAAAGAAGTAGTCTGAGTTCCACACAACAGATAGCAAAGAGCTCATGTGAATATGGACGCCCTTCCTTATTCTAGAGTTACTCTTGTGCTTGGAGAAATAGCCAGCTTTCTGTGTTTCAAGAACGGTGTTAGGCTTGCCAGCACTGTTGGCAGAGAAGCCCATAAATAGCAAAGTTTTATGAGAACTTATACTGCCATTTACACTCTGAAGGCCGTGACCTGTATGGAGTGAGACTGTCCAAAGAGGGACCCCGTAAGGACAGTTAATGAGCATCACTGAGAGGCCTTGAAGATATTTCTTTTTATAACTCTCTTGTAGCTATTATAGCAGCGGTTCAAGGCTAAAATAACAGTAAATACGTAGGAAAGAGGCCACCAACAGAGATTTGGAAGACTCCTAAAATGGTGTCACGGTGCCTGAAATGTGAAAATAGTTGAGGTTGGGAAGTCAGTTTAATATTAAGTTTGAAATCAGATTAGTTTATAATAGAATGAACTCTGCTGCTATAGTTGGCTCCATAAACGAATCTTGTGGGACAGGCAGATGCAAACATACTGCATTAATTACATATATGGTACAAAAATAAAATAAAATAGTCCAGTGGGGAAATGACAGCTTGGTAGAATTTATGAAACCCTGTTGTTGTACAATGCCATAAAAAAATAACAATGTTTCTGGGTGGATAATGTACTTCTGTTTTGTTATCTAGATTAAAACCATGGCAGATGGTGCCTTGGGAGGATTTCACATGGAAAATTTGTTGCAATCTTTGTATGTAGAAAATAGAGCTGGATTCTTCTTTACTAAATTCTGTGAGAACTCAGGGAACAAGGTAGAAGATAATTATTTTAAATCTAATTTTATACTTTTACTTCATTTAAAATGAGAGATTGAAATAATTTAATGCTCAGATAGTTATATTTGATGTTAAAATTCCCATCTCCTCTGGTAAGAAATCTCATGTTAAATATTTAGTAAAATTTTAAATATCTTAATTATAATTCTCTTTGGTTCATTTTCCTACTAAAATTACAAAGAAAAGTAAAATACAGATAGACAAGAATTGACTTGCATTATTAATAATAGATTACTTTCATATAACTTTGTTTCAGTGTAATGTATATTAACTTCAGTGCTGATTTCTATCAATCCTTTACGTTTTATTTTTAATAAGTCTAACAATGACAGTTGCAATGAATAGTAACAAACTTTTTCTAGGTTTTTTGTTTGCTTGTTTTTTAGTTGTCACAAACAGTCTTTATTTTGCTCAAATGAAAAGTATTTCACTAGCTCAATTATTAGAGTTGTGTTTGCTTCTGGTATAATATACATTTGCCCACATATATCAGAATACCTTCAGATTTTGGTTTCATGCCAGAGATAATGTGATTACTTTTAAATTATTAACTAGAACACTTACTATTTTAATGACCAATTATGTGAGAAACGTATATACAAAAATATAATGATCCAGTGACAATACCAATAAATAATTTGTATGTTGCCAGTTTGTGATATAAGATAAAACCACCTTAAATTGAACCTGATTTATAGTAACACCAAGGAGCTAAACAATTATTTTTATTTGAAATTAGAGCTTTGTAGAGCTTTAATAATTGGGTGGTAGTAATTTATGTACTTTTTCCATCTGCAGTTTTGGAAGAACAGTGTGTACTTTTGGTTTGACCTACAAGCTTATCATCAGCTTTTCTACCAAGAAACAATTCACCCTTTTAAAGTATGCAAGCAAGCTCAAGTAAGTAGTAAATAATGTTGGTTCAATGTGAAGCACTAAGTACACAGAAATGAAAAGTTGTGTCCAGCCTCAAACAAGAGAAATCTGGGAGTGTGGGCAGAAAGGCAGCAGCTAAATTGTTGCCATTGAGTTACTTTATTTAAATGTCAGCAGAATATTGTTTTATAATCTGATTTGTGGGTTCTCAGTTTTATCTATTTTATTTGGTATGCCTTATTTTCTCTTTGCTGCCGATTAATTGCTCTTCCAACAAAGGACATCTTATCTTTTTTTCTAATTTATGCCTTTTTGGTTTGGTTGTGAGTAATTTAAAAGAGAACCCTGAGAGAGGACTTGTAATGAATCATTGAAGTGATTGGGAGCAGAGGCATTGACCAAAGATGTTCTCTGAGCTTCCTGCAGCAATCAGCTGTTGGAGATACTTAGGCTATTGGACCGTCTAAAGATGGGGAAAGAATGTTGACTGATTCTGTGTGGCATAGGCCCTGTGTCATCACCTGGCCTTCTGTGCTACATGCTAATGTAAGACAGATACTCAGAGTTGGAGGAAAGAACATCTTAAGACCTCTCCAAAGCAAAATAGAGGACGGAGAACAGAGGATTCTCTGCAAAGAGAAAGAGAGAGTAGCCATTTTTTGAGGGGAGAAAGAAAGGGAATAGAATTATGACTCAAGCTAACTTATCTTTTCAGTTTTTATTCTTAGGCTCTCCTAATCTTTTATGGAGAGAGGTCCTCAAGCCTAGAAAACTGCTGATCACTTCTATATCTGTTGACCACTTAAGTGGTTCTTATAGTCTGAAATAACCCCATTCCAGGGGACCTTTCCTTGAGCAATGCTGAGGAGATTAGCTTCGTCATATTGTTTATTATCGTATTATAATCTTATTCAGGACATCAGAGAGTACTCCTGGGTGTTTGCTGTTACCTCCACCACCCTGACTTTGGCATTAATAACTATGTTTTATAAATCAGCTGACAGAACTTTGTACTTTTTACCATGAGAATTAGGGCTTCGGTTCCTACAGAGCCCAGATCTGGCTCCATGAAATCATGAAACTGTATCTCTAATTTGCCAGTACCATTTTCTGAGACCACACAATTGGCTCTTCTGCTTGTTAATCCTTTACCTGTAATTCTCTACTTATCCTCCTTTCCCTAACCTATTGCCTCTGACTGCTAAAGTGCCACCATTTTTTTTATGTTTTCACCACTACAAGGCTGACTCCTCTAAAAATCTTCAGCAGCTCACTCAGTTAAGTAGGTTTTTTTGTTGCTGTTGTAATCACAATATTTCCATATACTTGTAAAAGGGGAAATTCTGTTTGAGCTTGGTAGACGTTAATTCTTTGTAATGGTATTCAACCAGCTATAAATGATTGTGAAACAGGATACACTCACAATTTTGTTACTCTGAGATATTCTGTTTGGGGATTATCGAGGCCCATAAGCTTTTTATCCTTCCGTAGCTTCTCTTTTGAAGAGTCAAAACAGTATGGGGGGAAGGGAGTGATGGAGACATTGGTTTTAGTTTAACTGGGGGAAATAAAAGGAGCAAATCATGTAATCTTTTTGACTTGCTTGCTTTTTGCATCTGTGGTTATTTTATTTTTTGGTTAGTGGAGCAATTGTCTAAATTGGTTTAGGTTTTAATTATCCAAGATTTCTGCCCCCAGATATAAGAATTGCTTCTAATACCATGGTCCTATAGATTTGTTTCACAACATGAAATACCATTGGTTTCTTTATAATAGAAATGCTGTATAACTTCCTTCAAGGGTACATGTACAATACAGATCTTTGGATTGATCAAGCCAATGGCAGAATATAATCAGCTGGCACTGTGTTAAAGTTGCCATTAACTTGATTTTTTTTTTTTTTTTTTGCGGTACGTGGGCCTCTCACTGTGTGGCCTCTCCCGTTGCGGAGCACAGGCTCCGGACGCGCAGGCTCAGCAGCCATGGCTCACGGGCCCAGCTGCTCTGCGGCATGTGGGATCTTCCCGGACCAGGGCATGAACCTGTGTCCCCTGCGTCGGCAGGCAGACTCTCAACCACTGTGCCACCAGGGAGGCCCTAACTTGATTTTTATATTGTCTTTGTACATCTGATGAGCTGCGTGGTAAGAGACCAGGGGTTGATTACAAAAGACTTACATGCTTTTCTGTATGCTGATCGACACATTACATACCTTGAAGTTTTATTACCTCAAGAAGTATTGCAGAAATATCTGTGGGCAGACTAGATGGGAGGTCAATGATAGTGATTTAGCATGACTAACTGTGGTCCAGGAGTTTGAACGACAGTCTTGGGCACATCCTGAAGGTTTCATTGCACAGCTTCCAGATAGAATCGTTCAGTTAGGAACCAAATGAAATGGTCTTGGCAAGGAGGAAGAGAAGCACCACCAGAGTGCAAAGATATAGTCTTTGATCCTAGCAACAACTTGCCAGTGGACCATCTATCACTGCCAAGATTTGGAACCAAGATTTCTGCCAATAGTCCTACTGTTTTTTTAACATTACATACTTGCTTCAGTGAGACCATTACAATAGAATGAAGTGGATCTGGGTACCACAGTCTTTTGTAAGTTCTTCCATCTTTGTAGAAACCTTTCAAACTGTATCCCAACAAAAACTACACATTTAGAATTTACCACTCTCCAAAGCATATACATTGGGATTTTAAAAAAATTAGTAAATGTATTATACATGCATAATTATTATACATGTTTACACATATGTATACATACACACAAACATGTTCAAAATAAAAAATCAGTTGGAAGGAGGAAGAGAGAAAAAAAGAGTAAAAATTAGAGCCTAGGAGCAAAATTATGTGGAGAATGTAGGAATTAATGAGTAGAGAGGGTAGATAAGAATGAAATGAAAGTGAGGAATAAGAGGATTGCTAGGTAAATCCACGGCACTTTTACCACAGAGTGCTATTGAATCTAAAGATGTTCTTGCAGCAATGTGAGATTTTTGCCTTATTGAATTGAACATCAGGGTAACACATTTTTAAACTGAAGTATAGTTTATTTACAATGTTTCAAGTGTACAGCAGTGTGATTCAGAATATATATATATTAATTTTGTTTATACCCAGTAAGTAGTCTCAACTATTTTTTTATTACCATCAATGATGTATAGATTTATTTAGTTATTTATTTAACATCTTTATTGGAGTTTAACTGCTTTACAATGGTGTGTTAGTTTCTGCTTTGTAACAAAGTGAATCAGCTATACATATCACGCACAAATTTCTTGCTTACCATTGGTTTTTGCATCACATTCCTTCCTTTGGGTTTGATTTCTGAAGAATAGCTTTTAATAGGTTTTTCATTAGGATTTACTAGTGGTAAAAATCAGATTTTTTTGGTCTGAAAATGTGTATTTTCTTCTCTCATTGATCATTTAGCTGAATATAGAATTCTAGGTGGACAATTTTCTCTCAGCACTTTGCAGATATTATTCTACTGTCTTCTGGTTTCTATTGCTATTGTTGAAGAGTCTGCTTTTGCTCCCTTGAGGGAGGATGTTTTTTCTCATTCCTTTTATAATCTTCCCTTTGACTTTGGGGTTCTGTATGTCACCTCAATGTGTTTATTACTACAATTATCTTTCTTGGGTCTAAGTTGCTTCTAGAATCTGAGGAGTCATGTCTTTCATCAATTCTGGAAAATTCTCAGCCATTATTTCTTTCAGTCTTTCTACTTCTCTTTTCTGGATTCTCTGGTCAATGTTGGTGCTTTTCAGTCTATCCCATATCTCTCTTAATCTCTCAAGTTTCTCCATCTTGTAATATCTGTGTTATATGTTTTAAAACTGAACAAGATCAATTTTCTTTGATCTGTTTTCCAGTTCATATTTTATTTCTTCAGCAGATTTCAATCTGCTGTTTAACCCATCCATTGAGTTAAATCATTTAAGGAATTACTTTTTATTATTATTAGACATTCTACTTGTGTTTTTTAAATCTTCCTGGTGATTTATCTTTTTGTCTTATTTTTCTTCATGTTTTTAGTTCTCCTTTTATGTCTTAAGCATTTTAAACATATTTTATAGTCTGTAGCTGTGTTAGGTATCTATTCCTACATAAGGGTATTATCACAACTTTGTGGCTTAAACAACACACCTTTATTACCTCACAGTTTATACGGATAAGGAGTCTGGGCACAGCTTTGCTGGGTCCTCCACAAGGCTGTAAATCAGGATATTGACCAGGGCTGGTTTCTCATCTGGGGCTCACCTGGGGAACAGTCTTCTTCAGTGCTCACATGGTTGTTAGCAGCATTCAGTTCCTTGCAGACCACCAAAATAAGAACTCATTTTTTGTTAGCTGTCAGCTAGCAGCCACTTCGGCTCTGTGCCATGTGGTCCTCTCCATATGGTAGCTCACAACATGGCAGCTTGCTTCTCCAAAACCAGCAAGGGAGGGAGTTTCTTAGTAAGACTGGCATTACCGTCTTATGTAACATAATCATGTACACGTAATCACATAAATCTCATCATTGTTGCTGCATTCTGTTGGTTAGAAGCAAGCCATACATATGCCCACACTTAGGGGGAGAGGGTTATGAAAGGGAATGAACACTAGGAGACACTGTTCATGGGTGCCACCCTAGAGTCTGGCTGCTACAATATCCAATAATTCCATGATTTGCAGTTCTTGGGAGAACTAATTCTGCTATTTATTATTTCTGCTGACATGGTGGATTCTTTCCTTCTGTGTTTTGTAATGTTGAATTATGAGCTCTTATAGTAAAGTTTTTATCTGGGGTGCTTCTG
Organism: Delphinus delphis; assembly: GCF_949987515.2. Taxonomy (NCBI): domain Eukaryota; kingdom Metazoa; phylum Chordata; class Mammalia; order Artiodactyla; family Delphinidae; genus Delphinus; species Delphinus delphis. The sequence goes on along the minus strand of NC_082699.1, from coordinate 44,297,131 downwards.
CTAGGCACATTTTTAATGCTAATTTGTCGTCTTGGGGTTTCCTCATTTGCCAAGTGTAATCTTGAAAACCACACCCACATGATGGTAAACTCATGATAGTGCATCCTCAGGAGATATTTTTCTTTTACATAGAGTATAAGCCAAGACAAGCATGCTTCTTTTTTGTTTCCTAGGTTCGGTAGTTGTATATATGTACATTTTTTCCCACTCTATGTTTCACTTTGTGTGTACCCCTTCAAGGACCATGGTGTACATATGGGTCTCAGTGTTACATTTTCACTTTGTGAGGGTCCAAGGCCCTATCTCCTGTACCCTGTGGCTCTTATAACCCACATCCTTGATTCACCCCATGGTAGTCTCATCATCAGCTCATGCTTAGCACCCTGGTTTTCAGTACACTCCTTAATTTTGACCCATGGTAATTTTCCTTACTACCGCAGCTATGCATTTAAAAGGATATTAGTTATCCTTTATCCAGTGCTTCTAGGCAGTTTATAGAGAAAAAGATTCAAGTAATCTAGCCTGCCAACATATCAAAAAAGGGAGTCTCTGCAAGAAGCAGTCATATATTTTCTAATTTAATACCCATAGTAAGAATGGGAGGTATTTTTATCCTATTTTTTATAGATAAAAAAGAACCTAAGGCTTCCCTGGTGGCGCAGTGGTTGGGAGTCCGCCTGCCGATGCAGGGGACACGGGTTCGTGCCCCAATCCGGGAAGATCCCACATGCCGCGGAGCGGCTAGGCCCGTGAGCCATGGCCTCTAAGCCTGTGCGTCCGGAGCCTGTGCTCCGCAACGGGAGAGGCCGCAACAGTGAGAGGCCCGTGTACCGCAAAAAAAAAAAAAAAAGAATCTAGATCTCTGAAATGTTAACTTTGCCAAAGTTTCATAGCTGGGAACAAACTTAAGCTCAAACTTGAGGTGCAAAACCTACTTCAGTGCTGTACTTTGCCTTCTCTGCTCTACATATAAAAGTTCATCACGTCTACCGCAGAGGACTTTGTAAGGTCTGTATAAGATAATGTAGATGGAAATATTTTGTAGTTTAATGTAGGGCACTCTATGAAATAAGTAGGTATTATTATTATTAGAGTCAATACTTACGGGTCTATCAATTGCCTGGTTAATGGAGAACGAAGATAGGAATTTGAAGAAAATAAGATAGAAGAACAGCAGCTCCTAAACCAACAGCTATTCATTTAACCAATACCATAACTTATTCTGAGATTAAAAATACCACTTAAATCAAAATGTGCTTCATATAATTACAAACTTTTAAGCTGTATTTTATAATATTCTGTTACTCACTTCTTAGTTAACATTCACAAAGAGCCTGGTATGTGCCAAGTAATGTTCTGTGAATGCAAAGATAATTAGGACAAAGTTCTTGGCTTAAAGAGCTCACTCTGTAGTGGGAGAGAGAGAGAATTATGGAGGTACTTCAGTCACATTTAAAATAAAACCAGATAATAGCATCTTAACTGGAAATTAAATAAGTTCTGCCTTTACTGGCAGATAAAAGTTGGTTATCGTTTTTATTTTTTTAAATCAACATCTTTTCAAATACCTGTAGAAGGGAGAGAACTATTTCCTTTTTTTTTTTCCCATTTTTTGAGCCGAACGCTTTAATCCTTTAGTCTTATTCCTGCTCTGTGAAGCAATACAAAATAAATCTCTGTCTTTCGGGTGACAACTCTTCAAACAAAAATATTATACTGTCCTGTTTTACTCCTCTCAACAACTTTAGACTAAATCTCAAATCTTTTACATTTGAGATTTAGGTCTTTAATCTTAGCTAGATGAAATCTTGACATTTGGAAGTCCCATTCCTGACATCTCCACCCAGTAATTTGACAGCTCATAAATATTCTGGCCTAATGCTCTAGTGAGCAACGGTTGTGCCTCTAATCCCTACAAAGAAATCAGTTGATGGGTCCCATGGCAAATAAGTCAGTCTAAGTGATTACCCCTATTCACCCAGGATCTCTAAGGGTTTACTCTATTTTTTTTGGAATTTTATTTTATTCTATTTTATATATACAGCAGGTTCTTATTACTTATCTATTTTATACATATTAATGTATATACGTCAATCCCAATCTCCCAGTTCATCCCACCACCAACGACCCCCCCCCCCCGATGCCGCTTTCCCCCCTTGGTGTCCATACGTTTGTTCTCTACATCTGTGTCTCTATTTCTGCCTTGCAAACCGGTTCATCTGTACCATTTTTCTAGATTCCACATATATGTGTTAATATACAATATTTGTTTTTCTCTTTCAGATTTACTTCACTCTGTATGGCAGTCTCTGTGTCCATCCATGTCTCTACAAATGACCCAATTTCATTCCTTTTTATGGCTTAGTGATGTTCCATTGTATATATATACCACATCTTCTTTATCCATTCGTCTTTCAATGGGTATTTAGGTTGCTTCCATGACCTGGCTATTGTAAATAGTGCTGCAATGAACATTGTGGTACATGTGTCTTTTTGAGTTATGACTTTCTTTGGGTATATGTCCAGTAGTGGGATTGCTGGGTCATATGGTAATTCTATGTTTAGTTTTTTAAGGAACCTCCATACTGTTCTCCATAGTGGCAGTATCAATTTACATTCCCACCAACAGTGCAAGAGGGGTCCCTTTTCTCCACAGCCTCTCCGGCATTTGTTGTTTGTAGATTTTCTAATGATACCCATTCTGACTGGTGTGAGGTGATACCTCATTGTAGTTTTCATTTGCATTTCTCTAATAATTAGTGATGTTGAGCAGCTTTTCATGTGCCTCATGGTCATCTGTATGTCTTCTTTGGAGAGATGACTATTTAGGTCTTTTGCCCATTTTTTGACTGTTTTGTTTGTTTTTTTAATATTGAGCTGCATGAGCTGTTTATATATAATGGGCATTAATCCTTTGTCTGTTGATTCGTTTGGAAATATTTTCTCCCGTTCTGAGGGTTGTCTTTTTGTCTTGTTTAGAGTTTCCTTTGCTGTGCAAAAGCTTTGAAGTTTCGTTAGGTCCCATTTGTTTATTTTTGGTTTTATTTCCATTACTCTGGGAGGTGGGTCAAAAAATATCTTGCTGTGATTTATATCAAAGAGTGTTCTTCCTATGTTTTCCTCTAAGAGTTTTATAGTGTCCGGTCTTACATTTAGGTCTTTAATCCACTTTGAGTTTATTTATGTGTATGGCGTTAGGGATTGTTCTTATTTCATTCTTTTATATGTAGCTGTCCAGTTTTCCCAGGACCACTTATTGAAGAGACTGTCTTTTCTCCCTTGTATATTCTTGCCTCCTTTGTCATAGATTAGTTGACCATAGGTGCGTGAGTTTATCTCTGGGCTTTCTATCCTGTTCCATTGATTTATATTTCCGTTTTTGTGCCAGTACCATATTGTCTTGATTACTGTAGCTTTGTAGTATAGTCTGAAGTCAGGGAGTCTGAGATCTCCAGCTCCATTTTTCTCCCTCAAGATTGCTTTGGCTCTTCAGGTTCATTTGTATCTCCATACAAATTTTAAGATTTTTTGTTCTAGTTCTATAAAGCATGCCATTGATAATTTTATATGAATTGCATTGACTCTGTAGATTGCTTTGTGTAGTATAGTCATTTTCACAATATTGATTCTTCCAATCCAAGAACATGGTATATCTCTCCATCTGTTTGTGTCATCTTTGATTTCTTTCTCCAGTGTCTTGTAGTCTTGTGAGTCTTCTACCTCCTTAGTTAGGCTTATTCCTAGGTATTTTATTCTTTTTGTTGCAATGGTGAATGGGATTGTTTCCTTAATTTCTCTTTCTGATCTTTCATTGTTAGTATATAGGAATGCAAGAGATTTCTGTGCATTAATTTTGTATCCTGCAACTTTACCAGATTCATCGATTAGCTCTAGTAGTTTTCTGGTGGCATATTTAGGATTCTCTATGTATCGTATCATGTCATCTGCAAACAGTGACAGTTTTACTTCTTCTTTTCCAATTTGTATTCCTTTTATTTCTTTTTCCTCTCGGATTGCTGTAGCTAGGACTTCCAAATCCTTGTCTTGTCCCTGATCTTAGAGGAAATGCTTTCAATTTTTCACCATTGAGAATGGTGTTTGCTGTGGGTTTGTTGTATATGGCCTTTATTATGTTGAGGTAGGTTCCCTCTATTCCCACTTTCTGGAGAGTTTTTATCATAAATGGGTGTTGAATTTTGTCAGAAGCTTTTTCTGCTTCTATTGAGATGATCATATGGTTTTTATTCTTCAGTTTGTTAATATGATTGCTTTGTGTATATTGACGAATCCTTGAATCCCTGGGATAAAACCCACTTGATCATGGTGTATGATCCTTTTAATGTGTTGTTGGATTCTGTTTGCTAGTATTTTTTTTTAATATTGACATATGTCGTGAATTTTAAAATTTATTTATTTATTTATTAATGGCTGTGTTGGGTCTTCGTTTCTATGTGAGGGCTTTCTCTAGTTGTGGCAAGTGGTGGCCACTTTTCATCGCGTTGTGCGGGCCTCTCACTATCACGGCCTCTCTTGTTGCGGAGCACAGGCTCCAGACGCGCAGGCTCAGTAATTGTGGCTCACGGGCCCAGTTGCTCCACGGCATGTAGGATCTTCCCAGACCAGGGCTCAAACCCGTCTCCCCTGCATTGACAGGCAGATTCTCAACCACTGCGCCACCAGGGAAGCACTGTTTGCTAGTATTTTGTTGAGGATTTTTGCATCTGTATTCATCCGTGATATTGGTCTGTAATTTTCTTTCTTGGTATTATCTTTGTCTGGTTTTGGTATCAGGGTTATGGTGGCCTCACAGAATGAGTTTGGGAGTGTTCCTTCCTCTGCAATTTTTTGGAAGAGTTTGAGAAGGATGGGTGTTAGCTCTTCTCTAAATGTTTGATAGAATTCACCTGTGAATCCATCTGGTCCTGGACTTTTGTTTCTTGGAAGATTTTTAAGCACAGTTTCAATTTCATTACTTGTGATTGGTCTGTTCATGTTTTGTATTTCTTCCTGGTTCAGTCTTGGAAGGTTATACTTTTCTAAGAATCTGTCCATTTCTTCCAGTTTGTCCTTTTTTTTTTTTTTTTTTTTTTTTTTTTTGCGGTACACGGGCCTCTCACTGTTGTGGCCTCTCCCGTTGCGGAGCACAGGCTCCGGATGTGCAGGCTCAGCGGCCATGGCTCACGGGCCCACCCGCTCCGTGGCATGTGGGGTCTTCCCGGACCGGGGCACAAACCTGTGTCCCCTGCATTGGCAGGTGGACTCTCAAGCACTGCGTTACCAAGGAAGCCCCAGGTTGTCCATTTTAGTGGCATAGAGTTGCTTGTAATTGTCTCTTTGGATGCTTTGTATTTCTGCAGTGTCTGTTGTAACTTCTCCTTTTTCATTTCTAATTTTATTGATTTGAGTCCTCTCTCCCTTTTTCTTGATGAGTCTAGCTAAAGGTTTATCAATTTTATTTATCTTCTCAAAGAACCAGCTTTTAGTTTTATTGATCTTTGCTGTTGTTTTCTTTGTTTCTATTTCATTTATTTCTGCTCTGATCTTTATGATTTCTTTCCTTCTACTGACTTTGGGTTTTGTTTGTTCTTTCTCTAGTTCCTTTAGGCAGAAGGTTAGACTGTTTCTTTGAGGTTTTTCTTTTTTTTTTTTTTGCGGTATGCAGGCCTCTCACTGTTGTGGCCTCTCCCGTTGCGGAGCACAGGCTCCGGACGTGCGGGCTCAGCGGCCACGGCTCACGGGCCCAGCCGCTCCGCGGCATGTGTGATCTTCCTGAACCAGGGCACGAACCCATGTCCCCTGCATCGGCAGGCGGACTCTCAACCACTGCGCCACCAGGGAAGCCCCGAGATTTTTCTTGTTTGTTGAGGTAGGATTGTATTGCTATAAACTTCCCTCTTAGATCTGCTTTTGCTGCATCCCGTAGGTTTTGGATCATCGTGTTTTTGTTGTCATTTGTCTCTAGGTATTTCTTGATTTCCTCTTTGATTTCTTCAGTGATCTCTTGGTTATTTAGTAACGTATTGTTTAGGCTCCATGTTTTTGTGTTTTTTATGTTTTTTTCCCTGTAATTTACTTCTAATCTCATAGAGTTATGTTCGGAAAAGATGCTTGATATGATTTCAGTTTTCTTAAATTTACTGTGGCTTGATCGGATTTACTCTTACATTTGCACAACTTCACAAGAGAGAAAGGAAACTAAAAACCTAAGTCAATTAATGTCATCAGGCCTATACCATCTCTTGGTGTTTTTAGGAAGCTGTAAGTTGTGATATAATAATAATGCAGAATTCATTAATGTTTTCATTCAACAATGTTTTATTGCTGTCCTTCTCAACCTCTCTGGCCCCAAATCGTTTAAATTTTCCATTAGGTGATCTTAGGCACAGTGTGGATCCAAATGAAGTTCATTCCAGGTTGTGCCCTACCTCAGGGTTCTACAGTAATGTCCATGTACTTGGCCCCTTTGCTCCTGCTCCATTTTTTATTACTGTAGAAACAGGAAAGAAACATAAACTGGGTAGCACTTAGACCAGCAGTTACAAGCACATTTGCCCTTGCCTAAAAATGTTGCAGATATTTCCACAAATATTTATCATAAACATCTAGTATACATGAGGCTCTGATCCATGCTGGGAGCACTTTGAGGAACAAAACACATACAGGTGCTACCGCCCAAATACTATCAAAGTTCAAGAATATGCTCTCTTTTTTTTGCCTACTTTTCCAGAGAGTGCTAGAAAGATTGAGAAAGAAGAGACCATGTAGCTCTTTCTCTATGAAATTTGCATTGTACTGACAATGTTTTCCAATGAAGTCTGAGCTAATTTTAGGTTACCAAAACCTTGGGTGTTAACCACAAATTCCTTTGAAAAAATGTTATGGCATAAGAGGGGCAGTGTTGAAGATTTTTTTGATAATCAGCTTAGTTTTTTCTTTGCTTGCTGTCATCCATTACCTTAATTGTTTAGCTCCTCTCTTTACTTGGCATTTACAGGACTTAAATACTTCAGGGTGGTCCTGACATTTTCATTAAAGTGGTATGAGCTAAATGCTCCTTCTCTAGGCTGATGGTGTATTTTCAGGTGCACTAACAGAGATCATTATTTCTTCATACAGCAGTAGTATTAAGAATCAAGCTGTGTTTCTTAAAAGATGAATGGGCATGGGTGAGGGGTCAGGTTGGGGTGATGATTAAATGTGGAAAATCCTGTACCTCTTTATAGCTTAATGGTAAATTTCAGAATCTTCGTAATTAGGTTGTTTCTGAGTATCAGGCCTGTTACTTATTCAGGCTTTGTTACATTATTTGTTTTTGTTACCAGAGAGATGGTGTCTCGAGTACCACTCCGGCCTGGACTGTTGAGCACTATGAATCACTGAGCACGGAATCCACAGGGTTCTTGTCCTGCATCCCATTTTGTGGCACTTGCTGGTGAACTGGACTCAGGAAGAACACATGTAGCAGCCAGCTGTCTGGCTTACAGTTATTCATTTGTTTCCCCTGTTCCTGACGTTCATACGAGCTACCCGTGTTCAGTCCTAAGATTTTGAATATTATAGGATTATGGACCAAAAGAGATCCTTTTTTAATCCTTTTGTTTCCAGAAAAATCAACACCTGAACTTCTCTAAACCATAATTATCATTATACCTGACATTTATTTAATGTTTACTATCTGTCAGGTTCTATGGAAATCACTTTACATGGATAATTTTATTTAGTTCTTGACAATTCTAAGAGGTAGATATTGGTGTTCTCTCCATTTTACAGATTAGGAAACTGAGATTTAGAGTTGAGTAATTACCTAAGGCAATACCTTCCATTTAGCAATTAGTGAGCTTGGAATTAGAACCAAGTATTCTGACTGCAGACTCTGTACTCTTAACTTCTAAGTCATTGCTTTCTGATTAATTGTCTCTAGAAAAAAAGGAGTATCTGTTTATCACCTTGTTTAATTTTTCACTTTGGTATCTTAAAATATCTTTATGAATGTTGAATATCGAATTTCACCCTTAATAGTTTCCCCCACTGGACTATAAGTTCCAAGAAGACAGTCTGCTTTGTTTACCTCATATATTCAGAACTGGAGCTGGCATATAAAAGATGCTGTAATATTTTTTGAATGAACTCATTGGCATGCTTATATTCTTAGCAACATATTGTAAGCCTAATTATAGATAATAATTGATTATTTATAAATGACTGCCAGCCGGGTGCTTTTAATTGTTAAAAAATTTTTAAATAAAATAGCTTCATGGGGCTTCCCTGGTGGCGCAGTGTTTGAGAGTCCGCCTGCCGATGCAGGGGACACGGGTTCGTGCCCCGGTCTGGGAAGATCCCACATGCCGTGGAGTGGCTGGGCCCATGAGCCATGGCTGCTGAGCCTGCGCGTCTGGAGCCTGTGCTCCGCAATGGGAGAGGCCACAACAGTGAGAGGCCCGCGTACTGCAAAAAAAAAAAAAAAAAAAAAAAGCTTCATAAGCCCCCATATACCGTCACCCAGCTTCAACAATGATCAAAATTCTGTCTTTCCAGACATACTGTGTTTATAGTCCAAGATTTCTCTTAGTAAGGAGCCCTTAACAAGCTTCCCTGGAGCAACAGTGAAATCTCCCTGTCTCCTCCCACCTCACTCAAGGAACTTAAAAATAAGGTTGCTTTCTGAAACTTAAACTATGAAATCAGTGTGTAATAATTCAGAATGGATATGAGCAGTTGTCTAGAGACAGAATGGCTTCACAGACCTCAAGACTTCTAATGAACATGCCAGTACATCTAAAAAAAAGAGTGTTCTGGGCAAGAAGAGGCATTGATCAGCAGCAGCATCCAGAAAGAGAGGTGTTACAGAGGCAGTCCTTGACCATGCCCTTGAAGCGCTGTCCTCAGCCAGCTGCTCCTGTGAGCAGCTGGTCAGCCTGACAGATCTGGAAGGAAAGAACATTCATAGGGTCATAGTTAACTTCCCTTGTTTTGACTCCAAGCAACCTGCTACATTTGAGCTTGCTTTCCAAGGTGCCGGTGAACGTAAATATCCCATCTGTTTGGTGGTTGATTTTCTCATTGTAAAGTAATTCCTCAACGCCCTGGTTTTAGTATCAGTTTCTTGTGCTTTGTTGGCCTGGGTTAGCTTCTCTGTGAGGCAGGTTTTTTAGGTCCAAAATGTTAATATAGTCATGGTTTTCTTTCTGAATTATTCTTTGTTCACTGATTTTCAAGAAATTATTTTTATTAGAGGTTAAATAATTCCATTAGTTTAAATATCTATTTTGCTTTTGTCTGTTAAAATGTTTTTTAAATTGAATCCAAAAATTATAAAAATAAAATCCTTGTTTGTTGCTTAGGTTGCCTAAACTGCTTAATAATAACTCTTTTTTGTATTTGAATTTTATTCCATCATATACTGAGTCGATTTTGCTTAAAATACCTTAAGCAATGGCCCGAGTCAGTCTTAAGCCTAGTCTGTTTTGTCCCTTGAGTTTGTGGTTTGTTTTGGGCTTTATTTAACATGTTGTTTTCCCTTTTGATTTTTCATTCTGTCCAAAATGATTCAAGTTTGTTTTACTCTTTTATCCTATTGCCATTTTCTTACGTTCTCTTTTGCACTGAATTCTGCTTAGTAGGGTCTGAGTAATTGCCAGAAATTCTCTATTTGATTGTCATCACATTATCTTTTTTGTGCAACTCCATCTTGTGTTGATCTCTGCAGTAGTTTGCCTCTCAGTATCAGGATGTTTCAATCTCTAGATCCCATCTTTAAGATTCCTAATTGAAAAAACCCAAGGTCCTTCACATGAAAATCCATTTGTGGAAAGCTCCATCTGTAATTTATTCCCTCTCGGCATAGCTCCTCAATAATGTTTTTGAGCTCCTTGTGGGGTATGAGAGGTCGTTATAAATCATCATTTTTTCCTCCTTTCGCAGGGAAAAAAAAAAAACATTGGATTGCTTGAACTTGCTCGTTATTTTTCTTCTTCCTCATATGAACTCAGATAATGATGTTCTATGTCTGCTAGAGCTGTGAAGTTATGAAAACAGACTTCTCTTTTTGCTGAAGTAAATATTTTGTGATTTCTGAAAGTGTCCCATATCAGGGCATTTACATTCCTTTTGTAAACTCCTCTAGGAACTCTTTGCCTTAGCTTTTTGGAGCACAGTTTCATTTCATTTTTTTATATGAACTCCAAGGATGAAATTATTGAGCTCAGTTGAGAAGATCCCATGTGACTTGCTATTTGCCTTCAAGTACAGTAATATGTTTTTTGTTGTTGTTACAGCATAGTGGACATCTGTTCTGTTGTGTACAAGATTATTTGTGAAGTGATTTTGGTCTCTTTGTGGTCCAGACACTGCATCAAGATCCATTAGTACCAGTTAGTTTTATTTCTCATGATGCTTTAATGTTTCTCCTTCATAGCTTCTCCTTATACTTTCTCATGAGGACAAGTTAACAAGCTTTTCCCAACTAAACTCTTACCTCTTCTGGTTTCCTAATCCGACTGAAGTTAAATTTAACATTTGAAGTTTAACTTTGCCCTTTTCCAAATAAAGACTATTCAGGATGTAAACAAACAATGTTAAAGAAAAACTTACTTGCCCTGCTCCTGTAGTTTGACTTTAATTTAACTATTAAAAAGAACTTGGGCTTCCCTGGGGGCGCAGTGGTTGAGAATCTGCCTGCTAATGCAGGGGACACGGGTTCGAGCCCTGGTCTGGGAAGATCCCACATGCCGCGGAGCAACTAGGCCCATGAGCCACAACTACTGAGCCTGCGCGTCTGGAGCCTGTGCTCCTCAGCAAGAGAGGCCGCGATAGTGAGAGGCCCGCGCACCGCGATGAAGAGCTTGCCACAGCTAGAGAATGCCTTCGCACAGAAATGAAGACCCAATACAGCCAAAAAGAAAGAAAGAAAGAAAGAAAGAAAGAAAGACAGAACTTTACTGTAGCCGTATTTTTAAAAATGGATGCCAGTTATACAGTATTCAAGTAAACTGTGTTATAAACTGGCATATTCTGGCCCGAATTAGTTTATTCTGGTATGTGGCTTTGCCTCCAGTGAGTACTTGAATTAGTTGGTGTCATTTGCTTTTTTCCTACTTTATTTCTCTTTGTTTGGTAATCGTGATAGGAAAAGAGAATTATCTTTGCCTTATACTCAGTGGTATGATGATAAATGTTTAATAACCACCTCTCTGGGCGGTGGATAAGCAGCCCTGATTTGTAGCTTTTGCTGATCTCTGCGTGTAAATACTCTCTCCGTGGATGATTACAAGCTGCCAACATGGCGTTACTGAGCACAGAGTTGGGAGGAGAGGTGCAGCAGCCCACCGTTATACAGTATTTTCCACCAGACAGATAGAATAGAGGTAAATAACCCCAAGAGCATGGACAGTCGTAAAACAGTAAAATCATTAGGAAGTAATCGGTTTTGAGTATTCATCATCTTTGTTTTTAATATAATTTGCTTAATTGTAAGTTTATATAATTTTTGATAGTGACTGAATTTAACAACCTACTCACCAAGTTCCTGAAAATTCGTGAATTAGCTCTTGTAAGCTGGCTTCAGTTTACAATGGAGGAAGAGATAATGACAAGGGTAAAGGATCACTCTGATCCTCTCAATCGTATATTTCTCTAATGTTATCGCTGGAGACCCTGACCCTCCACCTTCACATTTTTCCTCTACCCTTTAGAGACTGCCAGTGAATGCCTCGCTTGTACCTAGCAAAGAAAGCATGGTATCTTTGCTCCAGAATCTCCACAGCCTGCACAGTTTGTTTAGTATAAACTGAAAATAAAAGGAGTTTAAGAAAAATCTTTGTATATTTCAGTAGCCAAAGTTGTTTTCGTCTTTTATCTTTCTAGTGTATGAAATAGTGTCATGGGTTTTATGGGATATTTCTTCTTCTCAGGGGCCAGTGAGGTCTTTGTTGATACTACCCTGTCAGTCCATCTGGCAGGATCCTAATGCTACCTCCCAATAAGTAGAAGGAAATAGCAACAGCAGACAGCCTTATATTTCCTCTACTCTCTTGGTGGGCATGTTGGACAGTTACTAGAAGATGGTGAAAGATACATATCTTTGTGTAGCCTTACATGATTAGAGTTACTTCTTTTACTATTGCAGTGGAGTAATGGGTCTAAGAAAAAAGGATTTGCTAAAAACGCCAAATGCTGAAGCATGAATGTTTTCTCCTAATCTCTGGAATACTTTCATAAGTTATTTTGAAAATCTTCTTTTTAAATGTCCCCAGTTTTATTAACCTGGTGATATGCTCTGCTAGTTGTCCTGTAATCCGGTATTAAGATCTCACAGCATATAGGTTTTTACACATCTTGTACCTAGTTTACTGAGGGACTCATTTTACATCATACAGTTCTGCAGTTAGCCTGGAGGTGACAGCAGAACATCATGCAATCAGTGTTACCAGGCAGTCATAGAAAGATACATATACATGATCATTAAAATAAATACATCAAGACAAATTATGTGAAACTGTTCCATTAACATAACTAACAGCTGAAATGTAACATAGCAGATCAACACATGTGCTACAGCATTTGGTGTTATTCTTGACTTTGCCTTTTAAGGCTCCCCAGAAATTGTTCTTATTTTCGTTGGAACACAGATGAGTATCAAGCTGCAGCTCATCCAATGGCCCCTACTTATGGAAAAGATGCTTTCCCAAAGACTGTGCTCACCTTTGGCACAGCGAAAGTACTTCGTTGGGTACAGCATGATAATTGGAATCTAACCCCATAGCTGACATCATTTAGTCTTTGGTACAAAGAGAAACCCAAATAGCACAGAAAGTTTTGGAGGCTATTTCATTATTTTTTTGCTTTTTACACTGTTAAAAACAAGAATAAACTCAATAAACCCCAAATTCTCCTTCCTCAGGTATGTTCATCTAGACTTTATGATGCAGTAAGAAAACATCAATACATTTCAGGGTCTATGAAAATCAATATAATGTCGGAAAGCCAAGCCTGGAATGCATTATGATATATTTGAAAGGAGATTGGAATCCACTTTCATCCAAGAATATGCTCATCACATACACTTTCAAAATGATTTTGAAAGCTATTAAGTGGCAATGCTGAAACCTTGCATGGAAAATATTTTAGCATTGGAAAAAATATAAATTGCAATGGGAAATATCATATTTTAATTTGAGCCGTCTCCTATGTAGTGCAATACAGTTGTTGTGTGCAGGATATTAGCTCTAAGTAATGAAGCATCTGAGATTTCCTTGAAAGGCAAGCAGAAACATTTTTGTATTTTTTCCTATAATTCCAACAAGGTCATGTGTATTAAAAATAATTTAAATTAAATATTGTTAGTCATCTCACTATCGTTTAGAAGGCAAATGTGTATCAAAATCTCTCTCTCTCTGTCTTCATTTCTCCCAGTTTGTTTCTCCATTCCACTTTCCAGTTCCATTCTTCCTCCTGTCTCCAAGGTATCTATCCTACACCTCTTTTTCTTCATAGCCTTGAGAGTTTAGCTAAACAAGAGAATTAACTCCCAGCATTTCAAGACTGTAAGAGATGTTTCAGGGGGAGGCAGGGCTTTTTTTTGCATATCTGATACAGATGCCAGGAAAAGTGAGTCACAGGCACAGGTATAGAGCAGGGCCGGGCAAGCTGCCCATTGTGCATTTCCTGCTTACATAACCTTTGAGTGTCTCCAGGAGAGATGGGGTTTAGAGAGAGCCATGCTGAGTGCAGTGCCAGGCAGTCTGATCACAGACAGGCTTGTATCCCTTCTCAGAAACTTCCCTGCTGGGTTGTTAAAGAATCATAGGTTAATGTTTAAACTGGAATCATGTCGGCCACAGCTGTTTGTGAGTGAATCTCCACTTTAATGTGAATCTGAGTAGCTGACTAATATATGAAGGGAGCATTGTCCCCTCCAACATTAGCTACATTGTTATTTAGTCAGTGGCTGAAAAGGAAGAACTGGGTGGCCAATAAGAAAGCAAATGATACAGGATACTTAAACGATGTTTCTAACCTGTGATTAGACTATATTACTTAGCTATAACAAAGCATAATCTTTATATTTCATTATAAAGGCAATTAATATCAACTTACAAATGATTTTCACCATCTTTATATAGACCTTAAATGTGTTGTTTAGCTTTTTAATTTTGTTCCATATATATGATTACATCCATTATGTTTGTTATTATATAGTCAGTTGGTCAGTTATCCACTTAAAGATTATCTCTGGATTATTAGAAACACATATTAGAAAGACATTCTCAGATGTAATGGCAAAATTAAGTTGAATGTGCTACAATTTTACTGTGTGGCCTAATTAAGGATGGATAAATCAGTTTTTTTCTCCTTACCCCTGTAACCACTTTTGTCCCCACCCTCCTAGGGAGGTGAGGAAGAGGGAGAGACCAGAGACCAAGCCTCAAAGGAAGCCAATAAACACACACAATGTGGGCTTTCAAGACCCTTTCTAATGCTTCCAGTTCTGTGATTTTATAATAAAACTGGTAAAGAGTCAAGAAGGCGAGGGGAGTATGTTACTCTTAAGGATTATGCTAGTTATCATAGCGGGGGTTGATAATTGAACAAAGAGAAGTTACTTAGGTGATAACGAACAATGTTCTGATAAACTGGCTGCAAGAAAGCAAAAAAAAAAAAAAAGTGGGAGGGCAAACAAATATACCTACATTTAGGTACAATCAGAGAGAAGAAATATTTTAAAATTTCTTTTAAGATTTTGATTTAGAGCATTTATTTTTTTTAACATCTTTATTGGAGTATAATTGCTTTACAATGATGTGTTAGTTTCTGCTTTATAACAAAGTGAATCAGTTATACATATACATATGTTCCCATATCTCTTCCCACTTGCGTCTCCCTCCCTCCCACCCTCCCTATCCCACCCCTCTAGGTGGTCACAAAGCACCGAGCTGATCTCCCTGTGCTATGCGGCTGCTTCCCATTAGCTATCTATTTTACGTTTGGTAGTGTATATATGTCCATGCCACTCTCTCACTTTGCCCCAGCTTCCCCTTCCCCCTCCCCATATCCTCAAGTTCATTCTCTAGTAGGTCTGTGTCTTTATTCCTGTCTTACCCCTAGGTTCTTCATGACCTTTTTTTTTTTTCTTAGATTCCATATATATGTGTTAGCGTACGGTATTTGTTTCTCTCTTTCTGACTTACTTCACTATGTATGATAGACTCTAGGTCCATCCACCTCACTACAAATAACTCAATTTCATTTCTTTTTATGGCTGAGTAATATTCCATTGTATATATGTGCCACATCTTCTTTATCCATTCATCTGTTGATGGACACTTAGGTTGCTTCCATGTCCTGGCTATTGTAAATAGAGCTGCAGTGAACATTTTGGTACATGACTCTTTTTGAATTATGGTTTTCTCAAGGAATATGCCCAGTAGTGGGATTGCTGGGTGGTATGGTAGTTCTATTTGTAGTTTTTTTTTTTTTTTTTTTTTTTTGCTGTACGCAGGCCTCTCACTGTTGTGGCCTCTCCCGTTGCGGGGCACAGGCTCCGGACGCACAGGCTCAGCGGCCATGGCTCACGGGCCCAGCCACTCCGCGGCACGTGGGATCTTCCCGGACCGGGGCACGAACCCATGTCCCCTGCATCGGCAGGTGGACTCTCAACTGCTGCACCACCAGGGAAGCCCTATTTGTAGTTTTTTAAGGAAGCTCCATACTGTTCTCCATAGTGGCTGTATCAATTTACATTCCCACCAACAGTGCAAGAGGGTCCCCTTTTCTCCACACCCTCTCCAGCATTTATTGTTTCTAGATTTTTTAATGACGGCCATTCTGACCGGTGTGATGATATCTCATTGTAGTTTTGATTTGCATTTCTCTAATGATTAATGATGTTGAGCATTCTTTCATGTGTTTGTTGGCAGTCTGTATATCTTCTTTGGAGAAACGTCTATTTAGGTCTTCTGCCCATTTTTAGATTGGGTTGTTTGTTTTTTTGTTATTGAGCTGCATGAGCTGCTGTAAATTTTGGAGATTAATCCTTTGTCAGTTGCTTCATTTGCAAATATTTTCTCCCATTCTGAGGGTTGTCTTTTCTTAACAGGGAAGTCTGTGAAACTTCAATCCAAGTTCTAAATAAAATATTCCTGCTTTGGGATTTTTGGCTTTTGATATCAGCTATTCAATTCATATGATTTCAAATTAGACAAATGTGTGTTCCTTAGAAAGGAGTTTCCTCTGCCTTTCTTTCCTTTATTTTTAGCTTTAAATATGTGTTGAGCACCTCCAGGAGTCTTGTTTTAGAGAAAGTTTCATTTTGTCTAACTGGTGGCAGTTAAATATAGAGAGACCATATAATTTATCATCTAAATCAGGATTCTTTTGAAAATAAAAGGGGAAATATTAATAATTATGCCAGGATAGTAGGCTTAAACCAGAATGAAGTTATATGGCTACCCTAATTGTAGCTCCTTGGGGTCGTGGGATATGCAGTTAAATCGTTTGTGGAAAAAAACAGACTCAGAGAAAGAGAGATCAGATTTGTGGTCACCAGAGGTGGGCAGAGTGTGGGGAGGGAAAATTGGATGAAGGTGGTCAAAAGGTACAAACTTCCAGTTATGAGATAAATAAGTACGAGGGATGTAATGTACAACATGATGACTATAGTTAGCATTGCTATATGGTATATATGGAAGTTGAGAGTAGATCCTAATAGTTCTCATCACAGGGAAAAAATTCTTTGTCTTTTCTTTTTGTTTCTATATGAGATGATGGATGTTAACTTATTGTGATAATTATTTCATGATGTATGTAAGTCAAATCATTATGCTGTACACCTTAAAGTTTTACAGTGCTATATGTCAATTATATCTCAATAAAACTGGAACAAAATAGTCGAACAGCAACAAAAAGTGTACATGGAGCCCTGTGGCTTTATAGAGCACAGTAAGAGTGTGAGGTCAGGAAGTAGGCAGTAGCCTGGAAAGGGTCTGATCTAGCTTGGACAGAAGACTGTGTTTTATTATGGTTTTTGTTGGGATGGAACTGCTGCCCCTTATTTCCTCCTCATATTTTTATATTTGTCAGTTTTTCCTTGTTTTATTGTAGAGAATTAAATTCATAGGACTTGCATTTGAGGAAGAAGGAGAGGAAAGTGGGGAAGAGTCAAAGAATGTTCTGTGAATCATATGAAAACTGGAAAAGGAAAAGATAATGTGTTATATTACTGAGTCATTGAGTTGGAGGGTCCATAGGCTATCCATGTAGCTATAATAAGTAGGCAGCTAGAAGCAAAGGTTTTCAGTTCAGGAAGGAAATCAGGTCTAAAGCTGTATATATTTGTGTTTCTTCCACATATAGTTGATTGTTAAGTCTCTGAGAATGGATGAAGTCTTTAATTCATTAATTCATTCTAAACTTATCATTATGCTAGATGCTAGGGATACAGTAATAAACAAAGCAGACCAAATCTGTCTTCATAGAGTTTATAGTCCAGTGCGAGAAACATACAAATACAGGGACCTATGGGCACACATAAGAATGATACCTAAGCCAGACTTCAGGAGTCAAGGAAGACTCAGTCCTTTAGGATGAATAGAAGCCCAGCAAAGGGGAAGAGAGGAGGAGGGTGGAGTTCAGAGAGGGCACAGAGCACATACTGTGAAAGTCCTGTGAGAGAGTGCCTGGCATGTGTGAGAAACCGAAAGAGTGTGAATTAGGAAGAAAATATAGTTGAACATAGAACTTTAATGAATGCCTTCCTTTAAGGGGGGGATATGGAGGAAGAGGAATCAACAAAGGAGCCTGAGTATGGAAATAGGCAGCGAATCAGGAGAAAGTGTTGAAGGCAGAGGAGAGAGTCAACAGTGTTAAAGCTGCGTAAGGGAACTTCCCTGGTGGTGCAGTGGTTAAGAATCCGCCTGCCAATGCAGGGGACACAGGTTCGAGCCCTGGTCCGGGAAGATCCCACATGCCGTGGAGCAACTAAGCCCGTGCGCCACAACTACCAAGCCTGCGCTCTAGAGCCCGTGAGCCACAACTACTGAGCCCATGCACCACAACTACTGAAGCCCGCATGCTCTAGGGCCCGTGTGCCACAACTACTGAGCCCACGTACTACAACTGCTGAAGCCCCATGCCTAGAGCCCATGCTCCGCAACAAGAGAAGCCACCGCAGTGAGAAGCCCATGCACCTCAACAAAGAGTAGCCCCTGCTCACCACAACTAGAGAAGGCCTGTGCGCAGCAACGAAGACCCAACGCAGCCAAGAATTAAAAACAAAACAAAGCAAAAAATGCTGTGTAAGGAATTAAGTAGGATGAAGATTAAGGAGAGAAACCATTGAATTGGCAATTACATGGTTCTTAGTAATCTGAGACATTAGCTTCTTTGGCATGAGAACCAGATTGCAATAGATTGAGAAATGATAGAAAAGTGAGTATGAAGATTTGTTGGGAAGGGAAAGAGAGAAAGGGTGATAGTTTGTGGACAAAATGGTGACAATTAGAATAGGAGAGATTCTTTGTTAGAACACCTTTGAAGCATTAGAAAGGAGATGAAATCAAAGGAAAGGTAGATTAAGGGCATAATTGGTGTTGCGTGGTGCTGGGGAAATGGAGTCAACAGCACGCATGAATCATTTAGCCTTGGGAAGGAGAATTTTGAAACATCAGAGAAAGAGAAAGATTTAGAAGAAAGCTCTTGAGGGGACAGTTGAGGGCATCCATACCAGTGGTTTCTCCCAGTTGAGTGGAAGATAAAGTCCACTGAATGTGGAGAAGCCTAAGGGTACAGTTGGGAGCTCTAAGGAGCATGGCAAAGTTTAGAAAGAAACAAAATCTTGCCAAGTTTTGTGGTCACAGCTGAGGTGGGGTTTTTTTGTTGTTGTTTTTTTGTCATTGTTGTTGTTTGTTTTTATTTTGAAGAGTATTTATAATTGAACCAACTATCATAGCTTTTATTGGGAGCTTGAGTATAGAATTGGAAAAATGAACGAATGATTAAGGTGACCCAGAATTTGGCCTCAACAAGGCAGAAGATCGAGGTGGGAGGAATTAAGAATGTTTTAAAAGTGTAGTTGAAATGATGGGCAGTTTTCAGTCCAAATTGTGTAAGAAAGTAAGACAAAGTAGGTGGTGCATGATTTATTTAGAGGACAGGAAGAAACCGCAGATTGTGCTGAAAGTAAAGCAAAGCTTGGTGAGAGGTACAAAAAGATGAAGAGTAATGGTCAGAGCGAGAAAGCTGTGCTATTAATACAGTAAATGGTAAAGTGAAGTGAAGGTCATTCTGAAGAAAATCATAAAGCAAAATTCCAGAAGGTATGATAGAGTATATAAATGGCATCTAGGGTCTCATAGGACTGTGGGTAGCAGTAGATTTTAAAAGACATGAGGAGTGAAGGCAAGACTGGGAGTGTAAAGGAAAGGAGTAGATTTGGGTGTCCACCAGAAGCTGACAGTCACTTCTATCACTGTTATTCTAGTCACCATTTCAGCCTCTTTTGTACATTACCCTCTTCACTGTTATGCTTTTAAATCAAAGGAATCACCTTGATGTCTGTACAAAGAGTTTGGTATGTGGCACACCAAGTCTCCTTAAACTACAGTTCTGAACGTAGCTGACTCAGTGATAAAACAGTTGCTTTATTTTGCCATTAGAGGATATTCCTGCCCCAATAAAACCTGACTACTGATTTTTTTTCTTTTCTTTTTTTTTTTTTTTTGCTAAGTAGGAACTGATTTTAACTTAAGTGATTTGGGGGGTCAGATTTACTTTCCTTTGGGGCAAATTTGAAATTACTGAAACAAATTCTAGAGGCATTTTTTAATGTTGTTAATTTGATCACGTTAGTTTTTAGTTTCTTAATTTACCTTAGTATAGACATTATTTTAATTAGTTCACTTTTTAAAACTTCCAGTTTAGAAAATGTTTAAGAGTAGATTTTTGTTTGTTTGTTTGTTTTTTGCGATACGCGGGCCTCTCACTGCTGTGACCTCTCCCGTTGCGGAGCACAGACTCCGGACGCGCAGGCTCAGCGGCCATGGCTCACGGGCCCAGGCACTCCGCAGCATGTGGGATCTTCCCGGACCGGGGCACGAACCCGTGTCCCCTGCATTGGCGGACTCTCAACCACTGTGCCACCAGGGAAGCCCTAAGAGTAGATTTTAATCTGATACAATCTTAGCTTGTTAAACAGGTTAAATTTAGGTCATTCTTCTAAATAACTCCCAAGGTTAGGAAAAATTGCCATGTGTATCTGAAGCAAATTTCATTTAAAATATTTTAGAATCATTTGGTAAGAGTATGGTTCACTTTAGACTATTAAATCCAGCAGGCTATGTACCTATATTTTAGGGAAGGGAGTTTCCAGACTGCAGGTTATCTAATTAAATAGAACATCTAGAATGGCTTTTAAATATGCCCCTTCTCCCGTATTTCACAACCCTTAGGAAGAAAGAGATGTTCTTTGCTGCGCTTCAGGACTCATCTTTTAATAGCTTCAAAAATTTTGGAGTCAGGGCTTCCCTGGTGGCGCAGTGGTTGAGAGTCTGCCTGCCGATGCAGGGGACACGGGTTTGTGCCCCGGTCTGGGAAGATCCCACATGCCGTGGAGCGGCTGCGCCTGTGAGCCATGGCCACTGAGCCTGCGCGTCTGGAGGCTGTGCTCCGCAACGGGAGAGGCCACAGCAGTGAGAGGCCCGCGTACCACAAAAAAAAGAAAAAAAAAAATTTGGAGTTGGCTCCATCTGCTCATTTCCCCCCTCCTTAACCTCATTAATGTTATCTAAAGACCTTTTCAGTTCTCTTTATCTTCCTAGAAAATTTCAATACATGACTCATGAAATTTCTTTCTTTTTCTTTAAAAAAGAAAACCTTTTTCTTTTTTATCACCTTGAAGCTTTTCCAGTACCCAAGCTAATAATCCTTATAACATATGTGCTAGAGTGTTTCTTAATTTACCCAATTCCAATGTCTTTTATCTCCATTTCTCCTAAGTTAACTATAGGGATGGCCATATACCAGAATTCATCATAATTTGGAACTACTCCAGCTTAAAATTTTTGAACTCTGAAATTTCCCTTTCAGATCGTAATTTCAGATTAGGCCACTATCTTCCATTCATTCATTTAGCAAATATTTATTGAGTGCCTATTATACACTGAACTTTATAGTCCTCTCTTTTAACTATGATACATGGGCTTCTCCTTTATCTTCACTTCTAGTTCTTTGATACTCTGCCCTGCTTGTTATTATATTACTACCCTGACTCTAATCTCATGTGCTTTTCTACCTATAATGGACCTCATGGTTGGTCATTTCAACTGCACTTTAAATCTGAACCTTCAATTCTGACTTCTTTTCCTTAGACTCTTTTATGATTTCCTCTGACCTTATCCATTATTATTATATTTTACAATCAATATGTATTGATATTTCCCTACATGTTTATGCTTTATATTGTTCTATATTCCATCCTGCTTTTGTCTAGGACCTCCCTTTAATTAATTAATTTAGTGTAGGTCTGCTGGTGACGAATTCTGGTTTTGTTTATTGACTTACGACATCTTTATTTCCTTTTTATTTTAGAAGGGTATTTTTTTTTTTTTACCAGGTATAGAAGTATAGGTTAGCAGTTATTTTCTTTGGGCCCTTTAAAGACTCAAGGCAAGAGTCTATATCAGGTCCACCCCTGCTCTTAGAGTGTTTTGAGAGCCTGGGGTGTTTATAGGGGCTTCCCTACTGGCAGATCATGAACTATAACCCTTGTCCTCTCAGCGCTGAGAAACGTCCAAATACTCCAATTATAGGTAATTATAAGGACTTTGGCTGTTATTCTGTGTGAGGTGGGAAGTCACTGGAGAGTTTGAATGGAGGAGTGATACACAAAAGAATTTCTCTGTTTGCTGTGGTTTAAAAAAAGGAAGACCATGAAGAAGCAAAGAAGAACCTGAGAAGACCAGTTAGGAGGCTATTGCAAAAAAGCAAACAAGAGATGAGGGTGGCCTGTAATTTTTTGTCTGGCTATTAAAATAACTTCCAAACTGCCTCAAATCTTGATCTACTCAAACCGTTTTTCCCGTATGATGCCACAGTGATTTATTTCTAAAATTCATATCTAAAGATGTCACTTCTCAGAGATTCCCCATTTTATATCTTTAGGTAAAATTCAAATTCCTTACCAAAGGAAAACAGATGATATCCATGCTGTGGAGCCTTCCTCCCTTTATATCCTCCTCTCTTATTCTACCTCTTTCCTTTAGCCAGTGTTCTCTACTTGGAGCCTAAACGCTCTCTATAAGGTTATAAAACCCCCTTAGGCCTCCATGCCTTGGGCCATGTTTTCCTTCTTCTTGGACTGTCCTTCTCATCAACTCCCCTATCTTGTCTGACTTACTCCAACTCATATTTAAAGATTCAGATTAAAGACTAGGAAGGAGCTTATCTTTCTCTTGCAAGAGTTTCTGAACCTTTTCCTTCCCCATTCCAAGACAAAAATGAGTCTTTTCTGTGGATTCAGTACAAATCAATAAACATTTATAACATCTGCTCTCTACCAAAACAGTTTTTAGGAGTTGGAGAATCAGAGAGGACTAAACTGCAGTATTTGCCCTCAAGATCCTTGTTCTAGAAGAGAAGACACATGATACATGATTGCATTATAGTGTGATAAGTGTAGTAGTAAAAAGCATGATCTTGGGAGGAGGGTATGAATGAAGGGCTCCTAGAAGAGGAGAAATCCATGTCGGTTTTTAAGAATAAATCAGAGTTTATGAGGCAGACAAGGTGCATGGGGTAGGGCATATATACAAAATTGAAGGAACAATGTGTGCAATGGTATAGAATGGCAAACATCAAGGTTTAGGGAATTACAGAAAAATGCGTATCTGAGTGTAAAGTTGAAAAGGTGATTAATGGAGGTGAGCTTAAAAAGAAAGGCAATTATTGAAGATCTTATTTTCAATGCATACCTTTATTGTAGTACTTATCATACTGTGTTGTAGCCACTGGTTTTCATCTCTTTGTCACACCAAATGGCTCCTTCAGGGCAGGCATTCATTAATCTTTACATACACAGCACCTATCCAAGTGTCTAAGCTGTAGTGGATACATGGTAAATGCTTATGTTATTAATGTGAACCCTTTAAAACTTTTAAAAGATTATTTTACATAAGACTATTATTTGGTATTTGGTACAAATATCTTTCTATCTGTCTACCTATCTATCTTATTGCCTGGGTCGAATCTAGGCATTATCAGTTCCAAAGTCTAAGTATAAAAATAAAATTGAAATAAAATGCGATTAATTAGAGATTCTTTTGTTTTAGATAACTATTTATTTTGATATAGTGATGTAAATAGAACAGAATGAAGAAAAAATTACGATAGAGATCAGATAATCTTTAAAATGGAGGAAGGAGTGTGTCGCTTTTGGGAGAAATCACCAATAGTCTTTCTTTTTTTAATTTTTATTTTTAACAGCTTTATTGAGGTTTAATTTACATGCCATAAAATTCATTAATTTTAAGTATGAAACAATAACAAAAACTTCAGTTAAATGTGATGTGCAGGGCATGACATATCCAGTATGTAACATTTTAAAAATTAAATGTTATTAAATTGCTTCTCAGATTTAAATAGCTGTTATTGAGAGACAAGACAAATGAGTAGAATGGAATAGACATTTATGCAGCTTTGTCTAGGAAGCTAGAAGTTCCATGTACATCTTTCCATTCACTTTTGTTTCCTTCTTGTATCTCTTCCACAGCATTGGACACCAGATGGAGACATTTAAGAACTCTGGAACTCAGTTGGGTAGGGGAGGTAGTCTGTTGGGTCTCTAGACTGATAGTCAGTTTTCAGCCCTGGTGAATTCTTGCCTCTTTTTCCCTAAAAGGCATTTCAAACCACTTTGGAAAGTAACACAAATGTGTTAGAAATGTCATGAACATAAGGAAAGGAGACGTATAACCTGGAGTCAATCATAATAATACATAGTAGTAATCTGAGAAAAAATAGAATACCCAAATCACGTACACTTATACAAGATCCAGTGACTAGTTGACTAATAACCAACAAAGAAATAGGAAAAGAAAATGAAAAGCAAAGGCTTTGAATAAACACGTTGCTTTGTCCTAAGTAGTTTCACACACCTTTTCAAGAAAAAAAATTACTTGAGCTTATTTGCCTTCTCTTAACTTTCTAAAAATGGCTTTGCTGAGGAATCTACTAACCATTATGGTTTCTTCCAATATCCTCTCCTTTCTCTCCCTTCTCCCTTAGTATCTTTTTGCCACATACATTGCTCCTTCAGCCACTCTTGACATTGGACTCCAACAGGAAAAGAAAAAAGAAATTTATATGAAAATACAGCCGCCATTTGAAGACCTTTTCGACACAGCAGAAGAATATATCCTTCTCCTCCTTCTTGAGCCTTGGACAAAGATGGTAAAATCAGACCAAGTTGCTTACAGAAAGGTATTGTGGCACTGATGAATTCTGTGTGAACAATTCAGGTTTACCCCAAAACTGATGATGGGCAACATTGTTAACTCGCAAGAGAGAAAAGCTGGAAAAGATTTCATGTGGGCCAGGGACTCAGAGTTAAGATTTGGGCAGACACAAAATTGGGGCAGGGAAAGTATTTATTAACTTAGTTTTTGCCAGTTTCCCTGTTGTGTCCTAACAAAAGGCTAAAATTGATGTCATTTTTAAGTCTGTCTACAAATATGTCAGCAGAGAAAAATTTGAGTTTTGGTTTCCTGTGAACCAATAAAATATGCCATGTTAATATACTGGCTTTGTCACTTCTTGCCATTTCTCAGCAGTGGCTTTAATTTTGATTAATGGAAGGAGGCTGTTTATTTTTATTCTGGATGAATTACAGTAAATATTACATCCATGGAAAATATAAACGTTTCATATATACTGTGGAAAGCACATTCTCTGACTTAAAGCACCCTCAGATGTTCATCAGGTCAGACTGCTTGATTTGATAAAAGTGTCAACACATCTTTTTTCATTCCAAAAGAGGTCATTTTAAGTCTCAGGGCTTGACTATTTTCACTATGCTTATTGATGGGTGGAGGAAATTTCTTTAAATGTTTATTTTGAATCACAAATTAAAACCATTTGTGGGTATTTTTAATATTAAGTTAATGCATGTACCCTGTACATGAGGTCATTTCAGGTGGATCCCTGCTGTCTCTGTATTGCACTTCTTCATTCAGATCTCCTGAACAACGTCTTGGTCATGTCTTCTTGCAGAAAGGATGGGTGAGGTAATTAAGATGAAATTAATACCAAGCACCTCGGATAGAGCCACCTTATTGGATAGTGACCAACACAACCCCACGGCTTACTAAATTCATTGACCAAACTAATGAATTTTTCAGTCCTGATTTCTTTTTGTCCTGAAAAATTAACACTTGTATCCTTTCTACTACAAAAATACATATTTTACACTAGGAAAATTGAGATATTATATGAAATTAAAAAAAAAATATCTCCAGGGACTTCCCTCGTGGTCCAGTGGTTAAGACACCGTGCTCCCAATGCAGGGGGCCCAGGTTCGATCCTGTCAGGGAACTAGATACCGCATGCCGCAATGAAGATCCCACACACCGCAATGAAGATCCCACACGTGACAGCAGAGATCCTGTGTGCCGCAACTAAGACCTGACGAAGCCAAATAAATAAATATTTTTTTAAGAAAAGAAAAATTCTCTCCAGTCATGATTTTATTATTTTTTAAACTAATTAAATTTTTTTTGGCCACGCCTCCCAGCTTGCGGGATCTTAGTTACCCAACCAGGGATCGAACCCATGCCTTCCGCAGTGAAATCGCAGAGTCCTAAGCACTGGACAGCCAGGGAAGTCCCCAGTCATGATTTTAAATACAGTATATGGTATAGAGGAAAATGGATATAAGATATGGTCCTAGGATGACAAAACAGATTCAGAATTATAACTGACTTCCCTAAACCAAGAAGTTTTAGCATTAGCAGTGATTCTTACGAAATGCCTGGGACAAATTATACACTCTTTTTAATAAGAGGAAAAATAAATTTCTCTTAATTCTATAAACTTCTTAAGTTCAGCCCAGAGGACTTCTCTAAAAGTCCAGCTGACTGGATTATGTAGACTCTTTCCCAAAAAGGATAAACAAGAAGATTTAACCAAAATTAATTATTAAATACAGGAGTTCTCAGTCGGCTAAACTGATCTTTCTCAATAGAGAAATGGAAAATGATCTTGTTCTCCTGACTGTATGAAGCAGTGCAATACACACTCTGAAGGCTAAGTCCTACTGTGAGGTTTAATTTGATGATTGACTCTCCCCTCTCTTGCTATAGCAATAAAACCTTTGCTCACAGACTGATAACAATAGCATCCAATCATTTTTTTGTTCTACTGTGGATTATTTGGTCCCTAAAGCTAAGAATGCCTATCTTCATGACTATTATCCAGTTATAAAGAATAGAAGATGGAAAAGTGATCCACCCAACATGTTTGCACTGTCTGCTAGTTCACATGGGGTGTCCAGAAAAGAGGAATGATCTTTGGTGGCATTATATCATTACATAGAAATGTATACCTTTTTTAACATTTGAAGCCTGACTTTGCTGTAGCTAATGTTTTGTTTTGTTGTTGTTTTTTTTAACATATTGATTGGAGTATAATTGCTATACAGTGGTGTGTTAGTTTCTGCTTTATAACAAAGTGAATCAGTTATACATATATATATGTTCCCATATCTCTTCCCTCTTGCATCTCCCTGCCTCCCACCCTCCCTATCTCACCCCTCTAGATGGTCACAAACCACCGAGATGATCTCCCTGTGCTACGCGGCTGCTTCCCACTAGCTATCTATTTTACGTTTGGTAGTGTATATATGTCCATGCCACTCTCTCACTTTGTCACAGCTTACCCTTCCCTATTCCCATATCCTCAAGTCTATTCACTAGTACGTCTGTGTCTTTATTCCCGTCTTACCCCTAGTTTCTTCATGACCTATTTTTTTTTCTTAGATTCCATATATATGTGTTAGCATACGGTATTTGTTTTTCTCTTTCTGACTTACTTCACTCTGAATGACAGACTCTGGGTCCATCCACCTCACTACAGATATCTCAATTTCGTTTCTTTTTATGGCTGAGTAATATTCCATTGTATATATGTGCCACATCTTCTTTATCCATTTATTCAATGATGGACACTTAGGTTGCTTCCATGACCTGGCTATTGTAAATAGTGCTGCAATGAACATTTTGGTACATGACGCTTTTTGAATTATGGTTTTCTCAGGGTATATGCCCAGTAGTGGGATTGCTGGGTCGTATGGTAGTTCTATTTTTAGATTTTTAAGGAACCTTCATGCTGTTCTCCATAGTGGCTGTATCAATTTACATTCCCACCAACAGTGCAAGAGTGTTCCCTTTTCTCCACACCCTCTCCAGCATTTATTGTTTCTAGATTTTTTTTTCTTTGCGGTACGCGGGCCTCTCACTGTTGTGGCCTCTCCTGTTGCAGAGCACAGGCTCCAGACGCACAGGCTCAGCGGCCATGGCTCACGGGCCTAGCCGCTCCACGGCATGTGGGATCATCCCGGACCGGGACATGAACCCGTGTCCCCTGCATCAGCAGGCAGACTCTCAACCACTGTGCCACCAGGGAAGCCCTGTTTCTAGATTTTTTGATGCAGTGGTAAATGGGAGTGTTTTCTTGATTTCACTTTCAGATTTTTCATCATTAGTGTATAGAAATGCCAGAGATTTCTGTGCATTAATTTTATATCCTGCAACTTTACCAAATTCATTGATTAACTCTAGTAGTTTTTGGTAGCATCTTTAGGATTCTTTATGTATAGTATCATGTCATCTGCAAACAGTGACAGCTTTACTTCTTCTTTTCCAATTTGGATTCCTTTTATTTCCTTTTCTTCTCTGATTGCTGTGGCTAAAACTTCCCAAACTATGTTGAATAAGAGTGGTGAGAGTGGGCAACCTTGTCTTGTTCCTGATCTTAGTGGAAATGCTTTCAGTTTTTCACCATTGAGGATGATGTTGGCTGTGGGTTTGTCATATATGGCCTTTATCATATTGAGGAAAGTTCCCTCTCCGCCTACTTTCTGGAGACTTTTTATCATAAATGGGTGTTGAATTTTGTCAAAAGCTTTTTCTGCATCTATTGAGATTGTGCTATGGGTTTTATCCTTTAGTTTGTTAATATGGTGTATCACAGTGATTGATTTGTGTATATTGAAGAATCCTTGAATTCCTGGACTAAACCCCACTTGATCATGTGTATGATCCTTTTAATGTGCTGTTGGATTCTGTTTGCTAGTATTTTGTTGAGGATTTTTCCATCTATGTTCATCAGTGATATTGGCCTGTAGTTTTCTTTCTTTGTGACATCTTTGTCTGGTTTTGGTATCAGGGTGATGGTGGCCTCGTAGAATGAATTTGGGAGTGTTCCTCGCTCTGCTGTATTTTTGAAGAGTTTGAGTAGGATAGGTGTTAGCTCTTCCTTAAGTGTTTGATAGAATTCGCCTGTGAAGCCATCAGGTCCTGGGCTTTTGTTTGTTGGGATATTTTTAATCACAGTTTCAATTTCAGTGCTTGTGATTGGTCTGTTCATATTTAATATTTCTTCCTGGTTCAGTCTCGGAAGGTTGTGCATTTCTAAGAATTTTTCCATTTCTTCCAGGTTGTCCATTTTATTGGCATATAGTTGCTTGTAGTAATCTCTCACGATCCTTTGTATTTCTGCAGTGTCAGTTGTTACTTCTCCTTTTTCATTTCTAATTGTATTGATGTGAGTCTTCTCCCTTTTTTTCTTGATGAGTCTGGCTAATGGTTTATCAATTTTGTTTATCTTCTCAAAGAACCAGCTTTTAATTTTATTGATCTTTGCTATTGTTTCCTTCATTTCTTTTTCATTTATTTCTGATCTAATCTTTATGATCTCTTTCCTTCTGCTCAGTACCAGCAAACCAGCTTTACAACAAATGCTAAAGAAAACTTCTCTAGGCAAGAAACACAAGAGAAGGAAAAGACCTACAATAACAAACCCAAAACAATTAAGGAAATAGGAATAGGAACATACATATCAATAATTACCTTAAATGTAAATGGATTGGGCTTCCCTGGTAGTGCAGTGGTTGAGAGTCTGCCTGCTGATGTGGGGGTCACGGGTTCATGCCCCCGTCCAGGAAGATCCCACATGCTGCAGAGCGGCTAGGCCCGTGAGCCATGGCCGCTAAGCCTGCGCGTCTGGAGCCTGTGCTCTGCAACGGGAAAGGCCACAACAGTGAGAGGCCTGCGTACTGCAAAAAAAAAAAAAAAAAAATGTAAATGGATAAAATGTTCCCACCAAAAGACACAGACTGGCTGAATGGATACAAAAACAAGACCCATATTTATGCTGTCTACAAGAGACCCACTTCAGACCTAGGGACACATACACACTGAAAGTGAGGGGATGGAAAACGATATTCCATGCCAATGGAAATCAAAAGAAAGCTAGAGTAGCAATTCTCATATCAGACAAAATAGACTTTAAAATAAAGACTATTACAAGAGACAGAGAAGGATAGTACATAATGATGAAGGGATCGATCCAAGAAGAAGGTATAACAATTGTAAATATTTATGCACCCAACATAGAAGCGCCTCAATACATAAGGCAAATACTAACAACCACAAAAGGGGAAATTGACAGTAACACAATCATAGTAGGGGACTTTAACACCCCACTTCACCAATGGACAGATCATCCAAAATGAAAATAAATAAGGAAACACAAGCTTTAAATGATACATTAAACAAGATGGCCTTAATTGATATTTATAGGACACTCCATCCAAAAATAACAGAATACACATTTTTCTCAAGTGCTCATGGAACATTCTCCAGGATAGATCATATCTTGGGTCACAAATCAAGCCTTGGTAAATTTAAGAAAATTGAAATTTTATCAAGTATCTTTTCTGACCACAATGCTATGAGACTAGATATCAATTACAGGAAAAGATCTGTAAAAAATACAAACACTTGGAGGCTAAACAATACACTACTTAACAACCAAGAGATTACTGAAGAAATCAAAGAGGAAATCAAAAAATACCTAGAAACAAATGACAATGAAAACAAGACGACCCAAAACCTACGGGATGCAGCAAAAGCAGTTCTAAGAGGGGAGTTTATAGCAATGCAGTCCTACCTTAAGAAACAGGAAACATCCCAATAAAACAACCTAACCTTGCACCTATAGCAATTGTAGCTAATGTTTTTTTTTGTTTGTTTGTTTTTTGCGGTACGCAGGCCTCTCACTGTTGTGGCCTCTCCCGTTGCGGAGCACAGGCTCTGGACGCACAGGCTTAGTGGCCATGGCTCACAGGTCTAGCCACTCTGCAGCATGTGGGATTTTCCCAGACCAGGCCACGATCCCGTGTCTCCTGCATCGGCAGGCGGACTCTAAACCACTGCGCCACCTGGGAAGCCCTGTAGCTAATGTTTTTCACTATGTGGGTCTTCTTGCTTCTGCCTCCAAACTAAATTACTTTATTGGCAAGTGTATTTGTTTTTTAGCCCACTGTTATTGGCAAATTGTGCACGCTTTCCCCACTTTTTCATAATGCACATTCTTTTGATGTTACAAACTTTATTATTGTGTTATTATAGGTGGAGCTGGTGGAGGAAACTCGACAGCTAAATTCCACGTACTTCAGAAAGCTACAGGCTTTGCATAAAGAGACAGTTTCCAAGAAAGCTGAGGTAAGAAACTCTCTACTTAGAAAAACAAAGATTTTAACCTAGAAAGGATTATCACTGCATATATTGGGGGGGAGCCGGGGGGAGTAGGAATCATATATTGAGGAAATCATGTATTGATAAAGTAGGGGTCAGGCAGTTTCATTTTCTGCTGCTTCTTTGCCCAACATGCTGCATTTGACAGGTATCACATTTTTTTGACACATTTAACAACAAAGCCAGAAAAATAAAGCAGTTGAAGTAGCATAGGGAGCCAAGATACAGGTTTGCCTTAGCTAAGAGCCTTCAAGCCACATTATATTCCTTTGAATGTTACTGGTTATTTTCTGTATGGCAGCAGCGCTATTTGTTCAAGTCACAAAAGAATTAAATTGAGTTTTCCAAACAGAAAAAGAAGTGTTGTGTGATAGCAGTAAGCAAAATAATAAAGAAAAAATATGGAAAGGCTTTAACAGAGTCAATAAAAATATCATAGGATTGACTAGGATATTAAAGTGTTATTTGCAAATTTGTGATTGGCTAAGTAAACCATGATAGATCCATAAGGCCATAAGATTAAATGTGTGTATCTACTTAGAAATGACAGTTTAGATTCATATTTATTGACATGGAAAATGCCCCCGACATATTATTTTATAAAAATGTGGGGAACAAAAACACTGGTATTGGTTAATCCTATTCACCTAAAATTATACATGCATTCCTAGGTGTATACATGTATGCAAAGAGGGCTGTCTGGAAAAATGTTCATCAAAATATTAAAAATAGTTAGCTCTGAGTGGTAAGGTTTCAGGTGATTTTTTAATTTTCTACTTTGTAGCTATCTGAAATCTTTATTCTTTTGCAATAAAGTTTTTCACAAACAGTAAAGCTGTTTTTTAAATGTAACCTTCATGTTATTGCCTTATAAACACAGAAATTCTTTATTTGAAATTCTATTAATTAATATCTGGAAAGGATACATAAAAATTCATAAAGTATCTTTAAATTTTTTTTAATTTATAATACTATTCATAATACTTATACCTATCAAAAATTGATTTTTTAAATATAGGTAGTTTATCTCATGGTCTGATGCTTTTCAAAAACAAATAGGGAGGTGAATTAATTATATAGGGAGTTACATAGGAAGGATTTCTGAAGAATAAGCCTCTCTAGCTCTTTGCCCTGAAGGACTTGTAAACTGTTCGCAAAACATCAGAGGTATTAAAAATACCTAACAATTAACTGTTATATGAAGGAGATTACATCTAAAGTATCTTTTACTACTCTATAACATAAAAAACTTTTATAGACAAACTAATGTTTTATGTTCATGATATATCGTTAAGAAAAAGAACCAAAAACCATACATGGTTGTATAGTCCTGTTTCCGTTTGTAATAAACTACATGTGTGTACAAAAAAGACTAAAAGGATACACATAAAAATGTTTGTGGTGGTTATCTCTGAATGGTAGTACAATGTCTGCTTTTTGTTTTCTTTTTATTACAAAAGACATATTACTTCTGTACCAACAAAAATAATAAAATTAATATTTTATAAGCAAGTGTATAGTAAATACTTACTAATGTTCCTGAAAAGAAGGGAATGGAATGGAAAGGAACAGAACAGAATTTGATGTGAGTTAGAACCAGATTCTGGATTCTTTACCCAGTTCTACCATTGGACTGATAAATGCCATTGGCCTAATAGTTAATTTTTATTTCAGTTTCTCTTTAAATTTGGAAAATAATTTGTTGTATTTAAGAGATTTTTATGAAAAGTGTTATTTCACTAGGACACTACTTGTGAAATTGGATCTGGTATTTCACCACTTCCTCATGTCTCTAAACAAACAGAATACTGGAATAATGTTCCTGCAGAATATAGGCATTTTAATTTTAATGATCTGCTTAACAACAAACTGGAGTTTGAACATTTTCATCAGTTTCTTGAGGCTCATTCTTCAAGGTAAGGAACATAACCATTTTAAAATTTATTTCTCTCTTAAAATATTCTTCTAAACTGTTAGAAACTTGTTTTGATTCAACATATGATAAAAATGGTTTGGTGCTAGATTTTACCCATTTCAGTAAAGATTAATGAAACCTGTACAATAACCTTTTGTTGGGAATTGCATTTTGATAACAGCCTCCAAAATGTTATTTTAAGTGGTCAAACAATATTTGTTGATACTTTTACCATTGGCTAAATTAAAACACCAGTATGTTTTATTTTTGCCTATTCTCATGTTTCTTTTGCATTTTTCTAAACAGGTGCTCTAATGACTCTTTCTGAGAAGTTTCTCTTTTATATTTTACTAAGCTATTGAAATTACTATTTTGTGATTTTCATTAGTTAATACATAAATGAAACATTATAGTTCTGCATAGAATCTTGGTACCTTATGACATATTTATCTAATATAAACTGAAGTGTTAATCATATTTTTTCCAATAATTTTCTCCCAAGTTAACAAAAACAGGTTAGACCTGGGAGCCAAATTTCACCTATATAGTTCCCCTTTGTGATGATAATCATTCTAAATTTAGCAGGTTGCCAAATAGACATGCAATAGGTGGAAATTTTTCCATATTTGAAATTTATAATACTAGTTCATCATTAATGGAAGAACTCTGAGACCCACCCTACCAGTATGATGGTAGATTCTTCTCTGATCCCAGCACTCCTTGTATTCATTCATATATTTAGCCAGGATAAGACAATATTAATAATAATATTAATAATATCATACTCATTAGTTCCATGGTCTAATCGGTTGTGCTAACTGCTCAATACAGCACTTTCTAAATTCTGTCAAAACAACAACTTGTTTGGTGTTTAATAGAATTGAAAGAAATAAATAAGAAGGGCTGTACTTTTTCATTTTAGCATGGACCTTATGTGCTGGACAGACATTGAACAGTTCCGAAGAATAACTTACAGAGATCGAAAGCGAAGGGAGGCAGAATCTATGTACATTAAAAACAAGTACCTTAATAAAAAATATTTCTTTGGACCCAACAGTCCAGCTTCTCTGTATCAACAGGACCAGGTATCAACATGGAGACATATTTTCTACATTTAAGTATGAAAACTAGTAATTTATTTCTTTTTGCCAACAATCTCAACGTCGTCTTTTTTCTTTTGCTTTTATGACTTATATGTTCGACACTTTTGATATCTTTTTTTTTAGGTATTCATAATTATCTACAAATGTCTTTTTTTAAATAAAGGCTGCTTTCCTTTATTTACTTATTTAAAAAATTTATTTATTCATTTATTTATTTGGCTGCACCAGGTCTCAGTTGCAGCATGCGGAGTCTTTACTTGCGGCATGTGGGATCTTTAGTTGAGCCATGCGAACTCTTAGTTGCAGTATGTGGGCTGTAGTTCCCTGACCAGGGGTCGAACCCTGGCCCCCTGCATTGGGAGCGTGGAGTCTTAACCACTGGACCACCAGGGAAGTCCCTCTACAGATACCTTAAAATTCACTCAAGTATTATATATTATTAAAACTGTGTTATTTTTAAAGTAATCTGTGGAATAAAAATAACTTTCATTCATCCACTCACCCATTCATTCAGCAAGTATGGGTGCCTGTGATATGCCTGACGCTGTTCTAGGTGCTCAGGATAAGTGGTAAACAAGGAGGACAAAGTCCTTGCACCTTTCAAAAGCAGAAAAGCAGCCATTATCAGCCATTAAACCCCATCTCTACCTCTTTTCTGTTCTTGTCTTACCTGAAATTACTCCAGACATAACTGATTTTTGAAAAATCCTGTTTGCCATTGTACTGTCTCCCAAAACAATTTTTATTGACCAGGAACATAGATTTTCCATTTTGTTGAGCCAAGATCATATGGCTTTAGTCACAACTTATTAATAACTAGACGGTGTCATTATTTACAGCAAAAATGTCAGATTGGGATTCAACAGTGGTTTTGAGTGTTCATGTAATTGATCACATGAGATATGGCTCAATTTTAATGCCTTTGAAATATAAAATTGTTGTAATTTATTTAACCTGAAATTTGCTAATATTAGAAGTTTGCTAGATCAAATGTGTAGCATTTGAGTTCTTTATTTTCGTAGTTTAAAAGGATGTGTACCCTGATGGCATACGTTTGTAAAATACAAATCTCAGATTAATTCAGTAAATTAAAGAAAAATTCAGAGCTATTCATAAGTAGGGCATACCAAATTAAAAATCCAAATCTTTGGGGGGAAAATAAACAAAAGTCCTTGGGAGTAAGAGGGAGAAGAAATTCTAGAATTAAGCAACTTTAACAAAAATGTCTTGCC
Source organism: Delphinus delphis (assembly GCF_949987515.2). NCBI lineage: Eukaryota > Metazoa > Chordata > Mammalia > Artiodactyla > Delphinidae > Delphinus > Delphinus delphis. The sequence goes on along the minus strand of NC_082699.1, from coordinate 44,262,081 downwards.
ATTAGTTCCCTGAGATACAAATCTGGGATGTATTAGCAAAAGTGGCTGGGAGTATCTCAATAAGCATAAGTATGAAATAAACACATGGAAAGCATTTGTTTTCTATTTGGCTTGTGCTACATTGTGTGAGGTTTCATGGTATCTGATGCTACTGTGTGAACCTTCCATAGAAAAACTTGCTGAGAATTAAAAATTCAGTGGAAAAAGTCATCCATTGCTGTCATAGCAAATGATTGTGCTTACTATAGAGGAGTTTTCCAAATGACCCTTCTTCCTCATCTTTGTCTTCACTTTTATTTTTATTTACCTATTTTATACTTAAGGATTTCTGCATCGCCTTATGTTTTATACAGACCATGCTAGTTCTAATCCTAGTTGTGTGGCCAATTTGCAGTTTGATTAGCAAAGCAGTCTTTTCTCTTATTCTCTTTTCTTCTTATTTTTATACAGAAACCATATTATTGTTAATATTATTTGATTAATATTATTAAAGGATGGCTGAGAGAGTTTCTCTTTTTATATAAAACAATATTATTATTAGGATTAAGTTAATCTTATTAGTCAAAGGAGAGCTAAGCCTCCAATGAGGAGTCCAATTTTTTTCTGTGTACAAAAAACTCACCAATTTTGAGTGGTATATATGCAGAAACAGGATGATTTATAGTAGGAATTGGCCATTAGTATTGTTTTTTAATTAATTAATTTTTATGGCCATTAGTATCGTGGAAGCCAGTAATTATATAGAAGGAACATTTTGGCCACAGAGAAATTGTCTTATAAAAGGGCTACCTGTGCAAGTCAGAGACTATTGTCTGTATAACCTGGCCTTTTTCTACTTCCTGCTATCTCTGTTTTCTTCTTTGAAGTTGTTGGAACAGCCCTACATTGCTACCACCACCATCATTCCACCATGTCCAACCCAATGTTTATTGGTAATATGCATATTTATAATGTCTGAGTCAAGGTTGTCTCTTAACTAATTAATGCCTTATTTTTCTCAGACACAAAAGAAAATGCCTTCTCAAACAAGTCCATTTGAGTAGAATCAGAGATTCATAGAATATTAGACCTAGAAGAGCCCTTAGAAAACTAAAAGTCTAATGCCCTTATTTTACAGTTGAAGAAACTGAAGCCATGGAGAAAAAAATGGCACTGCAGTTGTCACACAGGATAGAAATCCCTGTGTTCTTTGAAATATATTATCATAAGCAAAATCATACATCTAAAACAACCATCACATAAACCACAATTCTCTGTTTGATGTTAGGGAAGTTATTTGTCTTTACTCTACACAGCAAAGCCAGGAGCTATTTTACAGAAAATGAAAATTCTGGCACCTATCAGGTGCTCAGCAAATAGTCTTGGGGTGAATGAATAAATTAATGACTACTAGCATTTCTTTACCTAAACAGAAGTTTGTTGTTTCTGTTTCATTTTTATTTCCTTAGATAATGCATTTAAGTGGTGGCTGGGGAAAGATTCTCCATGAGCAGCTTGATGCAGCTGTTCTAATTGAAATTCAGAAGCATGTCCTAAATAGGCTAGAAAATGTGTGGTTGCCATTGTTTCTTGCAAGTGAACAGTTTGCAGCACGTCAAAAGATAAAGGTATGTAAATTAGTATAATCTTGGGATAGCAACTGACAGCACCTCTCAAAGCCTCAAATGTGAAAGCCTGACTAAGCCACTGTACTTCCATGGCATAGTGGTTAAGAGCAGGAAGTCAGACTTCCCAAGTTTTAATCTCAACACTGCCACATATTAATTGTACAACAATAAGTTTTACAACCTCAGTTTTCTCATTTGGAAAAGAAATGGAGATAATAAGAGTAATAGCTTCGTAAGATTGTTATGAAGAGGAAACGAAATGATATATGTGTAGTTTCTTAGCGTGGTGCCTGGTACACAGCAAACACTCACATACTGTCTATTAATATCATTATTATTTTTTACATTATTATTATTGAGTCTTCATATAAATGGGCAAGGATGTACAAAGGGGAATAGTTAAATGAATTATAAGAATTCCATACTATGGATACCTATGCAGTTTTCCATATAAAATGAGATTATAAAAATGAGATTTCCACATATATTGGTAATGAAAGATGTTATTTATTGAGTGAAACAAGCAGGATGCAGAACAATACATAGAAGATAATCCCATTATATGTACTTATATCTGTATATCTGTCTATTTATGCATTTCTCTTTCTCCTTCCCTCTGTCTATATTTATGTTTATGAACAAAGATGAAAGAAAAGATCTGCCTCCTGGGAATGGGTATGGGTAGTGTGAAGGATTTTTACTTTGTAAAGTAGGGTTTTTGTTGTTTTGCTTTGTTTAGTTTTTATTTTATAAGAAGCATGTATTGCTTCAATAATTTTAAATGTCATTATCACACCTAAAAACAGGCAAACCTGATCTTTACAAAAAGAACACAAGGAGTAGAGAGCATGTAATTTTGGACTTCAGTGTGCAAAGCACATGCCATTAGTATTGATCAGGAAGAATGTAAAAAAGCTGCCCTCCATATTTATTTTATCAAACACTTTGAGTCTTACTTATCTGGAAATATCCTTAGTCTTCTTAACACCTTAAGTTATGGAAAACACAGTACAGCTGGGAACATAGAACTTATAGTATGGGGAAGAAGACCTGACTTGTTTTAGGCAAAAAGTTCCTGGAAGTAAGCTTTGGGACAACTCAGATTTCCTCATTTCCTTTCTTCAGGCTAACTCTAATTGTCTATCCAAAGCCAAGTAGAAAGATATTTGGCTCATTAATATTGTTTACCGTGTTTTCTCACTACGTTTACCACAATAACTTTATTGTAATTTACAGCTCCTTCCTAACTTAGCAATTCTGTGTGTGGCCAGCAACATTCACTGATTCTGGCAACCTTAAAGCCAAAGACAGAAGAGAAGGAAGATCGAGAATTTTTAATAAAATGATGCTGGAGCATCTCACACATTTAGGGAAAGAGTTGGCACCCAAGCTTTGCAAAGGCCAGGGGCCAGGACAGCCCTGGGAACCCAGCAAGAAGAATTCTCAGATCTTTTCTCCAGGCTGTGGCTACCAAAAGACTGAGCAGCAGTGATTCTAGTCCCTGTCTGTCTGGGTCAGCTCCTGGATCTACCTGCTATAGACAGGGAGGTAGAGTCACATAGCACAGATTTGGCAGGAGTGGTTCCCAAAAAAGGGAAAATATTGTGAATAGGCAATAACCTCGAGAAATATCTACTGTATTACCTCCCTGTGTTGAGTAACTTTTGTGCTCATCTAAAATTAGTCGTGGCTAGAAAATACACAAAAATTTGGGAAGTCCTAATCATCCTTCCCGCTTCAGTTTCTATGGGGCCCAAGTGAAACTGTTGTCTACCTTTGGGGCAATACACTCAGGTATTATCTCCATTTTGCAGATGAGGAGACTGTTAAGAGAATTTGAGTGACTTGCCCGGGGACATGGACAGGGCTTCCATTTCTAAGTCTTATCCTCTTTCTCCTGTTCTTTCTCTTATCCACACTGACCTTTACCTCATTTTTTAAAGCTGTTAAATCAGTAAATGATTTCAATACTGTAGACATTCTGAATAACTCGGATAAAATCATTGGTTTGCTTCTAGGTACAGGTGAGAGACATAGCTGAAGAACTTTTACTACAGAAGCATGAAAGGAAGATTGGAGTCTGGAAGGCAAGTAATATTTGTTTGTTATGTTCTTCCTCTTGTAAGTTCCACTGTCAAAGTATTGTTTTTCTTCCTCTTCTTGTACAGAGACCCTCATTGTAGATAATGCTGTTTTCTAAGCCACAGATGCTGACACTGTTCTTAACTCGCTAATGGAATCTGCAGGGAAGTGTGATTCTACTAGAGCCCTCTTCTTAAAGAGTCCCTTAGCCTGCTCAACCCTAGAAGTGTGGGATTGGACTGTAAATGTGTATTTTTAGTTGTTTTGCTTGTGATGGATTTATTGAGACAGGCTGATCATTCCAGCATATGGTAGTTTATTTATTATTGGGAGTGGTTTACACAAAAAGAATGGGGAGTATGCAGCAGAATCAGCAACTTAAATTATCTTACATTATCCTCTTTATTTAGAATTACATTTTAACTTTAAAAGAATTAAGATAGCTATCATTTTGGCGCTTATTTAAACCACTACAATATGATACCTTCCTAGAAATCGCCTGTTTTGCTTCTTAACAAGCATGATAAACAGTCTTTTTGAGCCTACAAATGTATGTGTATTTGTCCTTCTATAGGTCTTGATAAAATGTCAAACTAGACCCAGGTGACCCCCTACAACCTAACAAAGATAAAAATCTATTCGACTGTTAGAGGAGTGTATGTATCTGTTAGGATGCTTTTTTCTTGTATTTTCCTCTTGAAAGGAAACAAACTGTTCTTATATTTGTCCTTTGCTATGTATTTTTTTAAAAATACTAAATAGAATGGGCTTATATGTCATATTATCGTACATTATATATTATGGTATTTTCTGTTTAGTTAAATTACGGGTTTTAGTTAAATTACTAAGTTTTAGTATCTTAAGAAGCAGGTCTTAAAACATTATTTGTTGAGTGGGTTTTAAATAAACATCCCAGTCTAATACATAGTTGTTCCTATTTATAGGGCTATAATTTTAATATGGACCATCTGGTGATGGTCTTAACTTTTTGTCCTTGGAACACCACATGTGCCTCACTAAAATAGTGATAGACATCTATTCACTTTATCTGGGGTAAAAGCACCACCGTTCATCTAGAGTGCCTGGAGTTGCCTTCGCTTTTCAGTTTCCAGCTCAGATGTCATCCTCAAAGCCCTTCTCTGTAAAGCTCTTACTCCTCCAGGCAGAATTAGTTACTCCTTCCTTTGCATTCCCATAGACTTTTTACATAACTCTCTTAAAACGCTTATATTGTTGGTCACACATGATTTGTTTCAAGGAACTTATTTTATGCATTGTCAGTAATGGGTATTTATCGTGTGCAATGGATATTTGTCATTGATTGTTACTATAATTCCTAAGTTCATCTAAAATATTACCTTTAGAGTGATGCTTCCTTTCATGGTTGTAGGCTAAACTCAGATTTGGGGCACTTCAATAAATTTATCAAATGAAAAAAAATCTATTCAGTAAATTCAATAAAATCTATTATTTTTCTTAATCTGAGAGGCTAAAAGAGGATGAATATGTGATCTAAAATGGTCAAGGTAAAAAAAGTAGACATCGTATACTTCAGAATTGTGAAGATAAAATAAGTAATACCTTTAAGCATTAGTAAAACAACATGACTTTTTTGTTGTGTAAAGTGAATCCTGGGTCAGAGAAAGTTTATTTTTAAAAATATGCACTGATAATTATTTCCTCCAGTTATTAATTATTAATAGTAATTTATTATTAAAATAATATAAAGATGTCTTGCCTAAAAACATGATCTTTTGGGAATTCCGTGACAGTCCAGTGGTTAGGACTCAGCACTTTCACTGCTGTGGCCCAGGTTCAATCCCTGGTCAGGAAACTAAAGTCCCACAAGCAGCACAGCGTGGCCAAAAAAAACCATGATCTTTCTAGGATAGAATTATAGTGAAGCTCCACAGTAAATTTCCTATTTAAATTAATAAGATTAATTGGTAATTTTTTCTAAAATTTTTGAAAAATATCTTAAATGTTCAACTGTTTTTACTTTTTAAAAGACAGGAAAATTGCATATTAATGTATAACATATAATATATATAATTATAAAATAATAATTATAACATTATGATTACTTTGTTCTGTTTAAGCACAGAACTCATACTGTACGCCAAAGTGTAGTTTTTCACCATAGTCCCAAACTGTAATGATTGTTAACATTCTTAATGTACTCATATGTTCTAAGTCATCCAATCATTTCTTTTTCTCTCCACCTCTTAAAAAACTGATGCCATAAAAATACAAAGGAGACAAAAGGGAGAACAGAGGAGAGCTGCCAAATTCTATTTATCCATGCCGTAAATTTCAACCGCCAAAAATAAAGGAGATAGAAGTTGGTAATTTTCAGCCTAATAAATGACTTTATTATTAACTTTTAGAACACAGCTAATTTTCTGTATTCTCTGATTTGGACAGCCTGTGGAGAGTAAGTGGATATCGTCATCTTGTGATATCATTGCTTTCCGTAAAGCATTATTGAATCCAATTACCGCAAGACAGTTTCAACAGTTTGTGGCTCTAAAAGGAGATTTATTGGAAAATGGGGTGCTCTTTTGGCAAGAAGTACAAAAGTATAAGGTATTGTATTCGAAGCTGGAGAAAACCACCTCTTTTCAAGGAGGAGATGCATTAACATATCAGTTTCCTAACTTTTTGGACAAAATTTGTATAAGATATCCCAACTTCGATGTTTTCATACCAATGTGTAAATATTGAGGTATCTATTGTTCTGTGTGAGATACATTTATTATTATACAGTGAAAAGTAAGAGTTAGCCCTGAAATGATAGTATTAGGTTTTTCAAGGTTTCACGTATATTATGATCTAATGAGAATCTTCCTGAAAAGTTTTAACTATATTTTTGCATATTGCTTATCTATAAATGTACTATACACATTTTTGCTGAAGATATTCATATTCAGTACTTTAACCAAGACCTGTTTACAAGAATTCCTCCTAACCATATTTGCAGCAATAGTAATAAAAGATAGTGGATTACAGATAAATAAACAACAGAGATGAGAGAGGCTTTACTATTAGAATGGCCAAATTCTTGAAATAAATAAGTGAAAGAACAAGTTATTAGGTGCAAAAGCATTTTATTGTCAGGTTTAAGTGTTTGATGGAATCATATAGAATCTGTGCATTGAGGAGGAGGAAAGGACTTCCTAGGTTATGTAATCTAGACTTGAATACAGGAATGTTGTCTAGAAATACCTAAGAGTAGGCATCCTTGCTCCCAGGGTTAGCAGGCTCATTTCCTTGCAAGCAGCCTATTTAATCCCATTATAAAAGTAGGGAGTAAAACTAAAGCTGGAATTTAAGAGGATAATGCTTTCAATTGGCCTATAATCTACGTATGTATAATATTATGCAGTACTAATACTCTGCAGCATATTTATTCTATATAGTTAATAGTTGCTCAATACAATCTTACTTCCAGACTTTCTCCAGCATTCCATGAAACTGTTTTCTACCCTTTTCTGTTATCACCAGTTTTTGTACCTTTGTCAACATGGAAATTTCCTCAGAAAAAAAAAAGTATTTTGAGATAAGTTTTTTTAAAATCTATCACAAGATAAGTAATACTAAGATAATTTTTTTGAAAATTAAAAAGGAGGTAGAGTCTGTTTTCCATAACAGGAAATTATTATGAGTGAGCAGAACAGTCTTTAAGCTAAAATGAACATGAGTAAGTCCAACCCTGCTAGGATAAGAGGTAATGAGATAAACTGTGCAAAATAAGCATTTAAGAAAACAGACTCATACATAGTCAGCCCTTAACTTTGTGACTGTTTCTCCTTCAAGGCTGCCCTTGGTCTTCATTTAAATATCTTTTCTGTGGTATAGAACGGAGGATATAATACTAGGTAGCTTTTAAAAATCATGCTTCAAGGGTAAATTTGTTTATTCAGTAAGCATTTACTAAATCACTAATGTGCCAACTATTATGCTAGATTGTAGGAATAAAAAAATGGATAAAATACACTGCCCTCCTTTGAGGAGGGAATCATCCATGAAAACAAAATATCATGAAATAACATTGATTATGATCCCTGTTCTAACTAGTTATAATTTGGGCACAGAGGGGAAGATGATTCAGGGAGGGTGGTAGCTCAGAGAGGTCTCAACAGAAGTGACGATACTTATAGGGAACTCTACTCAATAGTGTGTAATGACCTATATGGGAAAAGAATCTGAAAAAGAGTGGTTATGTATATATGCATAACGGATTCACTTCGCTGTACAGCAGAAACTAACACAACATTGTAAATCAGCTATACTCCAACAAAAATTTTTTAAAAAAGAAGTGGGACTTTCCTGGTGGCGCAGTGGTTAAGAATCCGCCTGCCAGTGCAGGGGAAATGGGCCCGAGCCCTGGTCCCGGAAGATCCCACATGCCGCAGAGCAACTAAGCCTGTGCACCACAACTACTGAGCCTGCACTCTAGAGCCCGTGAGCCACAACTGCTGAGCCCATGTGCCACAACTACTAAAGCCCACGTGCCTAGAGCCCGTGCTCTGCAACAAGAGAAGCCACCACAGTGAGAAGCCCGCGCACTGCAACAAAGATTAGCCCCTGCTCACTGCAACTAGAGAAAGCCCATGCGCAGCAACGAAGACCCAAACAGCCAAAAATAAATAAATAAATTAATTAAAAATAAATAAATAAGAAGTGATGATACTTGAAATGGGTCTTGAAGAAGTTTACCAGGGGGAAAGCATTCCACCTAGCAAGTCTTACTGTGCTCACTTTTATTTTTTTCTTTTTCTGCGGTACGCGGGCCTCTCACTGTTTTGGCCTTTCCCGTTGCGGAGCACAGGCTCCAGACGCGCAGGCTCAGTGGCCATGGCTCACGGGCCTAGCTGCTCCGCGGCATGTGGGATCTTCCCGGACCGGGGCACGAACCCGTGTCCCCTGCATCGGCAGGCGGACTCTCAACCACTGCACCACCAGGGAAGCCCCTACTGTGCTCACTTTTATATGGCTTACTCATATTAAGTGTTCACATCTGTCAGATATTACCTTAATGCTTTTCATGTAATAACGACTTTATTCTTTATAAGAATCCTAGGTCAAAACTGTTAATTCTCACCATTTTACAGATGAAGAAGCTAAGGCACAGAGAAGTTAAGAAACTTCTGACATCATACAGCTAATTAAGTAGTAGAGCTGGACTTTGAACTAAGACATTCTATTGCTAAAGCTTCTGCCCTTAATCACTAAGTTATGCTCCCTCCCAGTGATGATTGTAGTAATATGTAAAGAGATGACTACAGTGATCTTAATCAAACATTATTCTGAATTGTGAAAAATTGGAAAGAACCCTGATGTACAACAACAGGACATTGGTTATTTTAATTATGATACATCTATACAGTAGAATACTCTGCAGCCATTAAAAATTATGCTATAGGAGATTAATCAATGAAAAAAGGTATTCATCTTACTGATTTTTTTAAAACCTAGCTACTAGAAAGCAGTATGATTTAATACAAAGTGTGTGTGTGTGTGTGTGTGTGTGTGTCCGTCCCCATAGAGAAAAGACCTGAAGGAAATATACATCCAAGAAATACTTTTTCAGCACCTATCAAGGGCCAGGCTAAATCCTGAGGATACAACTGTGATCAAAACAGTCTTTTCTGTCAGGGCTTACAGTGTTAGGGGAGGGACAGACAAGTGATAGGCAAAGTGATTATAAGAGCGTGATTAGTGTAGTGGTGGGAGAAGCACAGGGTAAAATGGAAATACCTAAGATGGCCATCTCCTGGACTGAAGTAGACACAGAAAGTTTACTAGAGGACAGTACAGTTGAACCTTGAACAACACAGGTTTGAACTGCAAGGTCCGCTTATATCTGAATTTTTTTCAATAAATTCAGACTACAGTACTTCACAATCCACTGTTGGTTGAATCCAAGGATGTGGAACCACAGAAGCAGATGGCCAACTAAAGTTATACGTGGATTTCCAACTGCTAGGCAGGGTTGGTGCCCCTAACCCCCACGTTGTTCAACGGTCAACTATGTGCTTAACACATAGGCCTCAATGATAGGTAAAAGTGAACTCGCTAAAGGTATAGTAGGGCAGAACAACTAGAAAAAATACCAATCCTGATTCTATCTAAATTCTATCTCTATACTCTTAAAATTAAAACCGTATAATTTCACAAATTTGTTTTTATTTCATAATCCTTATATTCCATAATAATAAGCCAGGCTCACCAAATATATGATCATTTCCCTAGTAATGGCAAAAAATTTAATTTTTGGTAACATACCAAACATATGTGTTATAAATAGGCATTTTCAGAGGGAATACTAAATTGAGTAAAAAATGCTAACTGTTATCTCAGTGTAACATTTATATCAAGATTTTTTCACATATAACTTATGCCAAATTTATATATGTAAAGTTTTATATGGCAAGCTCTAGAAATTTTCTTTCTTTAATACTGTCCGTAAGATAGTTATTACAATGCCTGTCATACAGTAACTACTTAATAAATGTTGGCTTATTTCCAGCCTAGAATTACAAGTTTCCAAATTTGTGTGCTTTCTAGTGATTTAGAGAATGTCTTTGATAAAAAATGTCATAATTCAAGCTAAGCTACCTCTTTATTTTAAAAAGTGATAGCCTTACATCTGTGACATAAAACTGGGTCTTTTTAATGTACAATTACTATTTTTAAATTCTTTAGCTATAAAGATGAAAATATAATAGGTTATCTGAAAAAATATAGATCCTAAGAGATGCATAATAATACACCTGTAACCACCAGCATTCCCGCTTCTGTTGCTAGCCTTTTTGAGCCTAAATCACCTTGCTGTAGAAGCAGTTATGGTAGAAAAAGCTTTTGCATCCACCAGTAAGTTGAGTAGGGTGCTCTCCTAGGGTCCTGTGTATACCTTTATCATTACCACTTATTAACTATCTCGGATTGGAAAAATGTTTTTCATGCTTCTCTTCCAGTAGAAATTTTTTTTGAACATCTTTATTGGAGTATAATTTCTTTAAAATGGTGTGTTAGTTTCTGCTATATAACTAAGTGAATCAGCTAGATGTATACATATATCCCCATATGCCCTCCCTCTTGAGTCTCCCTCCCGCCCTCCCTCTTGAGTCTCCCTCCCACCCTCCCTATCCCACCCCTCTAGGTGGTCACAAAACACTGAGCTGATCTCGCTGTGCAATGCAGCTTCTTCCCACTAGCTATCTATTTTACATTTGGTCATGTATATATGTCATTGCTACTCTCTCATTTCATCCCAGCTTACCCTTCCCCCTCCCCACATCTTCAAGTCCATTCTCTACGTCTGCGTCTTTATTCCTGTCCTGCCCCTAGGTTCCTCAGAACCACTTTTTTTTCGATTCCATATATATACGTTAGCATACGGTATTTGTTTTTCTCTTTCTGACTTACTTCACTCTGTATGACAGACTCTAGGTCCATCCACCTCACTACACGTAACTCAATTTCATTTCTTTTTATGGTTGAGTAATATTCCATTGTATATATGTGCCACATCTTCTTTATCCATTCATCTGTCGATGGACACTTAGGTTGCTTCCATGACCTGGCTATTGTAAATAGAGCTGCAATGAACATTGTGGTACATGACTCTTTTTGAATTATGGTCTTCTCAGGGTATATGCCCAGTAGTGGTATTGCTGGGTCCTATGTTAGTTATATTTTTAATTTTTTTAAGGAACCTCGATACTGTTCTCCATAGTGGCTGTATCAATTTACATTCCCACCAACAGTGCAAGAGGGTTCCCTTTTCTCCACACCCTCTCCAGCATTTATTGTTTGTATATTTTTTGATGATGGCCATTTTGACCGGTGTGAGGTGATACCTCATTGTAGTTTTGATTTGCATTTCTCTAATGATTAGTGATATTGAACATCCTGTCATGTGTTTGTTGGCAATCTGTATATCTTCTTTGGAGAAATGTCTGTTTAGGTCTTCTGCCCATTTTTGGATTGAGTTGTTTGTTTTTTTGATATTGAGCTGCCTGAGCTGTTTATATATTTTGGAGATTAATCCTTTGTCAGTTGCTTCATTTGCAAATATTTTCTCCCATTCTGAGGGTTGTCTTTTCATCTTGTTTATGGTTTCCTTTGCTGTGCAAAAGCTTTGAAGTTTCATTAGGTCGCATTTGTTTATTTTTGTTTTTATTTCCATTTCTCTAGGAGGTGGGTCAAAAAGGATCTTGCTGTGATTTATGTCATAGAGTGTTCTGCCTATGTTTTCCTCTAAGAGTTTGATAGTGTCTGGCCTTACATTTAGGTCTTTAATCCATTTTCAGTTTATTTTTGTGTATGGTGTAAGGGAGTGTTCTAATATCATTCTTTTACGTGTAGCTGTCCAGTTTTCCCAGTACCACTTATTGAAGAAGCTGTCTTTTCTCCATTGTATATTCTTGCTTCCTTTATCAAAGATAAGGTGACCATATGTGCGTGGGTTTATCTCTGGGCTTTCTATCCTGTTCCATTGATCTATATTTCTGCTTTTGTGCCAGTACCATACTGTCTTGATTACTGTAGATTTGAGGTATAGTCTGAAGTCAGGGAGCCTGATTCCTCCTGCTCCGTTTTTCTTTCTCAAGATTGCTTTGGCTATTTGGGGTCTTTTGTGTTTCCATACAAATTGTGAAACTTTTTGTTCTAGTTCTGTGAAAAATGCCATTGGTAGTTTGATAGGGATTTCATGAAATCTGTAGATTGTTTTGGGTAGGTAGTCATTTTCACAGTGTTGATTCTTCTAATCCGAGAACATGGTATATATGTCTCCATCTGTTTGTATCATCTTTAATTTCTTTCAACAGTGTCTTATAGTTTTCTGCATACAGGTCTTTTGTCTCCTTAAGTAGGTTTATTCCAGCTATTTTATTCTTTTTGTTGTAATGGTAATGGGGAGTGTTTCCTTAATTTCTCTTTCAGGTTTTTCATCATTAGTGTATAGGAATGCAAGAGATTTCTGTGCATTAATTTTGTATCCTGCTACTTTACCAAATTCATTGATTAGCTCTAGTAGTTTTCTGGTAGCATCTTTAGGATTCTCTATGTATAGTATCATGTCATCTGCAAACACTGATAGCTTTACTTCTTTTCTGATTTGGATTCCTTTTATTTCTTTTTCTTCTCTGATTGCTGTAGCTAAAACTTCCAAAACTGTGTTGAATAATAGCAGGGAGAATGGGTAACCTTGTCTTTTCCTGATCTTAGAGGAAATGGTTTCAGTTTTTCACCATTGAGAAAAATGTTGGCTGTGGGTTTGTCATATATGGCCTTTATTATGTTGAGGTAAGTTCCCTCTACGCCTACTTTCTGGAGACTTTTTATCATAAATGGGTGTTGAATTTTGGCAAAAGCTTTTTCTGCATCTATTGAGATTGTCCTATGGGTTTTATCCTTTAGTTTGTTAATATGGTGTATCACAGTGATTGATTTGTGTATATTGAAGAATCCTTGAATTCCTGGACTAAACCCCACTTGATCATGGTGTATGATACTTTTAATGTGCTGTTGGATTCTGTTTACTGGTATTTTATTGAGGATTTTTGCATGTATGTTCATCAGTGATATTGGCCTGTAGTTTTCTTTTTTTGTAACATCTTTTATCTAGTTTTGGTATCAGAGTGATAGGGGCCCCCTAGAATGAGTTTGGGAGTGTTCCTCCCTCTGCTATATTTTGGAAGAGTTTGAGAAGGATAGGTGTTAGCTTTTCTCTAAATGTTTGATAGAATTCACCTGTGAAGCCATCTGGTCCTGGGCTTTTGTTTGTTGGAAGATTTTTAATCACAGTTTCAATTTCATTACTTGTGATTGGTCTGTTTATGTTTTCTGTTTCTTCCTGGTTCAGTCTCGGAAGGTTGTGCTTTTATAAGAATTTTTCCATTTCTTCCAGGTTGTCTATTTTATTGACATAGAGTTGCTTGTAGCAATCTCTTATGATCCTTTGTATTTCTGCAGTGTCAGTTGTTACCTCTCCTTTTTCATTTGTAATTCTGTTGATTTGAGTCTTCTCCCTTTTTTTCTTGATGAGTCTGGCTAATGGTTTATCAATTTTGTTTATCTTCTCAAAGAACCAGCTTTTAATTTTATTGATCTTTGCTATTGTTTCCTTCATTTCTTTTTCATTAATTTCTGATCTGATTTTTATGATGCCAGTAGATATTGAGGCTTTACAGGACAGGTGCTGTGTCTTGGGGCTCAGCTGGCATGTAGCAGGAACTTAATATGAATTTGTTAAATGAGTCAAAGTAGACACTAAAGCTGCTCCTTTGCCAGGAGAAGAAACAATCAGGATTAAATGAAACCCGTATTTACGTAAGGTATGTGCATCAAAGTCTTAGGTTCCTTTAAAAGACAGAGATTGACAGAATAGGTGGGAAAAACATGGAACTAGATGCTATCAGTGAGACACACATAGATATGAAGACACAGGGTAGGAGCAATAAAGAAAAAAATTTCTTAGGTTTTTCAAATCCAAGTGAAATAAAAGCTATGATCTTTTAAGATAGTCTTGACATGTCCTAGTAACCTCTTGACCTGAAGTTAAAATATATATATATATTTACTGACAGACATATTGACACATTCTATAAAGTATTCTATTAATGCATTAATCATATATTGTTCTATCTTTCCTCCTTGTTTAGGACTTGTGCCATTCTCATTGTAGTGAATCCCTCATCCACAAGAAGATCATGACTATTATCAACTGCTTTATTAATTCCAGTATTCCACCAGCTTTACAAATTGACATTCCATTAGAGCAAGCCCAGAAGATTATTGAACACAGGAAGGAGTTGGGACCATATGTATTTAGAGAGGCACAGGTAAGAAATCAGGTCATGTAGTAAGCATACTTTAAAATAGATAAACAATCTAGATATTCTTTAAAAGTTTTTGCATTATTCATATTTGGCAAGGCTCTAATCCTCCTAATCCTGGGTTATTCTATTTAATTTAAAAAATATTGCATATGCCACAGAACATAGAAACTAGTAACTTACTATTTTGTTCATGATAGTATACAGCAAATACAATTATTTAAATTCTGTACTTTGACTTTGCATGGTTATCATTTTATTTCTAACTTATAAAACTACAGCTAATTCCTCCTTCCTTTCCCACCATTCATATTTCCTTTTAAAATGTCTGCTACCACAAAAATGTGTAAAATGTGTGTCCCAAGATTTGTGTATTTTTAAAGGTTGGAATATTCACATAGCTCATAAAATAAGTGAGAGGAGATTTAAGTACCCAACCAACATAAAGTACACAAGCTCATGAAAGGAAAATCATGGCTGTTAACCTACTCAAGTTACTTCTTTTTAGGGTAAATAATAGAAAACAGTGATTTGCTGAACATAATTTATTTGCGTTTTGAAAAGCCTTTTAGTGATGTTCCTGAAAAATGATTAAGAAAAATACATAATAATAGGGGTAATAGGGAAGGCCATGTCACAATTTAAGTGATATGAAACAGAGATTTAGGGTATGATTGCCTTTGAGCATGGAAAAAGACCATTATTCCTTAATACTCATTTGCAAGCCAGCTGTGTTCTAAGTCCTAAAAGGAACTGAAAGTAGACTCACAATCCAATTATGCATTGAATAGGCAAAAATAAAGAAGAATGATTGAGGATGTGCTAGAGAGAAATAGAAAAAACATGGTGTCAGAATTGTAGCATCTGTTAATTAAAAGATCACTTAGCCTAGCCTAGGTCTCCTGATAGCCGGGAGACCGTCTAGCCTCAAGTCTGATGGTGAATGTCTGGAGCTGCTTACGTAGGTTGGTTCCACTGCACTGTCCAGGGATTGCAGCCAGTGAACTTTATTGGAGTCCTCTAGTTTAGGCCTCCTACCTGATTTCCCAAAACAAAGTCCCAAACATATCTTAAATATGGACTTTGGAGTATCAGAAAACAAGAAAATATTTAGGGGCCTTACCTCACCAAATCTATTGTTTCTGTGTTCTGTAAGGAAGCTCAGAGAATGGCATATCTCCTACCCAGGTATGCAAGCCAGAGATCTGGTTGCCATCTTCATGTCTTCCCTATCCTTCATTCCTTACCTTTGGAGATCTTCAGTCACTAATATGTATCCATTTGTCTCCTTCTTATCTGTTATTCTATCTACTTTTCTCCAACTCCATGTTGCTACCTCAGTTCACATCTGCAATGTCTCACATTGATTACCAGAATTCCCTGCCTCTAGGCTCTCTCAAAACCATTTAACTCACTGCAGACAGATCCATCTTTTCAAAATGTATATTTGATCATGTCACTCCTCTGCTTTCAATTTCAATTACTCCCCATTGTCTTCAGAATGAAGACCAAGCTCCTTACTACATATTTCTCTAGCCACATGTCTTCCCACTCCCTGCCATCTGTCTCCCAGTCTTACTGAAATATTTGTACTTCCATAAAGAGGGCTTACTTTCTTGCTTCCAGAGCTTTTTACAGTATCATCTTCTCTCTCTTATGCTTCTATTGTATCTTGTATTTGTCCCTGTCAGAACACTTATCACACAGAATTGAAAATGGCTATTCTCATGCTTCACTTTCCCATCGGACTGTAAGGTCTTTGAGCGTAGGGAATGTTTCTTATTTGCCTTTGTGGCCTGGGTGCGCGACACTCAGTAACATTTTTGAACATATGAATGAGTGATGTGAGAATAGATGGATCATGACAGGAATAGATCAAATTGGACATGAGAGCAAAGTTGAGCAAAAGGGCTGAATAATAAATGTAAAAAATGCCTGTTTTAGTATTGTTTTCACTATAGCAGTGGTCCCCAACCTTTTTGGCACCAGGGTCCGGTTTCATGGAAGACAGTTTTTCCACGGACCGGGGGCGGGGGCGTGCGTGGATGGTTTTGAGATGATTCAAGCACATTACATTTATTGTGCACTTTATTTGTATTATTATTACATTGGAATATATAATGAAATAATTATACAAGTCACTATAATGCAGAATCAGTGGGAACCCTGAGCTTGTTTTCACTTGCTACTCACTGATAGGGTTTCGATATGAATCTGCAAGCAGTTGATTTATTATGGTCTCTGTGCAGTCAAACCTCTCTGCTAATGATAATCTGTATTTGCAGCCACTCCCCAGTGCTAGCATCACCGCCTAAGCTCCACCTCAGATCATCAGGCATTAGATTCTCATAAAGAACGCACAACCTAGATCCCTCACATGCGCAGTTCACAGTAAGGGGTCACGCTCCTTTGAGAATCTAATGCCGCAGCTGATCTGACGGTAGGCGGAGCTCAAGCAGTACTGTGAATGATGGGGAGCGGCTGTAAATACAGATGAAGTTTTGCTGGCTCACCTGCCACTCATCTCCTGCTGTGCGGTCCTGTCCATGGCCCGGGGGTTGGGGACCGCTGCAATATAGCGTCTGCCTGTCCCCCATCTGCATTCCTAATAGCTTGAAAGTTTTCATCACCCAGCCATATTTTCACTGACCCTTCTCACTCATACTAGAGCATTGCCCATCTGCTGGCAGTGAGCAAAGTAGCTCTATATTTATTAAAACATTTACTTATCCACAGTTTGGTTATCTTTTAAGGTTTTGGAGGTACAGGACAATTTTCATGAATAACATGTATGTTATTAACCTTAATTGCAACTTTTAGAAATAGAGCACTTTTATGTCTACCTTGAAAAATTGTGTCCTAATAGGGTGACTTTTACTGGAAAGCCTTCTAAATGAAAATAAATATATTTGAGAGCTGGGAATGACTCAGGTTTTGGAGGGGTAACTGAGAAGTAGGGTCAATATAGTTGGTAAATAGAGGTGGAGGAGTATTTAAGTTTACAAAGTGCATATAAAAAGTACCATGATCATTTAACATTGGAGAAGGGGATTACTTAATTAAATGCATGGCAGATAAATGTAAATGAAAATTTTTTAAAAGCCTGCACTTCATCAAATAAAGTATGTTTAGCTTTTGTGTTCACAATCCCAAGAGGCTATAGAATTTAATGACAAGATAGTATTGTAAAGGGAGTAAATAGTTTTACTAATGATACTCACGTACAGAAACGAGGAGTCGTGAAATATATCAATTCAGGACGCTGTTGGTCACTGCAGCATTTACTTTTTAAAAATTCCACTTTCCCCCTGAAGAGCTGGCTTAGAGCCTAATGGGTTAGTTCATTTTTCTCCAGGGCATTAGGTATAGGCCATTCCCAGCAACAAAACGTTGGACTTGATCTGATGTGGCAAGTCCTACCTTCTAGGAAGTAATGTATGCCTCTGGAACTAATGGAAAAACTTGGCATGGGAATTTGAGCAACAATTCTTATCTCTTTAAATATCACAATTAATCACTTAATGTAGAGTGTCCTAAGAAAGCATTTGTGCAGGATACCACTCTGCTTTTTAAATGTTACTTTTCTTGCTCTCACATAAAAGAGAGATTGTATCATTTAAAAGTTACTCAAGATTTATTCTTAGATCTGCAGCTTTGTTTAAGAGCTTTTCCAGAGGCAAAATGGTATTTTCTTTCTCTAAAAGAAGGGAAAGGGGACCGGAGAGGAGTTCCCCTTGATGAACTGAATATTTGGAATACTTGCATAAAACAGCAGAGTGTGTGGCAGATCAACTGGTGTATGTTTTCAAAGAAAACATAAATTTCTTATTTAAAAAGACCTAATGGATTCTTTATTAATACAATCAACTGGATAGGGAAACATAAAGCATAAAGTGACTTTTAACTGTATTTAAGAGTATGTTTTTCTTAAAAGAAAGACTTCTCATTGGTAGTAAAATAACATTGATGATAAGCATGTGCTGAACTAAACTATACCAAGATGTCTGGAGACAATAAGTTGGAGGAAACATGCTGTATATTAAAGAATAGAATAGTTAATCCATTATTATGGTGAATTAGAGTTTAAATTGGTACATTTGTATAAAACTGTAATCTGAGACATACTTTTGTTTTATATACAGATGACAATTTTTGGAGTTCTGTTTAAATTTTGGCCTCAGTTTTGTGAGTTTAGGAAGAACTTAACTGATAAAAAAATTATGAGTGTTTTGGAGAGAAGACAAGAATATAGGAAGCAAGAAAAAAAATCGGTAGTCACGGAAGACGAAAAATTTGCAAAGGTGAGACAAGAATCATTTTGGGTTTAATCAGACTTTTAAAAGTTATGTGATATGTGTAGAAGAATTTAGGCTGAGCAAAAATACAGAGAAGTTATAGAATACAGATTTTAGTGGTTTTTAAAGGCTTCAGTCAGAGGTTTCAGACTTGTTTTTGAATTTTAAAAAATTTATCTCAAATGTCATCTCTTCTATGTACCTCTCTTGGAGAACACTTTATATTGTCTTGTGAATAAATTTTTGCATTTGTTTTTCTCACTGGACTGAGATCCTCAAAGATACCATCTGTCTTATTAAACAGTTCTACCACTATCCAGCACATGCTCAATTATAAATTATTGTTTACCAAATAAATATGGGAATGAATGAAAAAATACTATGTACTGGGGGCAGCATTTTCAATATTAAAATTAGAGAATGATATATGACTGTGAAATTTACAAATGTAAGTCATAAACTGTCCAGCCTGCCTATTTGTCTTTTAGTCTGACCATTCATTTATCAGTTCCTCTGTCTTTATATTTATCTATTTTCCTTGACTTGAAAAGGGATAACAAGTAATATATTTCATCTTATTTGTAAGTTTATCCCTATTGTGTTTTTAAAAAGAAATTTAAAAGATAATCTAGGGGCTTCCCTGGTGGCGCAGTGGTTGAGAGTCCGCCTGCCGATGCAGGGGACACGGGTTCGTGCCCCGGTCCAGGAGGATCCTACATGCCGCGGAGCGGCTGGGCCCGTGAGCCATGGCCGCTGAGCCTGCGCGTCCGGAGCCTGTGCTCCGCAACTGGAGAGGCCACAACAGTGAGAGAGGCCTGCGTACCGCAAAAAAAAAAAAAAGATCTAAAGATATAAAAGTAATATAATTATAACACCCATATTTGCACAGGTCAAAATAAACACTGTTAACATTTTCCTCATTTGCTTTTCATTTTTCCTTAAGAAGTGAAATACTGCAGAACAGTAAACTCTCTTAACTCCAGCCCTGAGTTCTATTACCCTCCCCATCTCCAAGAGCAACCATTAAGTTTGGGGTATGTTCTCACAGCTCCTTTTTAAGATAGTGTTTTATATGGTGTATGGAGTCATAAACAATCCAGAGGACTGTTTTGTGTGTATTTTAACTTACGTAATGGTACCATATTTTATTAGTCTTCTCAGGCTACCATAGCAAAATATCAGAGACTGGATGGCTTAAACAACAGAAATTAATTTCCTCATAGTTCTGGAGACTAGAGTCCCAGATCAAGGTGCCAGCTAATACGATTCTTGGTGAGACCTCTCCTCCTGGCTTGAAAATGGCCACCTTCTTGTTGTGTCCTCACAAGTTGGGGAGAAAAAGAGTTCTCTCTCTCTTCCTCTTCTTATAAAGCCACAGTTTCTTTGGATTAGGACCCTACCTTTATGACCTCATTTAACCTTAAGTACCTCTTAAAAACCCTATCTCATGATACAGACACAGTGGAAGTTAGGGCACCAACATATGAATTTGAGGAGACACAATTCATTCCATAGCACATATTGTGCTTTCTACATCTTGCATTTAAAATTCAATTTTGTCTTTTAATTCTACCCACACTGCTCTACTTAGATCTCATTTATTCAGTTTAATTGCTGCATTTCCATCATATGAATAAATATACTATTTTTATTTAACTTTTTTTTTTAAGTTTTGGCTGCGTTGGATCTTCACTGCTGCACACGGCCTTTCTCTAGTAGTGGTGAGTGGGGGCTACTCTTCGTTGCGGTGCGCGGGTTCCTCATTGCGGTGGCTTCTCTTGTTGCCGAGCACAGGCTCTAGGTGTGAGGGTTTCAGTAGTTGTGGCTCGCGGGCTCTAGAGCGCAGGCTCAGTAGTTGTGGCGCACAGATTTAGTTGCTCCGCGGCATGTGGGATCTTACCGGACCAGGGATCGAACCCGTGTCCCCGGCATTGGCAGGCGGATTCTTAACCACTGCACCACCAGGGAAGTCCCTATTTCTTTATTGTTGGAGTTTTTTCAATTTTTACCATTGCAAACAGCACTGCAGACAACATTCCTGTAAACGTCTTCATATTCACATGTATAAAAATGTTTTTGGAATGGCTGAGTAAGAGAGTATGAGCGTGTGTCAATCTATATTCCTACTTCTCCCCATTTGGTTTGTTCAGACTTTGAAATTTTTGTCAGTCTGTTGATGACAAGTGGTATGTCGTCATGCTGATGCCTTTATTTACGTTCACCTAATTATTAGTAAGGTGGAACAACTTTCCACATGTTCACTATTCAGATATTTTGATCAGGATTGTAATGAACATATAGGTCAGTTTGAGAACTGATGTCGTAACAATACTGTGTCTTCTGCTCCGTGAACACAGTTTATCTCTGTTTAGTTATTCTTTCATTTCTCTCATCGATGATTTGTCATTTTCAATGACAGGTCTTGAGTATATTTTGTGAAATTTATACCAAAGTATTTCATGTTCAAAATAATGCTATTGCTATAATATTTTTAAATTTAAAATTCCAAATTATTTTTTAGAAAAATTTTTATTTTGAAATAATTAACATTCACAGGAAGTTGCAAAGATAGTAGAGAAGTCCCATGTACCCATCACCCAGTTTCCCCCAGTGGCTACACCTTACATTAACTATATACAATAGTAAAATCAGGAAATTGATATTGATACAAGGTGTGTGTATAGTTCTATGCCATTTTGTCACATATGTAGATTCAAGTAACCAAAACGATATTCAAGATGCACCACAAAGATGTCCCTCGTGACTATAAGTCATATCCATCCCATTACCCATTATAATGTCTGTTAGCCATGGATCTGTTCCCCATTTAGAAAATTTTGTCGTTTTGAGAATGTTATATAAATAGAATCGTACAATATGTGACTCTTTGAGACTGGCAGTTTTCACTCTACATAAATACCCTTGAGATCCATCCACGTTGTTGTGTATATCCGTAGTTCGTTCTCTTTAACTGCTGAGTAGTGCTCTGTGGTACATTGTACCACATTTTAACCATTCACTCATTAGAGGACATTTGAGTTGGTTTCTATTTTGGGCTATTACAATAAAATGCTAATGTAGTCACTCTTGCCTTCTTCTTCTCCTCCTCCTCCTCCTTCTTCTTCTTCTTTTATTTGCATGCTTTTATTTAATAATAGCTTTACTGAAATTTAATTCACATACCATAAAATTCACACTGTTAAAATATACAATTTTGTGCTTTTAGTATATTTACGGAGTTGTGCAACCATCACTACTACTTAATTTTAGAACATTTTCATCACCTCCAAAAGAAACTGTACCCATTAGCAGTCACTCCCCTTTACTCCTTCCCTCTCAGCCTCTGGAAGCCACTAATCTACTTTCTATATCTGGACATTTCATGTAAATTAAATCATACAGCATGTGGCCTTTCATGGCTGGCTTCTTTCACTTAGCGTGATATTTTCAAGGTTCATCCATTTTGTAGCATGTTTCACTACTTTATTCTTCTTACGGCCGACTAATATTGTACTATATGGCTGTACTACAGTTTGCTTATCCATTCATCAGTTAATGTACTTTTTGGCTATTATTAATAATGCTGCTATGAACATTCTGTACAACCTTATGTATAGACATGTTTTTATTTTTCTTGGGACCTAGAAGTTGAATTGTTGGCTCCTTTTGAGGAACTGCCAAACTTCTGCAAAGCTACAGAACCATCTTGCTATCTTGATTTTCACATGGTATATTTTTCCATTCCTTTACTGCCTACATCATTATATTTTAATTAAGTTTCCTGTAAACAGCATATAGTTGTGTCGTGGTGGTGTTTGGTTTTTGTTTTTAGTCTACTCTACGAATTTCTGTTTTTTAATTGGTGTATTTAGTCTGTGTATCTTTAATGTCATTATTGATTTGTTAGTTCTTAACTCTGCCATTTTATTTTTTGTTTTATTTGTTCCCTGTTTCTTTTGTTCTATTTCCTTTGTCTCGCATTCCTGTGGATTTACTTGAACATTTCTTAGAATTTCATTTTGCTGTATCTCTGTTTGGATGTTTCAGTGGTTGCTTTAGATATCACATTATACATGCATAACTTATCGCAGTCTATTGGTGTTGACATTTTACCAGATTGAGTCTAGAAACTACCTCCCTTTAAGTCTCTTTCCCCTCACCTGTTTATAATTATCCTAACTATTTCTCAACATATATTGAGAACCACATCAGACAATTGTATAATTTTTTCTTCAACCATCAAACATAAATCAGGAAACTCAAGGTGAAAAGTCTACTGTATTTACCCTTACTTTTGCTCTTGCTATTTTTCTTCCTTTTTGATGTTCCAAGATTTATTATTTTCTTCTTTCTTTTTTCCCTGTAAGTAAGGTACTGTTTCTCACTTACTGCTTTCAAAATTCTTTTCTTTGTCTTTAGTTTTCAGAATTTTGATTATGATGTGCCTTGTGCAGATTTCTTTGGGTTGATTCTGTTTGAACATTACTCAAGTTCTTGAGTCTGTATGTTTATATCTTCTGCCAACTTTGGAAGAGGGGAATTTATATTCATATTATATATGTGTGTGTATATATGTATATATACACTTTCTTTATGATCGATATTCATGAACCCTTGGGTACCTTATAGCTTCATTTCTGAGAGATTTTTATTTTTTTCAGTCTTTTTTTAAGTTCAGTAAACTGTCATTTTACACTGGCTTTTAAAATTTATCTGTTTCTGTTCTGAGTTTCTTTTTTTTAACATCTTTATTGGCGTATAATTGCTTTACAGTGGTGTGTTAGTTTCTGCTTTATAACAAAATGAAACAGCTATACATAAACATATATCCCCATATCTCCTCCCTCTTGCATCTCCCTCCCACCCTCCCTATCCCACCCCTCTAGGTGGTCACAAAACACCGAGCTGATCTCCCTGTGCTATGTGGCTGCTTCCCACTAGCTATCTCTTTTACATTTGGTAGTGTATATATGTCAATGCCACTCTCTTACTTCACCCCAGCTTACCTTTCCCCTCCCAGTGTCCTCAAGTCCATTCTCTACTTCTGCATCTTTATTCCTGTCCTGCCCCTAGGTCCTTCAGAACCCTTTTTTTTTTTATTAGATTCCATATATATGTGTTAGCATATGGTATTTGTTTTTCTCTTTCTGACTTACTTCACTCTGTGTGACAGACTCTAGGTCCATCCACCTAACTACAAATAACTCAATTTCGTTTCTTTTTAATGGCTAATATTCCATTGTA
This sequence comes from Delphinus delphis, assembly GCF_949987515.2. Taxonomy (NCBI): domain Eukaryota; kingdom Metazoa; phylum Chordata; class Mammalia; order Artiodactyla; family Delphinidae; genus Delphinus; species Delphinus delphis. The sequence continues at coordinate 44,238,006 of NC_082699.1, read as the reverse complement.
TATATGTGCCACATCTTCTTTATCCATTCATCTGTCGATGGACACTTAGGTTACTTCCATGTCCTGGCTATTGTAAATAGAGCTGCAGTGAACATTGTGGTACATGACTCTTTCTGAATTATGGTTTTCTTAGGGTATATGCCCAGTACTGGGATTGCTGGATTGTATGGTAGTTATATTTGTTGTTTTTTAAGGAACCTCGATATTGTTCTCCATAGTGGTTGTATCAATTTACATTCCCACCAACAGTGCAAGAGGGTTCCCTTTTTTCCACACCCTCTCTAGCATTTATTGTTTGTAGATTTTTTGATGATGGCCATTCTGACCGGTGTGAGGTGATACCTCATTGTAGTTTTGATTTGCATTTCTCTAATGATTAGTGATATTGAACATCCTTTCATGTGTTTGTTGGCAATCTGTATATCTTCTTTGGAGAAATGTCTGTTTAGGTCTTTTGCCCATTTTTGGATTGGGTTGTTTGGTTTTTTTGATATTGAGCTGCATAAGCTGCTTGTAAATTTTGGAGATTAATCCTTTGTCAGTTGCTTCATTTGCAAATATTTTCTCCCATTCTGAGGGTTGTCTTTTCATCCTGTTTATGCTTTCCTTTGCTGTGCAAAAGCTTTGAAGTTTCATTAGGTCCCATTTGTTTATTTTTGTTTTTATTTCCATTTCTCTAAGAGGTGGGTCAAAAAGGATCTTGCTGTGATTTATGTCATAGAGTGTTCTGCCTATGTTTTCCTCTAAGAGTTTGATAGTGTCTGGCCTTACATTTAGGTCTTCAATCCATTTTCAGTTTATTTTTGTGTATGGTGTTAGGGAGTGTTCTAATTTCATTCTTTTACATTAAGCTGTCCAGTTTTCCCAGCACCACTTATTGAAGAGGCTGTCTTTTCTCCATTGTATATTCTTGCCTCGTTTATCAAAGATAAGGTGGCCATATGTGTGTGGGTTTATCTCTGGGCTTTCTATCCTGTTCCATTGATCTGTATTTCTGTTTTTGTGCCAGTACCATACTGTCTTGATTACTGTAGCTTTGTAGTATAGCCTGAAGTCAGGGAGCCTGGCTCCTCCAGCTCCATTTTTCTTTCTCAAGATTGTTTTGGGGACCTCCCTGGTAGTGCAGTGGTTAAGAATCCGCCTGCCAATGCGGGGGACACGGGTTTGAGCTCTGGTCCGGGAAGATCCCACATGCTGCGAAGCAGCTAAGCCTGTGTGCCACAACTACTGAGCCTGCACTCTACAGCCCACAAGCCACAACTACTGAAGCCCGCGAGCCACAACTACTGAAAGCCCACACTCCTAGAGCCTGTGCTCCGGAACAAGAGAAGCCACTGCAATGAGAAACCCATGCACCGCAACAAAGAGCAGCCACCGCTCACTGCAATTAGAGAAAGCCTGCGCGCAGCAACAAAGACCCAACTCAGCCAAAAAGAATAAATATATTTAAAATAAATAAAGTAAAAAAAAAAAGATTGCTTTGGCTATTTGGTGTTCCTGAGTTTCTGCATTTATGATTTGGAGTATTTCATATATGAAAATGTTCGTGTAGGGATATTTTATCCACTTTGGACTCCTATGTTAGAGTTTTCCTCTGATTCATGCTTAGATTTCTTGGACAGTAGTGTCATCAGCTAAAATATTGGAGTTCTCATTTTCTGTTTTATTCTTGTAATGGTTTTATATGCATATCACCTGCCATTTTCTGCTCATTTTGAAATGTCTTATATTTTCCTCAACCACCAATAATAGGGAGCAATCAGAACTCTTATACACTATGGATGGGACTGTACATTGATAGTCACTTTAGAAAACAATTTGACTTTATCCAGTAAATTAAAAGATGCACTTAGCCTTCAACTTATCAAATCTCCTTGAATAATTTATGGACACAGATATCAGGAGACATGCACATGGTTTATAGCACCCATGGCATTCTATAGCAAAAAAATCAGAAGCTATTCAAATGTCTGTTAACAGGAGACTGGAAAAGCAAATTCATGTAGTAGGATACTGTGCTGTGATGGAAAACAAATAAACTAACCACAATAATAAACATAGATGTATAGCAGGAGCATAATGTTGAGTGGAAAATTTTCAAATGAATAGAACCAGTCAATTCTGCTTATATAAAGTTAAAATTTATATAAAACTAATCAGTACAAATGTGGGAAACTATAAATAAGAAAAAGGAATGATAAACGTAAAAATTCAGTATAGCGGTTACCTTCATGGGTTGGGTGGAGATAGATGATGGGATTGGAGAGTGACACAAAGGGGAGCAGAGATACTGGTGATATTGCATTTCTTAAGCTTTGGTGGTATTGTTGTTATTCATATCTTATGTGAGTGTTATAAATGTTTTTGTAAGTATTTAGTATATAACATTTTTATATGAATGGTGCTACAAAAAATTATCATATTTTCAGAAGCTTATCTTTGGTTGATATATTCTATCATCCGGAGGTTGAGGGTATTTCCAGTACACTCAGGGAATGAGAATCAGGGAAGACATAAGAGTGAGAAACTAGGAAGAGGTGTCTGCAAAATCTTGCTTCTACTGAATCAGTTCTTCAGTGTGGCTTCACATATTTTTGTAGATGTATTTTGAGTTCTTTAACCATGGAGCAAATATATACACATATATATCCCATGTATGGAAATGAAATGTTATTAAACTTAAATATAATTATTTTTGGATTATTTATTTTAACAATTTCTGCAGTTATTTCCCTTCCAGTGGTTTAGGTGATAAATGATAGATCAAATAATACAAAAGCTGATTTCCCCCTCAAACCAACTATGCATCTGGCCCAATCTATGTAATCTGACAAAAAACAGAGTTCACTGAATAAAAATCCTCTCATTTACCTTCTCCAGTCCCTGAGGCAAGTCCATGTCTGACTGAGCTGCTTGAATGTGATCCTAAGTTGGTAGGCTCAGGAAGGAAATATATTTGAAGGGTTGATGTAGGGAGAAAAAATTAGAATGTTGTCTAACATGTATGCTTGGAGCTCTTTTCTGATTCCACCTGTGGCACATGAATAACTTCACCAATCAGATGAGTCTCACGTGAGTCTGCTGCATTTTCTACTAATGTGGCCTAAATATTCTCTCTAAAGAGCTTCCCCTCCTAATCCTTTTCCTGCTTCTTTCACCAGACTTTTACTGATCATCTACTACATAGAGTTTTATTGATCATCTATTCATATTGATCCCTACTACATATGCTAGGGATATGAATATAATTTATATATAGTGTAAGGATAGATAGATACACACATACACTTAACTGAAAAGAATATAAACAAAAACTGAAATCCCAGAAAATGAGGAATTATTTGTGGGGGAAAGGTAAAGGATCTCAAAGAAAAGGTAAATTTGAGTTAGTCTTAAATAGTAGGATTTTAACAAATGGTTCTAAATATATACTTATTGAATAAAGGATATAGAAGTAAGGAGGATATAAAGATCTCTTACTGTATCCTAAACACTTAGGAAGAACTTCACAGCTCTCTAAGTGTCATCCCAAGTATTTTCAGTTTGCTTAGATATATGACAAACATATTGTCTGAAACAAAAGTTGAAATATACAGTGTGATGAGTGTAGAGAAAATCTGAAATTGCTGCTTTTTCAGAAAATCCAAGATGTATCTTTATATCGTCCATATTATACTTCAGTTATGGAAATGCAAATGTCCTTAAGTGATCTTCTGATCTGTCCATATCTGTCAACTGGTAACTGCTAATAGGGTTAGGTACAAATGTTGACGTTCGTTTTGTAGGGTGAATAATCCTAAAGAAAACATAGGAATTCTACTTCTGAATATTCTTATTTTACACAATAAACATATTGCCATCACTTATTAGTAACTACAAATTTTGCACATGCATTTATTTTAACACAGAAAGTGTAAGCTAAGGAAGACCAGTAGAGTCGACATTTGTTCCAGGATTTTATTGTCAATAAAGACATATGAGGAAATGTTGGAAAAAGTGAATATGGGAAACTCATAATTTTTTTTGTAACGTGAAAATGTGTCCTCTGAAAAAAATCACTTACTATGAAAAATATTGGATTTCCCTAGGTAACCATGGGCATGACTCATAACCCTCTTAACCTCAAATTCATCTATCACCTAATGGTGATGATATTAATCTCATATGATTTGAGAGGGATTCATTGAAATGATATGAATAGAAGAACATGTAAGGTATTCCACTATACAATTGTAAGGTATCATTTGATCTGAGATAACATAGTATAGTGGTTAGGAGTGCAGTTTCTAGAGTCAGACTGCCTGGTTTTGAATCCTAGCCTTATCATCGATCAGTTCTAATATCTCAGGGAAACCAGTTCACTTCCAAAAACCTCTTTTTTTTTTCAGGAAAATGAAAATAGTAATAGAAATTACATCACAAGGTAGAATTAAATATAGTATGTGAAGAGTAATACATGTCATAAAGTAAATGTTAGTTATTATCTTTTTAATATCGTAGCAGTAATTGGCCTTCTTTATAATAAAAATACTAATATCAATTATATCCTTCATCTCTCATTCTTATAAAGGAATCAAATGAAACTGGGTAATCTGAAGAAAGTTATGACAGGAGAATCAATCTCATGGAAAACTTTCATGTAGTTTAATATCAAATACTTAAAATGAACAGTGGCAAATTCATTAACAAAGGATCAGTAAAATTTTTTAAATTTTAAATGGCAAAAAACAAGGTTAAAAGACAAATTGGGAAAACATAAAATGTATGATACGTTATAAAAATAAATCATAAATACTCTTAAAAAAAAATAGGGCAAAGGGCATCAACAGGCAATTCTCAAAAGAAATACAAATGATTAAAAGCATTAAAAGGGGGCTTCCCTGGTGGCGCAGTGGTTGAGAGTCTGCCTGCCGATGCAGGGGACACGGGTTCGTGCCCCGGTCCGGGAAGATCCCACATGCCGCGGAGTGGCTAGGCCCGTGAGCCATGGCCACTGAGCCTGCGCGTCCGGAGCCTGTGCTCCGCAACGGGAGAGGCCACAACAGTGAGAGGCCCGCGTAACGGAAAAAGAAAAAAAAAAAGGCATTAAAAGGTGTTCAACCTCAGTAGTAACCAAAGACATGTAGACTGGCAAAGAAGAAAATATCCAGTGTTGGTTGAGGGTATGAGGAAGAGGCCTGCAAATTCATGCATTATTGGAGAAAGTGTAAAATGGTGCTTTGTTTCTGAAGGGCAATTTGACAACTTTTATTGTTTAAAATGTTCATTCTTTTTAATCCGGCAGATAGACTTCTAGACATTTATTCTAAAGGAGAGAATTTTAAAGTGCAGAAAGATGTTTGTATACAGCATTGTTTATAATAGTAAAAATTTTTAATGACTTAAATTTCTAATAGCAGGTATTGGTTAAATCATCTATGGTACATTCCTTTACTAGAATATTATTCACCTGTTTAACTGATAATGTAGTTTATTCTTTAATCATCCAACAAATATTTGAGTGTATGAGACCATTCAGGTCTTCTATGATGGCACAGTGCTTAAGAATCTGCCTGCGAATGCAGGGAACACGGGTTCAAGCCCTGGTCCAGGAAGATCCCACATGCCACGGAGCAACTAAGCCCATGTGCCACAAGTACTGAGCCTGCACTCTAGAGCGCAAGAGCCACAACTACTGAGCCCACGTGCCACAACTACTGAAGCTCACATGCCTAGAGCCCGTGTTCCACAACAAGAGAAGCCACCGCAATGGGAAGCCCGCACACAGCAAGGAAGAGTAACCCCCGCTCGCTGCAACTAGAGAAAGCCCGTGTGCAGCAATGAAGACCCAACACAGCCAAAAATAAAATTAAATAATTTTTTTTAAAAAGACCATTCATCCAGTGAAAATGATGATGTAATTTATGCATTCCATCATCCAACAAATATTTAAGTATATACTCTGTGTTCTGCAGTAGGCATACTTGGTGAATGATACAAAGACCCTGCCCTTATATTCCTGTTCTTTATTTATTCACAGAGAAATGTTTTCATGATATTTTTCATGAAAAAGCAGATTTTAAAAGTTTGTATACTGTGATTCCATTTATATGAAATTTAGCTAATAAAATATCAATATTCAAGTTATAGATTATATCTAAGCATTTGTCTAGTGAGAAGTTTGGATGGATGTTCATGAAAATGTAGTGGTTTTTCTTGGAAGCTAGAATTTGGAGGTGATTATTACATTCTACTTTATAATTTCTCTCATTTATTTTTTAATATTTTTATATTAGTATGAAAGAAATTAAAGATCATAACAGTAGAATATGTCATATTCATGACATTGACTTGATGAAACCTTGTGGTGTGGTGCTTACCAAAAAATATTTTTTCATAAGATGTTATGACTTCTGAACTGTAAGTTTATGTTAATATAGTGTTACCCATTTTTTGGAATAATTTAATTTAATATAATTACAGGATGGAATCAAACAATATCCAAGTACTTCAGGATCTGCTATCAAAACAGCTGCTTTAATCAGTGACCCAGGTTTAGGCCAGCAAGCATACGGCCAACAGGTAAGCAGGAAAGATATCACTTCTTCTGTAGAGCAATGGATAGCAGAATGCAAAGGATCATGAGAGATTACTACAAGCAACTCTATGCCAATAAAATGGACAACATGGAAGAAATGTACAAATTCTTAGAAAAGCACAACCTTCTGAGACTGAAACAGGATGAAATAGAAAATATAAACAGACCAAACACAAGCACTGAAATTGAAACTGTGATTCAAAATCTTCCAACAAACAAAAACCCAGGACCAGATTGCTTCACAGGCGAATTCTATCTCACATTTAGAGAAGAGCTAACACCTATCCTTCTCAAACTCTTCCAAAATATAACAGAGGGAGGAACACTCTGAAACGCATTCTATTAGGCCACCATCACCCTGATACCAAAACCAGACAAAGATGTCACAAAAAAAACTACAGGCCAATATCACTGATGAAAATAGATGCAAAAATCCTCAACAAAATACTAGCAAAGAGAATCCAACAGCACATTAAAGGGATCATAAACCATGATCAAGCAGGGTTTATCCCAGAAGTGCAAGGATTCATCAATATACGCAAATCAATCAATGTGATACACCATATTACCAAACTGAAGGATGAAAACCATATGATCATCTCAATAGATGCAGAAAAAGCTTTTGACAAAATTCAACATCGATTTATGATAAAACACCATCCAGAAAGTAGGCATAGAGGGAACGTACCTCAACGTAATAAAGGCCATATATGACAAACCAAGAGCCAGCATCGTTCTCAATGGTGAAAAATTGAAACTATTTCCACTAAGGTCAGGAACAAGACAAGGTTGCCCACTCTCACCACTATTATTCAACATAGTTTTGGAAGTCTTAGCCACAGATATCAGAGAAGAAAAAGAAATAAAAGGAATCCAAATTGGAAAAGAAGAAGTAAAACTGACACTGTTTGCAGATGACATGGTGCTGTACATAGAGAATCCTAAAGACGCCACCAGAAAACTACTAGAGCTAATCAATGAATTTGGTAAAGTAGCAGGATACAAAATTAATGCACAGAAATCTCTTGCATTCCTATACACTAATGATGAAAAACCTGAAAGAGAAATTAAGAAAACACTCCCATTTACCATTGCAACAAAAAGAATAAAATACCTAGGAATAAACCTACCTAAGGAAACAAAGACCTGTATGCAGAAAACTATAAGACACTGTTGAAAGAAATGAAAGATGATAGAAACAGATGGAGAGATATACCATGTTCTTGGATTGGAAGAATCAACATTGTGAAAATGACTATACTACCCAAACAATCTACAGATTCAATGCAATCCTTATCAAACCACCAATGGCATTTTTCAAAAAACTGGGACAAAAAATTTCACAATTTGTATGGAAATACAAAAGTCCCCGAATAGCCAAAACAATCTTGAGAAAGAAAAATGGAGCTGGAGGAGCCAGGCTCCCTGACTTCAGAGTATACTCTAAAGCTACAGTAATCAAGACAGTATGGTACTGGCACAAAAACAGAAATATAGATTGATGGAAAAGGATAGAAAGCCCAGAGATAAACTCACACACATATGGTCACCTTGTCTTTGATAAACGGGGCAAGAATATACATTTGAGAAAAGACAGCCTCTTCAATAAGTGGTGCTGGGAAAACTGGACAGCTACATGTAAAAGAATGAAACTAGAACACTCCCTAACACCATACACAGAAATGCACAAAATGGATTGAAGACCTAAATGTAAGGCCAGACACTATAAAACTCTTAGAGGAAAACATAGGCAGAACACTCTATGACATAAATCACAGCAAGATCCTTTTTGACCCACCTCTTAGAGAAATGGAAATAAAAACAAAAATAAACAAATGGAACCTATGAAACTTAAAAGCTTTGCAGAGCAAAGGAAACTATATACAAGACGAAAAGACAACCCTCAGAATGGGAGAAAACATTTGCAAACCAAGCCACTGACAAAGGATTAATCTCCAAAATATACAAGCAGCTCATGCAGCTCAATATCAAAGAAACAAACAACCCAATCCAAAAATGGGCAGAAGACCTAAATCGACATTTCTCCATAGAAGATATACAGATTGCCAAGATACACATGACAGGATGCTCAACATCTCTAACCATTAGAGAAATGCAAATCAGAACTACAATGAGATATCACCTCACATCAGGCAGAATGGCCATCATCATGAAATCTACAAACATAAATGCTGGAGAGGGTGTGGAGAAAAGGGAACCCTCTTGCACTGTTGTTGGGAATGTAAATTGATACAGCCACTATGGAGAACATTATCGAGGTTCCTTAAAAAACTAAAAAAGAACTACCATACGACCCAGCAATCCCACTACTGGGCATATACCCTGAGAAAACCATAAGTCAAAAAGAGTCATGTAGCACAATGTTCATTGCAGGACTATTTACAGTAGCCAGGACATGTAAGCAACCTAAGTGTCCATCAACACATGAATGGATAAAGAAGATGTGTCACATATATACAATGGAATATTACTCAGCCATAAAAAGAACTGAAATTGCGTTATTTGCAGTGAGTTGGATGGACCGAGAGAGTGTCATACAGACGGAAGTAAGTCAGATAAATACAAATACCATATGTTAACACATATATATGGATTCTTTAAAAAAAAGGGAAAAGAAAACAAATGGTTCTGAAGAACATAGGGTCAGGACAGGAATAAAGACGCAGAAATAGATAATGGACTTGAGGACATGAGGAAGGGGAAGGGTAATCTGGGACGAAGTGAGAGAGTGGCATGGACATATATACATTACCAATTGTAAAACAGTTAGCTAGTGGGAAGCAGCTGCATAGCACAGGGATATCAGCTAGGTACTTTGTGTCCTCCTAGAGGGGTGGTATAGGGAGGGTTGGAGGGAGACGCAAGTGGGAGGAGATATGGGGATATATGTATACATTTAGCTGATTCACTTTGTTATACAGCAGAAACTAACACCATTGTAAAGCAATTGTACTCCAAGAAAGATGTTAAAAAATAAGTAAATTAAAAAACAAAACAAGAAACAACAAATAAGTTTTTCAAGGATGTGCAGAAAATGTAACACTTGTACACTGTTGGTGAGAATGTAAATTGGTGTAACCACTCTGAAAAACAGTACGGAGAGTCCTCAAAAACATAAAACTAGAACTACCATAGAATCCAGCAGTTCCACTACTGAGTATTTGTGAAGAAAACAAAAACACCGGTTCTAAAAGATACATTCACCCCTATGTTCATTGCAAGATTATTTACAGTAGCCAAGATATGGAAGCAACCTAAGTGCCAATCAATATATGAATGGATAAAGAAGAAGTGGTACACACACACACACACACACCAGAATATTACTCAGCCATAAAATGAATGAAATCCTGCCATTTGTGATAACATGATGGACCTATGGTGTATTACGCTAAGTGAAATAAGTCAGAGATAGACAAATGAACAAACGGAACCAAACAGAAACAGTCTTAGATACAGAGAACAAACAGGTGCCAGAGGGGAGGGTATTGGTAGGAGGAGAGAAATAGGTAAGTGGTAGTGAGAGGTACGAACTTTCAGTTACAAAATAAATGAGTCACAGGTATGAAATGTGTAGTGTGGGAATATAGTCAATAATTATGTAATATCTTTATTGTGACAGATGACAACCAGACTTATCATGGTGATCATTTTTAACATATAGAAATATGGAATCACTGTGTTGTGCACCAGGAACTAGCGTGGTGTTGTAGGTCAATTATACTTCCAAAACAAACAAACTCGGTGAAAAAGAGATCAGATTTGTGGCTACCAGAGGTGGAGGGTGGAGGGAGGGTGAATTAGATGAATGTAATCTAAAGTACAAGTTTTCAGTTATAAGGTAAGTACTAAGTAGGTAATGTACAACATGATAAAAATAGTGAACACTGCTGTATGTTACAAATGAAAACTGTTAAGAGAGTAAATCCTAAGACTTCTCATCATAAGGAAAAAATTCTTTTTTCTATTTCTTTAATATTATATTTATATGAGATGATAGGTGTTTTCCAAACCTCTTGTGATCATTTCATGATGTGTGTAAGTCAAATCATTATTATTGTACACCTTTAACTTAAACAGTGCTATATGTCAATTACATCTCAATAAAACTAGAACAAAATTTAAATTATTAAAAATTTAGGTCAAGGCTATAGAAAAATCCCTTTACTTCATCATAAACATATCTACATAAATGTAGATCCGTAATAATTTTTGGTACCCAGTTAAAAGTTTAAATCAGTAAGTTCTGTTTATGAAAATTCATATAAATTTTTGAAATGTGCACATTTCTTTATATGTTTTCTTCTAGCATAAATGGTTTAAATGAGGGAGCTGATATTATCTTACCTTCAGTTTATTTACTGGGGCAAATATTTCCAAAATTAATTTTGAAAATTGTTTTCTTAGCCAACCTGGTTCTACTCAAAGTACATAGAAGCCTTAGAACAGGAAAGGATTCTTCTTAAAATTCAAGAAGAACTAGAAAGAAAGTTGTTTGCAGGTAATTTTTGCTCTTTGCTTACAGGGTTGCTTTGTTATCTTCTATTACAGATTAATATTAGGGGACTTTGTTAATTATTACTTCACTGTTTCCCTTATTTCTCTTATTTTTGTGCAGCCACACCATCTTTTACAAATTTCAAGTCTACTGCTTCCGCTGTCTTTGAAAAAGACCATATCTTCCCACAACATTCAGAGTGAGTTTCATGTGATAGTCTATCTTCAGTTCTTTCTTCCTTATTGTTAGAACTCTACCTGTCACTTGGCCATCTGAAGAGGGTAGGAAGGGATGAGGACTGATTCCTTCCCAACTGCTCTGACTCCCAAGTTAGGAGAATTTCAGAGTGTGTGTGTTCCGTCTGTCTCTGTTTTTTTCTCCTCTGCTGATGAGGAAAGACTATGACATACACCCAACACTACATCCTATTTCCAGAGTGACAGCACTCATGGAAGTGTATACACTGCTGCTGATAGGTACAAGATAAGTCATAGACTGAATTGATCAGTCCCATCCATGTCTCTCTGACTCACACACTAATGCACGTGCACACCTGCACAGTGCACACACACACACACACACACACATACACTTACACTCTCCAGTAACAAACTGATGGCTAGGAGCACCTTGCCTCCCTTCTGAATGGCACAGTCTCCTGAATAGAAAGGCCCCTGGGGAATGATAATTGATTGCTTCTATCTGCTCCTTATCTAGTCTTCTCTTCCACAAAGAACATTTATGGAAGAGTGGGCTTAGTTTCCCAAGGTTTCCCAAGCTGAATTTTTCTAAGTTCCACTTTCCCAAGATGGGAATATAAGAAAGAACTGAAAATCAAACTGGGGTCCTTCTCTCATACAGATACTGATGTGATTATACAGTTTTGATACTAGCGTTAGAATTTAACAATGCCCTTACAGAGTAGTATACTAGTATAATGTAATGTATGTGTAACCCATTGACCTAATACTTAAAGAACCCTGTAAAAGCCCCCTTTCTCTTATCTTCCATCTTGTAGCTTAGATTTTTGTTTCTGAAAATCCTTAATTTTCTGGTTCTTGGGAGGGTTTGATGAGCAGGCCTTTATGCTCTTAGCCTGCTCATCTTTTTTCTCTTCTGATTTATCCTACTCACTGTGCCCTCTGTCAGTTCCCCCACCCCATAGACCAACCTCACAGTCCCTCCAACATTTAGGGTGTGCTGACACATTTGTTAACTTTTTTGATCCTTCTTACAACTCTGTGTATGTTTCTGTTTTTGTTGGTTGGGATTTAAATTTTCTCTAGCAGCTTATGTTTCAATCATTTCTTCTTCTTCTTCTTTTGCAGGAATTCTTTAAACCAAATTTAACTAACATGGAAGCTCAAGTGAGTTTTTGACGGTCTGCTTTAGAGCAAGCCTATCATCTAAATAAAGTTTAGCTTGTTTTACTTTCACAGTTTGAAAACGACGTCTCTTCTGTACACACGACATACAAGACTATAAAATTTTTTTAACTTATTTAGGATAAAATGACTTCTATCTAGGTTAGAAGAATCAAAATGTTTTGCTTATCACCCACGTTAAGGAACTATGTTTTGCTCCTCAAGTAGTCTTCCAAGAAATATTCCTTGAGCACTCACTATACAGTTGACCCTTGCACAACACAGGTTTGAACTGCACAGGTCCACTTATATGCAGATATTTTTCAATAGTAAACATTACATTACTACAAGATCTGTGGTTGGTTGAATCCACAGATGCAGAACTGCGCATACAGAGGAACCGTGGATACAGGGGCTTACTATAAGTTATACACAGATTTTCAACTTTGTGAAGGGTTCAGTACCCCTACCCTCTGTGTTGTTCAAGGGTTAGCTGTATTTGGTTAGCAGGTATATTCAGCAAGTGCTTAGGGGACTAACATTCCTAGCAATAAATTGACCCAAAACATAGAGGGAAAAGCCTTCCCTACCTTATCCCTATCCCTATCCGACTCTAAAGAAACCGTGTATTAAAGCAGTGAGAACCAGACTTTAGTGTGCATAAGACTCACTGTAACATTTGCTAGCAATGCCGATTCCTGGGCTCACTCTCTGAGAGTCTGATTCAGTAGTTCTTGAGCAGAACCCAGGAATCTCCCTCTTTAATGGACATCCTAGTTGTGTGTGTGATATGGGCATTCCACAGAGCCACTCTTTGAGATAAACTGTTAGGGTAGCAAGAGAAGACCTTTAAAAGGCAAAAGTCCTCTTATTAACTGGAGTTACACTTATAGCAGAGAGAACCCAGACATACATCCTCCTATCCTCTTTCCTGGAGGGAAAGGAGAATCTGAAGTAAATGATCTGGGAGGATGAACCTTCACCATCTGTTGGCCTCAGGACTCAGAAGCTCCAAGGACTGTGACCTGGCTTAGCAGGTTGGAAGCCTTAGACTTTCACCTTATTATGATCCCAGAAAGTATATTCAAAATAGGAACTACCATTCCTAATTCTCTAAAGAGTTAGACATTGTAAAGAGGGGAAGTATCAGGAGGCACACTTCAAAGATCATTTTTCTTCTAAAGCAGTGGTTTTTTGGACACTTTTTTTTAAAGCATTGGAACCCTGTAGTTGCCTCTGCTCCCATACTCCTCTATACCCCATATTGGCCAAGAAGTTTGAATCTCTTTTCCATTCATTGCCTTTGTTTTTTTTTTTTTTTTTGATTGCATTCCTTTTCTGCCTTCTTTTGATTTTAACTGATCATTTTATGTGATTCCATTTTCTCTCAGCATATCAATTATACTTCTTCTTAAAATTTTCTTGTTGGTTGCCCCTAGAGTTTGCAATATACATTTACAGCTAATAAAAATCCACTTTCAAATAATACTCTGCTGCTTCATGGGTAATGCAAGTACCTTTTAACAGAATTTTCCAATTTCTCCCTCCTGTCGCTTATCATATTGCTGTCAATGAATTCACTTATCCATAAGCTGTAATCACTGAATGCATTATTGCTGTCATTATTTTGAGCAAACTGTTTTCTCCTAGGTCAATAAAGAATAAGAAAAATAAAAGTTATTATTTTACCTTCATTTATTCCTTCTCTAATGGTCTTTTCTTCTTTGTGTAGATCTGAGTTTCTGACATACCATTTTCCTTCTCTCTGAAGAACTTCTTTTAAAATTTCTTTCAAAGAAGGTCTGTTGTTTGCCTTAGGACATCTTTATTTCTCCTTAACTTTTGAAGGATAATTTCACCAGATAAAAAATTATAGGTTAGTGGGGTTTTTTCTTTCAACCCTTCAAATACTTCACTTTCTTCTTGCTTGCATGGTTTCTGAAGAGAAGGCAAATGCAATTCTTTTCTTGTCCCCCGGCTTCTTTCAAGATTTTCTCTTCATCTTTGATTTTCCACAATTCAAATACTATATGTCTAGGTGTAGATTTTTTTGTATATGTCCTGCTTGTGATCTCTGAGATTACTGGATCAGTAGTTTCATGTCTGTCATTAATTTTGAAAAACTCTGTCATTATTACTTCAAATATTTCCTCTGTTCCTTTCTTTTTTTTCTTCCGCTATTTCTATTACATATATCTTGTACCTTTTGTAATTGTCCCATAGTTCTTGGATATTCTATTCTGTCTCTTTCATTGCTTTTTTCCTCTTTGCATTTCAGTTTTGGAATTTTCTACTGACCTCTTTTCAAGCTCACTGATTCTTCCCACAGCTGTATCTAGTCTATTGATGAACCCATCCAAGGCATTCTTCATTTCTATTTCAGTGTTTTCAATTACTAGCATTTCCTTTTGATTCTCTGTTTGAATGTCCATCTCTCTGCTTACATTATTCAGACGTTCTTACATATTGTACACTTTTTTTATTAGATCTGTTAGCATATTAATCATAGTTATTATAAATTGCTGGTCTGATAATTCCAAAATCTCTGCCATATCTGAGTCTGATTCTGATGCTTGCTTTTTGTCTCTTCATACTGTGGGTTTTTTTTTTTTTGCCTTTTAGCATGCTTTATAGCATTTTGTTGAAAGTAACATATGATGCATCAGGTAAAAGGAACTGAGGCATATGGGCACTTAGTGTGTGAGGTTTTATGTTTATCTAGCTAGGAGTTAGGCTGTATTTAATGTTTGCTATAGCTGTGGTGTTAGTGGCTGAAACTTCCTCTCATTTTTTATCTCCTCTGTTGTTTTGGGTTTTCCTAGAGATTCCTTCATAGGGTCTGAGGTTTGCAGTTCTTTTATCTGTAATCCCTGTTATTATACAGGAGCACTATTAATGTGGTAGTAGAATGTGAGATAAAAAGTGTTTTCTAGTCCCCTGAGTAGATCTCAGTCCGTTAGTGAGCCTGAGTTGGATATTTCCCTTCTCCCGTGTCAGTTAGGCTATGGGAAAACAACAGTCTGTTAGACTTTGGCAAAATAGTTTCCCTTGAGGGCAGGCCTTGTTAGGAAGACCAGAGAACTCTGGGTGTATTCCAATATGGTTCCTCTATCCTTCCCCATACCAGAAGCAGGAGGGGATTTTTCTCTGATCTTTACAATGAGAACCCAGTGGAGCTCCTGGAAGTAAAATTCAAGAATGTGGTGATGGGGCAGGGAGGAGGGTATGGAAGCTAAGGGCCCCCTTGGATTTTTAACTCTCAAGCTATTCTACACTGAG
This sequence comes from Delphinus delphis, assembly GCF_949987515.2. Lineage (NCBI taxonomy): Eukaryota > Metazoa > Chordata > Mammalia > Artiodactyla > Delphinidae > Delphinus > Delphinus delphis. Next base: position 44,222,267 of record NC_082699.1, on the reverse strand, counting down.
CCTTGAGAAATTCATCAACTACCATTTAAAGTTTTCCTACTGAGGAGATTGGCTCAAGATGGCAGACTAGAAGGACATGCTCTCACTACCTCTTTTGAGAACACCAGAATCACAACTAACTGCTGAACAATCATCAACAAGAAGACACTGGAACTCACCAAAAAAGATACCCCACATGCAAAGACAAAGGAGAAGCCACAATGAGATGGTAGGAGGGATGCAATCACAATAAAATCAAATCCCAGAACTGCTGGGTGGGTGACTTACAAACTGGAGAACACTTATACCACAGAAGTCCACCCACTGAAGTGAAGGTTCTGAGCCCCACGTCAGGCTTCTGAACCTGGGGGGTCCGGCAACGGGAGGAAGAATTCCTAGAGAATCAGACATTGAAGGTTAGTGGGATCTGATTGTAGAACTTCAACAGAACTTGGGGAAACAGAGACTCCACTCTTGTAGGGCACACACAAAGTAGTGTGCACACTGGGACACAGGGGAAGGAGCAGTGACCCCATAGGAGATGGAACTAGACCTACTGGCTAGTGTTGGAGGGTCTCCTGCAGAGGCAGGGGGAGGCTGTACCTCACTGTGATGACAAGGACACTGGCAATAGAAGCTCTGGGAAGTACTCCTTGGTGTGAGCCCTCCCAGAGTCTGCCATTAGCGAAATCAAAGAGCCCAGGTAGGCTTGTGTTGGGTTGCCTCAGGCCAAACAACCAAGAGGGAGGGAACCCAGTTCCACCCATCAGAAGACCAGCGGATTAAAGTTTTACTGTGCTCTGCCCACCAGAGCAACAGCCAGCTCTACCCACCACCAGTCCCTCCCATCAGGAAAATTACACAAGCCCCTTAGATAGCCTCATCCACCAGAGGGCAGACAGCAGAAGCAACAAGAACAACAATCCTGCAGCCTGTGGAACAAAAACCACATTCATAGAAAAATAGACAAGATGAAAAGGCAGTGAGCTATGTACCAGATGAAGGAACAAGAAGAAACCTCAAAAAAACTAAATGAAGTGGAGAAAGGCAACCTTCCAGAAAAAGAATTCAGAATAATGATAGTGAAGATGATCCAGGACCTCAGAAAAACAATGGAGGCAAAGATGGAGAAGATACAAGAAATGTTTAACAAAGACCTAGAAGAATTAAAGAACAAACAGAGATGAACAATACAACAACTGAAATGAAAACTAAACTAGAAGGAATCAATAGCAGAATAACTGAGGCAGAAGAACGGATAAGTGACCTGGAACACAGAGTGGTGAAATTCACTGCTGCGGAAGAGAATAAAGAAAAAAGAATGAAAAGAAATGAAGACAGCCTAAGAGACCTCTGGGACAACATTAAATGCAACAACATTCGCATTACAGGGGTTCCAGTAGAACAAGAGAGAGAGAAAGGACCAGAGAAAATATTTGAAGAGATTATAATTGAAAACTTCCCTAACATGGGAAAGGAAATAGCCACCCAAGTCCAGGAAGCACAGAGAGTCCCATACAGGATAAACCAAAGGAGAAACATGCTGAGACACTTAATAATCAAATTGGCAAAAATTAAACACAAAGAAAAATTATTGAAAGCAGCAAGGGAAAAATGACAAATAGCATACAAGGGAGCTCCCATAAGGTTAACAGCTGATTTCTCAGCAGAAACTCTAGAAGCCAGAAGGGACTGGCATGATATACTTAAAGTGATAAAAGGGAAGAACCTACAACCAAGATTACCTGGCAAGGATCTCATTCAGATTCGATGGAGAAATCAAAAGCTTTACAGACAAACAAAAGGTAAGAGAATTCAGCACCACCAAACCAGATCTACAACAAATGCTAAAGGAACTTCTCTAAGTGGGAAACACAAAAGAAGAAAAGGACCTACAAAAACAAACCCAAAACAATTAAGAAAATGGTCATAGGTACACAACATACATATCACACATAGGTACACAACATACATATCACACAAAGAAAATGGTCATAGGTACACAACATACATATCACACATAGGTACACAACATACATATCACACAAAGAAAATGGTCATAGGTACACAACATACATACCACAACATACATATCAATAATTACCTTAAACCTGAATGGATTAAGTGCTCCAACCAAAAGACACAGGCTTGCCGAATGGATACACAAACAAGACCCATATATATGCTGTCTACAAGAGACCCACTTCAGACCTAGGGACACATAGAGACTGAAAGTGAGGGGATGGACAAAGATATTGCATGCAAATGGAAATCAAAAGAAAGCTGGAGTAGCAACACTCAGATAAAATAGACTAAAACAAAGAATGTTACAAGAGACAAAGAAGGAAACTACATAATGCTCAAGGGATCAATCCAAGAAGATATAACAGTTATAAATATGTATGCGCCCAACATAGGAACACCTCAATACATAAGGCAACTGCTAATAGCTATAAAAGAGGAAATTGACAGTAACACAATAATAGTGGGGGACTTTAACACCTCACGTGCACCAATGGACAGAACATCCAAACAGAAAATTAATGAGGAAACACAAGCTTTAAATGACACAATAGACCAGATAGATTTAATTGATATTTATAGGACATTCCACCAAAAAACAGCAGATTACACTTTCTTCTTCTTTTTGTAGTTATTTCTGAGATATACATTTTAAAGTAATAACTAGAATTATGACTTGTAACATTATACCAGAACATATAAGATTTTTAGAAATTTCATGTAATGTCTGAAACATTTATATTAACATATTTCCATACAAATAACCCAAAGAAAGTTTAGCACTAGTTGTCTTTTTGTTTGTATGTTTTTTTATACTGTAGGTTCTTCTTAGTCATCAATTTTATTCACATCAGTGTATACATGTCATTCCCAATCGCCCAATAGAGCACACAACAATCCCAAACCCACCGTGGTTTTCCCCCCTTGGTGTCCATACGTTTGTTCTCTACATCTCTGTCTCAACTTCTTCCCTGCAAACCGGTTCATCTGTACCATTTTTCTAGGTTCAACATACATGCATTAATATACGATACTTGTTTTTCTCTTTCTGACTTACTTCACTCTGTTTGACAGTCTCTAGATCCATCCACATTTCAACAAATGACTCAATTTCATTCCTTTATATGGCTGAGTAATATTCCATTGTTTATATGTACCACAACTTCTTTATCCATTCATCTGTCGATGGGCATTTATGTTGCTTCCATGACTTGCCTATTGTAAATAGTGCTGCAATGAACATTGGGGTGCATGTGTCTTTTGGAATTATGGTTTTCTCTGGGTATATGCCCAGTAGTGGGATTGCTGGATCATATGGTAATTCTACTTTTTGTTTGTTTGTTTGTTTTTTTCAGTATGCGGGCCTCTCACTGTTGTGGCCTCTCCTGTTGTGGAGCACAGGCTCCGGACGCACAGGCTCAGTGGCCATGGCTCACAGGCCCAGCCACTCTGCGGCATGTGGGATCTTCCTGGACCAGGGCATGAACCCATGTCCCCTGCATCGACAGGCGGACTTTCAAACCCTGCGCCACCAGGGAAGCCCTATTTTTAGTTTTTAAGGAACATCCATACTGTTCTCCATAGTGGCTGTATCAATTTACATTGCCACCAACAGTGCAATAGGGTTCCCTTTTCTCCACACCCTCGCCAGCATTTGTTGTTTGTAGATTTTCTGATGATACCCATTCTAACTGGTGTGAAGTGATACCTCATTGTAGTTTTTGCTTGTTTGTTTGTTTTGTGGTACGCGGGCCTCTCACTCTTGTGGCCTCTCCCATTGCAGAGCACAGGCTCCGGATGCGCAGGCTCAGCGCCCATGGCTCACTGGCCTAGCCGCTCCACGGCATGTGGAATCCTCCCGGACTGGGGCACAAACCTGTGCCCCCTCCATCGGCAGGCGGACTCTCAACCACTGCGCCAACAGGGTAGCCCCTCTCATTGTAGTTTTGCTTTGCATTTCTCTAATAATTAGTGATGTTGAGCAGCTTTTCATGTGCTTCTTGGCCATCTGTATGTCTTCTATGGAGAAATGTCTATTTAAGTATTCTGCCTATTTTTGAATTGAGTTGTTTGTTTCATTAATATTGAGCTGCATGAGCCATTTATATTTTTGGAGATTAATCCTTTGCCCAATGATTCATTTGCAAATATATTCTCCCATTCTGTGGGTTGCCTTTTCGTCTTGTTTATGGTTTCCTTTGCTGTGCAAAAGCTTTTAAGTTTCATTAGGTCCCATTTATTTATTTTTGTTTTTATTTCCATTACTCTAGGAGGTGGATCAAAAAAGATCTTCCTGTGATTTATGTCAAAGAGTGTTCTTCCTATGTTTTCCTCTAAGAGTTTTATAGTATCTGGTCTTACATTTAGGTCTAATCCACTTTGAGTTTATTTTTGTGTATGATGTTAGGGAGTGTTCTAATTCATTCTTTTACACGTAGCTGTCCACTTTTCCCAGCACCACTTATTGCAGACACTGTATTTTCTCCATTGTATATCCTTGCCTCCTTTGTCATAGATTAGTTGACCATAAATGTGTGGGTTTACCTCTGGGCTTTCTATCTTGTTCCATTGATCTATGTTTCTGTTTTTGTGCCAGTACCATATTGTCTTGATTACTGTAGCTTTGTAATATACTCTGAAGTTAGGGAGTCTGATTCCTCCAGCTCCGTTGTTTTCCTTCAAGACTGCTTTGGCTATTCAGAGTCTTTTGTGTCTCCACATAAATTTTAAGGTGATTTGTTCTAGTTCCATAAAAAATGCCATTGGTAATTTGATAGGGATTGCAGTGAATCTGTAGATTGCTTTCAGTAGTATAGTCATTTGCACAATATTGATTCTTCCAATCCAAGAACATGGTATGTCTCTCCATCTGTTGGTATCTTTAATTTCTTTCATCAGTGTCTTATAGGTTTCTGCGTACAGGTCTTTTGTCTCCCTAGGTAGGTTTATTCCTAGGTATTTTATTCTTTTTGTTGCCATGGTAAATGGGAGTGTTTCCTTAATTTCTTTTTCAGATTTTTCATCATTAGTGCGTAGGAATTCAAGAGATTTCTGTGCATTAATTTTGTATCCTGCAACTTTACCAGATACATTGGTTAGCTCTAGTAGTTTCCTGGTGGCATTTTTAGGATTCTCTATGTATAGTATAATGTCATCTGAGAACAGTGATAGTTTTACTTCTTCTTTTCCAATTTTTATTACTTTTATTCCTTTTTCTTTTCTGATTGCCGTAGCTAGGACTTTGAAAACTATGTTGAATAATAGTGGTAAGAGTGGACATCCTTGTCTCGTTCCTGATCTTAGAGGAAATGCTTTCAGTTTTTCACAATTGAGAATGATGTTTGCTGTGGGTTTGTCGTATATGGCCTTTATTATGTTGAGGTAGGTTCCCTCTATGCCCACTTACTGGAGAGTTTTTATTTTAAATGGGTATTGCATTTTGTCAAAATATTTTTCTGCATCTATTGAGATGATCATATGGTTTTTCTTCTTCAATTTGTTGATATGGTGTATCACATTGATTGATTTGCGTATATTGGAGAATACTTGCATCCCTGGGATAAACCCCACTTGATCATGGTGTATGATCCTTTTAATGTGTTGTTGGATTCTGTTTGCTACTACTTTGTTCTGGATTTTTGCGTCTATATTCATCAGTGATATTGGTCAGTAATTATTTTTTTTTGTCGTATCTTTGTCTGATTTTGGTATCAGGGTGAATGTGGCCTCATAGAATGAGTTTGGGAGTGTTCCTCCCTCTGCAATCTTTTGGAAGAATTTGAGAAGGATGGGTGTTGGCTCTTCTATAAATGTTTGATAGAATTCCCCTGTGAAGCCATCTGGTCCTGGACTTCTGTTTGTTGGAATATTTTTAAACACAGTTTCAAATTCTTTACTTGTGACTGGTTGGGTCATATTTTCTATTTCTTCCTGGTTCAGTCGTGGAAGGTTATACCTTTCTAAGAATTTTTCCATTTCTTCCAGGTTGTTCATTTTATTGGCATAGAGTTGCTTATAGTGGTCTCTTAGGATGATTTGTATTTATGCAGTGTCTGTTGTAACTTCTACTTTTTATTTCTAATTTTGATTTGAGTCCTCACCATCTTATTCTTGATGAGTCTGGCTAATGGTTTATCAATTTTGTTTATCTTCTCAAAGAATCAGCTTTTGGTTTCCTGGTCTTTGCTATTGTTTCCTTTGTTCCTATTTCATTTCTTTCTGCTCGGATCTTTATGATTTCTTTCCTTCTGCTAACTTGGGTTTTGTTTGTTCTTCTTTGTCTAGTTCCTTTAGGTGTATGGTTAGATTGTTTATTTGAGGTTTTTTCTTGTTTCTTGAGGTAGGCTTGTATAGCTATACACTTCCCTCTTAGAAGTGCTTTTGCTGCATCCCATAGGTTTTGGATCATTGGGTTTTCATTTTCATTTGTCTCTAGGTATTTTTTGATTTCCTCTTTGATTTATTCAGTGATCTCTTGGTTATTTAGTAACGTATTGTTTAACCTCCATGTGTTTGTGTTTTTTATGTTTTTTCCCCTCTAATTGATTTCTAATCACAAAGTGTTGTTTGTGGTCAGAAAAGATGCTTGGTATGATTTCAATTTTATTAAACTTACTGAGGCTTGATTTGTGAGCCAAGATATGATCTATCCTGGAGAATGTTCCATGCGCACTTGAGAAGAAAGTGTAATCTGCTGTTTTTGTATGGAATGTCCAATAAATATCAATTAAATCTATCTGGTCTTTTCTGTCATTTAAAGCTTCTGTTTCCGTATTTATTTTCATTTTGGATTATCTGTCCATCAGTGTAAGTGAAGTGTTAAAGTCCCCCACTATTATTGAGTTACTGTCGATTTCCTCTTTTATAGCTGTTAGCAGTGGCCTTATGTAGTCTTTATTTTAAAGCCTATTTTGTCTGATATGAGTATTGCTATTCCAGCTTTCTTTTGATTTCCATTTGCATGGAATAACTTTTTCCATCTCCTCACTTTCAGTCTGTATGTGTCCCTAGGTCTGAAGTGGGTCTCTTGTAGACAGCATATATATGGGTCTTATTTTTGTATCCATTCAGCAAGCCTGTGTCTTTTGGTTGGAGCATTTAATCCATTCACATTTAACGTAATTATTAATATGTATGTTCCTGTAACCATTTTCCTAATTGTTTTGGGTTTGTTTTTGTAGGTCCTTGTCTTCTCTTGTGTTTCCCACTTAGAGAAATTCCTTTAGCATTTGTTGTAGACCTGGTTTGGTGGTGCTTAATTGTCTTACCTTTTGCTTGTCTGTAAAGCTTTTGATTTCTCCATCGAATCTGAATGAGATCCTTGCCAGGTAATCTTGGTTGTAGGTTCTTCCCTTTTATCACTTTAAGTATATCATGCCAGTCCATTCTGGCTTCTAGAGTTTCTGCTGAGAAATCAGCTGTTAACCTTATGGGAGTTCCCTTGTATGTTATTTGTCATTTTTCCCTTGCTGCTTTCAATAATTTTTCTTTGTGTTTAATTTTTGCAAATTTGATTATTACGTGTCTCAGTGTGTTTCTCCTTGGGTTTATCCTGTATGGGACTCTATGCACTTCCTGGACTTGGGTGGCTATTTCCTTTCCTTTTCTATGGAAGTTTTCTCTGGTCCTTTCTCTCTCTCTTGTTCCCCTGTAATGCGAATGTTGTTGCGTTTAATGTTGTCCCAGAGGTCTCTTAGGCTGTCTTCATTTCTTTTCATTCTTTTTTCTTTATTCTGTACCACAGCAGGGAATTCCACCATTCTGTCTTCCAGGTCACATATCCCTTCTTCTGCTTCAGTGTTTTCTGCTATTGATTCCTTCTAGTTTAGTTTTCATTTCAGTTATTGTATTGTTCATCTCTGTTTCTTTGTTCTTTAATTCTTCTAGGTCTTTGTTAAACATTTCTTGCATTTTCTGGATCTTTGCCTCCATTGTTTTTCCAAGGTCCTGGATCATCTTCACTATCATTATTCTGAATTCTTTTTCTGGAAGGTTGCCTATCTCCACTTCATTTAGTTGTTTTTATGAGGTTTTTTCTTGTTCCTTCATCTGGTACATAGTCCTCTGCCTTTTCATCTTGTCTATCTTTCTGTGAATGTGGTTTTTGTTCCACAGGCTGCAGGATGGCAGTTCTTTTTACCTCTGTTGTCCGATTACACTTTCTTCTCTACTGCACATGGAACATTCTCCAGGATAGATCACGTCTTGGGTTACAAATCAAGCACCGGAAAATTTAAGAAAATTGAAATTATATCAAGCCTCTTTTCTGACCACAAACAACACTTTGTGATTAGAAATCAATTAGAAGGGAAAAAACGTAAAAAACACAGACATATGGAGGATAAACAATACGTTACTAGATAGCCAAGAGGTCACTGAAGGAATCAAAGAGAAAATCAAAAAATACCTAGAGACAAATGAAAATGAAAACCCAATGATCCAAAACCTATGGGATGCAGCAAAAGCGCTTCTAAGAGGGAAGTGTATAGCTATACAAGCCTACCTCAAGAAACAAGAAAGAAATTCAAATAAACAATCTAACCATACACCTAAAGGAACTAGACAAAGAAGAACAAACAAAACCCAAAGTTAGCAGAAGGAAAGAAATCATAAAGATCCAAGCAGAAAGAAATGAAATAGGAACAAAGGAAACAATAGCAAAGACCAAGAAACCAAAAGCTGATTCTTTGAGAAGATAAACAAAATTGATAAACCATTAGCCAAACTCATGAAGAAAAAGAGGGCGAGGACTCAAATCAAAATTAGAAATCAAAAAGTAGAAGTTACAACAGACACTGCATAAATACAAAGCATCCTAAGAGACCACTATAAGCAACTCTATGCCAATAAAATGAACAACCTGGAAGAAATGGAAAAATTCTTAGAAAGGTATAACCTTCCACGACTGAACCAGGAAGAAATAGAAAATATGACCCAACCAGTCACAAGTGAAGAATTTGAAACTGTGTTTAAAAATATTCCAACAAACAGAAGTCCAGGACCAGATGGCTTCACAGGGGAATTCTATCAAACATTTATAGAAGAGCCAACACCCATCCTTCTCAAATTCTTCCAAAAGATTGCAGAGGGAGGAACACTCCCAAACTCATTCTATGAGGCCACATTCACCCTGATACCAAAATCAGACAAAGATACGACAAAAAAAAATAATTACTGACCAATATCACTGATGAATATAGATGCAAAAATCCTCAGCAAAATAGTAGCAAACAGAATCCAACAACACATGAAAAGGATCATACACCATGATCAAGTGGGATTTATCCCAGGGATGCAAGGATTCTTCAATATACACAATCAATGTGAAACACTATATTAACAAGTTGAAGAATAAAAACCATATGATCATCTCAATAGATGCAGAAAAAACTTTTGATAAATTTCAACCACCATTTATGCTAAATACTCTCCGAAAATTGGCATAGAGGGAACCTACTTCAACATAATGATAGCCATATATGACAAAACCACAGCAAACATCATTCTCAATGGTGAAAAACTGAAAGCATTTCCTCTAAGATCAGGAACGAGACAAGGATGTCCACTCTTACCACTATTATTCAACATAGTTTTGGTAGTCCTAGCCATGGCAATCAGAGAAGAAAAAGAAATAAAAGTAATACAAATTGGAAAAGAACGAGTAAAACTGTCACTGTTTACATTTGACATTATACTATACATAGAGAATCCTAAAAATGCCACCAGAAAACTACAAGAGCTAATCAATGAATTTGGTAAAGTTTCAGGATACAAAATTAATGCACAGAAATCTCTTGCATTACTATACATTACTGATGAAAAATCTGAAAGAGAAATTAAGGAAACACTCCCATTTACCATTGTAACAAAAAGAATAAAATACCTAGGAATAAACCTACCTAGGGAGACAAAAGACCTGTCTGCAGAAAACTGTAAGACACTGATGAAAGAAATTAAAGCTGATACCAACAGATGGAGAGATATACCATGTTCTTAGATTGGAAAAATCAATATTGTTAAAATGACTATACTACTGAAAGCAATCTACAGATTCACTGCAGTCCCTATCAAATTACCAATGGCATTTTTAACAGAAGTACAAGAAAAAAAATCTTAAAATTTGCATGGAGATTCAAAAGACCCCCAATATCCAAAGCAGTCTTGAGGGAAGAAAGCGGAGCTGGAAGAATCAGACTCCCTGACTTCAGACTATACTACAAAGCTACAGTAATCAAGACAATATGGTGCTGGCACAAAAACAGAAATATAGATCAATGGAACAGGATAGGAAGCCCATAGATAATCCTACACACCTATGTCAACTAATCTATGACAAAGGAGGCCTGGATATATAAGCGAGAAAGACAGCCTCCTCAATAAGTCGTGCTGGGAAAACTGGGCAGCTACATGTAAAAGAATGAATTAGAACACTCCTTAATAACATACACAAAAATAAATTCACAATGCATTAGAGACCTAAATATAAGACTGGGCACTATAAAACTCTTAGAGGAAAACATGGGAAGAAATCTCTTTGTCATAAATCACAGCAATGTATTTTTTGATCCAGCTCCTAGAGTAATGGAAATAAAAACAAAAGTAAACAAATGGGACCTAATAAAACTTAAAAGCTTTTGCACAGCAAAGGAAAACATAAACAAGACCAAAAGACAACCCTCAATGGGAGAAAATATTTGCGAATGAATCATCGGACAAAGGATTAATCTCCAAACTATATAAACAGCTCATGCAGCTCAATATTAAAAAAAAAACAATCCAATCCAAAAATGGGCAGAAAACTAAATAGGCTTTTCTCCAAAGAAGACATACAGATGGCCAAGAAGCACATGAAAAGCTGCTCAACATCACTAATTATTAGAGAAATGCAAATCCAAACTACAATCAAGTATCACCTCACACCAGTTAGCATAGGCATCATTAGAAAATCTACAAACAACAAATGCTGGAAAGGGTGTGGAGAAAAGGGAACCGTCTTGCACTGTTAGTGGGAATGTACATTGATACAGCCACTATGGAGAACAGTATGGAGGTTCCTTACAAAACTAAAAGTAGAATTACCCTATGACCCAGCAATGTCACTACTGGGCATATAGCCAGAGAAAACTATAATTCAAAGAGACACATGTGCCCCAATGATCATTGCAGCACTGTTTACAATAGTCAGGTCATGGAAGCAACCTAAATGCCCATCGACAGATGAATGGATATAGAAGATGTGGTACATGTATACAATGGAATATTACTCAGCCATAAAAAGGAATGAAATTGGGTCATTTGTAGAGACATGGATGCATCTAGAGAGTGTCATACAGAGTGAAGTAAGTCAGAAAAAGAAGAACAAATATCATATATTAACGCATATATGTGGAACCTAGAATATGGTGCAGATGAACAGGTTTGCAGAGCAGAAATTGAGACACAGAAATAGAGAAAAAACATATGGATACCAAGGGGATAAAGCGGCGGGGGGGGGGGGGTCGGGGGGGTTGGCGTATGATGAATTGGGAGATTGGGATTGACATGTATACACTGATGTGTGTAAAATGGATGACTAATTAGAACCCGCTGTATAAAAAAATAAAATAAAAATTTAAATAAATAAATAAAGTTTTCCTACTGAAATTAGGTCCAGCTGCTGGCTTCTGCTCCTGGGTTTCTGCTTCTGGTAAGCTGTGATTCTGTTTCTGCCTGTCTACCTCTCCAGTTTTAGGAGCAGCAGTTTACCCTGTTACCACAGTTGTTAGTAGGGTACAAGAAGAGTTCTTGATTTTCAGTTTGTTTCGTTTTTTTCTTTTTGTGAGGGTGGTAATGATAACTTCTAAGCTCTTTACATGTCGGATGGGGACTCTGAAGCTTCATGCCAATATTTTAAAGTATTCTATAGTCAGTTTTATTCTTAAAATAAAATTAAGAATAATTAATTTCCTAATTAATTATTAATGACACAATAAATAAATATATATGTTGATGGAAATTTTTATATTATGAATATTTACATGTTCATTTTGGCTTACCCTCAAAGCATCTCACAGCATTGTTTAGTCTTACTTTTTACCACTAGGGTCAATTTCTTTATATTAGTTCTCAGGAAGTATCTTCTGACTGGTTCTACTGATTCTTCTTAACATATCTTCCGTGCACCTTCTCCTCCCCTCATCCCCCCACTGGATGACTGCCTTATTTCAGATTCTTACCACCTTGGATGTGAGTTTTAATTAGTATCTCTAAAATAGAAGTTTTTTATTTAGCATGACATACATATAAGGCCCTCCTATCTTCAGATATAAACATTGATTCAGATCAGACATTTGTTCCTCTGGGATGCTATCTTTGATATTCTTCTCTTACCCCAGATTTCTTGAACAGCTACATGAGTTATCACTCCCTCTTCTGTCCTAACACTATAGCTTGTTCATTACTCTATAATAGCACTAGTCACATTGATTGTAATTTTCTGTTTAGTTTCCGATTAAAGCTGTTAGTTGAATTTCAGCATCTTACATAGAACATCTAGAAAATAGATGTTCTTTAAAAATTTGCTGAAGAAATGAAAGAAATATCTGCATTGTAAAATCTTCAGAAGGTAAAAATCACTGCTCATCTAAGAAAGTCAATATAATGCTATTCAAAATTTTTTTCCATTGGTATTTTTGTAATTATAAATGCACAGCAATGGGTCTATGTTGTATAAAATATATTATGTTTGTTCTGACTACATCATTTTTCATATTTATGAAAATACACTTACATGTCATTGTGTCTTTCAGAGAATAAATTAATACTTATGAAATCACATTCAATCACTTACGTCACTTTAGACCTGGGTTTCTCAACCTTGGCACTGTTGACATTTTTGGCCAACTAATTCTTTGCTGTGAAGGGCTGTTCTATGCAATGGAGGATGTTTAACAATATCCCTGGCTTCTACCTACTGGTAGAAGTAGGTAGAAGTAGTGGGCTGGTAGCACCTCCCCAGTTGTGACAACCCAGACTATCTCTAGACATTGCCAAATCATCCCTAATTGAGAACTACTACTTTAGACTTTGGAATATTTTTATGTTTTACTTTTTGAAATCCCTAATTACAATGGAATCTTCAAATTCTTGTTCTCTAGCATATCGTTTTTGTATAAAGTATCACACCTGCTAACTCCATAACACTACCAACAGTGCCTTCTAATTAACGACAACTTACTTGTTTTAGTGAATATGTGTATTACATCCACTTGAATAATTTCTCCTTTTACATCATCTTTGGAAGTATAATGCCTGAAGGAGATACTCAGGCAATATTTATTGAATTAATAAAACATAAAATAAATTCCTTACTTAGATTTAATGTAACATATACTATATTTTAGGTAATCTTAAAAGTGCCATTAAATCTGTCTTGGGGGACTTCCCTGCTGGTACAGTGGTTAAGAACCTGCCTGCCAATGCAGGGGACACGGGTTCGAGCCCTGGTCTGGGAAGACTCCACATGCCACAGGACAACTGAGCCTGTGTGCCACAACTACTGAAGCCTGTGTGCCTAGAGCCCATGTTCACAATGAGAAGCCACCACAATAAGAAGCCTGTGCACCGCAATGAAGAGTAGCCCCCACTCGCCACAACTAGAGAAAGCCTACATGCAGCAATGAAGGCCCAACACAGCCAAAACCAAAACCAAACAAAACAAAAATCTGCCTTGGATTTGTACAAATAACTAAATAAATTCTAACTGTGCTATATGTTTACATCTGATATGCTGCTTGCTTTTGTCAAGAAGCATAAAGAAAAGACAATTACTTTTTTTTTTTTTTTTTTTTTTGCGGTACATGGGCCTCTCACTGTTGTGGCCTCTCACGTTGTGGAGCACAGGCTCCGGATGCACAGGCTCAGCGGCCATGGCTCACAGGCCCAACTGCTCTGCGGCATGTGGGATCTTCCCGGACTGGGGCACGAACACATGTCCCCTGCATTGGCAGGCGGACTCTCAACCACTGCATCACCAGGGAAGCCCGATAATTACTTTTGGAAGTCTTAGTGTGTATATGTTAATCCCAAACTCCTAATTTATTCCCACACCCCTCCTTTCCACTTTGGTAACCATAAGTGTGTTTTCAGAGTCTGTGAATCTCTTTCTGTTTTGTAAATAAGTTCATTTGTATCATTTTTTTAGATCCACATATAAGTGATATCATATTTGTCTTCCTCTGACTTACTTCACTTAGTATGATAATCTCTAGGTCCATCCATATTGCTGCAAATGACATTATTTCATTTTTATGGCTGAGTAATATTCCATTGTATATATGTACCACATCCTCTTTATCCATTCGTCTGTCGATGTACATTTAGCTTACTTCCATGTCTTAGCTATTGTAAATAGTGCTGCAATGAACATTGGGGTGCATGTGTCTTTTTGAATTATGGTTTTCTTTGGATATATGCTCAGGAGTGGGACTGCTGGATCATATGGTAGTTCTATTTTTAGTTTTTTAAGGTACCTTTATACTGTTCTACACAGTGGTTGTACCAATTTACATTCCCTCCAACAGTGTAGGAGGATTCCCTTTTCTCCACACCATCTCCAGCATTTATTGTTTGTAGGCTTTATGATGATGGCCATTCTGACTGGTCTGAGATGGTACCTCATTGTAGTTTTGACTTGCATTTCTCTAATAATTAGTGATGTTGAACATCTTTTCATGTGCCTTTTGGCCACCTGTATGTCTTCTTTGGAGAAGTGTCTATTTATGTCTTCTGCCCATTTTTAATTGGGTTGTTTGTTTTTTTGATATTGAGCTGCATGAGCTGTTTGTATATTTGGGAGATTAATCCCTTGTTGGTCGCTTCATTTGCAGATATTTTCTACCATTACGTGGGTTATCTTTTCGTTTTGATTATGGTTTCTTTTTCTGTGCTAAAAGCTTTTAAGTTTAATTGGGTACCATTTGTTTATTTTTGTTTTATTTTCATTAAGAGGTGGATTCAAAAAGATATTGCTGCAGTTTATGTCAAAGAGTGTTCTAGCTATGTTTTCCTCTAAGAGTTTAATAATATTCAGTCTTACATTTAGGTCTTTAATCCATTTTGAGTTTATTTTTGTGTATTGTGTTAAAGAATGTTATAATTTTATTCTTTTACATGTACCTGTCTGGTTTTCCCAGCACCACTTATTGAAGAGACTGTCTTTTCTCCATTGTATATTCTTGCCTCCTTTGTTATAGGTTAATTTACCATAGGTACATGAGTTTATTTCTAGGCTTTCTATCCTTTTCCATTGATCTACATTTCTATTTTTGTGCCAGTACCATAATGTTTTTGGTGGTTTTTTTTGTTTGTTTGTTTTTTCTGCAGTACGCGGACCTCTCACTGCTGTGGCCTCTCCCGTTGCGGAGCACAGGCTCTGGATGCGCAGGCTCAGCGGCCATGGCTCATGGGCCCAGCTGCTCTGCGGCATGTGGGATCCTCCTGGACTGGGGCATGAACCCGTGTTCCCTGCATCGGCAGGTGGACCCTCAACCAGTGCACCACCAGGGAAGCCCTACCATACTGTTTTGATAACTGTAGTTTTGTAGTATACTCTGGAGTCAGGGCGCCTGATCCCTCCAGTCCTGTTTTTCTTTCCCAGGAAGGGACTCCATTCTTAAAGCCATGCAAAAAATCTCACAGGCTCTGAGTTCCACCATGGAGGCAGTAGTTTGAAAGGAGCCTGTGTCCAACCCATTTATTGATCATGGACAACATCCTGGAGAGGCAGGAGTTGGCTCGGACTCCCCTTGGGGATGGAAACATGGCAGCAGCCATTTGGTGGTAATCATTTTACTGCAATAACAATGGTGATGGCAAATGCCACTTTGGAATAATCCCTCTAGCCTAGTAGCACTGGATGCTAACATGTCCACCAGCAGGATGGCACCAGTATCAAGTCCCCCCAAGGCCAAGCAGTCAACCACACAGGGACCCAGCACTGCCCACCAGCAGGCCGGTACCAGCCTCAACTCCCCTCAGGCCATGTAGATAGCTGCATGAGGACCAGGTTCTGACCTCCAGTAGGCCAACAGCCTCTTCAAAAGACACAGACTCAGCCAGCTGAGCCAGGGTCCAGCCCTGCCTATGAGGACACCCAGCGTAGTCAGCCCCACTGCAACCTAAGGGCACACACAGCCCACATCATGGGCTCTTCTAGAGCATATAACTGATGACCAGAGGGGAGCATTCTGCTGGGCCCCATAGGACCACTTCTACATAAGACCACTTCTCCAATATTGGGAAATATAACTGACCAACCTAAAAATAGAAATAAACAGAGAGGATTGGGAAAAATGAGGAGACAGAGGAATATCTTCCAAAAGGAGGAACAAGACATAACCTCAGAAAAAGAACTATATGAGGTGATGATAAGCAATCCACCCAATATAGAATTCAAGGTAATGATCATAAAATTGCCTACCAAACTTGGGAAAAGAATGGAAAACACAGTGGGATTTTCAAAGAAGAGAAATTATGAAGAAGAATCTAACAGAACCAAAAAATACAATAAGTGAAAAAAATACACTAGAAGTCAACAGTAGATTAGATGATACAGAAGAAAGAATCAGCAAACTGGAAGACAGAGTGGTGGAAATCACCCAAGGTGAACAGAAAAAAGAATTTTTAAAACTGAGGATAGTTTAAGAGATGTCTGGGACAACATCACGTGTACTAACATTTGCATTATAAGTGTGCATAAAGAGAATAGAGAAAGAGAAAGGGGCAGAGAACTTCTATGAAGATATATAATGGTAAACTTCCCTAACCTGGGGAAGGAAACAGATATCCAAGTCCAGGAAGTCCAGAGAGTTTCAAACAAAATGAAACCAAAGAGATCTACACTAAGACAAGTTGTAATCAGAATGGCAAAAATGAAAGAGAATTTTTGAAACAACAAGGAAAAAGCAACTAGTTATGAATAAGGGAACTCCCATAAGACTCTCAGCTGACTTTTAAGCAGGAACTTTGCAGGCTATAATGGAGAGACATGATATTTAAAATGATGAAAGGCAAAAAAATCTACAACCAAGTATACTTTAACTGGCAAGGCTTTCATTTAGATTTAAAAGAAAGATAAAGAGTTTCATAATAGAAACCTAAAAGAGTTCAGTACCACTAAACCAACTTTACAAGAAATGTTAAAGAGACCTCTCTAAGTGGAAAAGAAAAGGCCACAACTAGAAATATGAAAATTACAAACACACAATATCATTAGTAAAGGCAAACATACAGTAAAGGGACTAGATCTGCAATTTATAAGGTAGTAGGAAGGTTAAAAGACAGTAGTAAAATTGTCTACATCCACAATAAGTAGTTCAGGGATGCACACATAAACCTCATGGTAATCACAAACCAAAAATATGTAATAGATATACCAGAAAAAGAAAGGAATCCAAACATAACACTAAAGATAGTCATCAAATCACAAGGAAAGAGAGCAAAAACAATCCTAAAACAAATAAAATGGCAATAAGGATGTCAAAAATTACTTTAAATGTAAATGGACTAAATGTTCCAATCAAAAGCCATAGAGTGGCTGAATGGATACAAGAAAACAAGACGCACATAAATGCTGCCTATAAGAGACTCACTTAGATCAAAAGACACACATAAACTGAAAGTGAGGGGATGGAAAAATATTCCATTCAAATGGAAACGAAAAGAAAGCTGGGGTAGCAATACTTATATCAGACAAAATAGACCTTAAAACAGAGTCTGTAACAAGAGACAAGGACATTACATAATGATAAAGGGACCAACCCAACAATAAGATATAATAATTGTAAATATATATGCACCCAACACAGGAACACCTAAATATATAAAGCAAATATTAACAGACATAAGGGGAGAAATTGAGAGTAGCGTAATAATAGCAGGCAACTTTAACTCCACTAACAAAAATGTACAGATCAACCAAACAGATTGTCAATAATGAAACACTGACCTTAAATGACACATGATATCAGATGGACTTAATAGATATATAGAACATCCCACCCAAAAGGTGCAGAATACATTCTTCTCAAGTGCATATGGAATATTCTCCAGGATAAATCACATGATAGGCCACAAAACAAGTCTCAATAAACTTAAGAAAATTGAAATACTATCAAGCATCTTTTCCAACAACTGTATGAGACTAGAAATCAACTACAAGGAAAAAATGCAAAAATAAAGCAAAACAAAACATGTGGAGGCTAAGCAATGGGTCACTGAAGAAACAAAAGAGGAAATATTTTTTAAATGCCTGGAGTCAATGAAAATAGAAACACAATGACCAAACATCTATAGGACACAGCAAATGTAGTTCTAAGATGGAAGTTTATAGCAATACAAGCCTACCTCAGGAAACAACAAACATGTCAAATAATTAACCTGACCTTATGCCTAAAGGAACTACAAGATGAACAAATGAAACCCAAGATTAGTAGAAGGAGAAAATAATGAAGATCAGAGCAGAAATAAATAAAATAGAAACTTTAAAAATCTATAATTGGGCGATTGAGATTGACATGTATACACTGATGTGTATAAAATTGATGACTAATAAGAACCTGCTGTATAAAACAAATAAAAAGAACTGTAGAAAAAATTGATTAAATTAAGAGCTGATTCTTTGGGGGAAAAATTGACAAATCTTTAGCTAGACTGACCAAGAAAAAGAGAGGATTTAAATAAATAAAGTTAGAGATGAAAGAAGTTACAACTGATACTGCAGAAATACAAGGAATCATAAGAGACTACTATAAACAAGTTCATGTCAAAAAATTGGATAACCTAGAAGAAATAGATAAACTCCTATAAATGTACAATCTTCCAAGACTCAGGAATAAATAGAAAATATGAATAGATTGATTACTAGTAAGGAGGTTGAAACAGTAATAAAAATTCTCCCAACAAAGAAAATCCCCAGACTAGATGACTTCACTGGTGAATTCCACAAAACACTCAAAGAAGAGTTAACATCTATCCTCAATCTGTTCCAAAAAAATTGAAGCAGAAGGAACACATCCAAGTACATTTTACAAAGCAAGCATTACCCTGATACCAAAAGGACCAAAAAAGAAAATTACAGGCCAATATCCTTGCTGAACATAGATGCAAAAATCCTCAACAAAATATTAATAAACCAAATCCAACAATACATTAAAACAATCATACACCATGACCAAGTGGGATTTATTCTAAGGATGCAAGGATGGCTCAACATCTGCAAATCAATCAACATGGTACATCACATTAACAAAATGAAGAATAAAAATCATATCATCTCAATAGATGTAGAAAAAATATTTGACAAAATTCAACATCCATTTATGATTAAAAAAAAAAACACTCAACAAAGTGGGTATAGTGGGTACATACCTCGGCATTATAAAGACCATATGTGACAAATCCACAGCCAACATACTCACAACAGTTTCACAACAACTGTGAAAAGCTGAAAGCATTTCCTCTAAGATCAGGACCAAGACAAGGATACCCACTATCACTACTTTTATTCAATCTTGTAGTGGAGGTTCTAGCCATAGCAATTAGGTAAGAGAAAGAAATAAAGGAATCCAAATTGGAAAGGAAGAAGTAAAACTTTCTCTCTTTGCCTATGGCATGATACTATATATAGAAAACCCTAAACAGTCCACCAAAAAAAAAAAAAGAAAGAAAAATGTTGTAACTAGTGAATTTAATAAAGTCACGGGATACAATATCAATATACAGAAATCTCTTATTTTTCCATAAACTAATAAATAACTTTCAGAAAGAGAAATTAAGAAAACAATCCCTTTTACAATTGCATCAAAAATAATAAAATACCTAGGAATAAATTTAAGCAAGGAGGTAAAGGACATGTTCACTGAAAACTATACAACACTGCTGAAAGAAATTGAAGAAGACACAAATAAATGGAAAAATATTGTGCTTATGCATTGGAAGAATTAATATTGTTAAAATGTCCATAGTACCTAAAACAGTCTACAGATTCAGTGTACTCCCTATCAAAATTCCAATGGCATATTTCACAGAACTAGAACAAATAATCCTAAAATCTGTGTGGAACCACAAAAGACCCAAATAGCCAAAACAATCTTGAGAATAAAGAACTAAACAGGAGGCATCATGCTCCCTGATTTCAAGCTATACTACAAAGCTACAATAATCAAAACAAGATGGTACTCTCACAAAAACAGACACACAGATCAATGGAACAGAATAGAGAGTCCAGATATAAATCCACACATATATGGACAATTAATTTACAACAAGGGAAGTAAGAATATACAATGACAAAAAAACAGCCTTTTCAATAAATAGTGTTGGGAAAACTGGATCACTATCTTATACCACATACAAGAATTAACTCAAAATGAATTAAAGTATTGAATGTAAGACCTAAAATCATAAAATTCCTAGAAGAAAACAGGCAGTATCTTCTTTGACATCAATCTTAGCATGTTTTTGTGGACCTGACTCCACAATCTACTTAAAGAGAGAAGATATTTGTAAATCATATATTTGATAAGGGGTTAATATCCAAAATATATGAAGAATTCATACAATTCAACAAAAAAGGCAAACAACATGATTTTAAAATAGGCAGAGGACCTGAATTGACATTTTTCCAAAGAAGACATACAGATGACCAACAGGCACATGGAAAGATGTTCAACATTACTAATTATTAGGGAAATGCAAATCAAAACCACAATGAAGTATCACCTCACACCAATAGAATGGCTATTACCAAAAAGACAAGAAATAACACATGTTGGAGAGGATGTGGAGAAAAGGGAACTCTTATACACTGTTGGTGGGACTGTAGATTGGTGCAGCTACTATGGAAAACAGTATGGAGATTCCTCAAAAGATTATGAATATAACTACTGTATGACCCCACTATTCCACTTCTAGGTATATATCTGAAGAATATGAAAACACTAATTTGAAAAATATATTCCCTATGTTCATTGCAGCATTATTTACAATAGCCAAGAAATGGAAAAAAACCAAAGTATCCATCGATGGATGAATGGATAAAGAAGATATGGTGTATATTTATATATACACAATGGAATACTATTCAGCCATAAAAGAATGAAATTCTGCCATTTGAGACAACATGGATGGACCTTGAATGTATTAAGTGAAATAAGTCAGACAAAGACAGATACCATATGATTTCACTCATATGTGGAACCAAAAAGAAACAATGAGCAAACAAAATAAAACAAAAACAACTCATAGATACAGAGAACAGATTAACAGTTACCAAAGGGAAAGGGGATTGGAAGGTGGGCAAAGTGGGTGAAGGGGATCAACTGTATGGTGATGGATGGCAACTAGACTTGTGATGGTGATCACTTTGTAGTATATATCAACATTAAATTAAAATTCTGTACACCTAAATCATATAATTTTTTAAAAGTTTATAAAATTCTACACCGTTTTCTCTTCCAGAGTCAGTTGCCTAAGGTGTAGGCCTGACCTGAAATAGCTATTATTTTAGAAACATCTTCTTTAAAGTAATTTTTATAAAACTAATGTGTATGTGCTCCTTTTTTAAAAAAAAAATCAACAGTATATCATGTTAAGTGGTAATCAACCTTCTCAAACCCACTGTGATACTTTGCTGTTTCCCAACATCTATCTAACACATTACTCTTAATAATGGAATCACCAAGTTTTAGCTGTGCCCATGACTACCTAACTGGAATTAATTGTCATTTCCCAGTCTCCCTTGAAGTAGATATGGCCATTTGACCAATGTCAGGCCAAGGGTATCTAATAAAAGTGTGAAATATCCATTCAAGTCTTTTAAGAATGAAAATGCTTGCCAACCATTTTCTCTTTCCTCTTTTTGTAAGCTGGATCACAATTATAGTGCTGGCTGACAAGGTCCCACCGTATAGATGGGGCAACTTCCTAAGGAATTATATAGCCTGTGTCTCTGGATGACCTCGTGAAGAAGAGATGCCTTGCTCTGGACTGTTAGGTGAGAGAAAAATCCCTATCTCATTTGAGTAACTTTATTTTGTGCCTTTTTATTATAGCAGCTTATACTTTACCTTAAGTGATACAAAAACTGCTACCAAGAGTAGAGTACTGCCATAACAAAAACCTAAAATATGTGACATTGATTAATCAGTCACTATGCAGCAAGGAAACATATAATGGAAGGTTAGAAAGGTGGTTACATTTGTAATGTCATAGAAGAATATTTGGTGAACCTGTTACTGCTGATAACGTGGAGAGCCGACCATGTGCTTGTTGTACCCATAGTTTTCTAAAGGAAGTGGTCCAAAAAACAAAACAAAACAAAAAGATAGAATGTTGGTGTGTGTTTATGTGTTAACTGTTCCATGCTGCTTTTAGCAAGGTATCATGAGAGATATATCAGGCAAGAATTAACCCATTTACAAGTAAAAATGAAAACTAAGGGAGTCACATTCTCTGACTGTGGCTTACAATTTAAACTAATATAACATCTAATAATTTGGACCCTCAAAGCTGGGAAAGTCAACTGCAGCTATGCCTCATAAAGTAGAGACTTTGGTCAGTACCATTTTCAAAAATTGCTCATTAAGACTTCTCATGTGGACTGTGGTGGCCCTGTAGATGTGATGCCTTCCTAATCCAGCCTGTTGTTTTAGATGACCTTAAAATAGCCACCGTTAAAATAACAGAGAATTAAATTTGCTAAGCACAGAAGTGAATAAATAAGAGAGTTAGAAGGCTTAAGAACCATGACAAGAAGAAATTTTGACATGGAACCAACTGGTAGTAAATAGATAGAAAGCTTACTAAATTTTGATGGAATTGTATTCTCAACAAAACCACAAATCTGGCCTGAAAATGCCAGTAATTTTTCAGTCTATAAAACAACCACCAGCCCCCAAACTTGCATTAGAAAGCAGGCTGTGAAATTTATACAACCTCCAAAGAGGCCCACTTTCCAATTCCAACTTCAGATGTGGCCTAGAGGAAAATAGATAAGGAAATTTGTCTCAGAAGGCAAAGTCACAAGCCCCAGAGGACTAGAGACAAGGGAGTTTCTCCCATAGAATAGAATCAGGATCTAACGAAGTGTCTTAGTTCAGGCTTCTATAATAGAATACCATTGACTGGCTAGCTTGTAAACAACAGAAATTTATTTCTGCCAGTTCTGGAGGCTGAGAAGTCCAAGATTAAGGCACCAGCAGCTTCTATGTCTGGTGAGAACCCACTTTTGGTATATAAATAACTGTCTTCTTGCTCTTTGTGCACATGGCAGAAAGGAGAAGGGAGCTTTTGGGGGTCTATTTTGTAAAGGCACTAATACCATTTATTAGGACTCTAGCCTCATGACCTAATAATCTCCCAAAGGCCCTACTCCTGTACCATCACACTGGGAATTAAGTTTTCAAAGTATAAATTTGGGGGGGGACATAAATACCCAGTCAATTGCACAAGGTATCTTCACATTTCTAGCCAAGAAGATGAATTGTGACTACTATGTATTGCCCTTTCAAACCATCATAATTATACTGTTTCTTTTCTATGCTCTGGTTTATATGTCAATATTATCCAAATAGCTTTCTCCCTTATAAATATTGTTAAAACCTCTGGTCCACAGATGAATTCCTTTCCAATCCTTAATACTATTATATGCTTATTCTCTTTGACCTTACTATTATATGTTTATTCTCTTTGACCTTCTTTATTATCCTATCTGTAGGAATTTCAGAAGATGTTAGAAAGCATATACTTAGTTTTGACGTCTCAAATATGGTAAAAAAAAAAGTTTAAGAAAAGTTTAGCAACTTTTTAAAAATTACTTGTTGATAGGGTAGGACTTGTAGAATGGCTGAGTGAGAAGTTTAGCAAATCATCTCACCAAAAAGAAACAATAAAACTGGACAAAATTGTCAAAACAACTACTTCAGATTCTAGAAATTGAAAAAAGATATATAATAAATTGAGAAACATTATTCAGGAAAAACTACTGAACCTCAAGAGGAATAGTTGGGAGTTTGTGGAATTTTGATCTAAGCCTGCTTCCATTCTGCCAATCCTGTTCCATAATGTAGTAGTTCTACTAGGGTGGGACAGTCCATAGGACCAGCAACCTTGCTGCCAGAGGGCAGTGATTTGATTTAGATTGGAATGTAGAAAAACTCATTCCCAGGAGTTTTGTCAATACAGTGGAATAATCCAAGAACAAGAGCAAACATCCAGGAAGGCCAATCTCATAGCTTGACTGAGGTCATGCCACTGTTTGTGGCAAGCAACATACTAGCATACCAGCCAGAAATATAATAAAAATCAGAATTAGAGAGCCATGATGGCCATTGATAAAATTTTACATATTCCTGGTGGTTTGGAAGCTGGCGGGCTTGTAGAAGGCTGCACACATGCTCAAGAGAGATCAGAAAGAACCCTAGCTAAATACCCATCTCTAGTTGAATATGAGGCCTGTTTACTCAGAAAGTAAGAGTTGGAGCAAACTTAGAGGCTAAGTAAACTTTGAATGCAGTCCCTAAACCACACTTTGATGCATCAGAAACGAGTGGAAAACTTACTAGCTCAAAGTATTGAAGTGCAACTTCTGACCAGTCATTGGCTGACCACTAAGTTGTGCTGACCCAGTGGTGACCTCTAGGAAGCAAAGCATAAATGTAAAAACAATGAGCAGAGACATAAGTAGCTTCACACTGCAGGGGAGATAACCTCTATAGAATTAGACCAGGTAAATCACTAAGCAATTAACAAACAGAACAAAAACAAACCCCTGGGATAGGGGGTGAATTGCAATGCAGAGATTCTACAATATATTATCTAAAATGTCAAGTTTTCAACAAAAAGTACAAGAGATGCAAAGAAAAAGGAAAGTATAACCTCTACAAAGGAAGAAAACTAGTCAATAGAAACTGTCTCTAAGAGGACCCAGGTATTAGACCTACAGACTAAGACTTTAATCAGCTATTATAAACATGCTTAAATAAC
This sequence comes from Delphinus delphis, assembly GCF_949987515.2. Classification (NCBI taxonomy): domain Eukaryota; kingdom Metazoa; phylum Chordata; class Mammalia; order Artiodactyla; family Delphinidae; genus Delphinus; species Delphinus delphis. The sequence continues at coordinate 44,197,244 of NC_082699.1, read as the reverse complement.
TAAAGGAAACTTTAAATAAGTAAAGGAAGGACTGCTGACAATACTTCATTAAATAAAGAATATCAATAAAAAGAAAAAAAAATTTAATGGAAATTCAGGGAGTTGAAAATGTCAGAAAAGAAAAATTCACTAGGGGAGTTCAACAGCAGATCTGTGCTGGCAGAGAAAAGAATCAATGAACTTGAAGATAGATCAATAGAGATTAGTCAATCATAAGGATAGAAAGCAAAAAAGAATGAAAACAAACTACCAGAGTCTCAGGGAACTGTGGAACACCATCAAGTATACAACATACATAAAAGGAGCCACCAAAAGGAAGAAGAGAAAAGTGCAGAAAAACAATTTAAGAAATAATGGCCACTTTAAAGAAGAAAGACTTGGAGCTGAACAAAGATGGCAGAGTGGTAGGACGTCCTCTCACTTACTCTTGTGAGAACACCAGAATCACAAATAGCTGCTGGACAATCATCGACAGGAAGACACTGGAACTCACCAAAAAAGATACCCCACAACCAAAGACAAAGCAGAAGCCACAATGAGATGGTAGGAGGGGTGCAATCACAGCAAAATCAAATCCCATAACTGCTGGGTCAGTGACTCACAGACTGGAGAACACTTGTACCACAGAAGTCCACCCACTGGAGTGAAGGTTCTGAGCCCCACGTGAGGCTTCCCAACCTGGGGGTCTGGCAACGGGAGGAGGAATTCCTAGAGAATCAGACTTTGAAGGCTAATGGGATTTGATTTCAGGACTTTGACAGGACTGGGAGAAAAAGAGACTCCACTCTTGGAGGGCACACACAAAATAGTGTGTGCATCAGGACTCAGGGTAAGGAGCAGTGACCCCAGGGGAGATTGAAGCAGACCTACCTGCTAGTGTTGGAGGGTCTCCTGCAGAGGCTGGGGGTGGCTGTGGCTCACCGTGGGGAAAAGGACACTGGCAGCAGAAGTTCTGGGAAGTACTCCTTTGCTTGAGCCCTCCCAGAGTCTGCCACTAGCCCCACCAAAGAGCCCAGGTAGGATCCAGGGTTGTGTTGCCTCATGCCAAACAACCAACAGGGCAGGAACCTGGCCCCACCCATCAGAGGTCAAATGGATTAAAATATTACAGAGCTCTGCCCACCAGAGCAACACCCAGCTCTACCCTCCACCAGTCCCTCCCATCAGGAAACCTGCACAAGCCTCTTAGATAGCCTCATCCACCACATGGCAGACAGCAGAAGCAACAAGAACTACCATCCTGCAGCCTGTGGAACAAAAACCACATTCATAGAAAGATAGAAAGATGAAAACGCAGAGAGCTATGTACCAGATGAAGGAACAAGAAAAAAATCCCAGAAAAACAACTAAATGAAGTGGAGATAGGGAACCTTCCAGAAAAAGAATTCAGAATAATGATAATGAAGATGATCCTGGACCTCAGAAAAACAATGGAGGCAAAGAGCAAGAAGGTGGAAAAATGTTTAACAAAGACCTAGAAGAACTAAAGACCAAACAAACAGAGATGAACAATACAATAACTGAAATGAAAACTACACTAGAAGGAATCAAGAGCCGAATAACAGGCAGCAGAATGGATAAGTGACCTGGAAGACAGAATGGTGGAATTCAATTCTGTGGAACAGAATAAAGAAAAAAGAATGAAAAGAAATGAAGACAGCCTAAGAGACCTCTGGGACAACATTAAACGCAACAACATTCGCATTATAGCGGTCCCAGAAGGAGAAGAGAGAGAGAATCTACAGATTCAATGCGATCCCTGTCAAATTACCAATGGCAATTTTTACAGAACTAGAATGAAAAATCTTAAAATTTTTAAGAAGCACATGAGAAGCCGCTAACATCACTAATTATTAGAGAAATGCAAATCACAACTACAATGATGTATCACCTCACTCCAGTTAGAATGGGCTTTATCAGAAAATCTGCAAACAACAAATGCTGGCAAGGGTGTGGAGAAAATGGTACCCTCTTGCAGTGTTGGTGGGAGTGTAAACTGATACAGCCACTATAGAGAACAGTATGGAGGTTCCTTAAAAAACTAAGAATAGAATTACCATATGATCCAGCAATCCCACTACTGGGCATATACCCAGAGAAAACCATAATTCAAAAAGACACATTCACCCCAACGTTCATTGCAGCACTATTTACGATAGCCAGGAATGGAAGCAACCTAAATGCCCATCGACAGATGAATGAATAAAGAAGATGTGGTGCATATATACAATGGAATATCATTCAGCCATAAAAAGGAACGAAATTAGGTCATTTGTTGAGATGTGGATGGATCTATAGACTGTCATACAGAATGAAGTAAGTCAGAAAGAGAAAAACAAATATCATATGTTAATGCATATATGTGTAACTTAGAAAAATGGTACAGATGAACCAGTTTGCAGGGCAGAAATTGAGACACAGATGTAGAGAACAAACGTATGGACACCAAGGTGGGAAAGCTGCGGGTGGGTGGGGGTGGGAGTGTGATGAATTGGGAGATTGGGATTGACATGTATACACTGATGTGTGTAAAATTGATGACTAATAAGGACCTGCTGTATAAAAAAAAAGGGGGGAAGAAGAAAGCCTAAAATGACACATTAGACCAGTGGACTTAATAGATATCTTCAGGACATTCCATCCAAGTGCAGCAGAATACACTTTCATCTCAAGTGCACAGGGAACAGTCTCCAGGATAGATCACATCCTGGGTCACAAATCAACCCTTGGTAAATCTAAGAAAACTGAAATAGTATCAAGCATCTTTTCTGACCAGAACCCTATGAGAATAGATATCAATTACAGGAAAAATTCCTTTAAAAAAAACAACAGAATTTCCAAAGCAATCCTAAAGAAAAAGAACAAAGTAAGAGGCATAACCCTCCCAGATTTCAGACAATGCTACAAAGCTATAGTAATCAAAATGGCATGGTATAGAGAGCCCAGAAATAAACCCACACACCTATGGTCAATTAATCTTTGACAAAGGAGGCCAGGATATACAATGGGAAGAAGACAGTCTCTTCAGCAAGTGGTGTTGGGAAAGTTGGACATTCGCATGTAAACCAGTGAAGTTAGAACACAGCCTCACACCATACACAAAAATTAACTCAAAATGGTTTAAAGACTTAAACATAAGGCATGACACCATAAAGCTCCCTAGAAGTGATCTTAGGCAAAACATTCTCTGATATAAATTGTACCAATGTTTTCTTAGGTCACTCTCCTAAGGCAATAGAAGTAAAAACAAAAATAAACAAATGGGACCTAATCAAACTGACAAGCTTTTGTATGGCAAAGGAAACCATAAACAAAACAAAAATACAACCTATGGAATGGGAGAAAATATTTGCAAACGATGCGACCAACAAGGGCTTCATTTCCAAAATATACAAACAGCACCTACAACTCAACAACAACAAAACAAACAACCCAATCAAAAAAATGGACAGAAGACCTAAATAGACATTTGTCCAAAGAAGAAATACAGATAGCCAATAGTCACATGAAAAGATGCTCAACATTGCTAATTATTAGAGAAATGCAAATCAAAACTACAATGAGGTTGCTTCCATGTCCTGGCTATTGTAAATAGTGCTGCAATTAACATTGGGATGCATGTGTCTTTTTGAATTATGGTTTTCTCTGAGTATATGCCCAGTAGTGATATTGCTGGGTTACATGGTAGTTCTATATTTAGTTTTTTAAGGAACCTCCATAGTTCTCCATAGTGGCTGTATCAATTTACATTCCCACCAGCAGTGTAGGAGGGTTCCCTTTTCTCCACACTGTCTCCAACATTTATTGTTTGTAGATTTTATGATGTCCATCAACAGAGTAATGGATAAAGAAGATGTGGTACATATGTACAATAGAATATTACTCAGCCATAAAAAGGAACAAAATTGGGTCATTTGTAGAGATGTGGATGGACCTAGAGTCTGTCATACAGAGTGAAGTAAGTCAGAAAAACAAATATCATATATTAACACATATATGTGGAATCTGAAAAAATTGGTATAGACGATCTTATTTACAAAGCAGAAGTAGAGACACACATAGAGAACAAACGTATGGATAGCATGGGGGAAGAGGGGTGGTGGGATGAATTGGGAGATTGGGATTGACATATATACACTACTGATACTATGTATAAAGTAGATAACGAATGAGAACCTACTGTATAGCTCAGGGAATTCTATTCAATGCTCTGTGGTGACCTAAATGGGAAGGAAATCCAAAAAACAGGGGATATATGTATATGTATATCTGCTTCAGTTTGCTATACAGTAGAAACTAACACAACACTGTAGAGCAACTATACTGCAATAAAAATTTTAGAAGAACAAACAAAAAATCTAGAATGAAGTACCACCTCACACTGGTCTGAATGACCATCACTAAAAAGTCTACAGATAACAAGTGCTGGAGAGGATGTGGGGAAAAGGGAACTCTCCTACACTGTTTGTGGGAATGTAAATTGGTGCAGCCATTATGGAAAACAGTATGGAGGTTCCTCAAAAAAATAAAAATAGAATTACCATATGATCCAGCAATCCCACTCCTGGGCAAAAATCCAAACAAAACTCAAATTCAAAAAAATACATGCATCCTATATGCATAGCAACACTATTCACAATAGCCAAGACATGGAAACAACCTAAATGTCCATCAACAGATGAATGGATAAAGAAGCTGTGGTATATATATGCAATGGAATACTACTCAGCATAAAAAGAACCCAATAATGCCATTTGCAGCAACATGGATGGAACCAGAGATGACCATAATAAGTGAAGTAAGTCAGAAAGAGAAAGACAAATACCATATGATATCACTTATATGTGGAATCTAAAATATGACACAAATGAAGCTATCTACAAAACAAAAACAGACTTGCAGACAGAGAGAACAGATTTGTGGTTGCCAAGGGGAAGGGGGTGGAGGAGGGATGGAGTTGGAGTTTGGAATTAGCAGGTGTAAGCTAATATATATAGAATGAATAAATAACAAGATTCTACTGTATAGCACAGGGAACTATATTCAGTATTCTATGATGAACCATAATGGAAAAGAATATTTTAAAAAGGATATATATGTATAATTGAATCACTTTGCTGTATAACAGAAATTAACACAACATTGTAAATCTACTATAGCTCAATTAAAAATAAATTAATTGAATGTGTGTGGTCAAAATACTGAACATGCTTAGTTGGGAGCCCTTATTAGTTATTCACATATAGATTCTATAAATAAACATAAACCCACCTATACAGTTTCCATCATAAAACTACTGAAATTGGCTCCTTCCACTACATGAGGACAAAGCAAGAAGTGAGTTCTTACCAGACACTGAATGTCTTGATTTTGGACTTCCCAGCCTCCAGAGTTGTACCTTGCAATACTCTGAGGAGAGAACCTAGCCAGGCCATGCTGTATTTCTGACCTACAGAACTTAGCTCTAAAGAAATCTCAGAGAGGGAGACCTTCAAGATGGCAGAGGAGTAAGATGTGGCAATCACCTTCCTCCCCACAAATACATCAGAAATACATCTACATGTGGAACAACCCCTACAAAATACCTACTGAATGCTGGCAGAAGACCTCAGACTTCCCCAAAGCTGTGTGGCTGACAGGGTCTTCATGCTCTGGCCAGGTGTCAGGCCAGTGACTCTGAGGTGGGAGAGCTGAGTTCAGGACATTGGTCCACCAGAGACCTCCTGGCTCCACATAATATCAAATGGCAAAAGCTCTCCAAGAGATCTCCATCTGAACGCTAAGACCCAGCTCCACTCAATGAGCAGCAAGCTACAGTGCTGGACACCCTATGCCAAACAACTAGCAAGACAGGAACACAACCCCACAAATTAGCAGAGAGGTTGCCTAAAATCATAATAAGGTCACAGACACCCCAAAACAAAAAACCGGACGAGGTCCTGCCCACCAGAAAGACAAGATCCAGTCTCATGCACCAGAACACAGGCACTAGTCCCCTCTACCAGAAAGCCTGAACAACCCACTGAACCATCCTTACCCCCTGGGGGCAGACACCAAAAACAATAGGAACTATGAACCTGCAGCCTGTGAAAAGGAGACCCGAAACACAGTAAGTAAGCAAAATGAGAAGACAGAGAAATACACAGCAGATGAAGGAGAGAGGTAAAAACCCACCAGATCAAACAAATGAAGAGAAAATAGGCAGTCTACCTGAAAAAGAATTCAGAATAATGACAGTAAAGATGATCCAACCTCTTGGAAATAGCATGGAGAAGATACAAGAAACGTTTAACAAGGACCTAGAAGAATTAAGAGCAAACAAACAATGATGAACAACACAATAAATGAAATTAAAAATTCTCTAGAAGGAATCAATAGCAGAATAACTGAGGCAAAAGAACAGATAAGTGACCTGGAAGATAAAATAGTGGAAATAACAACTGCAGAGCAGAATAAAGAAAAAAGAATGAAAAGAATTGAGGACAGTCTCAGAGACCTCTGGGACAACATTAAATGCACCAACATTCGAATTATAGGGGTCCCAGAAGAAGAAGAGAAAAAGAAAGGGAATGAGAAAATATTTGAAGAGATTATAGTAGAAAACTTCCCTAATATGGGAAAGGAAATAGTCAATCAAGTCCAGGAAGCACAGAGAGTCCCATACAGGATAAATCCAAGGAGAAACAAGCCAAGACACATACTAATCAAACTATCAAAAATTAAATACAAAGAAAAAATACTAAAAGCAGTAAGGGAAAAACAATAAGTAACATACAAGGGAATCCCCACAAGGTTAACAGCTGATCTTTCAGCAGAACCTCTGCAAAAAAGAAGGGAGAGGCAGGACATATTTAAAGTGATGAAAGGGAAGAACCTACAACCAAGATTACTCTACGCAGCAAGGATCTCATTCACATTCGACAGGAAAATTAAAACCTTTACAGACAAGCAAAAGCTAAGAGAATTCAGCACCACCAAACAAGCTTTACAACAAATGCTAAAGGAAATTCTCTAGGCAGGAAACACAAGAGAAGGAAAAGACCTACAATAACAAACCCAAAACAATTAAGAAAATGGTAATAGGGATATACATATCAATAATTACCTTAAATGTAAATGGATTAAAAACTACAACCAAAAGACATAGACTGGCTGAATGTTTACAAAAACAAGACCCATATGTACACTGTCTACAAGAGACGCACTTCAGACCTAGGGACACATACACACTGAAAGTGAGGGGATGGAAAAAGATATTCCATGAAAATGGAAATCAAAATAAAGCTGAAGTAGCAATTCTCATATCAGAAAAAATAGACTTTAAAATAAAGACTGTTACAAGAGACAAAGAAGGACACTACATAATGATCAAGGGCTCAATCCAAGAAGAAGATATAACAATTGTAAATATTTATACACTCAATATAGGAGCACCTCAATACATAAGGCAAATGCTAACAGCCATAAAGGGGAAGTTGACAGTAACACAATCATAGTAGGGGACTTTAACACCCAACTTTCACCAGTGGACAGATCATCCAAAATGAAAATAAAGAAGGAAACACAAGCTTTAGATGACACATTAAACAAGATGGGCTTAACTGATATTTATAGGATATTCCATCCAAAAATAACAGAATACACTTTCTTCTCAAGTGCTCATGAAACATTCTCCAGGATAGATCACATCTTGGGTCACAAATCAGGCCTTGGTAAATTTAAGAAAATTCAAATCATATCAAGTATATTTTCTGACAGCAATGCTATGAGACTATATCTCAATTACAGGAAAAATTGGTAAAAAATACAAACACATGGAGGCTAAACAATACACTACTTAATAACCAGGAGATCACTGAAGAAATCAAAGAGGGAACCAAAAAATACTTAGAAACAAATGACAATGAAAACACGACGACCCAAAATCTATGGGATTCAGCAAAAGCAGTTCTAAGAGGGACGTTTATAGCAATACAATCCTACCTCAAGAAATGAGAAACATCTCAAATAAACAATCTAACTTTACACCTAAAGCTATTAGAGAAAGAAGAACAAAAAACCCCAAAGTTAGCAGAAGGAAAGAAATCATAAAGATCAGATCAGAAATAAATGAAAAACAAATGAAGGAAACAATAGCAAAGAACAATAAACTTGTTCTTTGAGAGGTTAGACAAAGTTGATAAGCCATTAGCCAGATTCATCAAGAAAAAAAAGAAGACAAAATCAATAGAATTAGAAATAAAAAGGGAGAAGTAACAACTGACACTGCAGAAATACAAAGGATCATGAGAGATTACTGCAAGCAGCTATATGCCAATGAAATGGACAACCTGGAAGAAATGGACAAATTCTTGGAAAAGCACAACCTTCTGAGAGTGAACCAGGCAGAAATAGAAAATATAAACTGACCAATCACAAGCACTGAAATTGAAACTGTGTTTAAAAATCTTCCAACAAACAAAAGCCCAGGACCAGATGGCTCCACAGGCGAATTCCATCAAACATTCAGAGAAGAGCTAACAGCTATCCTTCTCAAACTCTTCCAAAATATAGCAGAGGGAGGAGCACTCCCCAACTCATTCTACAAGGCTACCATCACCCTGTTTCCGAAACCAGACAAAGCTGTCACACACACAAAAAAAACTACAGGCCAATATCACTGATGAACATAGATGCAAAAATCCTCAACAAAATACTAGAAACAGAATCCAACAGCACATTAAAAGGGTCCTACAACATGATCAAGTGGAATTTATCCCAGGAATACAAGGATTCTTCAATATATGCAAATTAATCAATGTGATACACCATATTAACTCACTGAAGGATAAAAACCATATGATCATCTCAATAGATGCAGAAAGAGCTTTCAACAAAATTCAACACCCAGTTATGATAAAAACCCTCTAGAAAGTAGGCATAGAGGGAACTTACCTCAACATAATAAAGGCCATATATGACAAACCCACAACCGACATTGTTCTCAATGGTGAAAAACTGAAACCTTTCTCACCACTATTGTTAAACATAGTTTTGGGAGTTTTAGCCACAGCAATCAGAGAAGAAAAAGAAATAAAAGGAATCCAAATTGGAATAGAAGAAGTCAATCTGTCACTGTTTGCAGGTGACATGATACTATATGTAGAGAATCCTAAAGATGCTACCAGAAAGCTACTAGAGCTAATCAATGAATTTGGTAAAGTAGCAGGATACAAAATTAATGCACAGAAATCTCTTGCATTCCTATACACCAATGATGAAAAATCTGAAAGAGAAATTAAGAAAACATTCCCATTTACCATGGCAACAAAAAGAATAAAATACCTAGGAATAAACCTACCTAAGGAGACAAAAGACCTGTATGCAGAAAACTATAAGACACTGATGAAAGAAATTAAAGATGATACAAACAGATGGAGATATATACCATGTTCTTGGATTGGAAGAATCAACATTTTGCAAATGACTATACTACCCAAAGCAATCTACAGATTCCATGCCATCCCCATCAAACTACCAATGCCATTTTTCAAAGAACTAGGACAAAAAATTTCACAATTTGTATGGAAACACAAAAGACCCTGAATAGCCAAAGCAATCTTGAGAAAGAAAAACGCAGCTGGAGGAATCAGGCTCCTTGACTTCAGACTATACTACAAAGCTACAGTATTCAAGACAATGTGGTACTGGCCCAGAAACAGAGACATAGATCAATGGAACAAGATAGAAAGCCTAGGATAAACCCACACACCTATGGTCAACTAATCTATGACGAAGGAGGCAAGGATATACAATCGAGAAAAGACAATCTCTTCAATAAGTGGTGCTGGGAAAACTGGACAGCTACATGTAAAAGAATGAAACTAGAACACTTCCTAACACCATACACAGAAATAAACTCAAAATGGATGAAAGACCTAAATGTAAGGCCAGACACTATAAAACTCTTAGAGGAAAACATAGGCAGAACACTCTATGACATAAATCACAGCAAGATTCTTTTTGAGCCACCTCCTAGAGAAATGGCAGTAAAAAGAAACAAATGGGACCTAATGAAACTTAAAAGCTTTTGCACAGCAAAGGAAAACATAAACAAGACGAAAAGAACCTTCAGAATGGGAAAACATATTTGCAAATGAAGCAAATGACAAAGAATTAATCTCCAAAATTTACAAGCAGCTCATGCAGCTTAGTATGAAAAAAACAAACAATCCAATCCAAAAATGGGCAGAAGACCTAAATAGACATTTCTTGAAAGAAGATATACAGATTGCCAACAAACACATGAAAGAATGCTCAACATCATTAATCATTAGAGAAATGCAAATCAAAACTACAATGAGGTATCACCTCACACCAGTCAGAATGGACATCATCAAAATTCTACAAACAATAAATGCTGGAGAGGGTGTGGAGTAAAGGGAACCGTCTTGCACTGTTGGTGGGAATGTAAATTGATACAGCCACCCTGTAGAATAGTATGGAAGTTCCTTAAAATACTAAAAATAGAACTACCATACACCCAGCACTCCCACTACAGTGCATATACCCTGAGAAAACCATAATTCAAAAGAGTCAGGTACCACAATGTTCATTGCAGCTCTATATAGAATAACCAGGACATGGAATCCGTCTAAGTGTCCAGAGAGATAAATGGATAAAGAAGATGTGGCACATATATACAATGGAATATTACTCAGCCGTAATAAGAAACGAAATTGAGTCATTTTTAGTGAGGTGGATGGACCTAGAGTCTGTCATACAGAGTGAAGTAAGTCAGAAAGAGAAAAACAAATACTGTGTGCTAACACATATTTATGGAATCTAAAAAACAAAAGCTGGTTATGAAGAACCTAGGGGCAGGACAGTAATAATGACGCAGTTGTAAAGAATGGACTTGAGGACACGGGGAGGGGGAAGGATAAGCTGGGACGAAGTGAGAGAGTGGCATGGACTAATATATACTACCAAATGTAAAATAGATAGCTAGTGGGAAGCAGCTGCATAGCACAGGGAGATCAGCTCGGTGCTTTGTGACCATCTAGAGGGGTGGGATAGGGAGTGTGGGAGGGAGACGCAAGAGGGAGGAGAGCGAGGAGATATCAGGATATATGTATATATATATATAGGTATATGTATAGCTGATTCACTTTGTTATAAAACACACCATTGTATAGCAATTATACTCCAATAAAGATGTTTTAAAAAAATGTACTGAAATTATGTATATAAAGTTTTTATCAAAAAGCCCTTCTTTTTAAGTTAAAGTAATGTTTATGTAGTTAACTTTTCCACTTATCATCAAAAGAAAATAACTTTCGTTTCTTTCAAAGAATAATTAATTTGGCTAATATGAAAAGCACTTTACAACATATTGATAACACTCCATCTGAGGATTTTAATGGATTGTTACAAAAAAATCATTTTCCTTTGTGTGTGTGTGTGTGTGTACTATTCATTTTTAAGGCTGTTAGCAGACAAGAAAAAGTGCACTTAATCCAATTTTGCTTCTACTTGAAGAATTTTTTTGTCCACTAAAACTATTATGGACATAGTCTTTTTATGCCATATGTGTTTGAAGTTCCCATCTTGCCAGAAATATAGTTTTTTTAAATCCAGAGAATTTTCTCGTCTCAGAAAAATATTCTTTCATGCAGAAAAGCAATCATCTCTTTAACTAGAATGTGAAATGAGACAAATGACAGGACAAAAAAGGAACAAACACATTGTCATACAGGAAGAATGTGCTAGCGTGTAAGAGCTTATGCATTACTGTTGTTAAGACAAATAATGTGATATATCAACAAAATGTAATATACTATGTAAAAATTTTTGTAAGCATGAGGTGTGTATTGTTTGCAGGATGGCTATCCTTGTTGATAATATTCATTATTATATTTCAGCCTAAGGAGAATGACGGTTTTAATTCAGATGTAATTCAGCAAAGACCACTGTGTAATCATTATAGCCATCAACAAACTGATTCATGTGCAGTTGGTCCAAAAGTTACAAAAGCTGTTTCTGAGTTCTTGTTTGTACCCACCATTTTAAGATTACATCAGAATTAAAGCATGCAGGACTTGAACTGACTTCAAAGACTAGACTTAGACTTCTAGCTAGTTTAGCTTTTTTCTTTTATTGGTTCATGTTTTCCATTTGGCTTCCATATCCTGTTTTAGCTTGATGCCCCTTCTAGAATTTCATTTACAAATCTTACAGCCTTGGTTGGTGAAACACACTAATTAATGTTGTGGTAGGGGCTGAGGATTTTAGCAATCTCATGCCTCCTGGTTGGAAAAATATCTGTTGTTTTTCCACCCCATGTCTAGCACCATACTGAACATGGCAAAATGCATCTTAAGTGGAACTCTAAATGCATTTAATCAAAATGCATTTAAGGAGGACTGTTTACACTATCTGCTGCCAATACTATTAATCGTGAAGCGCAAGCCTTTCAGTGCAACAGAAATATGAGATCTACTTTTTCCTACTTAGATTTTTTTCAAGAAAAAACAATAAAGTAAAAACAGGTTATTTTATGATTTTTTTTTAAGTCCCAAGTAATGCTTAAGCCAACAGCATTCCAGCTTTATAAAATGGACAATTCCATGGGCTTTGTAAATCTCTTATGAATGCGTTAAGAATGACCAATTTAAGGGAGAAATTCCAGTTCCATAGGTCTTTGGCCTGTCTGAGAATCCTGTATTGGCAACCCAGCTCTGATCTGCAGCTTTATGCTTGAAGAAGGTTTTTTGGTGACCATCTTCTCGAAAAATCTTGGTTAGTGCTATGGTATATCCATCATATTTTAGTTGGAATTGAATAAAGTTAAAAATACTTGTGTTAATATGCCTACTATGCTTTTAACAGGTCCAGAAAGTGCCATATATTTTTTATTGAGTCTAATTAGGGTCACTTTATTTGCATGCCATTTTGTGACGGTGCCGGTACAAATCCATTCAGTGTTTTTTTGAGCAGCATGTAGGGTCCAGGCTTTTAGTAGGTTTAAAACCTTTGAAGAAATAGCTGGATGGTTTTATAAGCACCATACTTTGTCGCTCCTGAGGTTATAGTTAAATTTTTGATTCTTGGTAAAAGACAGTGTGACCTTAAAAAAAATAAACAAAAATTTTCAATTTTTGGATTTCCCCAACTCTAGCTAACTGATAAAGAGGAAAAACAAGCAACTCTTGAAATTCTGAATTCAGTGTGCCTGGAATATAACACCCTTGTTTAGTGAGCTGACTTGGCCACGTTAGTTGGTCATCAACCAAAGGAGATGGAAAGGATACTTTGTGAATCTGTGCTGTAGATGTAGCAACCTACACTGCCAAGTTCAAGCTCTGTTTGCCAAGTTACCTTATCCAAATCCTCACGAATTTGAAAGCTTTATGTGTCCCTTGAGACATTTTGATGAATGTGATTCCACCATACTTCCAAGAACCTGGGGATCCAAGATTAAATAATGAAAAGTTAATTTATAATACATTTACCTTGAGCTCTGACGGCAGTGTTTGTGTTAACATAGCCCCTGTGTTTCGTCTAATGTGTGTGTGTGCAAACATAAAAGAACGACAAGTTGGTTCCAAAACAAGTTTAAAAATGTATGAGGAAAAAAAAACAGTTTAAAAATGTATGTGGCTTGCTTAAGGCTGTTTTCCTCACAGTTTAAAAATATCTCTTCCAAGATGGCGTGTTCTGATTTTTCTAATATTTACCTGAAAGCTTCTTTTGAAATATAGAGAAACCTGGTTCAGAAATGTATTCCTTGATTTCTACTTTTTAACATTATTTATTTATTTGTCTATCTATTTATTTATTGGCTTCATTGGTTCTTCATTGCAGTGTATGGGCTTCTCATTGCAGTGGCTTCTCTTGTTGTGGAGCACGGGCTTTAGGCACATGGGCTTCAGTAGTTGCAGCATCCGGGCCCTAGAGCGTGTGGACTTCAGTAGCTGTGGTGCATGGGCTCAGTAGTTGTGGCTTGAGGGCTCTAGAGAGCAGGCTCAGTAGTTGTGGTGCACAGGCTTAGTTGCTCCGTGGCATGTGGGATCATCCTGGACCAGGGATCGAATGTCCCCTGCAATTAGCAGGCAGATTCTTTTTTTTTTTTTTAACATCTTTATTGGAGTATAATTTTTTTACAATGGTGTGTTAGTTTCTGCTTTAAAACAGAGTGAATCAGCTATACATAGACATATATCCCCATATCTCCTCCCTCTTGCGTCTCCCTCCCACCCTCCCTATCCCATCCCTCTAGGTGGTCACAAAGCACTGAGCTGATTTCCCTGTGCTATGCGGCTGTTTCCCACTAGATATCTATTTTACATTTGGTAGTGTATATATGTCCATGCCACTCTCTTACTTCGTCCCAGCTTACCTTAACCCCTCCCCGTGACCTCAAGTCCATTCTCTAGATCTGTGTCTTTATTCCTGTCCTAGCAGGCAGATTCTTAACCACTGTGCCACCAGGGAAGTCCTGACTTCTACTTTTAAAACATATATCACAATTCTCAGTATGCCACGTATAGCAATACTCCTACTTTACTAAAGGAGGTAAAAAGAAAGGGCCAAAATGATAAAACCTATTGCTTACATTCTTGTTCACGTTCTTGTACAAAGTGAATGACTAAGTTGTGGTCAGCACTAATAATATCTGAATTTCCTTACTATAGTTATGATGATAATGACCATGATGATGTTCGCAAACATTTATTAAATGGTTATTAATTACCAGCTTTTTCTACATTCCTTACAAGAACCAGAACCATCAATAAAAGTTATTATTTTACCGATTAGACAACGTGGGCACAAAGAGGTTAGTTTATCCATGGTTACACTGCTAACAGCTTATATCATGAAACCATGATGACTTCCAGCATTAATTCCCTTTTGAGCCTGTCCAACTATCATTAATACACCTAGCCTCAGTGTCAAGGGAGAATTAAAGTCCAAGCCTCATATGAAGCAGATTAGTCTTCTCATTTGATATGAATAATAACATTGCTTATTTCCTAGAAACGGAATAGATGCTTAAGTAGTAAATGCAGGTCTCATCCCTCTGTGGCAGATAAGTAGAATAATCTCTCTAGAAGTATTTGATTTTTCTAAAATGTGATGCTTGGCTTTGGGTATACTTGGCCTTAAGATACTGACATTGATACAATATATTTTGATAATACAATGCTTAGATTATACTTTTGTATTTTTGGTCATGTAAGAATTGATTAGCCACTTGAACTCTCAACCAATGAAGTGAGAAGGTCTTTTTTTTTTAATGTGGAAGTTATTTTTTGAATGATCTCTGAGATGTACTTTATGGCATGGCAAGTTAAATGTTCATGTATATGTGTGTGTGCATGGGTATAAGTTTTCATCTAAATACTAATACATATGCTCATGATACTGTTGTTCATGGGTGATAACAATATGGATGTTGTATAGCTTCCATTTTACTTGTCAAAAATAATTTTATGATATTGTTTGATTGGAACATTGGTCAAGCTAGGCCAGGCCATACTATTATAAAAAACCCTGAAATCTAAGTGGCTTAAAATAAAAAGCTGAATGGTACTTGGGTATGATTTAGGTGGATTCTTGAAGTTTTAGCTCTGTTTTTATGAATTTATAAATCATCCTTTCTGTATCCTCGGTGCAAGTTGAGATTACTAAAGTTACAGGAAGCATGCAGACAGGGATCGCACATGTTTCCTGTCCTGCACAGAACTAAACTGGAAATCACACCATATAGGTTTGCTTACCTTTAATTTTTTACTGCATAAATATAAGATTGAGCTATAAGAACCTAAGAAATATTTGTGGACTTCTGGCACTGGACATGATGAAGTAACTAGTATCAGACCTCCTCTTCTGCCATAAACAACTATTAATCTTTTGACCTAAAGCAAATAGACTGCCATTTATTTCTCCAGCAAAAAGAAAGGAGGTGGTTTTCAGCATCAGCAGAGAATTACAATTTCGGGTCTGCAACCATGGCAAGCCATGTGCAAGTCCCCGCACAGTAAGGGAAGGAGAACTCCTTTATAGAGGGGAAAAGGAGGTTGGAAGGGCTATAGTAAACAAAGACCCTATAGCTTTTCATTAGCTGAGTTATTGCCAGGAAGGAAGAGGAGTCTTTCTTCTTCCTGTTGGGCTCTGCTATTATCACAGGGTGTGAGAACTTCCCCTTCAGCCCTCCTTGCTCTATTTAATTGAGGTTTCTATTTATTAATTTTTTACATTTCCCCCTTTTAATCAAGATCTTTCTCTGAAAGCATCACTGATCAGGAGTCAGGTTTTCAGTTTCAGTGGCTTTTCGTCCCTCAGTGCCAGGAAGGATCTTTCCTGGGTGTAGTGTCTCACGTCAGAAGGAAAGTACACAGACTGGAAACCTATTGAGATCACATTTGTGTAGCAAGAAGAGGTGGGAGGGAGGACTCTCAGGCACTTTTTATCTGAAGTCCTGTTAACAGATTATAGACGCTGGAGATCTGAAGTGTTATGTCATTATCAAAGGTTTGGTGGCAACCTTCCAAGAGGCCTGGTCAGAAATGTTGGGAAAGCTGTCTCATCAGGTGTCATCTGCTTCAATTCTGGGAAATCCTTACTTTCAGCTCACCAGATTATGTGCAGGTCCAGTCAAGATTTGGTGCTTTCTTTAGGTGTGTCATGTGAATCCAAGAGTCTATTCCCCAAACTTTGGCGGCATCATATGGTAATTCTATGTTTAATTATTTTTTTGAGGAAATACCATACCATTTTCCATAGTGACTACAACATTTTATATTCTTACCAACAGGACAGAAGAGTTCCAATTTTTCCACATCCTTCCCAACACTGGTTATTTTCTATTTAAAAAAAAATAATATCCATCATGATGGGTATGAAATGGTATCTCATTGTGGTTTTGACTTGAATTTCCCAAATGATTAGTGACGTTGAGCATCTAATTGGCCATTTGGACATCTTCTTGGAGAAATGTCTATTCCAGTTCTGTGCCCATTTTTTAATTTGTTTTTTTTTTTGTTGTTGTTGTTGAATTGTTGGAGTTCTTTATGTATTCTGAGGCTAACAGCTTATCAGACATAGGATCTGCAAATATTTTCTCTTATTCTGTAGGTTGCCTTATACTCTGTTGATTGAGTCTTTTGATGCCCCAAATTTGAAATTTTGATATAGTCTGCTTTATCTAATTCTTCTTTTGTTGCTTGTGCTTTTGATGTCATATCCAAGAAATCATTGCAAAATCCAATGTCATGAAGCTTCTCTTGTATTTTCTTCTGAGTTTTATAGTTTTAGCTCTTACCTTTAGGTCTTTGATTCAATTTGAGTTAATTTTTGTAAAAGATATGGAAAGGGTCCAAATTCTTTTTTTTTTTTTTGCAATATTCCCAACACCATTTGTTGAAAAGACTGTCCTTTCAAAATTGAACGGTCTTGGCACCCTTATGGAAAGTCATTTCACTGTATATGTGAGGGGATTTTAGGGGGGAGCGGTGCTCTAGTCTATTGCATTGGTCTATATGTCTGTCTTTATGCAAGTACCACATATTTTTGTAATTGGGAAGTGTGCATCCTCCATCTTTGTCCTTCTTTTTCAACTTTGTTTGGCTATTTATGGACATACACCACCTTAACCAAGTAGTAAAAGTTAACATTACAAGAAATGAGGACAGCTGACATTGTGCCCCTCCTGAAAGGATGCACAGAGAAGGACATATGATCACTTCTGTGTTATTCCTGCCAAACGAACAAACAAAAAACCTCTCCTGAAAAATGAGAATACATCAAACTTTCAAAAAAAAAATGTCAAGAGCGGGCTTCCCTGGTGGCGCAGTGGTTAAGAAGCCGCCTGCCAATGCAGGGGACAGGGGTTTGAACCCTGGTCCGGGAACATCCCACATGCCGCAGAGCAGCTAAGCCCGTGCGCCACAACTACTGAGCCTGCACTCTAGAGCCTGCAATCCACAACTACTGAAGCCCGCGCACCTAGAGCCGGTGCTTCGCAGCAAGAGATGCCACCGTAATGAGAAGCCCGCGCATCGCAAGGAATAGTAGCCCCCACTCGCCACAAATAGAGAAAGCCCGTGCGCAGCAATGCAAACAAAAATAAATAAGTAAGTAAATAAATAAATAAATAAAAATGTCAAGGGCATGAAAGACAAAGAGGCCATCTTCCAGACTGAAGGAAATTAAAGGGACATGATAACTAAATGCGATATGTGATCCTGGATTGGATTGTAGACTTGTAAAGAACATTGTCAGGACAATCAGTGAAATTTGAGCGGGATCTGTGGATTAGACGGTAGTATTGTTTCAGTGTTAATTCCCTGAATCTGGGTCATTATATCTACAGCTTACTTTCAAATTGTTAAAAAATTATATTATACAAAATTACGTATAATATCAAAAGTTATGTATAATATATATACATATACAGAGACCTAGGAACAGAGGGAGATTAGAAAGATAGAATAACTAAGCAAATGTGGCAAAAGGTTAAAAATTAAATGTTACCAGTTAAGAAGAGTACTTGGGAGTTCTTTGTACTATTCTTGCAATTTTCTGTAAGCTTAAAATTAATTCAAAGTAAAATTTTAAAAATAGAAGAATGATGGCTAAATATAGACATTTTCAGAAAAACAAAAGCTAAGGAAATTTGTTGGCAGTAGACCTGCAGTGCAGGAAATACTTAGGAAGTTCCCAGGACTGGATAGAAATGATCCCAGATGGGAGCCTGCATCTGCAGGAAAGAAGAAAAGCACTGGAAATGGTAAGATTTCTAAACAGCACTTTCAGACTTGTAATTCTATATGGTGGATTAAGCACATGTGTTTAGCTCCTCTTCCTCCAAACCCCTAAAAACTACTGTAAAGGATAAAGTTATAAACCCGCAAAAATAAATAGAGGGCATCAGGTGACCAGAGGTTTCAACAAATTTCTTAAGACTGAGGTGGGTGATGGGGTAAATACTTAATGAGGCAGAGAGGAAGAAACCTCACTTAAAAGAAGGCATGGTGGATATTGTAGTTGAG
This sequence comes from Delphinus delphis, assembly GCF_949987515.2. Classification (NCBI taxonomy): domain Eukaryota; kingdom Metazoa; phylum Chordata; class Mammalia; order Artiodactyla; family Delphinidae; genus Delphinus; species Delphinus delphis. The sequence continues at coordinate 44,178,210 of NC_082699.1, read as the reverse complement.
GAGACTGTACAACTACTTCTCATAAACCTGGAGAGGCTGAGGACTCAGAAGTGCCAGGTCTTCTGAGACAGCAAAATATGGGGGCTGAAAATAGAAGAGTTACTGTAAAGTTTGTAGGCAAAACATTTAACACACATGCATCTCTGTAGAGAAGGACCCATTCTCCCCAAGCGGAGAAAGAGAGACAGAGAAAGCAAGAGTGAGAGGGAAAGATTGACTGATTGATTTCATTTCGAAAGAAATGGAAAGATGCCATTTGTTTCTTTTTTGTGTGTGGTGAAAACACTTAAGATCCACTCTCTCAGTAAATTTCAAGAACATAATACAGTATTGTTAACTATAGTCACCATGCTGTACATTAGATGCTCAGAACTGATTCATCTTAGTACAAACTGAAAGTTTGTAACCATTTGACTGTATCTCCCCATTTCCCCATTTTCACCCCTCAGCCCCTGGCAACCACCATTCTTCTCTCTGATTCTATGACTTTGACTTTTTTTTAGATTTCACATAGAAATGAGATCATACAATATTTGTCTTTCTGTGTCTGTCTTATTTCACTTAGCATAATGCCCTCCAGGTTTATCCGTGTTGTTGCAAATGGGGGGGATTTCCTTTTTATGGCTGAATAATATTCCATTGTATATAATTTCACAGTGTATGCATACATTAAAGTATCACATTGCACACTTTAACAAGAACAAAAAAAATCACATTGTACAACCTAAGTTTATACAATTTTTATTTGTCAATTATACCCCAATAAAGTTGGGGGAAAAGGAATTTAAACAAATTCATAAGACCAAAAACCAAACACCAACACACAAAAGAAATGAAAAGAATTGTCTGGTGAGAGACTGAGCAGTGAGCATGTGAATTAGTGCCTTGATCAGCACATGACCTTCTCATTAAATTTTATAAATGAAAGCCTAATGGCTGCTCCCTGTCTGCTCACCTAAAGTGACACCTGCCAGTTGACAAGCCCTGCCATGGACACAGAGCTGGCAGTGAACTTTTATATTGCCTCATTCTTAACTATGCATGGGCAACCGAAAATCTTCGGAGCTAGAAGTGTGCAACATTAAAGAAAAACAAAACAAAAATTACTCCCTAGGAGTTGATTCATGGAAAAAAACAACTTTAAAAACTTTACAATGAGTGTCCTCAGATATATCTATATCTATAACTGAGAGGGAGAGAGAGAGAGATCCCAGGAAACAAAAGAATCGAAATTAGAGTCTCAAACTGATATCTATACACCCATGTTCATAGCAGCATTGTGCACAATAGCCAAAGGTGAAAACAACCTCAGTGTCCATTGACAGACCCATGAATATATAAACAAAATGTGGTATATGTGAACAATGGTCATAAAAAGAAAGGAAAGAAAGGAAATTTGACAACGTGAATGAACCTTGAGGACATTATACTAAGTGAAGTAAGACAGTCAGAAAGAGACAAACACGGTATGATTCTACGTATATGAGATACTTAGAGTAGTCAAATTCATAGAGCTAGAAACTAGAGCAGTTGGGGAATCCCTGGTGGTCCAGTGGATAGGACTCCATGCTGAGGATGTGGATTTAATCCCTGGTGGGGGAACTAAGATCCCCCCAGAAAAGTAGAACAGGTGGTTGCCCGGGGCTATAGGGAGGGGTAGGGTGATGTGGGATGGAGTGGGCGTGGAATAGGGAGTTGTTTGATGGGTGAGGATTTTCAGCCTTGTAAGACGAAAAGGTTTTGGAGACTGGTTGCAAAACAATGTAAATATACTTACTACTACTGAACTGTACATTTAAAAATGGCTAAGATGGTAAATTTTATGTTATGTGTATTTTAACATAATTTTAATAATCACAATAACAAAAGATGCTTACAGGCAGAATTCCTTCCCACATCCAAAGTATAGGTTATAAAAGATTTGGGAGGTAGGAGGGGATGAAGATAGCTGAAGGGAAGGGTAGGATCATTAATATCATGATCTAAAAAGGGTATAGAAGTGTTGTTAAAAATTGATAGACCCAGAAATAAAAGTCAAAATATATTAAAGTTACTAATGCAACTTAGTTAAAGTGAAACAAAGTTTTCAAACTCTTTATTTGAATAAAACTTCAGCACAGACATAGAATCAATTTTACCTTCATGCATAAAGGAAGAGCAGGGAATTTGTAAAAGAAGTGTCCTAGTTGTTTACACTTTCAGAAAACAGTGATATCAATTAAAGTATTAGCAGTAGGGCCCAATTTATTTTATTTTATTTTATTTTTTAATAAATTTATTTATTTTTGGCTGCGTTGGGTCTTCGTTAATGCCCACGGGCTTTCTCTAGTTGCGGCGAGCGGGGGTTACTCTTCGTTGCAGTGTGCGGGCTTCTCATTGCGGTGGCTTCTCTTGTTGCGGAGCACGGACTCTAGGCATGCGAGCTTCAGTAGTTGTGGCACGCAGGCTCTGTAGTTGCGGTGCACGGGCCCAGCCGCTCCGTGGCATGTGGGATCTTCCCGGACCAGGGCTCGAACCCATGTCCCCTGCATTGGCAGGTGGATTCTTAACCACTGTGCCACCAGGGAAGTCCCCCAATTTATTAAGATAATCAATGATCACTGCAGACTTATAAGGGTCAGGGTTACATCTCACAGGACATAAACTTTAAAGATCATGGTTCTTAAGACTTGTTTGTACAAATCACTTACAAGGAAAGTTTTAGTAACAGAAAACAGAATAGGATTATCTATTTTCACACAGATTTCCACATTGAAGAAAGTAAGATAGGGCCTGTTATCAAGTCACCACTTCTGAGGAAAGAGCTCTGTGATGCAGAAGATTTCTGCTTTTCTCTAGCCTCCAGGGAAGAGGCAGGACTGGCTGACATTGAGCCCCTGGGCCATGGCAAGGTCTACTGATTGTTCTGGTCATACCATGCCCTATCTGGCATAATAAATAAGATACCTTGTCTCAAAAAGTCTTAATATCTCCTCTGGGAAGAATGAGAATTTTTCTTTTTCTTATCTTTTTAGATTTCTTTCACTAAGGGCAAACATTTAGAATATCATTGTTACCACTGATGGGGACAATCAGCTTGAGGAACTTAAAACACACATTATGAAAAAAGGGGAGAGGGGACAAGAGCATTCAACACATGGAATGAGGCATATATATTTTTTATCTATTAGTAACCAGTAGAGTAACTAAGAAGGTGATACTGGGAGAAGCAGAGGAGGGGTAGTAAGGAGATATAACTGAGCTCAATGCTTATCTATCATAGTAGGAAGTTAATAGATAATGTCTTATATTGATAGATCAAGAAATTTATTTGATAGCATGTTATGCTATGATACTGAAGGGGAGCCAAATATGCCACCCCAAAATATACCACTTTGGCATATTGATTATTTTGAATTAAAGTTACTCAAGAAACAGGTGGGCAAGAAGGACATGCTGACTTTTCTTTATCCCTCTGAAAGCAGGAAATAAGTCTCCCATGTGAAAGGCACCCTCCCTGTAGCAGGAGCTAGAGAGACATCCTTATCACTAGAGGTAGAGGATTTAGAACTCTCTAGAAGGCTGTATAAACAAATCTTATTATTGATACTTCACTAATTTACTACCTCAAGTCCAATTTTCTTTATCTTGTCAGTTCTTCACAAATTTATTGTCTTTGTCTAAAAGGTATAAAAGCTGCCTGCTTTGGTCATTTCTTTGAGTCACATATTTTTTATGAGCTCCTATACATATGAAATTAAATTTGTGTTTCTCCTGTTAATTTGTCTTATGTCAATTTAATTATTAGACCAGCCAATAGAAGGGAAGAAAGGAAAAGTTTTCCTTCCCTATAATATGATAGCACATTATTGCATGATGATAGAATAGTATTAGTGCTTTCACATGATAGCATATGATTGCATAGTGATAGCTATGATTCGTAAATGTAAAGCTAATCAACCAAAGAAATGGTCAAAGTAATTACTTCTGGAAAGAAGGATGTCAGTGGGGCTTATCAAGAGAGAGAACTTTATAACCATGAGCATGGATTAGTTTCCTTATTAGGTGACTCTGGGCAAGAAACTGAAAAGGTAGACTGGAGCAGACTAGAACTTGCTCTTTCCCTATGTTAGGAGCATGATCTTGACATGCAAGCTATGAGAAGGCCTTGACAATCTTAATCTGGGAAGGAAATTGTCAGTTGTGTGGGGATAGCCAACATAGGAGTCCCTTATGAAGCCTCCCTTAGGCTGGGAGGGGGCCCAGTATTGCCTCTAGCTCTGGCTTATTCCCAACCCTCCCTACCTTCCTTCCTCTTCCTTTCTCTCCCTCAACAAATATTTATGAGTGTTTCCTATGTGCTGAAAACGTTAGTGTATTACAATTATTGACCAGAGAGTCAGTGTTCCCCCAGGTATGGGACAATTCACTGCAAGAGGATTTTAAGTGGTACACAGCCACTGCACTAAACAAACAAAACAAAACAAATCACATAAATTGCAAGAATTAAAAAAAAGAGACGGGGAAACCTATAAATTAAAATAGAAGTAAAAGACATTTCAAGCAGTTGCAACATGTAGCCCTTATTTGGATCCTGAGTCAAACAGTTTTTTATTTCTTTTATTATTATTATTATTTTTGCGGTACACGGGCCTCTCACTGTTGTGGCCTCTCCCGTTGCGGAGCACAGGCTCCGGACGCGCAGGCTCAGCGGCCATGGCTCACGGGCCCAGCCGCTCCGCGGCATGTGGGATCTTCCCGGACCGGGGCACAAACCCGCGTCCCTTGCATCGGCAGACGGACTCTCAACCACTGCGCCACCAGGGAAGCCCTGGAATATTATTGGTTTTGATCTGTGTTTTCCAGATATAAGGAAACCCTTCCCCTCATGCTAATTATGACAACGCAATTTGGTAAATTACCCCTCTGTAAGTAGAACTAAAACGTTAATTTTTTCTCTCTACCTGATCCATCCAGAAATCGGAAACTCTTAGGTTCTGAACAGACTTATCAGGTGAACAAGAAAGGCTGCCTCCTGGCAGGTACAGGAATCTTGATATTTTGGGGAACTCTAGAGGAGAGAAGTTCACCCAGGCAGAATCTAATGGCAAGTCCTTGGCATGACTTTCCCGGCCTTGAGAGGCCTATTAAAAGTTGTCTGAACAAACATATGGACACCAAGGGGGGAAAGTGGTGTGGCAGGTGGTGGTGGTGTGATGAACTGGGAGATTGGGATTGACATATATACACTAATATGTATAAAATAGATAATTAATAAGAACCTGCTGTATAAAAAAATCAATAAAATAAAATTCAAAAATTCAAAAAAAGAAGTTGTCTGAGACTCCTTATGAAAAGTTCCAGTACAGCCAGTGTAAAAAACCCTATGTGACCAATTAACCAGACTTATTTGGTAAACAAATTAGTCTTAATTCGGCTATATTTGGTAAAAGGGTAATTTTAGAAAGAAAAAGATTATGTTTCAATGGATATTAAATTCTAGTTCTGTTACTTGAGGTCTGTATTTACTCTCTAAGACTCACCTCCCAGATATATAATATGTCTTTGAGTTCTTCGGTAGGAACTAAGGCCCCCACTCAGTTCCTGGAGGAACGTAACTTCAGGCTGAGCATAAGATTCCCGGAACACCACCTTGTTTCTTCACCACCAGCCAATCACAGGAAAGTCACATACTCTGCAGCCCTCACCCCAAATTTTGCCCTTAAAAACTCTTCCTCCCAAACCATTGAAGAATTCGGGTTTTTTTGAGCACGGGCTGCCTGTTCTCCTTGGTTGGCCCTTGCAATAAACCTTTCTCTGCTCTAAACTCTGACATCTCAGTTTGTTTGGTCTCACCATTTCTCAGGCACACGAACTTGTCTTCGACAACAATAAGAAGTCTGAAAAAAAGTGTTGTTGAGGTACAAGTCCACTTTGATCTTCAATTAGCACCATTTCTGTGTGGCTGAAAGGTTTCACTCCCCAGAGCCATCTGTTAACAAGATGAGGACAAAGACTCCGTGACCTCCTTGATGATCTTCCCTGCTAATAGCAGAGCCTGGTACCTAGTAATTGCTCAACCTATATATGTTGAATCAATATCATGTATCCTATGAACCTTTCACAGTACTTGCTGAGTTGAATAATGCAGTACAAATCCAGGTTATTTCAATAAAAACCAAGTCTGACAACCCTAAGGCACAAGAGCCTTACTTTACACACTACTTTCCATAAACTTCCACATGCCTTGCTTTAAAATACTTGTCTTTTACTAAAAGTCCACACAAATACTTCCATCCAAACTTGCTCAGCTTTTCCAAGCAGGTAATTGCTTCTGCAGCACCAGGGTCACGTGTCTACGGTAGCGCCTACTGCTTGGGATTGATGTTACTCAGTTTATGTCTGTCTCATCTGCTGGGCTGTGAGTTCCTGGAACTTGGCTGTCTTATTCACTCTTTACACAAACAAGTGGCTAGATGCATAAGGATAGTCATAATGAAAATGTTGGTTTGTGCACATAGTTGGAGCAATCCATGCCCAGGATGATTTGTGCTGTATCTGTAGGGTACATTAAAAAAAAAATTCACATATTAAAAATCTTTGAATTCTCCAATAAGTTCATATCAACTCTGTGTATGAGTAAGATCAATATCTCGACTTGACTAAGGAAACTGACTCACAAGTTCAAACCCTGAATCCAAGGTTACACAGAGAAGAGGCTAAATGCGCAGGTTATCTTCAGCTCTGAACGGCGGGACGTGCGCTGGAGGCCTTTTGTACTCTTTGGGCCACCGTAGCCGGATCCTCGCTCCGTTCCCTCTATTTATGCGCCTGCGCGCTGCTGGAACGCCGTCCATTTCTCCAAGGGCGTCGTTGTAGAGGTGAGTCTTGGGCGTTTTGTGTTCCTCGTTCGGATTCCCGTACTTGCCGCCTCCCGCTGCCTGCTGTTGGTCTACCTTGGAGCTAAATCGTTACTCTGCATCTCTGGGGCGGAAAACCTCGGACCTCTCGCCCTCGTCGACCCCAGCAGGCCCGCGTTGCGGCCTTTTAGGGGAGGCGGGCCGGCGGCGCGGGTCCCACGGGGGCCGGGTTTGCTGAGGGGGCCTCGAGGGACCCCCGGGCTTTTGAGACAGCCGGCCCGGGCCCGGTGGCCGCTGCTTTTTTACCGCGTTTAGCGTGACCTTGGTTGCGTCTTTTGACCTGTTTGGTCCCAGTGTCTTTACCTACAAAAAGGGAAGGTGGGTTCTTCCTTATCCGTTCCCGAGGCTTGGAGCACCGTCGGCTCTTAGTGGGCGTCAGCTTTGTGGTAGCGTTTGTGATTGGAGTTGGGAAGCTGCAGGAGGGTCACCGGGCCTGTGGTAGGAGGGCAGGGGTGGGCTCCCGGCAGCCCCCTGCGCGCGCCCACGACCTTTCCGACCCTGCCCGGGCCGCGCTCGCCGAAGGTCGGGAGGCCGGCCCGCGCGCGGCGGCTTTCAGGCCCGGGTCACAAAGTGGGCCCTGCGGGACGTGCTGGGGTCCCGCCCGAGTGTTAGTTTTGATTGCGTGACCTTGAAATAGTCCGGTAACCTTTCTGCAGCCCGGTTTTCTCAATAAAATGGGAAAACAGCTGTCTCACAGGCTGAAATGAATTGGTAGTAAGCTTGTAGAGTAAATGCTAGGAATGTTTGCACTTGTGATTCCCCATCCAGAGCCGCTGCTAATCTTCCCTGTAGTTGGGTGAGGTTTTTGTAGTTCTTGTTCCCTGGTTACTACTGTTGGGCTGCGATCATCTTGCTTATTTAGGGTGGTCGTTCACCGTGTGAGAAGATGAAACCGTGAAGCCAGTAAAGACCTTAGGGTTTGGGAGAGGAGTCGGTCCACTGTCCTGCCTGTGCCTCTCTGAGTACTAAAATGCATTATGCAGAAGAGTTCTTTAGGTATTTTATGTTCTAAGAGTTGTCTCTTATTATTTTAGCTGTCAAGGAGAAAAACTACCATGGCTTCCAGTTCTTTGACAAAACCTCAGATGCGTGGCCTTCTGGGCAAGCGTCTGCGATTTCATATTGTTGGAGCATTCATTGTCTCCCTGGGAGTTGCAGCTTTCTATAAGGTATGTATGTTTTATTTTTACTTTGTGCTCATGGTCCAAAAATGTGTTTTAAATTTGAAAATGTATTTTATTTTCATAGAAACATATAGAGTCTTTTGTTTTTTAAAGATTTTTTTTGACGTGGGCCATTTTAAAATTCTTTATTCAGCGTGTTACAATACCGCTTCTGTTTTTTTTTTGTTTTTTTTTTTTACGGTACGCGGGCTTCTCACTCTTGTGGCCTCTCCCATTGCGGAGCACAGGCTCCGGACGCGCAGGCTCATTGGCCATGGCTCACGGGCCCAGCCGCTCTGCGGCATGTGGGATCTTCCCAGACCGGGGCACGAACTTGTGTCCCCTGCATCGGCAGGCGGACTCCCAACCACTGCGCCACCAGGGAAGCCCCCGCTTCTGTTTTATGTTTTGGTTTTTTGGCCACGAGGCATGTGGGATCTTAGCTCCCCAACCAGGGATCGAACCCGCACCCCCTGCATTGGAAGGCGAAGTCTTAACCACTGGACCGCCAGGGAAGTCCCTAGAGTCTTTAAAAGAAATTCCCTCTTTAATGTGCTCCTTTCCTCTTACCCTTTCTTGACCCACCTCAGTGTGATAGGAAAGTACCTTATTCCCCAGGTAGCTTGTCCTCCATCTTTAAATGAAGCTGTCTTGGTTTGCTAGGGCTGCCATATCAAAATACCACAAACTGGGTGGCTTCCACAATAGAGATTTTTTTTTTTTTCAAGGCTGAAAATCCAAGATCAAGATAGCTGTGGGGGACTTCCCCAGCAGTCCAGTGGTTGAGACTCCGTGCTTCCACTGCAGGAGGCACTGGTTCGATCCCTGGTTGGGGAAATAAGATCCTGCATGCCCTGCGCCGCGGCCAAAAAAAAAGTTGGCTGTGGGGTTGATTTCTGAGGCCTCTTTCCTTGGCTTTGTATTCCTGTCTTCTCCCTCTCATCACATGGTCCTCTGTGTGTTAGCATTGTTCCTGTCTGAATTTTCTTCTCTTCTAAGGATGCTAGTCATGTTGGGTTAGGACCCACACTAAAGACTTCATTTTAACTTAATTACCTCTTTAAGGGCCTTAATAATACGATTCAAGATAAGTAGGATTCAAGGTGAACAAAAACTTGGTGATTTATGTTGTCTTTAGATACTGTTTCTAATAATTAAGAAAAGTCCTAAATGTGATACGTTACCTTTTAGTTTGCTGTGGCTGAACCAAGAAAGAAGGCATATGCAGATTTCTACAGAAATTATGATTCTATGAAAGATTTTGAGGAGATGAGGAAGGCTGGTGTCTTTCAGAGTGCAAAGTGATTTTGGAATATAAAGGTAATATGGTTATTTGAAATTACTGTTTAAAATCTTTTTTAACTGTGGCAATATATATAAAATATACAGTCTTTATTTTTAAGTGTACAGTTCAGTATTGTCAAGGACATTTATATTGTTGTACAGCCAGTCTTCAGAACTCTTTTCATCTAAGTAGTCAATTTTATCTATATACCACATTTTGTTTAATCATGTTAATGGATACTTGGATTGCTTTTGGCTACTGTGAATAATGCTACTGCTTTGTGTGCAGATATCTCTGATACCCTGCTTTAATACTTTTTTGAGTATATACTCAGAAGTGGAGTTGCTAAATCATATGGTAGTTCTGTTTTTAATTTTTTAAGGAACCGCCATACTATTTTACATAGTGGCTGCACCATTTTATACTTCACCAACTTCTGTTCACAAGGGTCCCAATTACTCCACATCCTTGTGAACACTTGTTTTCTGGTTTTTTGATAGACATCCAAATGGGTGTGAGGTGTTGTTTTATTTTGGTCTTCGTTTGCTTTTCCCTAATGGTTAACGATGTTGAGCATCTTTTCCCATGCTTTTTAGCCATTTGTGTATGTTCTCTGGAGAAATGTCTATTCAAGTCCTTTGCCCACTTTTAATTGGATTGTTTTTGTTGAGTTGTGGGAGTTATTTAAAACTCATTATCAGATATGATTTAGATATTTTCTCCCATTCTATGGATTGCCTTTTCAGTCTGTTGTGTCCTTTGATGCACAGACATTTGAAATTTTGATGGAGTCTAATTTATGTAGTTTTTCTTTTGTTGCCTGTGCTTTTGGTGTCATGTTTAAGAAATCATTGACAAATCCAGTGTTGTAAAGTATTATATTTTCTGCGAAAGTTTTATAGTTTTATTAGCTCTTACCTTTAGGTCTTTGATCCATTCTGTTAATTTTTGGATATGATGTTAAGGGAACATGAACACAGGATGTCTTTCCATTTGTTTCTTTAATTTCAGCAGTGTTTTGTATCTTTCAGTATACAAGTCTTTTGCCTCCTTGGTGAAGTGTATTCCTAAGAATTGTATTTTTTTTTTAATGCTAATGTAATTGGGATTGTTTCCTTAATTTGCTTTTCTGATTATTCATTGTTAGTATCTAGAAACACAGCTGATTTCGTGCGTTGATTTTGTATCCTGCAGCTTTGCCAAATTTATTCTAACAGTTTTTTGTGTGTGTGTGTGTGAAATCTTTTTGGGATTTCTGCATATAAGATCAGGTCATCTGCAGAGATAGTTTTACTTCTTCCTTTCCAATTTGGATGTCTTTTATTTCTTTTTCTTCCCTAATTGCTCTGACTAGGACTTCCAGTACTATGTTGAAGAGAAGGGGTAAGAATGGGCATCCTTGTTGGGTTTTTTTTCTGACCTTGGAGAAGCTTTTTTTTTTTTTTTTTTTTTTTTGCATTACGCAGGCCAGGCTCACGGGCCTAGCTGCTCCGCGGCATGTGGGATCTTCCTGGACCGGGGCACGAACCCGTGTCCCCTGCATCGTCAGGCAGACTCTCAACCACTGCGCCACCAGGGAAGCCCTGGAGAAGCTTTTCACTATTGAGTATATTAGCTGTGGGTTTCTCATGTATCACCTTTATTGAGGTAGTTTCTTTCTGTTCTTTATTTGAATTTTTTTTAATCATGAAAAGGTATTGAAATTTTCAGATGCGTTTTCTGAATTAGTTGAGATCATGTGGCTCTGTGGTATATTTTCATATGTTGAATCATCGTTGGTCATGGTGTGTTATCCTTTTAATGAGCTGCTGAATTGTTTGCTAGTATTTTATGAAGGATTTTTGCATCTGTATTTGGGATATTACTCTCTAGTTTCTTGTGTTATATTTGTCTGACTTTGATATCAGGGTAATGTTGGTCTTATAGAATGTTTTATATTCCTAAATGAGTTAGTGAGTCAGATGTGGCCACAAGAGACATGTGAGAGGATCAGGAAAACATGGTGGGGGCAGTCTCTCCATCATACAGAAATGTTTAAGATGTCTTAATATAAATATATAGAAAACAAAAAATACATAGAGTGAATTTGGAAATGTTCCCCACCCCCCCACTCCCCTTCAGTTTTTTGGAAGAGCTTGAGGAGGATTGGTGTTAACTCTTTAGGTGTTTGGTAGAATTTTCCTGTGAAGCCATCTGATCCTGGGCTTTTCTTTGTTGGGAGGTTATTGATTGCTGATTTAATCTCCTTACTTAGTTATAAGTCTGTTAATCTGTTTCTTGTAGGTTGTGTGTTTATAGGAATTATTCCATTTCATGTGGGTGACCTAATTTGGTGACATAATGTCCCTTCTTTAATTTGTTTTTAGTTGAGTCTTCTTTTTTCTTAGTCTGACTAAAGGTTTGTTATATTGGTTATCTTTGCAAATAACTAGCTCTTTTGATTTTGTTGATGTATCTCTAGTGTTTTTCTGTTCCCTGTTTTGTTTAATCTTTATTTCCTGCTAGCTTTTGTTTAGCTTGCTTTTATTTTTCTGCCTTTTTTTTGCGGTATGCGGGCCTCTCACTGTTGCGGCCTCTCCCCTTGCAGAGCACAGGCTCCAGGCGCGCAGGCTCAGCGGCCACGGCTCACGGGCCTAGCCGCTCCGTGGCATGTGGGATCTTCCTGGACCAGGGCACGAACCTGTGTCCCCTGCATCGGCAGGTGGACTCTCAACCACAGCGCCACCAGGGAAGCCCCTTTTTCTACCTTTTTAAGGTGTAAACTTAGCTTGTTGACTTGATCTTCTTTTTAAATTTCTTTATTCTTTATTTTTTGTCTGCATTGGGTCTTTTTTGCTGCGCGTGGGCTTTCTCTATTTGTGGCGAGTGGGGGCTACTCTTTGTTGCGGTGTGTGGGCTTCTCATAGCGGTGGCTTCTCGTTGCAGAGCACGGGCTCTAAGTGCGTGGGCTTCAGTAGTTGCAGCACGTGGGCTCAGTAGTTGTGGCATGTGGATCCTAGAGCACATGGGCTCAGTAGCTGTGGCTCACAGGCTCTAGAGCACGGGCTCAGTAGTTGTGGTGCATGGGCTTAGTTGCTCCACAGCATGTGGGATCTTCCTGGACCAGGGGTCAAACCTGTGTCCCCTGCATTGGCAGGTAGATTCTTAACCACTGCACCACCAGGGAGGTCCTAAATTTCTTTTCTGATATCCACTTTGACCCACTGATTGTTGGAGGGTATGTTTAATTTCAACATATTTGTGGATTTTTCTGTTTTCCTTCTGGTATAAATTTCTAGTTTCATCTTTCGTGACCAGAAAAGATACTTTATGTGACTTCAGTATTTTAAAATCTGTTGTCTGGTTTTATGGCCTAACATGGAAATTAATCCATATGCACTTGAGAAAAAAAATGTGTATTCTCATGTTAGGTAGAATGTTCTGTATTTGTCTCTTATATCTGATTGGTCTGTAGTGTTCAAGTCCACTTATTTTCTTAATGATCTTCTGTCTGGTTCTTATAGCCATTATTGAAAGTATTTTAAGTCACCCACTATTACTGTAGATCTGTCTATTTCTCCCTTCAATTCTGTTAGCATTTGCTTCATATTTGCTTCATATATTTCAAAGCTCTGATGTTTGGTGCATATATATTGATATTTATAATCTGTCTTCTTGGTGAATCATTATATAATGTCCTTTGTCTTTGTAACATTTTTTGACTTAAAGTCTGTTTTGTCTGCTAATGGTATAGCCACTCGTGCTCTCTTGATTGCTGTTTGTATGGAATCATTTTCCATCCTTAGCTTTTAAACTATGTGTGTCCTTGGATCTAAAGTGAATCTCCTGTAGACAGCTCACAGTTGGACCTTGTTTTGTATCCATTCCTCAGATCTATGACTTTTGGGGAGTTTAAACCAACCTATTGTTATAATCTATTTTGAAGTGGTAACAACTTATTTCAATCACATACAAAAATTCTCTTTTACAACTCTGCTCCCCTACTTTGTTACTAATGCCACAAATTGTATTTTTAGATATTGTGTACCCATTAACATAGATTTCTTTTTTTTTAGAGCTTTTGTCTCTAAATCCTACAAAATTAAAAGTGGGGATATGAAACAGTTACAACACTGGCTTTTATATTTATTCATATATTTGCCTTCGCCAGTGAACTCTATATTTCCACATGGCTTTTGAGTTACTGCCTAGTGTAATTTATTTATTATTTATTATTTATTTTTGGCTGTGTTGGGTCTTTGTTGCTGCGCATGTGCTTTCTCTAGTGGCAGTGAGGGGGGGCTACTCTTCGTGTTGCGGTGCTCGGGCTTCTCATTGCAGTGGCTTCTCTTGTTGCGGAGCGTGAGCTGTAGGTGCACGGGATTCAGTAGTTGTGGCTTGCGGGCTCTAGAGCGCAGGCTCAGTAGTTGTGGTGCACGGGCTTAGTTGGTCCGCAGCATGTGGGATTTTCCCGGACCAGGGATCCAACTCGTGTCCCCTGCATTGGCAGGCGGATTCTTAACCACTGCGCCACCAGGGAAGTCCCTGTCTAGTGTAATTTTGTTGCAACTTGAAGAACTCTCATTGCAGATCTAGAAGTAATGAACTCCTTATCTTTTAGGTTTTTTTAAAATCTAGGAATGTCTTAATTTTCTTCCTGATTTTTGAAGGACATTTTTGCTGGTTATAGTATTCTTGGTTGGTAATTTGTGTGTGTGTGGGGGGGGGGGCACTTTGTATTTACCATCTGAAATCCTTGTGACCTGCAAGGTTTCTCCTGAGAAATCCACTGATAATCTTACAGAGGCAATGAATCATTTTTTTCTTGGTGCTTCCAAGATCCATTGTCTTTGGTTTTTGACAGTTGGATTATACTGTGTCTTGGTGTTGGGTCTCTTTGGGTTCATCTGACTTCCAGTAACATCTTGTATTTATATATCCATTTCTTTCCTCAAATTTGGGACGGTTTTGGCCATTATTTCTTCAAATAAACTCTCTGCCCCTTCTCGCACTTCCAGAGTACATAGGTTGGTCTTTTTGGTGGTGTCTCATAAGTTAGTTAAACTCTGTCACCATTCTCATCAGTGCTCTGAGATAAAGATAGAAGCAGTCCCTTGGGAAGCCCTCAAATAAGCTAGAACATTGCATGTAGGGTCTTCTCTTTTCCTTCTGCCCTGAAGGAGGAGTCAGAAATTGGTCACTTTCCTCCTGACCACACTCCTGCATTGAGAAGGGGGTGGGGCAAGGGTGAGAAAAAAGTGCATGACATTTCCTGCCATTTTGAGTGCAGCTTTTTCATATTAGGTGTTTGCTTGGTTGTTGCAGCTTAATTGATTTCTGCAGTTCTCACAAAGACACTTTGGTCCATGTGTCTTTGCTTTTTCTCTCAGGGAGTAGGGGTATGGAGCTTCGTTATTGCACCATCTTGCTGACATGAAGTTAATTTTATGTTCAGAATCATTTTGCATGTTGTGCTATTACTGCTAGATTTGCATCAGGAAAATCACATTTTTAGAAGTGCTTTAAAAAACAAGTTTTGGACACCTTTTATAGTTTGTTATTTGGATGTTCGTAGGTGACTTGGTGGCTTTCCAGAGATTCTGGTTTGGGTGGTTAAGGTCCACTGCCTTATGGATAGTGTGATTACGGTTCTGTGTCTAGAAGAGGACTGGCTTGTGTGCTGATGAAAGGTCATCTGTTAAATTGACTTGAAAGCATGTGTCCAGTACCTGATGAAACTGTTTGTACTATGGAGTCTTGTAATTCATGTATTTAACTTCATTCAAGCTCAACAAAATAGTAAGGTAGAACAATTCAAGTAGAGTTAAAGATCCTGTCTACCACCCCAGTGTGAGTTTGCTGTGACAAGGGGAATGTGAATGTGCTATTTTTTTTTTCAGGCAGACTGTTCCTGAAGGAGCATTCCAACTGCCATATGTATGTATGTGTGAGAGTGTGTGTGTGTGATCTTTCCCAAGATCTGGGGTGTGGGGGAGACCTGCTGTACTGGACTCAGATCAGTTTTCTAAAAGATTTAAGGATAATTTTGACTATGAATAACTTTTGCTTAATATAAGATTCAATTCTATTACATTCCATTTCTATAGTTTATATTAAGTAGGTATCTGAGTCAGATAGATACATGCCACAGTTTAATATATATAATACATAATAGTAGAAAAACAACTTTATTCCCAGTGGTTGGAAAATTGATAAGGAATTTATGACATTCATATCATGGACTATTATGTCCCTTAGAGTTGGTAATCACAAAGTAACAGAAATTAGTAGAATAGAAAACTAAGAATGTATTTTGTAAAGGGTGATCTATGTTAAAGAGTGCACAGAAAAAAAGGCTGAAGGTAAAAAGATCAAGAAAATATTAGTGGTTGTGTGTGGAATCTTAACATTGCTGTTTTCTTGTACCTTTGAGATTTTCAAAACTTCCACAGTGGGTATGCATTTCATAATCAGATGTTAACAGGCTGATTTTTTAAAATATTTTTTTTTACCTTTTACTTACAAGAAGTTGATTGTTTAAAAAACAACAAGAAAAAGGAACAGATTTGGAGATAGGAATAGAAATGTTTAGGACAGATGGGCTACTGGTTTTTAAGAACAGTACGGGTATGAGAAGGGAACAGAGTGGGGTGGACTTGAAGAAAAAAAGCAGAATTTGGTAAATAAAAGCAAAAACCCCAAAGTAAGGTGTGAATGTCCCAAATGGAAAAGAGGCTGGTCAGGGAGGTTAGGGAGCATGGGGGAGAATGGACCTGGAGCCCAGGCAGCCTGAACAGGGCTGCTGCTGGGCTAAGGGTGAGTGATCAAAGTGTGGCTTCCACTGGTAGCAGTAGACCTCAGGGGTTCTCCAGGGTGGTGAGCTATTAAGAGAACGATTGTCATTAACTTGGCCACTCTGTTTTTCTCCACAGAATTTCTTTGGGTTGAGTTCCATGGAAGTGTGTCACTTACCTGTGTTCCTGCACTATGAACTACTAATATCTGGGCTAAGGAATAGTTTCTCGTGATAAATAAACGATTAACAAATACTGTGGACACTAAATTTTTGTGCAGTTACTCTTGCTGATACTTACAGTTCAGGGTACTTGCATTAGAATTGGTCAGGGATTTTTAACTTTATGAATCTTACGACGATAACCTGATTTCAATATTTTTTAAAATTTTCATTGTTTTAGGACATTTTTGATTCCTCACATTTTGTCCATTTCACTGAGGTAACTGCCTGGGCCATGGGTTTAAGGGGTCTGCATGAGCCTACATGACTACTATACTGTGGGCTCTTAAAAGGAACAGAGACTTGCCTTTCCAATAAAACGTCTTTGGACTTCATTGTCACTGAATTGCCCTACTGGATCCAACCACTGGACAGATGTAATAGTAGGTAATTAAAATTTAAGGTTTTTTACTCAGTATTACTTTATTGAAGACCTAACTGTACAATATGGAATATACATCTAGTCTAGAAAAAGTTGTGTTATTTAATTGGAATTGCAATTGAGTAATGTCTGCTAATTTAAAGTGTGGTAATAACATTTTCTCAGGGAGGTCTTAGGACCTTTCTCCCCTTTAATAATTGTGGTTTTGTTGTGATCAAAGTGATACTACAGAGAGCTTTAAGAATTAAGTGTATTTTAGCCACAGCTAATTTAATCACCAGTTCTTTTATTATGTTAACAAAAATTTTCTTTTTAACTCACGCAAAATTCCTGAGTTCCAATGATGTAAACTGTAATAAACCCAAGTATCAGTGAAAAGCTGCATTTTAAGAACCCACATTTATGTGTTATCAGTAATTCAAGGATTCCTTTTATTTTAAACAATATCATATAACAATTCTTAAAGTAGTATGCAAAATTACCATACGACTTAATACATATTTACAATCTTAAAAATAGTTACTCGAGGTTGACAAAACTTTCCTAAATGAGTATGATTACAGCAAATGATGGAACCATGTTTTCCATATTCAGCCTGAATTTCCATCAACAGCAAACAAGTATGCAGTGACTCCTTATGCCCAATAACATGTGAGGCTTATTAAGTTTAAAGAAAGTTAAAAGTGGGCATTTGAAACTGAATTTTCTTAGCATCTCCCAATTGTAGGTATCAGGTTGTAGGCCCAAGTTTGGATGTAATGAGTAAAAATGTGTTTTAATTGGAGTATCAAATTTTTACTGAATATTAAAGGTGGTACCTGGTGACCCAGGATCTTAAGCCAAATCCATCTTTAAATACAAAAGAGTGTCAGTTACTGGGGATATCTTTATGCTTGATCAAGCCAAGTCAGCAAAATAAACTATTATTCAGGTTAATGTTTGGGTTCTTGAGTCTGTCAGTCAGTGCATCAGGGTGAGTCCTTCCACAAGAATATCCAGTAGTGGGAGTTCCCCAGTAGTGTTTTGCTTAAGAAACTCACCTGAGCACCTGGGGTCTGTTTTTATCAGTAGACAAAAGATTCTCTAAGCTTGCCTAGTAAAACAAACTAGAAAAAACATTTTTTCCAAAAATGTACCTGGACAGTCATCAGAATGTTTTGTAAATTTCCATAAAGGTTTAGGAATGTATTCACTTAAAGAAAGAGCATCACATTTAAGTAACAAATTTATTAACAAGTTAAACAGTAAGCTCCTAAGCATTTAATTTCATACAAAGAATCTGAACCTCTGCAGATGAGGGTATTAGGCAGTTGTCTCAGCCTAAAAACAGATGCAACTGGGGATGAAGTTTTAATCTGTTGTTTCCGAGGCCTGACCATGTTTTGTGTTAGAGTTAACAGAGCCTAATTATAGTCGAAATTTTAGCAAACAGCAAAAAGGATTTTCTGCACGTGATAAGATTAATAATAGGATTCTGTTCATTGTCCCCAAATGGGAAAAGAATAGGTTTTTTAATCAATCAATGACTCAATTTTGAAGTATCTTAGTTGTGGGAAAAAGGAAGAACCTGAATTAGTTTTGGAAGAGGCTAGGAAATTACTATAACAACTATAGAACAGTGGGTTTTGTCCACATTAGATGTTGTTAGAGCTCATTAGGTTTCTTTTTCAGAAATAAATTGCACAAGCAGGAATCAACACCTCAGAGGGGACTCAAGGGAACCCTTTCCTCAGGGCTTTATTTTTCACCATGGTAAATTTACTGATGAAGACTTGGCCAAAGTGTGGCTCAACCATATAATGGTATGTTTTCACAGTGGAAGGGAGAGGTTCCACAGTCACCACAGGGCATAGTGTCTGCATGGAAGAGCAGCTGGGGGCCAGGTGACAAGATGTCTTTGTGATATAGTCCACAAGTCTGTTATACTGTTGCTCTGATAGTCTCTCTCGAACTCCATCCACCTGGGTTCCAAAAAAAGATTTTTTTAGTTGCCAAACACTCATAAGGAGACTTCCATAACAAAATCATTCCTTCTCTTGCCTTGAGACATTGGATGTTGTGCCTTTTAGGTTATCTAATAAAGCCACCGAATAAGCATTTGGTGTTGTGTAAAACTCCCATGTTTGTTTGAAGTTGACGATTTCAGAATATTTTACTCATTAACTCTCAAAACATCTGTCACTGGCTCTTTACTAGCCTAGTCCAGGAACAAAGGAGAAAAGTCTTTCCTCTGCTTGAATCTAATCAACGTTAAACTCTGAGATAAAAGCTCTGTTTGCTTGTCTCCGCAAACCTCTCCAGACAGAACCTCTTTACCTCTTTCAAACCCAGTGGCTTTGGACAGAGCATTAGAAAAACAAATACCTTTTGAACTGTAACATTTTCTGCTTTTATAAATACTAGGATTTAAAGCCAGAGAAAATAAACTGGGCAGAGGAAGGGGAAATTTTTATGGAAAAGAGGGAGGATGCAAAGTACATTTATGGTTCATAAAAGTCTGGCTCATCTTCAGTGGAACTCAAATAGGAGAACTGAGATATACTACCTAAGTTCTTAAGAGAGATTCTCTGAGAAAGTACCCATCAAAGGCAAGTGGAGCTATAAATTCCTCCCATCCTGAAGTGCTGTAGCTATCTACTGTGTAAATTGAGTGGAGTGGGAAGTCTCCAGTATAAGCCACTGACCTGTGGGGATCAGGTAGCCACTGACCTTTCAGTGGTCTTTACCTACCAAATGTTGGGAAGACCACTCTGGGAGAATTATAAACATTTTAATTAGGGCTTTTTAGGTTTTGAAATCGTAGTAAAGAATTTATATATTTCTGTGTAGGGCACAGAGACGATGCAGCCAAGGGTGTCTTAAAAGCTGCAGAAAGCCAGTGGGATGGTAAAGAGAGAGGTCTGCCTGCCAGAGAAATAAGGAATAAGTAGGGCATCCATTAGAGTTCAGTCTCATATTTTTAAGCTTGGGAAAGAAAGGCCCCCAAAGATTCACTGACAGATGAAAGCTGTGCACCACCAGGCAAAAGCCAGAGCTCTGATGATATCATTTGATGGGGTCAGGATTCAGCTGGAAAGCTCTGAATACACAAGAGTCTTAATTGCTCCTCCTGAACAGCAGCACAGGAAAACCCGTGTTGTGAAAGGAACATGGCCAAGGAATAAATTGACCTTCTGACTCATTGTGAGCCTCTCATAAGGGATTTCAATAATGTGCCAGGCATATTAAGCAATTATTACCCTAAAAATGGCTGCATTTAACTAAGAAAAGCAAATGCTGGTTTTTAAAAAAATCCTGCCATATTTGAATATACCGAATGATGTCATCTACAAATTAATTCCTTCCAAAATTCAAAGGAGCTGTGTTTCCTAGCATCTAGAGCAAAAATCCCAGAAAAGCCATTTCATGTAAAGATTTTAAAATACTATTCTTTAGTTTTCACTGGAAGATAATGGGTAGGCTTCCCAGCCCAGCTTAATATCTGTGGATTAGGTTAGGTATGGCCACTGAGGAAAATGCAGTGTCAGGCAGCACTGCTGAGTGACTCCCCTACTCCCATTTTGAAAATACACTGGATTATATATAGCACTATTCAGGAAGGGTCTACTATCTCTCTCTCAAAAAAAAAAGACCATTTTGTTCTGCAGCTTGGCTCTCCATTGAGGTGAGGGAGGAGGTTAGGGTTTGGACACAGGATTAATTGGGCAGTTACTTTTTGTTAATAAGGAGTTGGGGTTTAGAGGTAAAGGAAACAGACAGTGAGAAAGTGCAACTTGGAGGCTGAAAGCATGCTTGGTATCTACCAGTTTGCCCAGGTCTGCCCAGTGCCAGGTGCTGCTGTGTAAGCTCAGTAGCTAACCTGCAGTATTCCTGCTCTGTCATCTCTTCCTGCCTGTTTCAGCCACCCCTTCACCCCGACCCTGTTATCACCGAACACCAATGGAAAACGAGTGGTGAGCATGGCGTCCGGAGTGTTAGTGCTTCTGCCTCTCACTCACTGATCCCATGGTCTCAATTAGCCATGGCAACTTCCGGGGGTGGGGAGGGGTGACTCCACCTGTCATCTCGGTAACCCCTGGAGAAACTGAGGTCTGTTCCCCTCCAGCTGTAATTCCCCACAGTACCCCCTCCTCAAGCAGAAAAGCCAAAGAGAAGGATCACAGTTGAAGACAGTTTAACAGCTAAAGATGATTCTCTAGTCTCAATAGTTTAAGATCTGAAATATTTCCCAAGCAACTAAGGAATAACAATGGTCACAGATATTCCTCAGGGCTTTGGGAGCTTCTCGTTAAGAACCAAGGACTTGAAGATAATGATACTATCCCCTGCCAAGGCCTGTAGCCAGATCACTGCTGCTTTATTGTCATCTGGATCAGAAGATTTTGGCAGATCTAATAAAGTCAGGCTGGACATCTGACCTCTGTTTATTCCCAGAAAGTCATCAACTCGAACCAGCAATGTAGTCTTAGTGCCAAGCCCCAGCTTAAAGCCTGACTGATTACGATCCAAGAAACTAGAGAAATCTCAGAGTTGTTGTGGTTGGCTACCTTCCATCTTCTCAAATAATTTTACGCAAACAGTGGTGTGAGGGAGACGCAGGCTTCCATACCAGGAGGAAAATAATGAAAGAAGGAATCAGGCAGGACCTGCTGGAGGCAGGTTTACTGTCCTTTTCCTGGGGCTACTCAGACCCTAAGTTAGGCAGGCTACACCTTGCCTCTGATCCATCCCCATCAAGCTGTGTGGGGAAAAAAAAGATGTCTGTGTCTGAGGTCAACTCTCAGGGCCCCATGGATCAGGCAGTCAGCAGGGAGGGCAGAGGCAGAGCAGTTTTGCAGTGGGCGCACCTGCTCACCCCGGGCTGCACTGCTGCTCACGTCTGACCCCTGACACCCAGAATGCCCCACCTGAACATCCATTCTACATCAACTTATGTGGAGCCAGCAGCCAGCACATCTCAGGAGCTGTGTGGCCAGGGAGCTGCCCCAAGAGCCTGAGCAGCATCCCCAGGAGGCACCTTGTGGTACTTAGGGGATGGGAAAGCGTCCTATTGGAAAGGGAACACAGAGCCACACAATATAGAGCAGGGGATGGGAGGGAGTTGACAAAATTTTGACCCTGAACTCTGAGGAGTTGGGAATGAGGGAGGGGAGTGAGTCAGGCCTCCTGGTTTGTGAGCTTGCAAAGGTCAGGCCTACTGCTTGTGCCTTGTTTCCCTCATGACACCCCTCACTTTTATGGTGGTCCTCTCCTGTCCCTGCTAAAGTGATCTGCTGCAGTCACTCCCAGGCCACGTGCAGACTTGGGCCTGCTCTGTGCTCAGACCAAGAGGCCTCCTTCATGGAGTATTTGCATAGAATTGCTGCCTTGGTCCTGGCCCTTCTTCAGACCTGCTTGTTTTGGAGCTCCAGCACCCCAGCTCCATGACAGCCAACCTTCAATTCCTATGGTGGCTTAGCCCCAGCTCCGAGTCCATCAGCCTCCTTGCTGCCCACACCCCTTCCCCTGGCAGCCCTCCTGGTCTCCAGCATCCACTCCAGACGCTGCTGGCTCATAAATGCCTGGTACCTGCGGTCACCCTGTGTCTCAACTTTGCCGGCAGCTAACCCTGGTCACCCTGTTTTCCGAAATGTACCTCTACGTCACAGGCCACTCTTGGCTGCTTAAGCTGCACGATGAGCAGGTTGCTTTGC
The DNA here is from genome assembly GCF_949987515.2 of Delphinus delphis. Lineage (NCBI taxonomy): Eukaryota > Metazoa > Chordata > Mammalia > Artiodactyla > Delphinidae > Delphinus > Delphinus delphis. Next base: position 44,155,794 of record NC_082699.1, on the reverse strand, counting down.
TTGCTGTCCTGCGCACAGTCGATCTCCGTGACAGGGAAGGCCTGCTGCTGGGTGTCCTCGCTGACGCTCACCACGAAGAGCACTTCTGACGTCAGCAGCAAGCACCCTTCGTGCTCCTGGCCCGAGCCCCTCACCAGAACCACATCCAGGGCCATGTGGACTTCTGGTCTGCCGAGAGACTGAAGCATTTTCCTGTTTCAAAGGAGAAAAATGAGGCCAAAGCCAGCTTAGAAAAGATGGTCACTTATCAGGGCTCACTGTTTGTACCAAGGCAAAGGCCCTCACCAATCTGATTATTTATTTCAGTTTAAAATGTAATTGTCACTTTAATTCTGATTCTGGTCAACAGAACCCAGCTCCTCCTGGAGACAAAGATATCCCTTGGCTTTGGCAATTCCTTTTCTTCCCATTAGAAATGTCACCCCTAATTAGAATACTGGCTCCATAGAGAATCTCAGGCCCTCTTGCAGGCCCGGGCACCTCTGCCAGTGCGCATCCTTCCCTGAGTGGGACGTGTGTGTGGGGCAGGGGCGTCCTGCTGCCAGCCCAGATCTGTGGATGGCAGCCTTTCCCCGAAAACAGCTGCTCCTCTTGGGCTCCCCTGGAAGTGTGTCCCGTTAGCTTGAGAGCAAGCCAGGCCCTGTTAATAACATACAGTGCACGTGTATAGTTGAACAAGTGTCTAGATAATTTTACCAGACGTATTTGACGTGGCTGTTTGGAGCTTGGTCAGCATGCAGATCACTTGGCTGATAGCGCTGTTTGGGAAGCTGAGAAAGTCCAGCTCCGTGTAAAATACCTGTGGTAAGAGAAGTAAGGGAGTTTTACTAGCTGTTTTCTGGAAAACAGTTTCATGCTACAGTGATGTCATCTGCTTAAAGCCACCCATAAAATGCTACAGATCCAAAATGATGTCACATCTTTGGAATCAAGTACATAGATAATCATTAAACATTGCAATGCTCTTAACCCTGGTGATCTTATATTAGCTGCAAACTGAAATATGAATGAGCTACAGTCCAAGCATAGACTGGCAATTAGAGGATGCATAATGCTCCTGGGAGTAATCAGTCTGGAGCAATAGCTTACACATCATTTACAATTTATGTGACACAAAGTCAAGATTGTTAGTTGACTTCCTTGCTGAATATTACAATACTTCTGTATCTGGGCTGTGGCTGGTGAAATAGAAAACAACACGCAGAGATGCACACAAAGGCACATGGTTTGCCTAGATACAGTATTTAAGTGACTTAATCCAGCTGTTAAACATGAATCCATATACATTTATGAGTGCTCTTGGGGCCTCTGGTTTATTACATGCTCTCCCTGGTGCCAGCACCGAACGAGGGTACCCAGCAGCAGCCATGCAGTCCTCCAAAGAGACTCTTCAGAACCAGAGATGGTACAGCATGTGTGCTTTCTGAGGGCTTGTAAATGTTTATAAACGAGGCACAGTCATTAGACTAAGAGTTAGTGGTTTGTAAAACCTTCAGTGCAGTAATAAAAGTTTTACAGGAATGATGGAAACCAGCAAGGCCCACGTGAAGCTCTGTTCTGAGGTGCTCTTCCATAAGGGAGAGTTCCTCAGCCTTGGGAAACACAGTGAGGGACAGTGGCATTTTCAAGACCAGAGAAATTTATGAAGTATAGGTTGACTTTACCTCACTGCAGTCTGTAGCAAAAAGGAACACTGTTTTTATTAACGTGTTAAGTATTTGATAAGGGAGCATTTAACTTTGTCCAGTTATAATTTGCAGTAGTTCTTTTTGTCAGTTTCCCTGTGAGTGAAAATGTCATTCACAGAAGGAGTGAGAGACCGAACTTGAGGGGGAGGAGGTGAGGGGAAGAGCGAGAGGAACACATGTTCCTGTCTGTGTGGTCTCTTAAAGGAGCCTCTCCGGATGGTTGCCTGAGTGTGGGCACTCGTCTCCCACTCTCTTCCTTTCAGACACGGGTTTTATGCCCTAATCTGGGCTGTCTCTTGTCAGACCTAGTGAGGCGCAGGAGGCCGCAGTCAAATGCACCCTGCAGACTTTATGGCCAGATGCAGATACAGATGCAAAGCTCCTGCCCGTAGTTTGTGGTTCCAGCCAGCCAGCCACTTCATGACCAAAATGATGATACCGATTTTAGGTAAAAAGGTTAACAATTCCAGGGTCCCTGGCGGTCCAGTGGTTAGGACTCTGCACTTTCACTGCCAAGGGCCCTGTGTTCAGTCCCTGGTCGGGGAACTAAGATTCTGCAAGACGCGAGGTCCGGCCAAAAAAAAGAAAAAGGTAACAATTCCAGTTGCCTAGTTCTGTAAAGTCACTTTAATGTGCTCTGCCAAGAATGCAGAAAATTAGCACAGGAGGAGGCACTTCCTCTCCCACGCATCCACTGCTCCTGCGCGCACGTGTGTGCGTGGAGAGGCCTGGCACCAGCCTAAAGCAGTAGTTCCATGAGTCCAAGTTCTCCGCACCTGTCTGCTCAGGGAAGGGTTTTCAGTGGCAGATCATGCACCTTTGTTGACACTGGCCAGGAGACTGGGCCTGGCTGCAAGAGCAGCACAGTTGCTGGTGAGAAAGCCATGCCTGACGCCAGGCTGCATGGGCAAATGTGCACGCACCCACCGATGCACGCATGCTCCTCTCTCTCTCATTCTCCAAATACAGACGCATTGTCTTTTAAAGATATCTTCCTGCTTTATAACTTATTTTTTTCTTTTCAAATTGCTCACCAGAAAAAGTAAGTCTACTTTCTGCTTCAGTATATTGTATTTATTGCCCTCAACCTCTAACTGGTTACTATTCATTAAAGTCGATTTTATTAAATGACTGTAAAAAGATTCTGTGACCTATATAGACTGAAATTATTAATTGACTTCCTGGCTTTATAATCGTAATTTATTAGTCATAGTCCAATTCAACTCTTTGTGTAAATAAGCATAAAGAAGTAAGAAAAAGGACTGTTTATTTATAGATTTATCTATCTTATTTTTCACTCCTCTGTCATGTGAGGGGCTAGATTATCTTAGGGAAACCTTGGTATAATAACGCAAATTTATCGGTGATGTCTGAGTTGGCTGGTTCTCCAGGACTCACCATAGCCAGTCTGTGACACGAGCTCAGCAGCCCCTCCAATAGGCTTCGTGAACACCCCCATGATTCCTTTCCCCACGCCGGAGATAACGCCCTTGGCCTTGTGTCCTGCTGAACCATGAGCCTCCGATGTTTTCTGGAAGTTCTGCATTGGCTGATCAACTATACCAGCAATTGCACCTGAAAAACAACAAAAGCCCCGGGTAAGGACTGATGCATAAAATCCTGAGGAAGTGAAAACCTTCAATCTGGAACACAGTTTTGTTTGGATTGAAAATGAAACCCCACCCTCATTATAAAGCTCTTTACTATGCATTTGTTTACCATTTATCTAAGTACATTGAGGATGTGTTAGACATTTATTATCTTCATCAAAACACAATGTTCAGACTGGGTTTGGCCCAACATAGTCAGGACCTGTGAAGTTCAGTTTTGAATTTAATAAACATGCCAGACTATTCCCAAGTGACACCCACACATCTTTCTCCAGGAATCAGGCAACACAGTTTAGGGACAGGAGCTAACAATTCCTTAGGAGGAGAGTGAGCCTAATACAGTTTCACTGAATCAAGAGGATGAAAAAACTGAAAAGGGCCAGCCCCTTTCCTTGTTCTCTCTTTTAGTAAGAATAAGGGCAATTATTTAATAGTAATGTAATGTTAATATGTTAATAATTATATAATAATAAGAGTAATTGATATAGTTATTATTGCTACTATAGCAAATCCGTTTTGAGTACTTACTATGTGCTAAGAGCTTACTTGTAGGAGATCATTAATTGTCACAATACTAGGGAATCAGGCATGGCTTTTATCCTCAGTTCCTAGACAAGGCCACCGAGGCACAGGGAGGTTAAGGAGTTTTTCCCAAGGTCACACAGCTGCCCTGTGCTTGAGCCAGGATTGGAGTCCAGGGAGTCAGAGTCACAGCCTCGCTCTTAACCACCAAGCTATTCACTGATCCTGTTTATAAAACAAGCTCTTTCCTTTGCCAGTCTTGGAAAAATTTCCTTTTCTCTCACTTCAGCTGAGGTTTGGCCACTTACTGTTCACTTGAGAACAGCTACAAACCCTGCGCTCATGGCTCTTTGCTCTAACGGCTTTCCCACAGGGCAGCCAGGCCATGCTCAGAGCTGGAGGGCGAATCCCTCAGCCTCTGTGGGTCCCCTCCTTGCTCCTCTTACCTTGAGGGACCAGGGATGAGTTCGACTAAAGGCCCCAACAGTCCAGATCTTTTGCCATGTCAGAGTGAAGGGTTCCCTAACCCAGTAAGAGGAAGAAATTTCATTACAATTCTTGACAGAATTCTCTGTTTTCAGCTCAGACCTGCTAGGATTAATGAAAATGCACAGTCCCCTGGTAGAAATTTTAATACATGTCAAACCCCATTATTCCAAATGCCACTAATTCAAAGTCTCCTGGGTAAAGGGAGATTTCCAGTTCTCAGTTAATGACCTGCTAATTTCAAGTAATATTCCATTGAACGAAATCCAGTAAAATGAAAGGCCAGTTCCTTTGGGTCAGTTGTAAAGGCAATGTTCTTCATGGATTCCACTCCTCTAAATTTTGACAGAGCCATTTAAGTTCACGTACTGACAGATTAAGAATGACCTGAGGCGACAGGTCTGTTTCCCAGCCTAGACCACCGCTTCCCAAACCTCTTAAAGAAATGATGAGGGAAGCGGAAGAAGCTGCTCACAGCTGGCCTGGGCCACCTTGGCTATCAGGGGCCAAGGGATGGCAGTCTCAGCACCCCCTCGAGACACCCAGTCTTGGTGCTTGGGCTGGGAGCTCGCCTCGTGTTTTCAGTCTGAGGAATCTGATGTTCTGCTCTCTGTCTATGAGGTCAGAAGTCAGGGCAGCTGGGAAGTATTAATGGAACCGGCTGCACTGGGAGAGGCAAGAACCCTGGGGTCTTCTCTTCAAATCATTTCATAGCAGACAGTTCAAAGTGAATAGCATCAAATCAAAGGACACAGACTTTGCGATTTCACTTTCTGATTTCTGTGAAAGATCTCCATGCTTAAGAGTAGAAAAGGTGGGGTAAATAATTACAAATTCACCAATAAAGTTATTGCCTGTATTTCTGGTAGAAATGTCTTCTCTGAAGGGCAGACTGCCGTTAACAGTATTAAAATAGAGTTGGGGGGGCAGGTGAAAATCTCCCATTTTCCTTTAATGTGTCAGGCCTGACCAGCACAAGGGGCATAGAGCCGTGATAATCCACACAAGGCTCTGACTTGGGTCTGCCTAAGTGCAAACCCGTATCACAGTGAAACTCCCCTTTGATCTTCCACTTTCTCTAGCCACTAGCCACGGTGAAGGCTCTGATAGATAAACGTTGATAAATTCTTCAGGCAGCCCCCAAAGTGGAAAGCCCGAACCCTGTGACAAGGCGTTAGATGCTAAGAGGTAGAGAAGGAGCTGCGGGAGCGCATGCCCTGGGCCAGTATCAGGCCCCGGGCGGGAGGCTGGCCTGTCACACACACTGACACCTCCCTGGGCCCCAGGTGCGTGAGAGACCGGCAGCCCGGCCCGCATCTGCAGCTGAGCCTGAGAGGCCGCTCTCCCAGGGCTTCAGAGGGTCTCTCAGGCAGTGTAATTCCGCTAAATCCCACAACTGGTAAATTATTTACTGCCATACACTCCAACTCTGCTCTGAGGCTTTAGTTAGCAGCGACTGATTCCCAAACTTGTCCGCTGGCACCAGGCCCACGGGGAGGGCAGCCACATGGAGCCGGCTGTGATGTGATGAAGTGAGGCAGGGAGGGAAGGGGTGCTTCCCTGGACCCCCCCTCGTGTGCTGGGCGGGGCAGAAGCCGGATGTGCTTCCTTTCCTCTTTTTTGTTGGTCACGCTGCGTGGCATGCGGGATCTTAGTTCTCTGACCAGGGATTGAACCCGTGCCCCCTGCAGGGGAAGCATGGAGTCCTAACCACTGGACCACCAGGGAAGTCCCAGACGTACTTCCTTTCCTATCCTTTGCTGGAAGAGAAGGGCTTGCTCTCTGAAGCAAGGGGACTAAGAGACCCTCCCTCACCTCTTCTGTGACTTGCTCCCTAGCCTTGGGCAAAACTCACCGGGTCGCTATCTATGAATGTTCTGCCTGTGTGGCTATTTTGGTGCTGCCTAATCACATGTTGTAATTTTATTCTGAACATTTTTTTTTTTTTAATCGCAATAGCAGAGGCACAGGCCTGGGCTGGGACACCGCTCCACAGCTCACGTTCCAGGGACAAACGAACCCCACAGAATGTATTAGGAACCCTGGCTTGAGGCTTGCTTGTTTTGACCACGACAGATGACCAAACTGAGAAGGAAGCACATCTGTTGCTCCCAAATTCCCTTCTAACTGCCAAGCAAGGTGCTGATGGCTGAGGGCAGCATCAGACGGGCTGTGTGTAAGCACCTTCTCGGTGCCCCGCTCATCACTCATTCACTTGGGAAACCGTCCCGACTCACCTGGCGGAGGCCTACGTGGTCGGGATTCTGAATGGCGTCCCGAGAGCGGCTGTCAAGACAGTTGTGGCTGCTGGGAAATCCAGCAGCGCTTCATAAGTCGGGCCAGAGAAGCGAGTTCTGACATCCTGCCTTAGGTATTCCCCAGGGAGAAGTCCCATCTGGGAGGGGACGTGCCATCTAGCTGTGACATGGAGCTCACATCCTCTCTCAGCAGGCTCCAGGGGTAGTAGAAAGTGGGGGCATCTGGGGAACGGATCTGGTAAATGTGGGCAAGCCTGATGCCAACTCTGCAGGCTAAACAGAGTTTTTCCAAAAGCCACTCTTTCTGAAAACGGTTGTGGATTTCCTGCAGGAGCCTCGGTGGCATCTCTCTGCAGCCCAACACTTCCTTGCTGCTCTGGGGCGATGGGGCTGGGCAGGACAGCTGAAGACGTCCTTTGATTTTTCAAGTGCCTCATAACACTCCACCGTGTCCTCATGAGGGCCGAGCCGAGTCAGGAAGGCCCATCAAACCCATAAACATTTGGGGGAAATGTATTTTTCCTACCCTGGAACTTTCAATTGTTCAGTCTCCCCACATCTTGATTGTTTCCAGGCTTGGAGCCCTCCAGGGTGGGTGACATGTGGGAAGACCCAGGTTCTTGTCCTGCCTGGAGGTTTGACCTGGGCAAGTCACTTAACCTCATTCATTCCTAGGTCTGAAGATCAAATAAGATGACCCATGTGAAAGTACTTTGACAACCCAGAAGTGTTATTTAAATGTATTTTTTACTGACCAGGTCATTTATGTTTATGTCTCATAAAGGAAGAAACTGAGGAAGTAGCATTTTGATTTCACCAAGCATGGCTTTTAAACTATTGTATGATAATAGCTCTAACTTCGGGCATTTACTGGCATTTGTCAGTTTTATACACCATTTCTGGGGATGGATTAAACGGCGACAAATCTATACTTTCCCAGGTGAGGGGACTTGGTTGGTCCTATTCTCCCCTTTCTTCCTGCCACATATCAAGGACCAGACGTTTTGAGACGACCCAGTGATTATGTGGGATACAGAGAGTTCTTGAACCCTTCCAGGAAAGGAAGCTGGTTGGCCCAACCTTAGTCTGAGAAGCACAGAAACGGACACACTGCTCTACATGTGCTGCTGTGAGTGGAGCTCTTAGGGGCCCACAGACTCCACGAGCCTACTGTAGTTTCCACAGACAGGCTAAGTGGTTCCCTCGCATGGATGAGTGTGTACAAAACATGATGGCTATAGCAAAGGTCAGAGGTTTATGATTTTCTACGCTGGTTAACAACAGAGCCATGCTTGAAAGGGTGACAACCCAAAGGCAGAAACATGGCTCCCCACGTAACTGATTTCTACCATCAGGCACAGTTTTATACAGTGGAAAATGGGTAGTGGATGTGGGCTTCTCTGGGTGGGGAGAGAACAGGTTAGTCAGGATGGGAACAGCCACATGCCAGCCGGCTCAGGTCTCCTCTGCTGAGTGCCTCCATCCAAGAAGAGCTTGGACAGCGAGAAGGAAACTCTCCTGCCCAGAGCAGAGGGCACGTAAAGCCACGATTCTTAGCAGAAAGAGGTCCCACAGTTCCCAAATGATGGCTTGAGGCCTCCAAGATAACCTCATTGACACTTCCTGTGGTTACAGCAACTGAACCCACTGGACTAAAACTAAAGCAGAAATGCTCCTGCCACTGCTCAGATGTCTCTCTTTGCTGGGACACTGTCTGAAACCAGGCAACTCTTATAGTTCCTTTACTACCATAATATAATGAAGGTGCTGTTTACCAAACTTGGACCCTATGCCTGGCACACAACCGACCAGCATTACTTCCAATAACGGCAGAGTAATTTTCAGCCCCAATTTACAAAAGAGAAGCTCTGAGGTCGCAGAGAAAGGACCTGGACACCCGAGCCTGGGGTCCGCTGGCCCCTGAGGACCGTGGCCACCCCCCACCCCCCCGCCCTTCCCCAGAGCTGCTCCACCCCGGGTCCCCGCTCCCACACATTATCATAGGACCGTGTCCCACACCACTGCAGGTTAGGACTTAAACACTTTCTAGTAACTTAACCTGAAGTTGTAACATCTTACGACTTCCTCTCGGGGCCTCAGCTGGCCGTGCTGTGAGTGGTGGTGGTGGTGGGGGGGTGGGGGTGGGGGTGGGGGTTATGTACAAAACTGCAGCCTGGAGAGAGGACAAATCCTTTCAAGCTCATCTTTTCTGACCTTTGCTCTCCCTGCTTTGGGCCACTTTGATCTCTGCAAGATGCACACTCCTTCAGATGCTCGGCAGGCAGGCTGCCAAACAATACAGTTTTAAATTCCTTTGCAAACAAATAAACAAAAGATACCCTTGAAAATCCTGCTCTGTAAAATTTCAGCTCTGAAGTTTCCTTTTCATAGATTTTCCAAAGCAACTTATTTTTCAAACATTTGTAATATTTGGAAATACCCCTAGCAATCTTCATCTCTAGCTATACCATCTGGCTGCTTGACAAACGGCAATTACTCGGAGTCAGGCAGATCTGGCATTCTTAAAAAAATAAAAGGGAAAAGTGGGCTCCTCACTGAAGTTTACATGACATTTGCACATTGCTCAAGTGCTTCCCAAACAAAAGCAGGCGTTTGCAGTATCTGTGGCAGAGAGGCAGCAAGCGCTTCAGGAGGTTTGCCCGTTGCTCCCTTCAGCAAGCATGCAGCTGTGGGCTGCCTTCCTTGTGTTGACACCCCGCGCGCGGGGCCCTACGGAGTGAATGATGTCTTACGGAAGCCGTGAGGACGCAGAGAGGCATCTCCCACCAGAGGCGAGGGAAGGTGGGAACGCGACCGGCGGGGAGCGGGGAGCGGCCAGGTCCCAGGATGGCCCTGAGCAGCCGCACAAGGGCTCTGGAGAGGGTGCCGGTTCCAGAACCCTGCTGGCCAGGATAGGAACCAGAATGCGTGCCTTGGCCTCTCTGAGCCTCAGCATCTCTGCAGAAAGATGGACAGTCCACAACCAGCCCGTGGAAAGTCCTGGGCCCCAGTCCCTGGCGAACCCTTACCGAGCAGGCTGATGCCCAGCCGGGACAGGCCCTGCCGGAGCCCCTCGCCGAGGCTCTCCGGGAGCTGCCGCCGCCACTCCTCCTGCCGGTTGTAGTGCTCCTCATCCAGCGAGAGCCGGTCCATATTCCGGGCCAGGCTTGTGGCCAGGTTGGTGATGGAGGTGAGGGTACCTGAGGGCACAAGAGCACATGGGTTGGTCTCCTGGTCGCATAGATGGTGGCCCCTAGAACACTGTGGGGGACGGGAGAGGGAGGTGGAAGCACACCCGCCTTCTGGACTCGCCCATGGAGAGTGATGGTGGCTTCCCCTCGGTCAGTTTGAAGAAGCAGCCTTAAGACAATGAGGTGAAGATGAACACTTGCTGACAGGGGTGATGGCACTCCTCACAGGGGGTAGAATTAGAATCTCCGTTACCAGAAAAATGCCCACGGCCTCATAGGAAGCTATCATGCACTTTCATTTGACTGTTAGGACTTGGCTAAAATAGTTAGTTTTGAAGTCCTCACTGAGGTCCAGTTTTGAAGGTTGCAATTTGCCTGCTCTGATTTGAAAGGGTAAGGTTATGTTGCTGAATTTTAAACAGATCGCAAAGGAATGTTTCTACTTTAGGAATAAAATTTATTTCCCCCTATTACTTTAGTCATAGTAGAGGAAGACACTAAACTTTTATCATTTGACAGTCAGGAAATAATTATTATGCCACAGAGAATATGTGTGATTTTGATATTCAGGGCGTTAGCTGAAAAAAAGTGAGGACATCAAAGGGAGTAAAGCATGTGAAAGCCATGATTCCGTCTGGTTTTCCCAAGAAAGGCTATTTCTGCATCTTGCTCAAGACAGTCATAATTCCCTCTAGCAAGTCTGCATAGACCCCAGTGAGCAAAACTGAAAGACATCAACGGACATATCCTGAAGCTAATGAATTAGTTCATCTGTTAGTGGATGTCTAGTTTTCAGAAGAAATGGAAGATGTTGTTTTTGCAGCTGCATCTTAACCAGTCATCTGAAAAGAAAAAATCCACGTACACACACACAGACAAACCAAACAGATTTTCCTAAGAGAAGGAGAGAACAAGTGTAAAAAACATTCAGTGAGTCACTATGCTAAAATTACTGCCGGAGTGCAATTTAGCAAGTGTTGGTTGTCTTATTTTAAAATAAAAACAACAGAACCACAAAGATTCAAGTGTCAAGAGTGAGAAATCCACCAGTGACTCATCTGTGAGTTCCTGCAGCTTGGCTCACAGGCCTCCCGGATGACCGGGGCCCCGGGGGAGTGGTCCCGTGATTGTCCATGGAATTTGGTTTATTGCTCTTGTTGTTCTCTTGCCAGTCCCCCTCTATGGATCATGGGTTCTCATATTTCGAGCTCAAGTCTTGTTTGAGGCCTTCTAGAGACTTCTGTAACCTGCCCACTCATAACAGAGTTGCAGTACTGTTGACAGTAAAAAGCCTTTTATGGGGGAGGAGGCTTTTGCCCTGTTTCCCCTGCCTCCTGCTGAGAAGAAACGGGGACTCAGATGGCCCTTGTTAGTTCCCGAGTCACTGCCAACCTGACCAAAATATGGGCAAACAAACACACGGATGAAAGGAAAGCACGCTCTCCGTCTTGTGGGCGGCAGTTTGGTTTCTGCGCCTGATGACCCGTCTGGGCCACAAGGTGGCACTGTTTACGTGGCGTGCTAGGGAAAAGCTGGCTCTTTCACCTCCCAATCGGCTTCCACGTCAAAATGTATCCATAGCCTTACAAAAGTTATGACAACTGTATCTACATTTAAAAAAATATGATGAGGCAACACAGTGTAGGATTTCTGATGTTTAGCAGAAGTCCTGAACACCTTTAATATTTCTGTATTTATCACATGGAATAACAGTTGAGCCAATCCTTGTTTTCCCATTGGGAGGTTTCAAATTCTGAAGTTTCTGAAACATTTTCACACACTACAGGCAAGCAGTGATCTGTTTAAAACATAAGACATTATATATGAGCTTTGTTACAGATCCAACACTTCACTGCCAGCTAACAAGCCAAACAAAGTTAGAGGCAAACTTAATTCACTGAAAACTTTTAACACATTCTTTAAAAATAAAAAATAAGAGAGGGAAGGAATGAAAATAAGGCCTCATTACAAGGAACCCGAATAGCTACCTTTGGAAATGTGCTTCACAAATGATGTCGTCCCTCTGGAAACTCCACTCACAAAGGCTCCCGGGCCTCGGGTCAGCCCCTCGTACGGAAGCCTGAAGAAGTCGGCAATGCCATTCCCGATGCTTCGCACCAAACTTGCCGGGCTGCCAAGGATTTCCAGGGATCCAACCACCCAGCCTGTGAGGGACCAAAGGGAAGGGGTTACTGAAATCTTAAACACAGCACTTTCAACATATGGGACAAGTGACCCATTTTCCCTGCAATTCATTTTTCACACTAGAATGGAGAATGTAATAAGCTCCTTTGGAGCAAAATATGGGAAATAACTCATTCACTGTGAATTCATAAATGGCAAACTTTCATACTTTATAAATCAAAGTGATCCTTTTGGCGGCCTCACAAATAGCTTTAATATGACTTCCCTGCCCAAGCCTCCCGTATTCCTGCTAAAAGGGACCCGTGTGCAGGGGACGATGCTCCTGCCCCCGAGGAAAGGCAGTCCCTGGGGCTGCAGGTGTTCGCAGGCTGGGAAGTTATCCTTAAAACCTCCTTGGGCAGTGGAGGCACCAGGATGAGGAGGAGATGCCTGGTCAGGGGAGGAGGCCAGATGCTAAAAGGGGTGTTGCAAAGGGGATGCACAGTTCTGACGAGGATGGAGGAAGTTATTTTTAATCTTTCCCAATCCTACCAAGCTGAGTGCTTCCCTTTGGAGTGGAGCTGGAGCCAGAGAAATGTTTCCCCTTCGAGCCCAGCTTCAGTTGTGTAAACTCTGGTGACAGGGACATGCTGATTAGGTTAGCGAGAGGGGCGTGTTCCCTGCGAACGTCCCAGGAGGCGAGCTTTGGATCCGGTTTCCTACTTGAGCTGGGGCTTGCCAGGAGCCGCCCGCTCAGCGGCGGCCTGACTGCCGAGCGCTCGGCCCCGTGGGAACGGGGCTGTGGCGTGGAGGCTGGAGCAGCTCCCCTTCGCCTTCCTCCCCGGGTGGGGGGCTCGGGGCTCTCGCCCGGAGGACAGGAGGTGCAGGCAAGGGCCGGGGGCTGCGGAGAGGAGGACGCCCAACAGACAGCTTCCCCCGGGGACACCATGGCCTCTCCAGCCCAGGAGAGGGCTGCGAGCGCTTTAATGGGGAGGCCGCGGGGAGAGGACCCGTGTGGGAGCCGATCCTGCCCCCCAGCAGGGTTTTGGAGGCCAGGCCTGTGACAGAGACCCCCAATCAAGTCATCAGTCCCAGAGGGTAGGGAAGGTGTGGGTACAAGAGCCAAGCCGGAGCCCTGAAGGGTTCCCAGGCCCAGCCCTTGTAGAGAGGGACGTTCTTAAGTTTTAAGCCCACCTCTCTTCTCTGGAACATTAGAAGACAGCACTAGGGTTTAGGTTAAAAGAGGGAGTAAGTTCCAGAAGATGAAGATCATAAATGGAAGCGCCTATGGGCGCCAGGCATTCAACTCCCTCAGTTCCCACAGCAACTCTTCAAGTCCTAGTACCTGCCTCCGTGTAAATTCAGATTAGCCAAGGACTGAGCCTCTCCCTGGGTTCAGGGACTGTACCAGGTGCAGGGGACAGAGCCTGCTCTGACGCGGTGTCACCCCGTCTCCACCATCTCAAAGGCAGGACAAGGAGGAAACCGTGGCTCAGAGGTTGAGTCAGTTCTCACAGTCTCCCTGCCGTCTAGACACGTGGGAGGGTTTCAAGCCAGGTTTACCTGGCTCCAGAGCCCACCCTCCCTCTTCCTGGGAGCCCAGGCTGCGCTGAGTAGGCAGGGTACCGTGGAAGGTTGTGGAATAGTCTTCCTCGGAGGACCTTCTCTGGAGGTGAAGAAACAACAAATTTCCTTTAGCTTGGCATAGTTGTAAGGTTCGCCTGGAGGCAGAAGATTGGACTAGAAACATCTTAATTCCCCTTCTCTCCTAAAGTTCCATAGAGAGAGAAAGAAAGGTGCGTAGCTACTGCCAAGCAAAGACCACTCACTCTACAACGGGCCCACTCAGGCCAGGGCAGCAGGGCACAGGGTGTGTGGAAAGCACCCAGCCTCACCTTCTAGCCCTCACCCCGGCTACGGGATGGTGAGGGAGACTCTCCTGGGTTAGGTTCACTGCTGATGGGAAGGCTATGTGTGGACCAGAGCTACTTCTCAGTGGCATCTGAGATGGCCAGAAAAGGACCAAAGCATCTGAGGGCATTCCTTCTTTAATTATTTCCCTCCAAAAGCACATGTATCTTTTTCTTACTTGTTGCCAGACTTTTGTTGAAAACAAGTGCCTGTCTGGCTTCCCATCAAACTGAGCCTTGGAGGTAGAGAGGGACCCCAGGAAATTACAGAGCCCACATTCTTTTCTTCAAATAGGGTCAGTTGTTACTCATTTCTAATTACTTTACTGTTAAAACCTCTACAAGTCCTTCCCTAGAAATGAGGTCAGGGTATTTCAGTCATCCCCGTGAGGGACCTTTTAATCAAGTCCAATGAGTGAATACTGACCCATGTGAGATGCAGAGGCAACTTGTCCACTCCCAGGCCAGACCTTTCCTTTCCTCTACTAGAATGCCAGTACATTCTCTTTAAGATGCTTCTACCCAGGGGTAACCTCCTACCATCTTCCCATTTCCAACTCTTTCAAAAATCACTGCTTTCCTCCAGATAATCTTCAGATACTCTGCAGGCCTTCAGTGACAGAATTCCCTGCAGACCTAAAAACTTGGCCCTCTATTTCAGAATTTCTTGTCTCAGCATATAATGAGATTGGGACAACAGCTTAGAGAACTTTTAGGTGGATTACAAAAAATCCAAACAGAATGTTCTTGTGAAAGCTCATGAAAAACAAAACAAAGAGAGATAATTTTTAGCACATAGGCCGCAGGGACGTGGTTCCTTGGTGGTCACAGTTGGAGTCTCTCTGCCAGCTCATTACTCTGACGGGCGCTCCCCACACCTCAGCCTAATGTGATGACCAGACGGACGGAAAGCTTATTCCTTCCCAGGCTCCAGAGCAGAGTTCAGTAACCTACAGGCATGCTTCTAGGTTAAAAACAAAAACTGCCTGAAAGAGTAGGTTTTTAATATACCCGTCTATTAAATTTGAAATCGTAGCTGCTCATTTTTAAATAATATCTTAGCAAGAGGGAAATATTTTCGTATTGTTGTACAAGCTATCAAAACAACAGTTCCCAGGCAGGGACCTTCCCTGATCTTGTTCTTTTCAGTTGAGAGTTCTGGGTAGCGTGCTAACTCTATGAATTCCATTATGGAGAAAATGCTATCTTACCAGTAGGGCAACTACTGTGGGTCAGTCACTGCTACGTTACCTTATATGGGAATGTACCCACCAAGTACAACATTACCAAGGTCTCTCCTTTGTTACTTTCAGAAAGGAAGACCTCCGTGCTCTTTACCAGAAGGGGCTGCAAGACCCACTCTGGTTGTTTGGTGTCAGCTGCTTGAATGCATGGGAACGCAAGGAGCCAGATTATCAGACTGAAACCACTTTAGAGTGAACTTAGGTCAAGAAGGCGTGTTCTGAAGCCAATTACCATAGGGTATCAGGAGACAACTTGGTCTCCAAAGCAACCTTCAGTGCACAGTGCTCCCTATACAACATTTTGTACACATATTCAAAGCACCCCCTGCGGACTCCCCCCGCCCCGGGCTCAGGTCTGTGGAGAGGCTGAGATGCCTACAGCCGTCTCTTTGCTATCTGTCTAGACAGGCAGGGCTGCGCTGGGTAGGTAGAAGGCTCTTCATGCCTCTGACGAGCACACAAATCCTCTGAATTTCTCATCTGGAGCTATTCATGGACTGTAATGAAGAACGCTAACAGCCCAGAACTGGACTTCTTTTAGGCCCAGGACCTGAGGGCCTCGGCTGGTTTTTCTGGCCGCACTAGTGCCCTAACATAGAGTCTTGTGCCTGCAAGGAGCTGAAAAAGCGTTTGCTAAATGGGATTAAAATTCTGTTATATATATAACAGCAAATGTAACAGCTACTACTGCTTGAGTGTCCATTAGGTGCCAACCAAAATTCAGGGTACTTTACATACTTTCACTTTTTCCTGTCAAAAATCTTAAAACCCATTTTATGGATGAGGAAACTGAGACACGGGAGGTTCAATAACTTGCCCAAGGCCTCACAGCCAGCAGTGGAAGAGTCTGGATTCAAATCCATTACTATCTAACTGCAAAGGCTGTGCTCTTCACCTCCCACCAAGCTGCTTCCCTATGTCTTGAAGTCAGTAAGTCCACCCCAAAGCCTTTCCTTTCTGCTCACGTTCCAGCTCATCGTGGCCCCTGGGCTGTGTCCTCACCTGCTCTGAAGAGAGCCCCCGCGGCGTAGTGCATGGCCAGGGCGTGGACAAGCTGCCTGGCCGTGGTGAAGATGGGGCCTCTTTCAAACACTGAGAAGGAGAGCGGGGTGTGGTCGGAGGCTATGTACAGCTTGAGGGAAGCGTGGATGCTGACGAGGAGATTCACCGGCTGTATCACCAGCTTCCGTAACTTCACAGGATGCACCAGGGCCCTGGCGTGCTGCCTGACCTGCACGGGCAACACCTGTTTCCCATCTGCAAAGACCGTGGGGTGACCGGCTGGGCTGCTGCTAGGAAGGTAGGTCTCAAACAAAGTTTTGATGTAGTACACAAATGTATCTTCCACATATAAGCGGGCAGGTTTCAATTCAAAACTGAACTCGTTAATATCAGATAAGAAGCTCTTGCCCTCAGTGAAGGTGAGGCAAAGTTTGATAAAACAGTTTTTCTTGTATTCTTCCAAATCTTTGCTGGACGTAAGGAGACTCTGCATCTTGGAACACTGAATAGATTCTGTTTTCTCCCCCTGGCAGACCAAGACAGCGAAGTGGAAATTGGACTTGTTATATAGCTGGTTGTCCAACTGCAGGTCCCTACAGCAGACCTCCACACAGTAAAGGTGAAAGAGGGCGGTGGCCGTCTCTTCCCCAGGGACGTGACCAGCCACCGGGGCTATTTGGAGAAAAACGTTGTCCAGCGTGAGTCTCAGGAGCTCAGATGATACTCTGTGGCGGGTGAGGTCATCAAGCACCGCCAGGCTCAACTGAGTGATGGACATTTTAAATGTCACAATCTTCTCCAGAGTTCTACAGGAGAAAGGGAAAAGAACATGAGTCTCCTCTGCTTTTCTTTTCCTCCCTCCCTTTCTTCCTTAATGTCTTAGTTTTTAATGATAGTGCCTTATTAAACACCTCCTGATGTCCCACCAGATTCTCATAAGAAACAAATAAGAACTCAACTTTCAGTACATCGTGTCTGGACAGAGCCGGTCATACTCCAACAGTATTGGGAAATGTTCCCAAAGGGACCATTACAAGTTCTTGTCGTGTTGCTGTATCATGTTTCCCTTATCAACACCAGATTTTTTTATTCTCAAATCCCTCTAGCTCCTTGTGCACTAATTCTCTGTCATGATCATCACAAAGCAGCAAGTCATAATAAAATAACCAAGATGCCTTACACTGGAAAAGTACAGCAAGCAGAAGAAAACTCACCATGAAGCCACACCACAACAGCCCAGCTACCAGCGTCTTAGGCCATGTGCTCTGCTCCCCCCGCCACGTTTAGAGCTGAGCTGCCCATGCTCCCATCTCCGCGAACCCCTCTAACGTGCGCTCAACCACTGGGCTCTCACTCCCGTCAAGGTCATCTCTCCAGAAATTCACCCCTTTCCTCTATCGTTTTTTTTTCACTACTAGCAGCTTATAAACATGCTCTTATTTCTCTTGTCTTAAAAAAATCCCTCTTGTAACTCTATCTCCCGCTCTAGCTATTACTCATTTTCCTGATCCTCTTTACATAAAAACTCCAAAGCATATACACCTTGTCTGCTATTCCTCACTTTCCATTTTCTCTTCACCGTGCTCCAGGCAGGCCTTTGTCCCCACTAGTCTACCAAAGCAAGTCTTGTCAAGGCCCCCAAGGGACTTCCATGTGGCTAAATCAAATGATGGCATTTAGTTTGTGACTCATTCACCCTACAATGGCATTTGACGGGGTCGATAACTTCCTCCTTCTGGAAAAACTTTCTTTGCATGTCTGCTCTCAGCTCTTGTATGTCTGGTCACTCATCTCCTATGCGACACCCTCCTCTTAAAGTTAAGGTGCCCAACGTTGAGCCCTTGGTCCTCTTCTCTTCCCATCTCCACTCACTCCCCTAGGAGATCTTCATCCAGGCCTATGATTTGATGTGCATCTATATGCTGATGACTTCCAAAGTCACATATTCAGCCTAGAACTCCCTGTGAACTCTGATCTTGTATTTCTAACTGCCCATCCACATAGTAGTGACTTACAGGTCTCAAAAGACATCTCAAGTGGTCACGTCTGTAGTCAAACTCTTGATCTCACCCCCAGTCCCACATGCAGTCGTTCTCATCTTAGTTCACGACAACCACATCCTACCAGCTGCTCAGACCAAAAATTTTGGAGTCCTCCTTGATGCCTCTATTTTCAAACCTTATCCAATGTATCAGGGAAATCCCATTGGCTTTTCCTTAAAATACATCCCGAATCTGACCATTCTTACCACTTCCCCTGACAGTGTAGCCTAAGCCATCACCACCTCTAGTGTGAATGACTGTAATAGTCTCCTGACCAGTCTCCCTGCTTCCTCCTGTGCTTCTCTATAGTCTACTGCAAAAGCACAGGGAACTATATTCAATATTCTGTGACAAACCATAATGCAAAAGACTATGAAAAAGAATATATGTGTATAGCTGAGTCACTTTGCAGTACAGAAGAAATTAACATTGTAACACTGTAACACTGTAAATCAACTATACTTCAGTAAACTTAAAAAATAAAGCTACCAATGGCCTTCTAAAAATTTAGGTCACATCATGTAACTTCTCTGCTCAAAAAGCTCCAATGAATTCCTGGTTTCACTCAGAATTAAAATGAAGCCCTACACGACGTGTCCCCTCCTTCTAGCTCTTCCCTCCCTGACCCCAGGCACTAGTGCCTTCCTGTTCACCCTCCACACTTGGCCTGCACTGGCCTGTTCCGTGCTCCTCCAACATGCCAGGCACACTGCTTCCGACCTTTGAACTGGCTGTGCCCTTTGTCTGGAAAGCTCACCCCAGATGACCACATCACTAACCCCCTCGCTGCTTTCAAGTTGCTCAAATGTTAACTTCTTGGTGAGGCTTACCTACATCAATTTTTCAAAACTACACTCTCTCTGTCCCTGTGCCCAGGTACTACTAGTCCTTCCCAGGCTCTGTTTTTATCCCTGCAGAACTCCAACTTTCTGTTGAACCATAAAATTTCCTTTTTTATTATGTTTATTCTCTGTCCTCCCGTTCCCCGCCTATGAGAATGTGATCTCCTCGGGAGCAGGGATTTGGGGCTTTTAGGTCACTGGTATATCCTCATCCCTACAATAGCACCGGCATCCAGTAAGCACTTGAAAAATATTTGCGGAACAAATGAATTAAGGAAATACAAGCAAATACTTCTTCCTTTCCTATTTCTACCACTGAATGTATGGATTGTTGCTACTGTCATAAACAATGGCCTCCTAATGCCCTAGATAAAACGTTCCTGAAATTGTCATGTGGGCTTGAAATTTTGGGTTATGCAAGTCAAAATTTAGTCTCCAGTTTTGTTACACTATTAATTTTTTAACAAACACTACTGGGCAAAGCAAACAGTCTACCCAACCTGTTTGAAATATTATAAATTCAAATTAATGATAACTTGGCAAGGTCCAAATTAATGAGTTCTTAACCATATATGAAAAGCAAGGAAATTTAAAAAAAGGAGCTTAAACAAATGTATAAAAGTTGATATTACTATTTCATATTTTAAATAAAAATTTAAAAAATTAAAAATTTTCTGATTATAAAGTACATTCTCCGTGTAGAAAATTAAAATACAGAAAATTATTAAATAATCACTTATAACCGCACATCTATTAACAGTTTTGATTCTTTTCTTTTCAGTGTTATTTCTAGGAATGTTTTCCTTGAGTATGTGTGAGAATGTGTGTGCATATATGTACTTGTAATGTGCACATAACTAGGATATTTATATGTTCAATTTTATATTCTGTTTGCTTTATTTAAGTCATCATATGTATTTTTCTCTTCCACTAAAATCCTATAAGTCTCTTTTCTGTGGATATACCATTTATGGTACATTTATGTATCATCTATTCCTCTGCTGATGGGGTTTGTACTCTGAATATTTTGCCATTATAATTAGCAATGTGATAAAATCTCTCTGCGTACCTTTTCCTACTTCTCTAATTATTGCTTATCTCAAGCTCTTAAAACTGTTAAAAGTGGAATTTCCAATCCAGAGGGATTTTAAAGCTCTTGATACATATTACTAAAGTGCTTTCCAGAAAATAGTAACAATTTACACTTTTACTAGGACTGTATATGATGGAACATCATTGTTAATTCAGTAAGTAATATCTTATTTAAATTTGCATTTCTTTAATTACTTGTGTTTCCTCTTCCTAGAATTTTCTGTCGTTTGCCCTTGTTTAATTTTTGGAAGGAGGGACTATCTTCATATTATTCCTACTGAATTATATGAGTTCCTTTAAATTAAGGAGAATAACTCTGGTTCATATTTGTAAAACCTGATGGCAACGCTCAGGTCGAACGGGGGAAAATGTGGCTCTAAGAGGTGACTTTATTTTTGCTGTTAGCTAAGTCTAATTACTAATTACTAGGTGGTCATGTGGATAGAGAAGTATTAATTTTCATTTCATGCTAATGATAATGTATAATTCTAAGATGCATGTCTTAGTTTGTAAATCAGCTTGTTAAACTCACCACAGAAGAACTGGAAGGGGTACCCAGCGAAGATGATATATTGCTCCTTATTATGGGTGTAATTCAATGCTAATAACCATACCCTTATGGATTATACAATAATTAACCAAAAGCTTTAATGTATATATTTGGATGACAAAGAATGGCAAATAGTAGGTTTACAACTTTATAACGGGAAACGTACCCTGCTGATACTGGGATACTAATTAAGCCTACCTGTTGGTATTAGTTAAAATAGGTCCAGCTTTTCCTTCTGGGGCCACAGTGATGAAGACTGTGCCACACTGATGGACAGTGTCCACATACACACAGCCAAAGCCAGTCAGGAACACAACCTGCAAAAAGAATACTCAAAATCAGATTGAAAAGCAATAAGAAACACTATTGAAATGGCTTCAAATGTCCTTTTTTAAAAAAATTTTTATTGGAGTATAGCTGCTTTACAACGTTGTGTTAGTTTCTACTGTACAGCAAAGTGAATCAGCTATATGTATACATATATCCCCTCTTTTTCGGATTTCCTTCCCATTTAAGTCACATCAGAGCACTGACTAGAGTTCCCTGTGCTATATATAGTATGTTCTCATTAGTGCTATATATAGTACATTCTCATTAGTTATCCATTTTATACATAGTATCAATAGTGTATATATGTCAATCCCCATCTCCCAATTCATCCCACCCTCCTCTTTCCCCCCTTGGTGTACGTATATTTGTTATCTATGTCTGTGTCTCTGTTTCTGCTTTGCCAATAAGATCATTTATACCATTTTTCTAGATTCCACATATATGCGTTAATATACGATATTTGTTTTTCGCTTTCTGACTTACTTCACTCTGTATGACAGACTCTAGGTCCATCCATGTCTCTACAAATGACCCAATTTTGTTCCTTTTTATGGCCAAGTAATATTCCATTGTATATATGTACCACATCTTCTTTATCCATTCCTCTGTTGATGGACATTTAGGTTGCTTCCACACCCTGGCTACTGTAAATAGTGCTGCAATGAACACTGGGGTGCATGTGTCTTTCTGAATTATGGTTTTCTCTGGGTATATGCCCAGTAGTGGGATTGCTGGATCATTTGGTAGTTCTAGTTTTAGTTTCTTAAGGAACCTCCATACTGTTCACCACAGTGGTTGTATCAAAATCTACATTCCCACTAAAAGTGCAAGAGGGTTCCCTTTTCTCCACACCCTCTCCAGCATTTACTGTTTGTAGATTTTTTGATGATGGTCACTTTGGTGTGAGGTGACACCTCATGGTAGTTTTGATTTGCATTTCTCTAATAATTAGTGATTTTGCACATCTTTTCATGTGCTTCTTGGCCATCTGTATGTCCTCTTTGGAGAAGTCTATTTAGGTCTTCTGCCCAGTTTTTGATTGTTTTGTTTGTTGTTTTGATATTGAGCTGCTTGTAAATTTTGGAGATTAATCCTTTGTCAGTTGCTTCGTTTGCAAATATTTTCTCCCATTCTGAGGGCTGTCTTTTCGTCATGTTTATGGTTTCCTTTGCTGTGCAAAAGCTTTTAAGTTTCATTATGTCCCATTTGCTTACTTTTATTTTTATTTTCATTATTCTAGGAGGGTCAAAAAAGATCTTGCTGCGATTTATGTCAAAGAGTGTTCTGCCTATGTTTATGCAATCTGTATCAAGCTACCAATGGCATTTTTTCACAGAAACAGAACAAAAAATTTTACAATTTGTATGGAAACACAAAAGACCCCTAATAGCCAAAGCAATCTTGAGAAAGAAAAACGGAGCTGGAGGAATCAGGCTCCCTGACTTCAGACTATACTACAAATCTACAGTAATCAAGTCAGTATGGTACTGGCACAAAAACAGAAATATAGATCAATGGAACAGGATAGAAAGCCCAGAGATAAACCCATGCACCTATGGTCACCTAATCTATGACAATGGAGGCAAGAATATACAATGGAGGAAAGACAGCCTGTTCAATAAGGGTGCTGGGAAAACTGGACAGCTACATGTGAAAGAATGAAATTAGAACACTCCCTAAAACACCATACACAAAAATAAACTCAAAATGGATTAAAGACCTAAATGTAAGGCCAGACACTATAAAACTCTTAGAGGCTTCAAATGTCTTAAGTTCTGATTCAATACCACAAACACTTCCTGGTTATATTTCTTTATATCCATGTGTACAGGCTGTTCAGCTGACTTGAAATGAAAAAAAAAGAATCAAATCCAGATTTTTCAATATCCAGCTATAAGGTTCATAGAAAAAAAAAAAAAAAGATGGATGAGAGGGCATGAGTGTCTTCATTCTCTGCTTCTCTGGAATTGACAAATAACTCTGTATGGGCTGGAGCCCAGCCATGGGCCACCTTTATGTGTGCGTATGAATCTCTGTGGGAAAAAAAACCCCTAAAACACAGGAATTGAAATGCAATGTGCAAAAAACTTTCAGGCTCTTGAATTTTGACTTACTACCATAATGATGCCCTTTTACGCTGGGGACACAAAAACATACCCGAAAACCCAACAACAAGACATGCTATAGTCCCCTCAAGGTCCCTCACATAACTTGTAACAAGAATGTCAGATAACTTGATTTGCTTGGAGTTAAAATTAATTTTTCTTCCATGAGAAGGTGGACTAAGACTTAAAAAAAAAGTTCTATCTCAGAAGCCAGGTGCCAGGCCAGCAGAACGGATGTCCTTTCAGAATTAAATACCAACGTTGCTTAAATGGATAAATATTTGAAATCAGAACTATTTGAAAAACAACTCTGAGAACATCATGTTCACTGCGAGCATTACCTGAGGGTAAGGGCAAGAACCTCCTTGTGTTTGGGAATGTTGATACTGATGATTTGCAATATCAATTCAGTCCAAGTCTAGACCCTTTATTATTGTTAGAACCGCAAATAAAAGAAGAAAGACTGAAAATTCCTGGATGAAGGAACAAAGCTAGGTATCTGCCTGGCATGTAATGAATGTGTTCTAATTTTTACCAAATGAAGAAGTACCAGAAAGAGTGTACACAGAACCACAGGAGTCTGTGATTCTCACCCTTGGAAGTGACTTCAAGGTTACTGGGCTTTTTCTTGTACAACGGCTCCTCCTTCAGAAATCCTGAGCATCCAGGGCACCTGGAGGTCACCTCTGCCTCCTCCCTACTTTCATCTCCTGCTCTGCCGACTCCTGCCCTAGGCTTCTTTTTCATTCTATGGCCACTGCTCTAGCTTAGTTAGGTCCCTGAATGCCCCTCAGCACCCTCTGTGCGGACAACGCGCTGTCCCCCCATGCAAATCCTTTCCAAATTCTGTGTATCTTTGCACATATAGGGTAAGGACACCTTATTCCAGGAAGGTATTCTCTAATTTTTCCATTCCTTTCCTCAGACTGATACCTACTCCTACATTCCTAAAACACTTTAACCATACTTCTGTTTGATCACAAATCTTATTGCTTGTATTACAGTCACTGATTTATACCATAGACTCAATCACCAGATTCTCAACTTCTTGAGGGCAGGAGTGGAGTCAGTTTGTATTCTCTATGGATATATTTCCCAAATGGACTGTTTTGCAAAAATATCTGTTTCAAAAGACTCTGTATCCTGAGTTTGCCCTTTTTTGTTCCAAGATAAAAACTGAACTTGACTATGATAAAAGGTGGAATGCAGCCAACCTAAAAAATGGCTCAGCTCACGAATCTAAAACAAACAGATATTCTTTGACAGACAGTCACATTTATAAAAACCTATCATTTTGTATGATATGTAAAGTAAGTCAACTGCTTTCTTCCAGGCTTACAGACATGGGATTATTCATTTGACACAAACCTTTTTAAGGTCCGGTGCTCCCATGTATATTCCTTCCTCTCAAGGACTGTCCATAACTTCAGGGCATACCCCAGGGTTTTAGCAGAGAGTGTTAGAAACCAGAACTACTACCCCTCAAAGGAGGGAAGGAGGGGATCAGAAGAGGAAAGTACTTATTGCTCTGCTCATTCTCAAAGCAATCGGCAGGCGTTTTGAAGTGAGGATACGTGTACTTCCTAAGATAAGGTTCAGGCAAGCTGATGGTTTCTGTTAACTGCCCAGGGAACTCTGAAAGTAAGCAAATCAACCTAAACCTTTAAGGTACGCCTTCCAGCCAAAAACCTGGACCCTGGACAGAAATATTGCTGGGTGTCCCTTTCACTCATCACTAGAACGGAAGAAACACAGACTTTAATTCTTGTAGCCTACTCTTGTCTCCTTTCACATGTAGAGAAATAACCTGCAACACCAAGCATTTTGTACAATGTGAGCTCTAGGGATTAGAGAGCTGGGAACCCAAGTGCCAGAGGAATTAGTGCCAGGTCCCCCAGAAATTAAAATAAATTCTTGTTTTGGTCTAATGGTTTGATCATTTAATCATTCAATCAATTATTGGATATTTAAGGTGAGCCTAAAGGAGCTCCTCACTGCGGTAGGCACTGAGAAGAAGTCATGCCCTCAAGTTGCTCCCAGCCTCGGTGGTGAAAAGGCCAAGTACACAAATAATGAGATAAGAGCTAAAAGTTCAGAGGCAGAGATGTATAAAATGTTTCTCCCTCTCAGGGTGTTAACCATCATGGTCTCTGTATAAGTTCATGAGGGCAACAGTTTTGTGTCCATTTCCTTCAAGAAGAAGCATGATAAGGCTTGCTTTTTGGGGTTTGCCCTCTTGCCAACCATGTGAGAAAGCCTGGTTTAGCCTCCCTATGGAGGAAAGACCACGTGGTAAGAGAGCTGCCCAGACTTCCCAGCTGAACTCATCCATAGCCAGCCCTCTACCTGAATGCAGCTGCGTGAGTGATCCCAGGCTCACGCAGAAAAATCACCCAACCAAACCCTCTGAATCACCGTTGTTGCAAGCCTCTAGGTTTGGGGGTGGTGTGCTACAATAAGCCAGACAGAAGATGATGGGGCCTCTGTCAACCCGGGTCCCTGAGTGCCCATGTAGAACAGAGCCCCTGATGACAAACCCTGGCATGTAGCATGAGCAAGAAGTAAACAGGACTGTGACAGGCAGCATAATGTAGCCTGTACTAATGGATGGAGATATTGGTAATAGAAATAGGGTTCCAGAAAAACCTAAAGTCTGAGTCCTTGTTTTAATGGTAGGCAGTAGGAATTGATATTGAAAGCTACAAGAACGGGAATTCATGTTACAAAGTGGCAAGACACTTAGTAAGACTTGTCTGAGATTACTTGGGAGGTAGATTATAAACCTAATAGATTTGTAGCTCGAGAAGATGAGGTCTGAAAACAAAACATAAGTAGTGAGTGCTGGCTGCTGCTGGCTGTGTCTCGCAATGTGTTTCACTATGAAGAAGCGATGAGCTCAGGAAAGAACTGGCCAGTTTGCAAATAGAAATTCAAGAGAATAAAGAGATTCCAGAAATTCAGGGCTTTGCAAAGTCAGTAATGCTTTTAACCCCAAACGGTAAGAGATAAAACTTGATCTTTGAACATGAAGGCAGATTAATACTCAGACTTAGGGCTATGTATAGCCATCAGAACTCACTGTTAAAACTTCTTAATTGTTAAAGTGACTCAGAAAAAAATTTTTGATGAATAGTTTAACTTTGCCACAGAAGCTCTCCTAAATCTAAAGAGAGGTAAGGAAGCAAGACAGTACAGAAATATGTCTTTAAAAGGACCAAGGATGTGGTTATTAGCACATGGAATTCTCTGGAATCAAACAGATAAGCAGTCTACTGAGTTTCTGAGAAATTACTGCTGCCTAATAAACTCATGAACCTAGACTAAAGGAGTCTGTGATTGATTATTCGAGACTCAATACAACTTCAGATGTTGGTCAAGGAGGATCTCTGAGGGTAGATCCAGGGACCGGAAGAACAATGGTAGAAGAGCTCTTCCATGAGCAGAGATAGGGCTTGAAGACTATTCCTTGTTTCCATGGAATAAAACCCCACACAATATGTGCTCAGAAAAATTTCAGATGTGTTGTGGGTGAGAGGCTGTGTATGTGTCTCATTCTCCCTCTTTCCAGCTTGCGGGAGTTATTACTGTTATCCTGTCCTGTGTTTTGGCGGGGAGAGGGGAGCCGATGAGTTCATACATCTCTAGATGAAAAGGAGCCACATCCAGGCTAAGAGGGCATCACTCAGAAGTACTGATTTCCAGTGGGATGTGGTGACTGGTTAGAATCTTGGGGAGGAGAGCTGCTCTGGGGTGGGGAGGGGAAGAATGAGTTAAGAGACTGATTTTTTTTTATAAAAAGCCAAGGGGATTTTTCTCTTTTTTTTTGAGT
Organism: Delphinus delphis; assembly: GCF_949987515.2. Lineage (NCBI taxonomy): Eukaryota > Metazoa > Chordata > Mammalia > Artiodactyla > Delphinidae > Delphinus > Delphinus delphis. Next base: position 44,128,969 of record NC_082699.1, on the reverse strand, counting down.
TGTTTATTACTGCAGAATAAGCTAGTCAGTCCTGATCGATGCTGTCATTTAGTTATTTTTTACTTTCTTCACTTCACATTGGTAGTATGGGTATGTGTGTGGAAGGCTATAGGCAACATATAGTAACCACAAAACATTTGGGGAATACTCCATGTTCTGTCATTTGTGTCTGTGTTAGAGCACTTAGATCAGTAAGACTTTCTCTTACACACTGTGGCTATAGGAAAACCACTGAGGCCTAGGTCCTGCCTCCCAGTTAGTACATTATCTTTTACTACAATTACAAATAAGGAACAGTGTAACGTAACTTGTGCTTTCTACATATTCAGTTATCTTTATTAAAATGATTATTTACTATATTTTTATCCAACAAACAATATTTTAAAAAATTACCCCAGTTTAATTTTACTGAGTAATTAAGTTACAAGGTGACGCCTAGGAAATAACTGAAAGTATTCTTGGAAGTCTACCTCTCTTCCTTTCTCTCCCATTCTTTCTCTCTTTTTTATCCTGATAGACTATATGGAATAATCCAGGGATAATCAAGAGGCAGTTATAAAGCATCCAGCACTGCAGCTCAGTTACATAACGGGTATACCTGTTATTAAAAGTCCTTAAGCCACCCCCTCCTCCAATTTGTACTAATTCTCTCCATAACTGGGCTCAATTCCCATCACAGCACACTTGCTGGACTTCATCCCTCTTCAGTTGTCTTTCTTTTACCTGATTCATTTTGCTCCCACCTCACATTTGCACTTCCTTTCTGATAGTTAATTTTGTGTCAACCTGACTCTGGCCATCGGGTGCCCAGATTAAAACATGATTTCTGGATGTGTTGGTGAGAGCGTTTCCAGAGGAGATCAGCATTTGAATCAGTGGATTCAGCAGACTGCCCTCCCCAGTGTGGGTGAGCATCATCCAATCCACTGAATAGAACAAAATGTGGAGGAAGAAAGAATTTGCCCCTTTTTTCCTGCCTCACTGTTTGAGCTGGAACATTTCATTTCATCTTCTCCTGCCATTGGACTGGAATTTACACCATGGCTTTCCTGGGTCTCCAGCTTGTCTATGACAGATTGTGGGATGTCTCAGCCTCCACAAATAGATCTGAAGATATGGTAATCAGGCATTGCATTTGTTCTGCTGACTTTTGGCAAAAATCTATAAAACAATTCACCCTCTATTTTGGGAAGGAAAAAATATACTTATATCCCCAGATCAAATAGTTTGTAAAAGAATATCTTAGGAAGGAAAATCATAGTATGGAAGACTTCAAGATTTAGACTTTGAAAGGAAGAAGAGATTTCCCCATATGCTACGGGATTGAACGCTAACCTGCAGAGGGAATAAGGCAGTAAGATGTAGCCTGCTTGGTTGCAGGTAGTGGTTTGTCTTAAGCAGTCTAGTGGACTGAAGAGGCTTTTCTGCACTGGACTCTGTGTCTTAGTAATCACTCTGGTGGTAGCTGTGGAGACAGATTTGCGGATAGGAAGGCTGACAACAGAGAGACCCTTTAAGGGGCTATTGTTAAAATCTGGGAGAGAAGTGATGAATAAAAGGCCTGAAGTAGACCCTGGTCACAGAGAGAAGGGGCAGATACAGAGACACTTCTGTGGAATTTCTGCCAGAACTTCGTGACTTACTGGAAGAATGGGGGAAGAGAGGGAAAGGAAGGTACTGGGATGCTGCAGAAAAAGACAGGCTTGGAAGCTAGACAGTCCTGGGATTGAATCCCAGGTCCACTTGCCCTGTGCAAGTTAACCTCTCTGATCTTCAGGTACCATCTACCTGTAAGAGATGCAATGCAGACTAATGACAATGTTTGTGTAAAGTGCTTGACATAAAGCAGGCATTCAATACAACTTTATATCAATGTTATTTAAGGTTTTTATACTGGAAAAATGGTGGTGATATTAACTGAAGCAGAGACGCTAGGAGAAGCTGGCTCAGGGGATGGAAAATGATCCCATTGGTTTCAGATGATGACGCTGGTTTGAGGTGACTGCAGGTCTTTCAGGCAGAGATGTCTGGTGGGTGGCCAGAAACGCAGAGCTGGAGATCGGGAGGGATGTGGGTGTCTGAGACAGGGACCTGGGAGTGACTGGGTGACACAGATGGTAGCTGAAGCTCGGAGATGAATTAGATCTCCCAGAGGGGAAAAGAAGGGGGGGAAATTTCTAAGGTAGGAATGACTGGATAAGGATGAGAAGAAAATAACAGATATTCTGGGTGTAATTCTTCCTTCTGTATACTTACTGAAAAATATTTTAGGGAAATCCCTACTCCCGAGGATCTTGGGAAGCAATGGTGACTCAACCAGAACAAACTGTAAACACATAGGAGACTCTCAACCAAGACACTTGGCAGACGTTACAATTGGGTGTCAACTTGCTGATATCTCTTCTGGCCCTGATATGGGGGGCGAGGGAGGCGACTGAAGTAAGCAAGAAGCCAAAACATCTGCACCACACATTTTATAAGGCAGATTCTCACTTGGATCGACAACTTCTTCTCTATGTAAACATTTTGGGATGGATGCTAATGATACCTCTGAAAATGACTACATGCCCTTTAAGCATTAGTGCTCAGGGTTACCCCTGTCTGATCTGCACCAAATGGATTGATTACACATTTGAGTTCTGGCTCATCAAGGCATTTACCAAAGTGTCTCACGATATTCTTGCAAGCAAGATAAAAAATATCTTATACAGTATAGTTTAAAAGTGCTTTTAGACACATTTTCTTATTTAAGAAATGAGGGCTAAATGACAGTACAGTTTGGTGTGTTAGTGGCTGATTGAACCTACGCATTAGGGAAGTGTCTGGTGACTCACTGCAGCATGTTGACCTTGGACTTGTCCTGTTCAACATATTTATTAATGACTTGGATGACCATGTAGAATGCATGCTCACCACATCTATAGATGACATAAAGCTACTAGGGATACTTAAATATGCTGGATGACAGCATCACAATTTTTTTAAAGTGATTTCAACAAGTGGATTAGGCCAATAGCAACAAGATTTAATTTACCGGGGGTAAATGTTAAGTCCTGTCGTTGGGTTAAAAAAGTCAACTGTACAGCAAGTCACATGATAAAGATCTGGGGGATGTGGCTGACCACGAGTTCAATAATAACAAACAGTCTGAACTCGTTAATAAAAAGCTAACTCAATCTTCTAATTTATTAATGTAGCATAGGGAGGTAATAGCTGGTTAGACCACATTTGGAATAGTATGTATAATTCTGGCTGCCAGATTTTTAAAAGGGAACATAACACACTAGTGTGTTCAGGCAGGGTAACTGTGGTGATGGGTCTGGAAATCACACTTGCTGAAGGAATGATTCAAGGAACCAGAAACGTTTGGCCTGGATAAGGGAACGGTTAGAGAAGATGTTGAAGCTGCCTTCAAATGATTGTAGTGTTGCTCTATTAAAGGGGAAGTAAATACTCTGTGATGCCTCAGCAGGTTAAACAAGGATGGATGAATGGATCCTACAGAGGGATAGTTTTCAGCTTGATATAAGCAGAAACTTTCTCATAGTCACTGCTGGAATAAGCCATGACTATGACACTCGGAATCTTCTAGGGTGGGATGTCATGGAAGGGACTCTTGCTCTAGGTAAAAGGGGACATTAGAAAACCTCTTCTAACCTGTGCTTTCATCGACTTTCAGGTGGAAATGTTTGTAGCCAGGGCAGGACTCCAAAGGACAGACAGTGCTCTTAGCTTGGTATAGGAAAAACGAGACTGGGCCACATGTGAGCAGACCCAGGTTCCAGCCTGATGCTGCTTAATTATAAACCATCTAGTGGATTACTTTTTAAGCCTCAATCCTCTCATCAGTAACATAAACATCAAAATTACTGCCTCGACTATCTTAGAGTTTTTGCAGTGATCAAAGCCTCTATCTTAGGGCTTACTACATTCGACTGCATTTATTTAGCTATGCAGGTGCCTTGAAGGTGGGAATTATACATTATTCAGGGAAAAGGGTTTGGCCCTTGATAGGTCCTCAGTAAAAGTTGGTTGAATAAATGAATGAAAGAACGGAGACTGGATGTGAAAGCACTTTGTAAATGGTACAGAGCTTATAGGAGAAGAAAACAGCAATGATGCTGACCCCACTAAACACTTCTGTTAAGAGTCAAAGATCATGAGGACTTCCCTGGTGGTGCAGTGGTTAAGAACCCGCCTGCCAATGCAGGGGTCACGGGTTCGAGCCCTGGTCCCGGAAGATCCCACATGCCGAGGAGCAACTAAGCCCGTGCGCCACAACTACTGAGCCTGTGCTCTAGAGCCCGTGAGCCACAACTACTGAGCCCATGTGCCACAACTACTGAAGCCCGCGCGCCTAGAGTTCGTGCTCCACAACAAGAGAAGCCACCACAATGAGAAGCCCACGCACCGCAACGAAGAGTAGCCCCTGCTCGCCACAACTAGAGAAAGCCCGCGCACAGCAACGAGGACCCAACACAGCCAAAAATAAAATAAATTAAAAAAAAAAAAGAGTCAAAGATCATGAGAATTTACTGTATCTTTGTAGAAGAGAATTCACCTGCAAAGAGATAATTTTAATCTGCCTTTTGGGGTTCAAACTGCTCGTTCTTCTTTGGCTCAGAAATTGCTTTTCATAAACAATTCAATCACTTCCCGTGGCTTTTAAGATAAAACCCCAAATCCTTGATTGGAGCGACAGCATCTTGCCAGGTTTGGCCTTGGATTGCCTCACTAGCCTCCTCTCTCACCCCCTTTTCCTTCATCTGGCACTAGGGCCACACTGGCATTTAGATCCCTGAAAGGCCGATGTTCCCTCTCTGAGCACCGAAGCTTTGAACACATTATTCTTTCTGCCAAGAAAAATCTCCCATTCTCTCGTCTAATACTTAATGCCTGTTCCTCCTTTAAGGCATAGATGCCAGGTCTCTTACCCACTGACACACTCCTTGGCCTCTCAAATTAGTCTGCCGTATAAACAGCACACCTGTACCCGCCTCTCCTGCAGAGCTGTTACCAGAGTTCACAACAGTACAACGACCCATGGGATTACTTGCTTATCATCTATCTCCTCCACACATGGTCTCCTTGAGGGAAAGGGCTGTGTTCCATGTTTGTTCACTGTATTTTATGTAGTCCCAGCACCAGGTTATAATGTCTGGCGCATATTTAATCTCAAGAAGTCCTGCGGATTGAACGACTGAAGCAATGTTTCTCAATGTCTATATTAGTAAAAAAGTAACTACTATGTTTTCTGTGTACATTTATTTGTTTTGAATTTTTCCAAAGAAGGTTGCCTAACTTTGACGAAAATAAGGTTTTGAACTGTGAGCAATTGAAATCCCATACACTGTGACAGGATTCTAAAGTATTTCCCTGATAGGATCAAAATTATGACTTAAAATTATCAACATAAGCTTATTTTTCATAGGTTCACTTACTTATTGAGAATCTGAAGATTTTTCCTCCCTGAAGTCAGGCTCCCACCCACTGTCATTAGGGATAAGAGAGCACCAGTTGCCACTGCGGGGCCTCTGGCTGAGATGTCTTCTAACCAGGTGTGAGCCAGGGACACAGCCCCAGAAAACCCACCCCCATCAGGATTTTGTGGCCGACACGCTCTCAGGTCTTCTAGTTAACTCTTGATCCAAAGAATACTTCTTTGTGTAACCATAAAGTTACTGTCTGCATATTCCTTCTCATATTCCATGTCAAAATTATACAACATGACACGGTCTTATTTACATGACCAAGGCAGAGGCATCTCTATGACTGATAAAAGCTAAAGGAGTCTTCTTCCTTGGGGCATAATGGAGATTTTATGGTGTTTTAATTCTGCTTTTTTTTTTTTTTTTAATTCTGCTTTTTTTAGGTCAGCTTTGAAATTCACATCACGTGCCTGTGACCCAGGGCTGAGGAAAGGCTCCTGAAGACAAGCTCCCTCCTACAGAAGGGCTGCTTCCTTTCATCAGAGGACACAGCTCCCCAAGCTCCCCAGTGATTTATATGCCCTGATGTGTTACTGAGGAGATGCCAGTGAGGGCCTGAAACAAATCTTCCTCCAGAATAGGAAGTAAACCGTGGTCTGCGGGACATATGGCACACAGCTCCTCAAAGATTAATGGGAACATGAGACTTTGCTGGGTCCTTGGACCAGGGATGATAAGGGTGTTGGAAACAGTACCTCCTCTCAGCTTTGAAGTGTCCCTGACTACAAAGGTTTGAGGAAATTTAGAGTGAACAGGAATCCCCAAAATAAGGTTTGGCAGGCAGAGTGCCTATTGTAAAGAATTCCCTAGACATATATAAGCAAGGTTTCAAACATCTTCAAACCGATGCAGGGGAGTTCAGGGACCCTTGAGAAGCTGGTGATACTTATTTTGTAAATTACTGAGACGGGGAACGTCTTCTGAGGCTGCACAGACCCAGCGGATTTTCACTGTTCATCACGTGAGCACTGCGGATGGAGATCACACCCCTCAGCAGTTTGGGGAACCACAAATGCAGGTCTCCCAGGTGAGCGGGGCCCCTCTTGCACCTGTCCCCGGCCATGTCCTTCACCTGTTTCCACAGCTACACTCTCCCCAGGCCCCCACCCGTTTCCCTCTGTCTCTCAGCAGATGTTTCATTCCACACTTCATAATAAACTTAAGGCCAGTGGGTATCACTTCACTCCATTTCCCAGTCCATCCCTCCTGAGACCTCTACCTACACCTGTGCCCATCCCCAACTCGTTTCTGCCAACAGAGAAGAGGGCGTGGCCCTTCTGTTCAAGTAGAATTACACTCCCCATGCTTTGGACTTGTCTCTCTGGCAATTCCTCGCTCCTGTTTTCATGTCTCCTCCACTGACTACTTTCCTGCAGCATATAAAGGGCTTCCTCCCCACTGATCTCATCTGCTTCACGGCCACGTTTCTCGAAAGAACACTTCTCACCGTCCCTGCACTCCCTCACTTCCACTCCCTCCAAACCTGTAACTTCCAGTGGCTACCCTGCTTGCCCTCTTCCCACCATCTGCCATCCTGTAAACTCTCTCTCTCAGGGGCTTTCCTGTTTCTGCCCAGGTTCTCGCCCAGCCACTCTCCTGATCCTCCTCAGTCTGTTGCTGCATGACACTCACATGTTGGCGTTTCCCAAGGTTAGGCCTGGGACCCTCTTCTCCTCCCTTATAAGACCTCTCTTGGTAAGCTCACCTTCTCTTTCATTCATTCAGTCATTCATTTATCTGTATGATATGTATTCAGATCTCATTGTGTTGGCAGGCATTCTGCTGTAGGCTGTGGATGAATAAGGCAGGTGTCTGACTGCCAGGAATCTTGACTTGGTAGGAAATCATTTACAGAAGTGAATGCAATTAAATGGGGGTGGGCAGGAGACTTCACAGGGGTGTAGGGAGAGAATCCCTTGAGAGATGAGACAGGATGTGCCAGCAGGACTGGGGAAGAGGGCAGTTAAGGAATTCCAGGTAAGGAAGTAGCATTCATAGCACATGCTATGGAGTCAGGCAGGTCTGGATAAAATCCCAGTCCCTTCCCTTGTAACACATGGGAATTAGGCCATGTTCCTTCTGGAGATCTCAGTTTTCCCTTCTGTAACATGGAGGTGACAGTCCCTGTCTCGTATGGCTGCTGCAAAGGTTAAGTAAGAATGAATGTAAAGTGCTTAGCACAATGCCTAGCATACATTAAGCACTTAGCATACATTAAGCACACATTATTATCACTGTATACATTTATAACTTTAATATGTGTGCTGTAACCATTACAGTAGGACCTACTTCATAAGCCTGTTGTGAAGATCAAATGCACTAATATATGTGAAAGGACTTTTAAAAAGTTCAGCACAATATTATTCAGCCATAAAAAGGAATGAAGTTCTGACACTTGCTACAACATGCATGAACCTTGAAAACATTATGCTAAGTGAAATAAGCCAGACACAAAAGGACAAATGTTGTATGATTCCACTTACATGAGATGCCTGGAGTAGGCAGATTCAGAGACAGAAAGTACATTAGAGATCACCAGGAGTTGGGCAGAGGGGAGAATGGGGAGTTATGGGTTTAGAGTATCTGTTCAGGATGACAAAACATTTCTGGAAATAGATAGTGGTTATGGTTTTACAACATTGTGAATGTATTTAATGCCACTGAATTGTACTGAAAAATGGCAAATTTTAAGTAGAGCAGAAAGGAAATGCTAGGTTCCTGTGCCATTTTCAAGAAAAATATTATCACTAACATCCAGAGTAAGACAGAGACAAATCAGGACATCTGAACTGTTCAGGTGTTTAAAACTGTACTTATATTTGCAAAGTTTCACGCACTACTAGGATTAAGATGTATATTTTACACTTAGCAAATTTTCAAAAGAGGTGATTAATCTAGGGTTGACAATATGATTGTCCTAAGATCTGGACAGTTAGATTACCTTCCATGTAAAGAAGGTTAACAATTTTATTTCATTTTTGACCTGGATTTAGACCCAAGATGGGCTTGCTTAACTGGTGCTCCCCTCTCATAAACAGTTGCAAAGTACGCTTTGAGATACATACTTGGGTTTGAGAATTTATAGCCCATTGAAGATGTAAAAGTGGATACACATGTGCCCTCACACAGAGACAAGACATTCAGCATTTAGAAAACTATGTTTAGAAACAGACAACCACCAAAACCTTAAAAAGGGACTGTTTCTTTGGGCTTTGGCAGGAACCCTCGCGGCTCACTGACCTGTGTTCCCTGACTGTTGATGTCGATGGCGTCGCTCCACTCACTCGTCGTTTCCTCCAGCAATTCTACTCTCAAAAGGAGGCTGGGGAGTAAGTCTCTGGTCCTGCAGTCTGGATAACTGGAAAGCTGATGATACAGCTCATGATGAATTGAGCACTCAGGAGGAATTCTTCTGCAATAAACCTCACACTTTGGAATATCTAAAATTGAAAAAAGAAAGGCATATGCAGACTTAGGCCTTGAAGAAAAAGACTTGGGGATACTAAACGTAATGGGGCAAGAGAAACTTCTCAGAGAAGCTCACTTTTATTTGAGGGTCACAGGTAACTACGAAGTCAAAAACCTCCAGAAAGAATATAGGTTTTGTATTATTTAAATTCAACATTATAACATATACCTTTAGTATTTTCCTTTATAAGTACTGTTACTGGACATCTGTTGTGGAAAATTATTCGAGGACTAGGGTCTTCTGAGAGGGTTAAATAAGTCACTCCAAAGTGCTCTTGATATGTCAGTGCTATAGCCCTAGAACAGAATCAAAGGATAGAAATGGTTTAGAAAAAAATGCATGCTTTCTCTCCTGATACATGTTTATTTGGATCTGCAATATTCAGAACCTCTATAACACCTTCTCTCTTATACATCAGAGGAAATGTTTTCCGGAGAATGGATGGGCATCCACTTATCTATTACCTGCCAAACACTAATGATAGGTTTACTAATTTTTTCTGACAGTAGTAAACACTTTGGTTATAAAATATTCAAAAAAATGTGAAAGATCATACACACACTACTATATTTAAAACAGATAACCAACAAAGACCTACTGTATAGCACAGGGAACTGCTCAATTCCGTAACAACCTAAATGGGAAAAGAATTTGAAAAAGAATATGTATAGCTGAATCACTTTGCTGTACACCTGAAACTAACACAACATTGTTAATCAACTATACTCCAATATAAAATAAAAATTAAAAAAATAAAATTAGGTTAAAAATATAAATAAAATGAAACCCTCATAACTCCTACCACTCGGAGAGAATTACAGATATCCTTGTGCTAGCTTTTCCTCCTCAAAAGTGCTTGGTAAATTTTGGCAAAGGAGGAGTTGATGTGCTTCTAGAAGGACGACTAGAGAATCTGGGTACTTGCTCTTTTTTAATTCTAAAGGTAGGTATGCTCAATATGTTTGTTGTCAATTTTTGCCAATCATCGTGCTTTACAGGATCTCCATTTTGACTACGAAGAGCAAAGTTGTATTTACTATTTGGCCTCAGAGAAACTGCTGTGTGGCCGTAGGCTGACCTCTACAATGGACAGAGAGAAAGGCTCCAATTTAGACCTAGAGACTACCAAAAAGTATTTCATAACAAAGCAGGAAAAAAATTCTCTCTGAAGCTTAAATTCTGTGGGCCGATTGTTGAAATTAATCAAAGAAATCAGATATTTGCCAAATGTGGCCCTCAGTTTCCACTTATTATAAGGGGTCAATGACACACTGAAGAATTTCCCATTCATTACCTATTCTGCTCGCCAGTGTGAGTTCTTCCCAAAGCCTGTATATTTGTCTGAAATGTCAAGGTGAACTGTCGATTAGTATTTGGGGAAATCATATTAATAACTAACTAACACCATGACATGTGCACTGCTGGACTGGGGGGAGGAGAGGAGATGGAACACTCTCTGAGCGTCAGTCTCTGCATTAGCACCGAAGTCCTTCTCCCAGCCTACCTGTGGAAGAGCTGGGCAAGCCAACCACAGAGAATGCTCTGCCGATAGCCAAGAGCTGGGGCCAAGACTGAAATACGGCACTTCCAATGTAATATCTAGCTTAATATGTACAGATGAAGATTTAAATTAATAAAATCTTAGAATTTTAAACTTAATTTCTAAGTGTTTTATTTTACATTTTGTCTCTCAGTTTTACAAATAAGTTTTGTTTTCTATACATAGGTTCACATTGCTTTCAAAAATACTTCCTTATTAAACTTACCACACTTAATTGATGGAAATGTTCTATATGTTGATTGTATCAACGCCAATATCCCAGTTGTGATATTATAGTTGAGTTTTGCAAGATAGGGGAACTGGGTAAGGGATACATGGGACCTCTCTGTATTATTTCCTGTATCTGTATGTGAATCTACGATTATCTCAAAATAACACTTACTAGAGAATGGACTTGAGGATATGGGGAGGGAGAAGGGTAAGCTGGGACGAAGTGAGAGAGTGGCATGGACATATATACACTACCAAATGTAAAATAGATGGCTAGTGGGAAGCAGCCGCATAGCACAGGGAGATCAGCTCGGTGCTTTGTGACCACCTAGAGGGGTGGGATAGGAAGGGTGGGAGGGAGGGAGACGCAAGAGGGAAGAGATATGGGAACATATGTATATGTATAACTGATTCACTTTGTTATAAAGCAGAAACTAACACACCATTGAAAAGCAATTATACTCCAATAAAGATGTTAAAAAAAATTTTTTTTTGAAGTATGGTTGATTTACAATATTGTGTAAGTTTCAGGTGTACAGCACAGCAATTCAGTTATATACATATATTCTTTTCAGATTCTTTTCCCTTATAGGTTATTACATAACGGTGAGTATAGTTCCCTGTGCTATACAGTAGGTTCTTGTTGGTTATCTACTTTATACATAGTAGTGTGCATATGTTAATTCCCAGCCTCCTAATTTATCCCTCCCCCCACCCCGCTTTGGAAACAATAAGTTTTTTTTAAATAAATTTATTTATTTATTATTTATTTCTGGCTGCATTGGGTCTTCGTTGCTGCACACGGGCCTTCTCTAGTTGCAGCAAGCGGGGGCTACTCTTCTTTGCGGTGCGCGGGCTTCTCATTACGGTGGCTTCTCTTGTTCCGGAGCACAGGCTCTAGGCGCGCGGGCTTCAGTAGCTGTGGCACATGGGCTCAGTAGTTGTGGCTCGTGAGCTCTAGAGCGCAGGCTCAGTAGTTGTGGCACACGGGCTCAGTAGTTGTGGTGCACGGGCTTAGTTGCTCCGCGGCATGTGGGATCTTTCCGAACCAGGGCTCGAACCCGCGTCCTCTGCATTGGCAGGCGGAGTCTTAACCACTGTGCCGAAGTCCCAAGTTTGTTTTAATTAAAAATAAAAAAACTCACCACACTTAACTTCTCCAACCAGAACATAAGGACAAACATTCCTCTCGAGTTAGGGGTGAAAAGTGTTTATAAAATCATGGATGTTTGTGAGTGTTGTGAAAGAAGAAGGGATGTGTGTAGGGAACAGAGCCTTAATATTAAGGATAACTCGAGTCAGGAAGTTATCTTTTAAAATATTACTACTAGAAATCTCTATATACATCAAAGTTAAGATGGCTAAAATCTCAAATAAAGTCTATAAATTCATAATCACGAAAAAAGGTACCTCTCATAAGGTTACAATATGTTTTCTTTTGTACTTTTTATATATACCATAAATAAGTTATTCCTGACAGCTACAGAAAGGACATATTGCATGCAAAACGACCGCAAAATAAAAGTCCGGTATGAACAAACCATTACATGTCTCTGGCTTGATTCTGTGGTTGCTATTTGCATAATTGGTAATTGGTAATTGGAGTAACTTGCGTGCAGGAACAACCACAGAACAGAGTCTTCTGTGACTTGTGTTTATCTAAGTTATCTCTCTTAATGACTTGAGCAAAATTCCATTTTGAAGTAAAAGTAAAATATGGGAAAAGAAAAGGTTTTCCAACTTGACTCTCTCATATTTTAACCCTTATTTCTTATCACTTGACAGAGGCTAAGAAGCCATAAAAGAAGGTGATCTTTTCATTATGATAGATTTCTGCTATTCTACGGTACAAACATCACATTTCCCCCTAGTAGAAGCTGCATAAGGGAGAAATCTCATCAGTAGTACACTGGGACAACCCATGTGTGATCATAACATTTGCCCAGTTGTATACAAAACCTAGAAGCCATGAAAAATAAAAGCAAAACCTAATTTTACATGTGGTGAGCACTGCAAATATTCTCCTATTTCTCCCGGCACCTGGATGAAGCAAAGAAGGACATTCACATAAATGTAAAATACCTGGTACAGAATCCATTTTCCCTATAGTTCCCGAAGGGCACTGACACACTCTGTCTGGGAAACTCTTGTCTAACTAGAGCTGGCAGGCTCCAGCACTGTGAGCTGTCGGCAACTGCGGCAGGAGAGAAGGCCAGCAAGATCTGTTTCTGAAGCAGGGATGCATCCAGCGCTGACTGACTGATATCAGGCATTAAGTCCCAGCAAGGAAGGGAGCTGGATTTCACAGCAGGCTGCTCGCCACCTGGGCAAATGCTGAAAGTAGCACTGTCTGGAACATGAAAATACTGAAGAAAGAAAAGACAATGCAGAGAGAGCACAGTTACTACAGTCATACAGAGAAGTTACACTTTTTAAAGCACAGCTTCTGAGAAACCTTAACATATATTCTCAGGAGGTGGCCAGGTGGGGGACATGGGAATATTAGAAATCCTGTTCCCATGAGAAAGCTCTAATGAGACAATTACAAGGAGCAGGAAGAACAGGGTCGGCTTTTCTAGGCATAATGAAACATGATAAAACTGGTGTGACTTCAAAGGTGATGCAAAGTTCTCAATACCCCCAGGTACTGCAAAGAAAAGCCATGCCATGTGGTACAAGTGTTGTTTGTTGGGAGGGAGTCCTCCTAGAGAGGTGTGGCTGGACTGAAAGGGTGGCACCCCGGGGGACCTTGGGCAGAAGAGATCTGAATGAGATACAGAAGGGTAAACTGGGGGCTCAGAAGACAAATTTTTTTGAAAGCTCATCCTGAGGGAGCAGGAAACTCTGATCTCCAACCCTCTGTTGGAATTCCACATGGTTTCTGGCACATTAGAGAGTCTCAGGATTGTAGACATAAAAAGGACCTTTAGAGATAATTTATTTGGCCCTCCTCTTTCACAGCTGAGGAAGCTGCTTCCCAGAGTGCAGATGATTTGTCCAGCATCACAAAGCCAGTGTGTGGCAAAGCCTAGCCAGCAGCCAGGCTTCCTCCTTCGCTCTTGGGCTGTTTCTCCCACTGTCCCAGACAGTCTCCCTGAGAGGGTAGGCATTACCATGTCTTTAAACAATTCCAACACCTGCCCGAAGCAGGGTCGGGGTTGAAAAAGGGGGCCCCCTCAGCTGCAGAAAGGATGGGGGCCTTCCCCTTCTCTCAAGGAGCCCATTGTGATGCTGGTATTGAGGTGACTGCTGGCAATTCTCCTTTCCTGAGTACCCAGCCTTTTTACTCATATTACCTCATTTAACCTTCACCCAAAACGTGCAAGGAATGCAAAATTATGCCCCTCTTCAGATGAGGAAGTGTCAGTGTCGAAAACCCTGACCCAATGCCTCAGGAAGCCCTAGGGTGGGGAGAAGCAGGAAAATTATCAGGGCTCATGCTGGATCTTCCCTCAAATCCTCGCCTACAATGCAATTACTGTTGACCTCTACTTCCCACCAGGGTACTTCTGGTCACCTATTTATTCTATCAATACTTCAACGAACCAAGATGAAATTCTATTACTCTGACATTTTTATAAATACTATAATGCACTGTAGGCTTAGAAGAATAAGACTTTCATCCTACTGTATTGCTCTAATGTAATTTTTAGGAGCTGAAAGTAAGGGCTAACAATAAATTCAGATGAAAGTAAAGAAAAATAATACTTTTCTATATGATGGTTTCAATAGCGTAAAACAATAGATACCACTTAGCATATTCTGTTTTCAAATCCTTTTAAAATATCTCCTTACTCTCTTAAAATAAAACTGTTCATCTGAACTGTATAAAGAATTGAATATTGGATTCATTTGCCGCGTATTCTGCCATAGAGACGTTAACATAAACGAGCTGGTACATTTTCACATTTCCTCTCCTCGTGGACACAGAGCTCAGCGCTCCCAGATCTGGGGCTCCGTTGGGGCTGAGCCTTCTTCACACTGGGCTCCTCCAGGCACGGTGGCCTGCGAGGCAGATGTTCTTTTCCAGGAGCCTCTGAGCCAGTCCTCAGGCCCGCTTCCTGCTGGCGGGGCCTTGTGTTAGTGAGCTCTGGCAGAGAGCGCTGCAGCCTCGGGGGCAGACGGGGCCGGCAGCACCCAGCTGCCAGTGGGTCCGGATCTCCTGCTTGGTAGGATGTCTCCTCATTAAGTACCTTGGAAGTGCTCACCATGGCATCCAAGGTTGTTTTTTGTTTTTTTGTGTGTGTGTGTTTTTTTTTTTTGCGGTACGCGGGCCTCTCACTGTTGTGGCCTCTCCCGCTGCGGAGCACAGGCTCCGGATGCGCAGGCTCAGTGGCCATGGCTCACGGGCCTAGCCGCTCCGCGGCATGTGGGATCTTCCCAGACCGGGGCACGAACCCGTGTCCCCTGCATCGGCAGGCGGACTCTCAACCACTGCGCCACCAGGGAAGCCCAGCATCCATGGTTTTAATGAAAGCAAAAATCAATGAATCTTTACCTGTATTCAGTGTTAGCTTTGGATTTGTTCCAGGTTAAAAAAAAGTTGATAATAATTATTATTGATTTATGAAAACTTAGACAAAACAATCATCTTTGAATTGCTTACCTCCTTTCCAGAGTGGAGTCTGGCGATAGATAACTGTGGTTTATAAAATATCTGATACGGTGTATTATTGATTATTGTAGTCTTGTCTTCAACCTGAATAATTTGTATGCCTTGCTGTACCATGGAGGAAATGCAGAACTGGCATAACTGCAGGACAATTGAGGAAAGAGTAATTTTTAAAATATTATATGGGTGTTGTATGAAAGGAGAGAAGGTTAGCACTCCCCTTGACAAGGATGGGAGAGGCGCATACAGTTAAGGCACTGCCACCTACTTCGTGGCATCTAACCACTGTTTTTTTGTTTATTCTGCCCAATCTTTAGAGTATTTTGACTCACCAATCATGTATTTCATCATTTAATGAAAATATTAACAACTTCTAAACAACAGAACATAATACATAAATTCAAATTAAATCTGATACTTAAGTGGGTGCTTCCAAAGGGAAAAAAACATCATATGGCATATAAAAACCTCTTGATTATTTTTAAAAGTCATTTTATCCATTGGTTTGCATAGGACAGTATCAATTTTATCTTCTGTTCCAGAGGATTTAGTAGAGTTCCCTTTCAGTCTGAAAATTGTCTTGGTCCCTAAAAAGGGTCACTATTTACTCTTCAACAGGGTGCTTTAGCAAACCGCCTACTTTTCCTGCTATTGTATAGTGACAGAGACTTGTTTTCAAGTTATTAAACCAATTTTTCCCTCACAAAATATTTATTTATAAAGCACTTATACACAAACAGATGTCACTTATCCTTTTCAACATAAAGAACTCAATCCAGCATTCCCCTTCTCATGCTCACCCTAGCAGCTATCTCACTGAATGTGTACCTGGACCAAGAGGAGTTCTGAGAACTTAAATAATGATGACAATGTTGAAGAAAATAGTAACAGCTGACCCTCATATATTGCCTTCTTGTGCTCCACCTGTTGAAAGTACTTTATGCATATTAATTCACAGAATGCTCACTACACCCACATGGGGTAGCTACTATATTATCCCCATTTTACAGAAGAGAAAAAATGAGGCACAAAGAGGTAAGCAACTTGCCCAAGGTCACAAAGATAAAGAGGGTCTAAGGGTTGGAATTAGAAACCATGCAGACTGGTTCCCTGGTGCTGCTCTTAACCACGGTGTGTATCATCTCATTGTCCTATCACATTGTATGAGGAACTGATGCTCAGAGAAGGTATTACGTGCCTAAAGATATCCATCTAGCAAGTGGTAACGTCAAGAAAGTTCTCAGAGTGTGGTCTGAGAACCCTTGGAGGAGATGGTCTTTGAGATTCTTTCAGGGGGCCCCAAGGTCAAAACTAATTTTAAAATAATAATAAGATGCTATTTGTCTTTTTCACTCTAATTTTCACATGAGCATACAGTGGAGTTTTCCAGAGGCTATATGACATATGATGTCATCATGCTTATGGCTAATGAAATGTATGTTTGTGAATTCTTGTGTTTAAAATTTTCTGTTTTAATTTCTAATTTGATAAATATCAAATAGATATAATCCACATAAACAAAAGGTTTTTTGGAGGTCCTCAGTATCTTTTAAGAGTGTAAAGGGGTCCAAAGACTAAAAAGTTTGAGAATCACTACTAGAGAATAATGAGATATAATAATATTATATTTTCCAACAGTTCATTCATTCCTTCACTAACATTTATTCGCACTTGCTGTGGCCACTTTGTGAGGTGCTGGAGGTACTGGGTGTTTGACTGTATATCATAACTTTTTTTCCAGGTTTTGATGGTAGTTCTCAACTTACAACTATTCAACTTTCGGTGATTCACGCTTACAGCTCTTTGCCATTTACACCCGTGTTACAGTATTTTGGCCGGCAGAGCATAAACATGTGTTGCCCAGACAACTTTGAGGAAATGGATACCAGCCTTGAATACTGAAGACCTACTACTTTGTATCAGAGAAATTTATTTTTAAAAAGTCACCAAATGACCCTAACTTTTCTCAGGAGGCTCTTTGAAGACGCCTGTCAAAATCTAGCTTCTTCCCAGAGAAAGGTCATTCTGAACTATACTACTCTGATGAAGCATCCTTTCTTTTTCAGATTTGGGACAGCTAAAATAACGAAGATATCATTAAGTACAGCATGAGATTTCTACACGGTACACTATGATACTTACCTCATACATACAGTTTAATGTGATTTGTTACTATATTATTCAGCTTAACTGGTTTTTATATACTACTTTAGAAAAGATTCATGTTGAAAAGCACATACCACTTATATTTAGTTAAATAACTATTTTTTTTCATTTTTCTGTATTCATCTTCACAAACATGAGTACCAGTCCGCTGTTCAATAACACAACTCCACATCATTTTGCTCAGGATGCCCTTTCCAGAAATATAAGCTTTGCTGCAGGAGCCTTTGTCCTTTCACTCAATACTCAGAATGTTAGCAGCTCTACCTCCTGCTCTAAAACAAGGAGGCCAAGTACAACTTGTGGATATTTGGGAATAAGTTCACTTTTTTCCCCTACTTACAATAAATCAAGTGACTGCTGAGTGTTCTGAAATAGAGAGGTTATTGGATAAACTATGTGACACAGCTTTTATCACTAGCAAAGGAAAAAAAAAAAACGACTGTAAAACAGAGAGGTCTAAGAAATCACGTTACACTGTTAAAAATTGTTTGGAACAAGTAATACCAAAAAGGGATTAAAAAAGAAAAGGGTAGACTCATTTTAAACAGGTTGAAGGGATGGCATGCTATCCCCTGAGCCACACAGACTTTTATCGACTTTGATCTTACCTTCTGATGTCCTGGGAAAGCACCAAGTCTTATTTCGGCAGCAACAAACCCTTCTTCGTCCAATGACACAACTTCACCATTACCTCCATCTTTCCACTTTGGAGATGTCAGGTTATGGACCAGTTTAATTGCTACTGACTTGTGCACAGTGTTTGTATTTGCCCAGTATATTCCAATTTGAAAAGCTTCCTGGAAAAGTAATGCCTCAATTATAAAGTATTTTTCTTAACTTTGATATTTTTACCTCAATTCGTAGGAATTTTTTATATTATGTAATAGGTCTACTTAGGCAACCAAATCCCTTTTTTTTGGTAATGGCAACATACATTTTATTTTAGTTCCCAGTGCTTTCTCTGAATCACGATGGAATTCATATTTATTGAAGGAGGGAAAAAAAACATCAGTCTAAACTGTGACTACCCTATATACCAAAGGCTTAAAAACTGAAGGTTTCATTTCATTTGACAAAAGAATAATATGCAACACTACGTACATGTAGGTCAACATCCCAATTCCTTAAGGTAACATCATATGATTATTTTTTTTAAAAAAAAGGAAAAATGCAATTGAGTAAAGATGCTTATAAACTGGAGTTCAAAAAAAAAGGACTCTCAAATTATTCCCTATCAGGAAAACATTTTATTTAGAAATTCCTTGTACTCTATTTTCTTACAGATTTATGTGCCTTCTTGAACTGGGCTAGCCTTATCAAGAAAGTTCTCCTGTAATGGAATATAAAATCTTCCTATGAAATTCTGTTTTACAATTAAGTTTTTCTTCCCTTGTTATTAATGATTCTATGCTGTCATCACTAACGGGGGGCATCCATGATTATGGACAGGCAAGTCCACTTATAAAGGAAAAGGGGCCTTGACAAAAATAGCTGTTCAGAAATCTTTACTTCTTATCCATCTTGCACATCTCTGAGAGTTTCTGTAAGAACCACAAAAATATCTAGGGGGTGGGTTAGCACAGAATATGGCTCTATATTCTTAACATATCCTGAGCAGGCAAATCCTAATACTTGTCAAACATCCTATACACAATGGAAATGAGAATGTAACTAGTACAAGTTATCAAATTTAATGATAACTCAAGCATGAATACTGCTGATGGGGAAAAAAAAAAAGACATCTGAGATGTCTCTGAATATCAAAGAACATTCCATACCCCTTACATATGCATCTAGGAGGACAGTTTTCCACAACTGATTGATTCTGTTAAGAACATAAATGCAACCTCAGAATAAAAGCTGGTTGTTGAAAGGAAAGAATTCCTATTAGTTTAAAAAAAAAAGTTATAGTACCTGAAAATTAGGAGGGATAATAATTTTGCCAGCAGGAACCTGTAGAACAATCTTCTCTCCCTCAAACAGCCAGAGGTCCCACTTGGACTGATTGATGAGCAGGGCCCAGGGTAGCAGCTCTATCAACAAGGTCCTCACATATGGCTTCCAGGCTGACAGCTTCACTCGCATTGGGCTGTCCCACTGGCTCAGCTGCTCATTCCTGTGCCAAATACCACATCCAAGAGACTCAATGAAACATGATGACTTCAGGATTCATGAAATGTGTTTAAGGATTCCAGACACACAACGCTCCTGTATGACACCTCTTCACACCAGAGTCATGCAATGCTAAGTTTGCATCCAGGAGAAAGAAACTTTTCATGCAACTATGTTCGAGATTAAGAATGAAGCAATCTACGGAATACATCTACTAGGTGATAAAAGGTCAGAATCTGACAGACACATGCAAGCATCTTTTTAAAAATGTTTTTATGGTATCTAAGATTTTTGTGAACAGTTATTTATTTCTTAATATTGAGAAATGTTTGTAGAAAAAGACTGCTAGAGAACATTACCTGTCAGAGTCCTTTTTATTATAGGGCCATGTGGGTTGAAGGGACTTTTCTGGCCCGTAGAATTCGTCAAGGGTCTGAGTAACTGTGCCTCCGGGGTGTATCTTAGTGGCTATTTGCTTAATGAGGGATGTTGAGATGGGAACAGCACAATGTGAAGGATCATCTTCTTCTCTAGGAAACGGAAAGAAAAAACAAGAATGATTATCAGATGTATCATAGACCAATATTTTTTTTGGTGAGAGTGAGTCAATTTTTGGTGCTTTAGGGATGATGACACAGTTTGGGGAATTATCTGGGCCGTGGCCTTTCCTCCCCAATGCTTGGGTGGAGATCTCTTGTTCCTCTACAGAAATTATGTGTCAATTACATTTTCTGATCATCCCTCTTATTTATATCCAAAGGGGCTGAATTTTATCTTAAACTGTAGAAGAGAATAAGAGAATACTAGGCAGGGCAATTTAAAAATAACATTCTCATAAGATAAGAAATCATACAAAAAACTCTATCCTCCCTTACCCCCTCAGCAGGACAAAGTTACTTTTCTACTGAATCTCTCTTAAGAAAATGTAAGGACTTTCCCAGTACCTTGCTTGAAATGTTAGGTGATGTACAAGGTCAGGTTCTATGTTTTGCAGCGGTTTTTCTTGTCCTTTTCCTGGAATAATTTGTGTTTCACTCAATCCCAGACTTCTTTTCTCCAAATGTATGATAATGGGGTCTGGAAGATGACTCCTCATGATAAAAAGAGGGCTGAACACAATCTATAAAAATAAAAGGACAGAACAACTTTCATATTTGCTTTGTTGCAGTATTCCAGCTGTTTGACGCTGAAACAAACTTGTAATAAATCTCTTCCCTGGGTCACTCTGACCTTAATTTATTTCAGAACAGGAAAGGTCAAAGCCATATGCCATATTTTAGGATTAGAAAGCACTTACCATTCGTTGTTGCACTTGAGAGCTGGGTTCTAAAGTCAAAACTGTGCACCAGACATAAATAAGAGAACTGTGTGAAGACGGCACCTGCACATGAGACAGAAAAGGGTTCTATTAAATACTAAACAGTTTACTAATTCATCAAAATAAGGCACAGATATAATATCCATTTGGAGGATACAAAAAGTTTGAAGTTACAGAAAAAAGCCATTTAAAAAAAAAGAATAAGCAAAAACAGACTTCATTATGGCATAAAGTGAATGTGCAGTGAGTCAATGGGGCCAATTCTTTCCGTAAAGATGAAGGGATTTGTATGTGGAGAGACTGATATAAGAGTGAGTGGGAGAACAAAAGAGAGGATTTGTCCTTTATGGGAATGAAAGTGATGATGGTGGAGATTGAGAAAGAGATAAAAAAGTAGCTGATCATCATAAGCTTCTCAAGTGGGGAGGACACCCTTTATTCCCTCCCGTCCCTCAAAAGCCCTTGTGCATCAGAATCTTTTTCAAGATATAAATCATCTCCATCTGGGAGGGGTAGAGTCTCGGCTACGAGAACGACTGGAACTGATACAATCGTGTTGTCGTGGGATGGGGACGAAAAAGTTTGAGAAATAATATTCAAAGCCTTTTTATACTATTTCAGGCCTCCCCTCTTTTGTACATATCATTTATTAATAAATTAAGTGCTGTACTGAATAAAGAACATAACGAGAAATTTAAAAATTTAAAGCTGCTCTATTCTGGATTGTACTACTTCTCATACCTGAATGACAACACTATACTCAGGGGTCTTGGATTCCAGACACACGTCTCTCGACCAATCTTCATCTCCTTTGGCCTTCACACACAACTCGGTCAGTTCGCTGTCTTCTAGTATGTACGAAGGCAATTTCCGTTTGGCTGTGAGGCAGTCAAAATGTTCTCGGACCACAGCTTGTCCATCTTGACCAATGTAATGCTGAACGACTTTTAGTTCTATGCTTTGAGACAAGTAACTACAGATAATCTGTCTTCCACAGATGATAATCTGAAAGACAATCAATCAATCCATCAATCAATAAGACTTCATCAATTCAGATTCCATGAATTGGAAATACAGGGAAACCTGGGAGATACGGCAGGTTTGGTTCCAGATCAACACAATATAGCAAATATTGCAACAAAGGGAGTCAGATGAATTTTTTGGTTTCCCAGTGCATATGAAGGTTAAGTTTACACTATACTGTAATCTATTAAGTATTCAAAGCATTATATCTATAAACATTTAAATACATTAATTAAAAAAATTTTTTTTGCTAAAAAATGCTAACCATCATCTGAGTCTTCGGCGAGTTGTAATCTTTTTGCAATAGTAACATCAAAGGTCACTGATCACAGATCACCGTAACAAAGATAATAATAAATGAAAACGTTTGAAATATTGCGAGAATTAGCAAAATGTGACACAGAGACACGAAGTGAGCCAATGCTGTTGGATTGCTTGATGCAGCGTCGCCAAAAACTTTCAACTGATGAAGCGTTGCCACAAACTTTCAACTGATGAAAACGTAGTATCTGCAAAGCTCAATAGAGCAAAGCACAATAAAACAAGGTATGCCTTGTTCAGACAGAGTAAACTATGCTGATTTTAATGGAAAGAAAATGAAATCGTTAGCTTATTTAGAGAGTACAAGAAGAAAAAGAGGCTTCCAAGAAGAGAAGGGACTTTGCTTTGGTCATGTTGAGTTTGCAGAATTCAAAGGACAGACATGTAGGCAGGATCCATGCCCAGCTACAAAGGCTGGTCATGTGCTTGAGAGTGAAGGTGGGACTGGAGATGGAAGACTTGTGAAATTAAAGCCTCACAAATGTGTGCGGACAGGAAGACAGTTTACCTGGAAAAGAGGGTGGAGGCTCAAACCCAGTAACTGACCAAGACTTTAGGTACAGACTCAGGGTGAGAAGTCAGAGAAGGGACGAACGAGTGTCAGGAGAATGCAGGGTTGCTGAAGCCATGAGAGAAGAGACTGACTGGAAGGTGGTGGTGGATGGTATTGAACAATGTAGCAGTCAAAAAGGAAGGGGACTGGAAACAAGACTTCAGCTCTCATAGCTGAGATGACAATTGTGATCAATTTATTCCCTGCGGCTGATTTCCAAGGGTTTATTGCACTCTTATGCAGTACGAAATCTCTGTATAAACTGATAATACAAACAACTTTTAACTCAGAAGCCTAATTATATTTTATCTTATTCAAGTTTTTCTTATAGCATAGAAACGTTATCTTTATAAAACACACAGAATTATCCATTAAATCCATGTATCATTTAACTTTTCATCCAGCTAAGAGTATAGTTCAGAGCAGGCGTTAAGAAATATCTCTTAAATTGGTGGAAATTGAAAAGATAACACAAAATTTACTCCTCTGCAGTGAATACTTTTAGAAAGCAAATCCTGTGCAATATGAATTTTCACCATGACTGAGGAAGACAGGACTGTCACATACTATTTTCCTTATTTGTAATATTTTTCCAGGTTATAAAATGTATACTAAGTAATACATGTATAGCATGTATGTCTAAGGATATGATGGTTAATTTTATGTGTCAACTTGAATGGGCCATGGGGTGCACAGATATTTTACTCAAACATTACTCTGGGTGCGTCTGTGAAGGTGTTTCTAGATGAGACTAACATTTGAATTGGTAGACTGACTAAAGCAGACTGCACTTCTGAACATGGGTGGGCCTTACCATATCAACTGAAGACATGAAAGAACAAAGAGCCTGAGTAAGAGGGAACTCCTCCTGTCTCACTGCTTGAGCTGGACACTGGTCTTTTCCAGCCTTTGGACATGGACTGAAATATCAGCTCTTTTTGGTACACTAGCCTGCTGGCTTTTGGACTGGAACTACACATCAGCTCTTCTGGTGTTCCAACTTGCAGATGGCAGATCTTAGGACTTCTCAGCCTCCATCATCGTGTGAGCCAATTTATAATAAATCTCTCCCTCCCTTTCTCTACGTACGTATATATGTATATGTGTGTGTGTACACACATACACCCTACTGGTTCTGGGTTTTTTTTTGGAGAACCATGACTAATACAAAGTATTTTCACAAATTATCTCTTTTATTCTCACAGCCACTGTTCCTGGTGAAGTTAAGGTTCCCGCTTTGTTGCAGAAGAATTTGGAGATGAAGTGATAGGTAAGAGGTGGATTTATTTAGAGAGAAACACACTCACAGACAGAGTGTGGGCCATCTCAGAAGGCGAGAGAGCTTCTAAATGTGGCATGGTTAGTTTTTATAGGCTGGGTAATTTCACGGGCTAATGAGTGGGAGGATTATTCCAACTGTTTTGGGGAAGGGGTGGGAATTTCCAGGAATTGGGCCACCGCCCACTTTCTGACCTTTTATGGTTGGCCTCAGAACTGTCATGGTGCTGGTGGGTGTGTCATTTAGCACGCTAATGTATCACAATGAGTTGTATAATGAGGCTCAAGGTCTACTGGAAGTCGAATCTTCTGCCATCTTGGACCCAGTTGGTTCTAAACAGTCTTTGTCATGTCCTATGGCTATGTCATTCTTTTAAAGGTTGTGCCCTGCCCCCTTCCCTCCTGTTTCACAACCACATAAAACAGGTGCTACAATGACTCCTCATCTTAACAAGGAAAAAACCAGAAGCACAGAGATGGTGAATAACTTTCCTGATGTTACCCATGTTACCCAGATGGTCTGGCCCAGAGTCTGTGTTGCTCACCATCCTGTCTGTATCTCATAAAATTAATACCTACTAATTAAGAAAACAGACTATGGTTTGGTACAAGCTAATTGTGGTAATTCCATTACCACAGTTGGTACAAGCTAACTGTGGTAATTCCATTACCTCTTTGCTAATGATTAGTTTAGGGGTGAACATGGAGCTCTGTTTTGGCGAATAATATAAAAAGGGAAGACTGCTAAAAGGCTCTGGGAAAGATTTTACTCTTTGATAATAAGGGAGACAATTTGAGAAGGGAAAACCCTCCTTTTTTTTTTCTGCCATGGAAGATGTTAGGAGAGGATATAACTTTTGTAGCCATCTTGAGGACAGGAAGGCAAATTCAAGAGGACAGCAGAGAAGCAGATACAGTACTGAGTTACTTAATTAACTAACCAACATCCGAGTCTCCCTTCTTCCTTTTTGTTATGTGAGATAATAAACATAAAATAGGAACAATAATAGTATCTGCCTCCTTAGCTTGCTATGAAGATTAAAAACCCTATTTTGTAACTTCAAGCTGAAAGCATCCTAATTGATACATTTTCCTATGTCATTAGGAGTACTTTGCAACTATCATTTTAAACAAAACTATTATTTACACACAAAAAATGTGAGCAACTATGAACTATTATTTACCCCAAGCAAATCTGCTAGATTGACAGACCAAAAATTAAAGTCATTGTTGTTTCAACTTGCATTATTTGAATAGTGAGGTTTAGCATTTTCTTAAACATTTATTTTCCAACTATCTACTCCTCTGAATTTTCTTTAGAAGGAACACATCTGTAAAAACCAAGCTATGCTTAACTGTTACATTTCCCCTAGATACTCTGGACATTATAATCTCTTAAAACAATATTTTCAAAATAACAAACATGGAAGTCCACTGAAATATGAACACAAGATTTTCTCTAGCATATGTAGACTAGACACTCATGATAAGCCTTATGACGCCATAGCATTGCCCAACTTTGAATAAACAATAGAAAACTCTGAGGCAGTATTTAACTCTGTTCTTATTCCGATGTGTCCAGGCCTGGCAATGTGTGCTCAGTGCTCTTGTTTCAGAACCTTTGGGCCCCATGAGATTTAGGAGAGGATTTGGCTGTCTCTCACAGAAACCACAGAATCTCTGCAACCATCTGGGACTCACTTTGTTTAAAGACAAAGATCCTCTTGGTGGGTTTTTATAGTTTCATTTTGAACCAAAAAGCCTGTTAAACAGGCTTTCAAATTTGATAAAAAGAAAACCCTTAAAAGTGGCCAGGGAGGGAAGGCTACTTAGATGAAGGAAAATCCAAAATGGCTGCTCCTTGGCGTGGGGCTCTTCATGGCTGCCCCCTCGCAGGGTTCAGTGAAAGCCATGCCTGCTTTTCTTCAAAGTGGCAACACTTACAATGCCGTTATTTTGAAAATTATGGTTAGAATTTCAAGATTAATTTATCAGTTGAAGACAGCTACTTAATTTTTTTTAATGTAGGGTTTCTCTTTAATACACATTTCCAGGTTTCACACTAATTCCCCTCTTTCCCCAAAGCCACAAAGATGTGTATTGAAGATTTCCACATATGATTTTACTTAGCAGGTTTCAGAACTCTTATTAGATCAGTGCCAAGAAGAATAGCGATATTAAAGAATAACTCCAGAGCACCAGATGCACTGGAAAATGATATCCTAACCATGATTAAAAGTGTATGTATAAAGATACAAATATATATACATACATTCATATGTACATTTAGGTTTTTAGAGTGGTAAAGCTTTCCTCAATAAAGGGATGGAAAACACGGAAGCAAATACATGTGCATGAGTAGTGGTATAATGTACAAAGTCCCTGAGAAATTTTATGTGTGGTCAATTTTCACTGAATTGGGGAAATGAGAGGGGTGCAGGAAAGGCAAGGTACAGGTAACCAAACATCATTGTTCAAGCAAGCTTTAGCCAATTCTCCATTGTCCCGTGGTGTATTAATGCAGTTAAGGTATATCAGAGAGCTACACACACTCTCCTCCCCAAATGGGGCTTCATAATTAGGCAGCTGCGGTTTATTGCAAATTTCCAGGCCCAGGTGGGGTAGCAAGAAAGAAGCGAAGATGTGAGGGAGGCAGGAATCTATGAAGCTCTTCTGGAAGCTTGGTTCCTATCTTCCTAACCTGGCCAACTGAGGAAATCCTGTCTGATGTACTTTAACTAGCGTTAATCTGAATGTTAGTTAATCTACCCTGACAATAAAACAAAATCCAATTTAAAAAGAAATAATACATTTTTGCGTGTGTGTGTGTGTGTGAGAGAGAGAGAGATAGAGAGAGAGAGAGACAGAGAAAGAGAAAGAGAAAGAGAGACAGACAGAGAGGGGGAAAGAGACAGAGAGGGAGGGAGAGAGGGTAAAGGCAGAAAAACACTGACTAGAAAGGTTTTTTACAATGTTGACACATGCAACAGTTGGTTTGAGGTTGGCATGGTGGTCTGCTGAACCTCGTATTACCTGGGTTCAGTATAACCCACTTTCCATTTGCTTCATTCTAGGTTAAACGAATTGCTGTTTCTGTGTTCTAATTTTCCCCACTCTGCTAAGTTTATTTTTAAAAAATTTTTATTCATTTATTTATTTTATTCGACAGGTTCTTATTAGTTATCTATTTTATACATATTAGTGTAAACATGTCAATCCCAATCTCCCAGTTCATCCCCCCCACCTCCCACTGCTTTCCCCCCTTGGTGTCCGTACTCTGCTAAGTTTTTTTAATGGCCCCAATATAGAGCTCAATCTCATTTGACGATGACAAGAAATGCTACAACTCAAAATATAGTTATATGTGTATATACCTTCCATGATAGTGGGAATGTAAAATGGACTTTCCTAGTTCCTGTGGGAAAAGAAGACACTTCCTCTCAAAAAGGTAAATGCAGTGCAAGGGCTGGTTATGCTTCCATTATTGCTCTCCAAAGATTCCTTTCCTATTTGGCTAGATTTGACTTTTTTTTTTAAGAGTATTTATTATAAATGAGGTAGAAGCAGAGAAAAGCGTGAGAGGCATTCCCCACAGAAAAGGATTATTAACATTTACCAGTACAAATAACATTTGGAAAAGTTCTGAAATGTGATTTGGCACCAGAAGCCTTAAAATCTGTATATTTGACATTAACAGAGAGAGTGATTAAAAGAACTACTTAACTTTCAATGTATGGAAATTTTTTTTAGTTCTGATTTGAACCCCTCATAAATATTTAAGATTTAAAAAATGCTAATGGTTTGAAAAACTCAGGAAATCAGCAGAAGTTTTAGAACAAATATATATTTAATTATTTAAAAGATTAGTGTAGCCCCAACAAGACTCTGCTAAGACAAAATGATGAATTTTGTCTAAGGAATAAAGTACATCTTTTTAATTTGGGAATGTGCATCAGGCACCACAAACACATTCATATCCTTTGTGCAGGTAACTAAATTTTACAGCAATTTATTTTAAGGACAGACTCAGAAATTTGGACATATATTTATACACCAAGATATCTATTTAAGGATCTATTATAGTAACCAATTGGAAATGAACTAAATGTCCAACAACAAGGAAGTGTCTACATGGGGTTAGATATACCATATGGTAAATCACTATGCAACCATTAAAGGGATAACTTCAGGAATTTTAAATAACATGAGAAAATAAGCATTATATAATGGTAAGGGAAAAACACAAGTTGAAAAACTGTAATTACAATCAGAGTTCAAGTTGGTTAAAAGGTATCTGCATAGAAAAAAAGAGCAGAAAAAATACACCAAAGTAATAATAGAAAATATTTTTTGGTTGGTAGATTTATGGGTAATTTTAGTTTTCTTCATTAGGCTTTTCTGTGTTTCCAGATATACTTTATAATAGTTAACATAAAAATAACACTGTGAACTAGTATTTCTTGGGTGCTTTCTTTTACAAAAGGAATATGAAGCATAGAAAGGTTAAGAAATGTGCCTAAGGTCATAGAGGTAATAAGTACTAGGACTGAGAAATCTTTTCCAATCAGAAAAAAAGTAGGTAAAGTTTTGTGAGATTTAAAAAAAAAATGTGTTTTTCATGACCAACTTTTTGGGCTTATGATGTACTGTTGCAATAGTATCTGCTCAGGTACATTGCATGTATCAATTTATCCCTGAAATTTAATATCATTTCGTGAAAGTAGATAAATCTATGGCAAGAATGAGGCATTAATATAGCAACACAAAAAAGTCCAACCAGCATTACTTATGCCTGGGAATAGTTCATTATTTTAATTGTAACTAAAATTTATTGGATTATGACAATGGGCCAGGCACTGTTGTAAGCACTGTACATAAACAAACTCATTTAATTCTCATACCTAGTTCACGAGGGAAAGCACTATTATTACTATTCCCATTTTAGAAAAGTGATTCACAAAGGTTAGATAACTTGCTGATGATCACGCAGCTAGCAAGGTTGCCTGTGATCTTAACTACCAAGGACATTCCTTGAAAAGATTTCTCCACGGAAGGACCCTGCCTTTCCACTGACTGTTAAATGTTCTAGCAACCACATGCCAAAGACTTGAATGAATTGGGAAACTTCAGACCAGAGCTGTGGTGGTCAAAACACCTAAGAACTTGTTAGAAATACAAATTATCATGCTATACCAAGACCTGTTGAATCTGGAACTCTGGGGGTGGGACCCAGCAATCTGTGTTTTAAGAAGTCCTCCAGGGGATTCTGATATATACTCAAGTTTGAAAACCACTAGCCTAGAGGGAAAGAAACTAAGGGGAAATATTCTACCTTCTCTCATGTTTTTGGAGGGCTGTAACCTAGAGGAGAGGTAACGAGTTGTGTGCTTTTTGCATATGCCTCACAAGTCCTGAGGAATGGTAAAAACTGGCTGAATGGTGACAGATTTTGGCTCAAAATTAGGAAAGAATTTCATTAACAGCTGGAAGTAACCAACAATGGGAAGGGCTGATGTGTGAGAGAATGAAACTCTCATCATTTGGAGTATTCAAACAGATGCTGTATGACCTTTTCTCAGGCATGCTGGTGAATGGGACGGTAGACGAGGCATTCTTGAGAGACCATGAGCGACAGAATCAGAAAACCAGTGTGTATTGGGCAGATATTTGTTGAGAGCATATCCATGTAAGAGAGCTCTAAGGGCAGATAGGAGAGACACTTCTTGTTCTTATGACTTTCCAGCTCAAAGCCCACACTAGCCACACTGGTCCCCTCATGAGTCCTTGGGTAAGACACATTTGTCCCATATTTGTATCTTTATTTATCCTATACTGCTGACCTGGAATGCCCTCTCTTAATCTAAATTCGACATGTTTTGTAAAGCCCAGCTCAAGTCAAATATTCTTAGTGAAACCTCTAAATTCCTTTCACACTTACTGTCAGTCGTACACATTGTTGGGTTTATGTAAATTTACATTTTAAGAGCAAAGATTCTGTTACATACTTAGTGTCTTTCATTTTTCTCTGTTCTACAGGAGGCAATCAACAAATACTTGGAGGAATGGTCAGTTGACTGGGAAGACTCTCCCATGCTTCTTGTCTGAGACTCCTCTGCTATAGGTTTCTTTTCACTTCTGCTGCCCACAATAATGAGAACATGAAGTCCAGCTCCCTGATTAGGTGCAGGCCAAGAATGTATATGGTATAGGTCCTACTGTTCACCTCACCAGTTGCTTCCTGCCTGCCCCCGGCATACAGCAATGGAGTAGCCCCAGGTGCTCAATATGGAAAGCTCCCTTTTTCCTTTTCTAGGGACTGAGTGCTGTCTCTATCACGTCCTCAGTTCACATAAGCTCTGGATACACTGTTACAATCCAGATGCAGATGTATATGTTAAAACTCTTATGACAAATCCAGTTATTATGTGTGCAGTGAAGCCAGTTTTCAGATTTTAATACTTCCTTTTTTTCTTTCTACTCTTGTCATATGCTCCATGCTTGAAAAACATCTTTTAAAAACCACATTTTCACATCTTAAGAACACAAAAAAGTGTCAGATACTTTTTTTTCCCCTTTGCAGTCTTAGAACTTCAAAAACAGCCAAAAGGAAGTTTTATAAAATATATAAAAATATGTGCTGAGAGCTGAAGTTTTATATGCCAAGAGTTAGACTGCAGTGAATTTTTACTGCAGTTAATATTAACTCCTAGGAAAAGAAAGCTTGCTGGAGACCCACCAGGCCCACTCTGTCATGGGAGAGAATCACAAGACTTTCGTGCAGGTTATTCTTACGTGTATGAGAGTCAACTCCTGGTTATCCACTGTTGGATTATCCAGAGTCCCCACCATCCCTGATTTCTTTTCCTTCTCAGTAAAGACGCTTTGGCCATTTCACAGCTCATTAGCACCTCCACCAGAAGGTAGGTGGTGACAGGGAGAAGAGGTGAAATGAAAATCAGTAAAGTTTACTGCTTGTTAGCAGCTCTTGTAAAAGACATGGCACAAGGGGGTATGAAGCCATCATCATCCTCAGGAACATCAGAAAGAACTTATTAAGTGCTCGTGTGCATGGTAGGAGTACGCATAGCTGGGCATGGCAGTGTGATTTTTTTTTTATTGATATTTTCATTTCTTTAAGTTTCCCTTCCATTAATTACATCAAATGATTAAGAGTTGTCTGGGCCATGAACACAAAGAAGCTTACCTGTTTTTGTACTCCACTGAGTTGCTGAACCTTGATGATCAGTGAAGCAGTTCGACCCTTGTACTGAATAGTTCTAATAAAAGTCCCAGCATGGTCCACACTGAAGGGCTCTGACCAACGCCAATTGCCCCAGCCTTCAATACAGATGTGTAACAGCTGGAGAGAAAAACAACACTCGTCATAATGCCAAAAGTGCCAACAAAAACTAGCCCTAAAATGAAAGTCTCATTGCTGGAAAACCTTCCTATCTGTAATATTTAGCATCTGTTTTCTTTCTAACCTGCATTATTCATCCACTTCCAGCTTATTCAACCAGGCTAAGAATAGCAAATATGCCACATAGAGTCAATGTGGTTTTCCAGATCACATTTTAAACCTTCTTAAAAATAACTGTCCTATCAAATGGTAAAAGGCCTGTTGAACATTTGAGGAAAGACCATTTCATTCATCTGGAGGACAAGAAGGCTGAAATGTGAGATCAAAGAATCGTGGTCTTGGCTGGTAGTTTATTCCTTCTTCTGGCTAGACAGTAATTAAAGCTAAATTTGGTTTGTAGCATTATTTTTGACCCTAAATTGCCATTCCTTATTTTTTCTTTTGATTAAGAACAAAACAGAAATTTGAAGATGCAGTTCATTTAATACAGTCTACTTATGAGATCACATATATCAAATTAGAAATACCTTTAACATTTTGAATGTGAGAGAAAATGTCTCTGTTCTACTTTTTTCTAGCATGTATTTATTGTTAACTTTCACCAGTTGAGTCTCCTGATCCATATTCACATTTATTAATGCAGTATTGCCACTTTTGGTAATATTTAGATTTCTTTCATGGTCATCAAATATTTTCTATTTCTACTCCTACCCACTAACTGCAATTAAGTATTCCAAACTTAATTCCACTAACTGAACAAGTATTCTAAAACAACAATAATGCCTGCTTCTTTAGGATACATATTTAAATGAAAACAAACAATGTTCTATATGATTACTAAGTATAAGGAAATAAAACTGACATTTTAGGAAAAAGATTTAGATATACAAACTTAACATTTTCCTTCATATAATATATAATTTTTTTA
Source organism: Delphinus delphis (assembly GCF_949987515.2). Taxonomy (NCBI): domain Eukaryota; kingdom Metazoa; phylum Chordata; class Mammalia; order Artiodactyla; family Delphinidae; genus Delphinus; species Delphinus delphis. The sequence continues at coordinate 44,096,569 of NC_082699.1, read as the reverse complement.
AAAGAGCTAACCAAAGGCTAATCACATGAAACATTTTCCAAATTAACAGAATGAATAAAACTTTGAAAATATTATGTAAGAGCTATCATAATAGGCTCTTAAAATAAATACATTAAGGACTTACATGGGAATCGCCATAACAATAGAAGTCTTTTGATGGAAACATTATTTTTTAGTTTTAGCTTTGGGAGGAACCCTTATAAAGTGCTTTAATTTGAAAATTTCCCAGGGTCACTGGTCATCACAATGTGATTTTTTTGGTGGAAAACTGAGAGGGTTTTTTTGTTTTTAAATATCTTAAAATATTAAAAAAACTCTATCTCACCTCCCTGCTTTTAATATGGCCCCACTCCAGTTCGTCCTCCATAACATCGCCAGTGATCCTGTGAAATCAAAAGGCTACCACTCAGATGACTTCTAAAAAAGAAGTCTAACAGCTAAAAAAAGAAAAAAAAATTCCTGGACAGCAAATAAAATACCTTTAGGGAAAATGTGATTTTTATATACATTCTTTAACATAAAAGTACCAGAATATCTTTGATGTTTAAATATTAGTTACAGAAAAAAAAAAAGAAAAACAATAGTGGTGTTTGGAACCATTTCAGTTTTTTGTAGCAGCAACTGGGAATAAAGCTCAGGGTACACACAAAACTAAAAGAAACAAAGAAAGTTGTTTTCTTTGGAGAGACTAGTAGCTGGAAATGACAAAAAAATAATGAGGTAAGGTACTTGAGGTCAAGCTCAGCTGTATTTTTCTTGAAAATTCCACAGCCTCTAAAGAAAGTTTTAATGTACACAATGTAATTTTAATTGAGGAGTGTTCACATTTGCATCTGAGCTCAGTTTTAGGTAGCTCACTCTGTGCACACAGCTTTTAATGACTGAATGTCACCAAGGAGTATGCTGGCAGGTTTCGCTTCGCAGCTATTTGTTCTCAAAATGTTGGCACATATATTTTCTTTGAATTATGAAAATTCAGATACATTTGGAATTAGTTCACACAGAAAAGTTAAGTGGGAGAAAAACATGACGTTTCTCCCCACACGCATGACCAACAGAATATTTGTAATGTTTGGCTTACAGTTAAAAAGCATCTAAATATCATTGGCAATTATATATATATAGTTTAATAGGAAAGGAATGACATTCCTTGGAGAGAAAATCTTCAAATAGGAATTCAGGAGGCCTAGTGGTACTTCAGTCCTCCTTCCCATGGTGTAAGTGATTTGGGCACTAGACAGGGGTGCTCAGATATGCCTGGACATCAAGTGAGGGTGGGAAGTTCTGTTCCTGTTGGACCAACCTGCTCTACTTCACTGCTATGGGTACTGAAAAGTCTCCATTTAATAACAAATACTCATATACCTGTTTTTATTTCTATACTGAAGAAACTATAAAATCAGGCATAAAAATGTGAAATTTGTGTTAGACTGCCTAATCCTAACGAGACTTCTTTCTATTATTCATCCAATACAGTTTTATTATTCAGATACTATAAGGAAGGAAATATGCTAAGAACTATAGAGGAAATAAAGAGAAGAGCTTTGGTCTTTGTCCCACAAGGAGCTTAAGATTTTACAGGGAAAATAAGGCATGCATAACCAACCAACAAGAGGCATTATGAGAGAAGTCTAGAGAAGAGAGGGCTTGTTTAGGCTGCTGTGACTGGGAGAGCTTCTTGAAGCATTTGGGTCTCAGAGTTTGGGTAGGATTTCAACTAGTAAGGATGACAGTCATTTCTGGGCCAAGGGGACAATCTGAGAGGTGAAGCCAGAAGGTTTGCTTGGGGCAAAGTTAATAGTCTCAACTGGTTGGAGGAAAGGGAACATGTAAAGAAGAGTTAGGGATAAGGTCAGAGAAGTAGATCTAGATTGTGGCCAACACTGATGATTTACTAAGCTAAGGAATTTGTGCTTTATTCAGGAATTAGCCTTCTGTATAGATGAGCAATGTGTTGAAAGGATGGTGAGAGCAGAGTGTGGAGGTCAGGACAACTGCAACAGAATGAGAAACAGGAGCAAGGAAGCAATGGGCTTAGCAAAATATTACTATCCATTCTGCCTGGAGTCCAAGATATCTTTAATGTTCTCTTATCAATTTGGAAATTTTCTTTCCCCTTTTTTCTATTAAGTTTCCCTTATGGACTCACTTCCTTCACCACCTTTTCCATTCAGGCTTTTCACTCTCTGTGGCCTACTTAGCTAGTGTCTAATATTTTCCATTGTGGGGGAAAAACAAAGTCAAATACGAACCACTCTTGTTTGAACTTCTCAATGGGAACTGAAACTAAGTATAAGGCAGGTTGTACAGTAGCCACACTCAATGGAAGGTCTCAAGGGGCTACATTTATTTTTTTCTAGCAGACCCTCCCACTCCAGGGCTGCATTGGCAGCAAGATTAAATTCCACTGAAGACCTCAAATGGGAGCATAGAACTTTCCACTCATTTTTCTGAATAAAAAATAAAACTTAAACTGAATTACTGATCAGGGGCTTGGGGATCAGCTCTCAGGACCACCCACAGGTACATCCAAGGGAGAATTCCTGAATCGACAGATTACAGAGGAAAGAAAAACAAGATGAAATCTAGGATAATAGGGTACACCAAGGAAGAGAAACAGAGAGGGGATGGTTAAGAAAAAATTTTAAATTGTACCTTAAATATAAATGAAGGTACTAGATACTTTTCTGTGAACTTTACTTCACTATTTATTTTAAAATTGTTATCAAGATGATTTCTACTTAATCAGAAATTGAAAGTTTGTCTTCAGAGTCACTTGTATATTTTTTGCATTTTACAGTAACTTACTGTACAGTAATATGTAATGTTCTAAAAAGAAAGTGAAAATTACATAACTTCAAAATATTTCTCCAGGGACTTCCCTGGTGGTGCAGTGGTTAAGACTCCACGCTCCCAAGGCAGGGGACCTGGGTTCAATCCCTGGTCAGGGAAGTAGATCCCACATGCATGCCACAACTAAGAGTTCACATGCCACAACTAAGGAGCCCGCATGTCACACTAAGGAGCCCGCCTGCCGCAACTAAGGAGACCACCTGATGCAACTAAGGAGCCCGCCTGCCGCAACTAAGGAGTCAGTGAGCTGCAACTAAGAAGCCCACCTGCTGCAACTAAGACCCGGTGCAACCAAATAAGTAAATAAATAAATATTAAAAAAAAAATTTCCCTAATCCATTGTATTGTCTGTAGAAATTTTAGGACTTCTAAAAAATTAATGTGAAATGCAAGTGAAATAAGCTACTGAATACATATATATATATATATATATATATATATATATATATATATAAAATAAACATATAGTATATAATGTATATTTATATATATATTAAAGCTTAAGCATCATATTTGTTTTTTAAACTTCTAAACTCATATCTATATCCCAAGAGCTTAGTGCATTGTAGGCATTCAATAAAATATTTGTTGAATAAGTGAATCAGGATTATTGAAAAATAACCCAAAGTAGATATTCAAAACTTTTAGTGGCAATATTTGTGCATAAAATAATATCATAAAATGAGAATCAAATCAAAATATTCAGAAACAGTTCCTATTTTGAATGGCCTTTCAATACGGGAGATTTGCTTTATGTGGATAACAATAGTAGATTAAACTATAAATCAATGCAATCCCTCAGATCTATAATTCAGACATTGCAATATTGATATTAAAGCATAAAGTAGAGCCCAAATGATACACTAGATGAGCATCACGAGGGAAAATTAAGTTAAAATATTAAAACATTCTTGTCTATCTAAAATAATATCTGAAAAGCTACAGATCAAATTAAACAGATCAGTGTTAAACTGCTTGTTTGGAATGCATAAGTCGAACTGATAGTACATTTCACACCAATAAACTAACACGAAAGCAAAATAAAATATGTTGCTCATTATTCCTTGTTTTAAGGCAGTTGAATTTCAGGATGTTCAGAGTATCTGAAATAATGCTGAAAACCAGGTAGAAAAATGTCTAGATAATTGCTAATGCTTGGTGTCACTCTGATTCAATATTGGAACTCTTAGGACCCTATATATCCTTTTACTTTTATAGAGCACAACCTAAAAGAATGATAAAGTAGAAATAAGTCAAATTGAATTATTTTCTAGTGGACAGCTTGGACTCTTTGATGCAGTGTATTTTGGAGGAAAGAGGAGAAAGAAAAAGAAAGCTTTCCAAATCAACCTTTCAGGAGGTGATATAAGTCACTGTTATCCCACAAGTATCATGACACAAAATATGAGGGCTTGTAGGTTTTCTCTCAAGATTGTTTGAATTAAATGAAGGCTACAGATCAGCATAACACAACCTCTTACAAAAGAAGGGAAACCTGGCACACTCACTAAATGTTGGTTAGAATGAAAATTGTAGCTGGAGGGTAATCCTTGTATCAAAAATCTAACTTTCAGATACTCACTGGGCTCATCAATTCTAAACAGGAATTTATCCTGATATAATAATTATACATATGTGCAAAGATTTACCTAGATGTAGGTTTATTCCAGAATTGTTTTAATAATGAAAATTTGGCATTACTAGGAAATTAGTCAAATGAAATATAGTAAAAACAATAATAGCTATCAGTTGTTAGACACACACTATGTGTCAAGCAGTGGGCTGCTTTTTATATATTTTCTTATTAATTCCTTAAAACAATCTTATGTGGCAGTTGATTTTGTTTTATTTTATGGATGAAAAAGCAAGCTGAGTTACAGAGAGGCTGTGTGACCTCCCCAGGGCCACAGTGCTGAAGAGGGCCAGGTATAAGATTTGAACTGAGGTGTGCTTACTCAGAACCTCTCTTATACTTAGGATCCTCTCAAGCCATTGAGAAAAACTCACAGAATGAAAAAACGTGAACAATATTACTTAGCCAAAGATTAACCAGAAAAGGAGCACATTACAAAAAGATAGGTGCAGTATACATCCCATTTTTGTAAAACGAACAAAAAGTATATATTCCTATTCCTAAGGGAGAAAATGGCTAGAAATATACCAGAATGCTAATAGTGGTTATCTTGGGGTTGTGGGGTTATGGGTTTTAAGTTTCCTTTTTGTGTGTGTTTTTGTGTGCTTTTACGTAATTTCCAAATTTCATACTATAAATATGTATTACTTTGCAATCAGATAAAAATTAATGTTATTAAAATGAAAAAAAAGTCTAATAGAAAGCATACAGAGCCTGCATTTCAAGTAAAAAGAAATTAGACATTTTTATTTTAAAAACTCAAATTCAGCTTCCCGCATGAAGTTTCCCCATTTGTCCTAGTCAGCTTTGCCATTTGCTCTGTTGGCACTTTGCTAAAAGGGTGACATGGGCCTCAGTTTATCTCTGAGGCCTCCACCACTGGCTCCTCACACAGGGTCTGACTTGCTGTATACTTACTCACTTGATTCTTGGAGCAGTTTAATGTAATAATTTGAGGGTTTTTTCCCCTAGGGCAATAGTTTTTTTTCTTTCCAATTTAGCAAATATTCTTAGGATCTACATCTATTAAATGTTCACCATAAGCCAACTAACTGTACTATACATGGTGGAGATAAAGACAAATGAGACACACACACCAAAAATTCTCACAATATAGTGGGAGAGATATTTCACCAGAAAAAGTATAGTGCAAAAATTCATGAGAGGAAGGAAAAAATTGTTGTGGGACTCCAGAGATATTATGCTTGGGGAAATTAAAAGATTGACCAGAGACTGACATATTTTACTTACCCAAAGAAATAACATGAAAAAAAGACATATTGAAATAGAATAAAAGATATACAGGACTGTTACTTCTGATAAACGAAAGCAGGTGACATCCTAACTTGGAGTGGTTCTTTCTGTACAAAATTGATGTCTAAAAACCACATTGATTGCATCACAACCATGACAAGTCATAAAAGTAGCAAACTACGGCTTCAAACCTTTGTGCAAACAACTTGTCAATGTAATTTGGAAAATTAACTTTACATTATGAACTCATCAGCTTACATTCCTCTAACAGCTTTGACGGTAACCCAAACGGAACCATTGAATTTTGATCCTGGAAAAGAAAGAGGCATACTCGAACAAAAAATCATTGTTTCAGGAGGTCAGATCTTGCTCTCAGGCAACCAAGAGGCATGTGTGAAGATTCCTGGGGATGGAGGAGAGTTGAGGGTTAGGGAGAAGACCTGCCTGAGAGAGAGTGGTACAGAAAGCGAGGATGAAGAGGCAGTGAACTCTTAGGTCAGGAACTGCCACTTACCCTCAGAGCATCCGTCATCAATAAACACCAGGGATTAAAGCATTAAAGGCACTGAAACACAGTAACTGATAGTTGTTGGGCTGTTTGAAATAATACTATTAACTATCTCCCTGGTCTTTCTATATCTAGTCTTAAATAGTAAATAATTTCTTTATTTCTTTTACCACTCTATTTTATGAATGGTCATCACAAGACAAACATAGATGAAGAAAGAGTCAGGAAAAAAATAAACAAAAAAGCAGTAGTTGTGAATGAGGGAAACTGTAGCTTTTTATGACTTTTGACAATTCAGGATAACAGAGAAGCATGGGAGGATGTAGAAGCTTTCACCTCTGTATAGTTGAGAATATTAGGAAATGCCAGCTGGAAAATGGGAAGTGGAATAGAAACTGACTTTATTATCTGGTCCTGTAGCTGGAGATATGAGAATAAAAATCCCACCATTCCTCAAATGATAATATAGTATAACCAAGGGCAATTCATATGATACAACCATTAATAAATAGCAAAAGTGACATGAAAATAAGCCATGAGACCTATGAAAAGATACTGCGAAGCAAAGGAAAAAGCGTATCATCTTAGAAAATAAGGGGAAGAGACTAGCTAATATAAATACCCAGTTGCAGAATTCAGGGGAGAGAAATCAGGAAAGGTTTTGGTTTTCTCTAAAGTATGCAAAAATACATGATTTCTATAAAACTGTAGAAAAATACTGAGAGGAAAGAAGAGTCTAGTATAAATAGAAAACAGCCTGAAGTTAAAAAAACTAGATGATATGAAAAGGAAATTAGATAAGAAATAAATGCAAGGAAACAAAGAATGCATTTGCAGAATAACAATCTACACTGATGCAAGTAGAGCAAGTATGAATAATTACTATGGAAGGACAACTTGAAAATCTTTATAATTGTGCAGAGCAAAAAGACAAATAGATGAAGAAATATGAGAGAAAATGTCATCGGTATGAAAGAAAAATGACGTATATAATTATTATAAAGAAAGAAATAATGCTATTCATACATCTATTAATCTTCGTGTTTTTAAAACAGTATGTGTTACTTCATCATGCAGTTTATGATAAATCAATTGAATTTCCATGAGTAAATAGGATGTCAAATGGCCCACATCTAGCAAATATTAAGGCTTAATCAATGTTTCAGTGTATCTATAATCAAGTCATAGGAACTTTTTAAAAATTAAAAAAGATTTCTCATAAATAACTACAATCTGTATTCCAGAATTTATTTATGGTTTTTCATTGTTCAGACATTAGTCTCTGTTCAATCTATTACGGACATTTACCTACTTAAGAGAAAAATAAGTTAAAAAAAGAAGAAAAAGTAGGGTGAAGAGTAGTGGTACTTTCAATTTATACATTATCTACAAGACAATAGGATGCTTAATGAGTATTCTTTGCTAAAAAGTTACCTAAATTGAAATTATCTAAATTAGGGAAAAATAATTTACCTCACAACCTCACAATTTTTTTTTGGCAAAATGATTTAATAAGCAAATTCTCTCATATGTTAAAATATAATTTCATGCATAACTTTTTCGGAACATATTAACCATGAAATCAGATATAAATGCACATAGTAAAAAAAAAAAAAGGTCATTTCAACATTACACATATCTATTGTTTTCATGTTTCTAAAGGGTATGGGCTTCCCTATATTTAAATGATATATGACTGATAAAACATGAGCTGTGACACTAATAGCTGCCTTAAGTCCAAAACTGTGTGATAATCTTTGAGGCTGTTCATCCTTAATGCTACCATAAGGGGTTGAAAAGTAAAAATTCAGAGAAATTTGATATGTATGCTTATGAGTGTGTACAGAAGAGGATAGTCTGTCTATAAAATATGAAATAATTCACATTTTCTTTTTAAATAATTAGATAAAATAAATACAAACATTAACTGCTTAACTGAGTGGCACTAACAGCCAGGAGATTTGGGTGCTGTGTAGACACTCTCTCTTGATAGAATGATAGTCATGCTCTTGGTTAGACCCAAGTCTTCAGTGGAAGAGATAAGGGTATGTTGGATGGAACTAATAAAGGATACTGTAGGTAAGCTGAGAAATGGAAGCCAATAAGATAAGAAACTGGAGATACTGTTTGATAGTCATTCAGACCTGGATAAATGTTCTGAGATTGTGAGCCAAATTGTCAGCTTTTGTTTGTTTGAAAATCAATTTTGACTAAATACAAATATAAACCATAGAGAAACCTAACCAAAGTTTGAATAAAAATTTTCTTTTAAATTGTTCTTTTAAAATGTTCATTTATCATTTAGCAAAATTTAGTTTAATGTAAAATAGAAGACATTGCCAACATGTGTCCTAAGAGAAGATCGAGTAGTTCTATGCAATCTGTAATTTATTTTTAGTCATCATGGCCATTTAGACAATTATAATTGTTATCCCTAATTTTTAATTAGAAAAAAAAGTCAACAGATGGATATAAAAGAAATCCAAAATTTTTACAGTTATTTATTTTCATTTAACTAAACTGCCTTGCCATACTAAGAAAACATTTTCATAAAGGTTAAATAAAGTATTTCATGGCAACCGCTGCTTCTTAGTGCCTGTATAACAAGAAACATGAGCCAGCCAAAGTTGTGCAAGTTGGTTTTCTTTCCCAGTAAGGGAATGTGGTATCTAAGACCTTGTCCTAACTCATTTTATCCCCAAGTGTAAGTCAAGCAAGTCAAATATGAACTAATGCCTGAAGGGAAGTCCCTGACTCCAAAAGTATGGATTATTTCACATTTATCTTAAAATCTGCTCTCAGAGTTCTTAAAATTCACTAACTTGGCAAGTCAGGAATTATCATGAGAAATGAAATAATTTCATAACTATGAAGTCATCCAACATTCCATGCATCTGACACTCATTGGGCTTGGCCATGTCTTGGGCATTATTCTGACCTTTAGATAATAAGCTCTTCAATATCCTGTTCAGCATGGAAAGAATTAAAAAGTGCCACAGTATAATAGGTATGTCTTTATATAGAGTTAATGCTTTTGTTACACAGACTTGTGGTAACAGGTTATGATTAAACACAATCACATTCTGTACGCTGAAATCTTTATAACATTCTTAATCAGTATTTCTCATTACTTAAAAATGGGAAAATACCATGCTTTAATGGTTCAGCTGCACTCCCTTTCTCCAAGCACTCTGTATTAAAATTCACATTTAAAATTAGTTCAGTCAAGGACCTTTATGTTTAGACATCAAGAATTCACATTTGCAGAGCACTAGCTTGTGAAAAGCCTTTGAGTGTCTTGTAAAAAGCTTAAGGAATCCTCAGTTACATTTTTCTCCAAAGCTATATTTCAATATCTAAAATTTATTGCCAGAGAAGGGACAGAGAGACCATTAGCAGCACCAGCAGTCATTCCTCCGGGTGCTTCACAGTTGAAATAATCCCCAGTTGTGCCCTTTCATGCAGGCTTGTAGAAAACTCCAGAAATAAGCCCTGGGACTGGATAAAGTGCCCTATCACAATCCTATCTTTGCCATTTCTTTACGACTTTAAAAGTCTTAACTAGGTCATACTGCAAACCATTTTTACAAAGAAACTTTGAAACATACAGGAAAACTCAACCCCAAACTTCTGCCTCTCATTTAAATGGAGTAAGTGTATTTCCCAACAGTAAATGAAGACATTCCAAATATCTCTATCCACTAGATACTTAATGACCAAAACTGTTAGGGCCCCATTTACTGGTGACTTCAACAAGGCACAATAACTGTCCTCACAGAACGTTAAGTGTCCTGGAATCTCTCAGGAAACTGAAAATATTTTAAGAGAGAAAGGTGAAGAGACCGAGTCTACAGTCTACTATTTTGCTGTTTCAGTGACTGCTTAGAACTAAAATAAAAATGCAGTTTATGGTGACTGGATAGTAGGCCTCGGGTACTCAAATGGAGTCAGTGTTTACAGAATATTTTGGATTAAAATCCTTGCCAGATGGTCCCAAGAACTGTTTACCTCACTGTTGATTTTAGCTATCTTAATGTCAGGAACAATAAAAAGAAGCTTGTTACTGCCACTGGGGAGCAAAGGCATACAATCCTTCCTCTCTAAATGGAATTGCTAGTTGTGGACAGCTGTGCCCTACACAACAGCAAGAGTGTCACTGTAGTTTCTGGGAGTCTATTTCCATGATTAGAGAAAGAGACAATATAAGGCAAATTTAACTTGAAATAATGTCTACTTTAAATCAATAATATTTGGTAATTGTACAATGTACTTTTAGTTTATGATAAACAATAAAACTTCTTCAGAGTTAAACACAATTAGGAAGAGTTGGACATGCATGTGGACCTGAAATGTGTTCTCCTTTGAAGTACACTGCTTGTCCCCTCCTGTAGCATTTTCCTATTTTATAATAGTTTTCATCAGAGGCCACTGGGAGGCCAGAGGGGTAGAGGTGGGGGAGACCAGGAGCTACTCCTAATTATAAGTCCAACTGCATTGACAGCATACAAAAGCATACATTTTGAGATGAGAGGACCTCTTTTTGTGTGTCTATATAAATACACATAAAAGCATCCAATATGATGCAAAGAATGCTGTTTACAATGTTCATATTGTGAAAATAAGCTTTTAAATCTATGTTCTTGAGAAATATCAGATATGAGAAATCTCAACATTTATTTATTCAGTGAACACTTATCAAATGCCAGTTATGAGCAAGATACAGGATTAGATACTGTGGAAAATCACTTTTTTATTTTTGTATTTTTTTAACATCTTTATTGGAGTATAATTGCTTTACAGTGGTGTGTTAGTTGCTGCTGTATAACAAAGTGAATCAGCTATATGTATACATATATCCCCATATCCCCTTGCTCTTGCATCTTCCTCCTACCCTCCCTACCCACCCCTCTAGGTGGTCACAAAGCACCGAGCTGATCTCCCTGTGCTATGCGGCTGCCGGGTTCTCAAGTCCATTCTCTATGTCTGTGTCTTTATTCCTGTCCTGCCCCTAGGTTCTTCAGAACCCTTTTTTTTTTTTTTGGATTCCATATATATGTGTTAGCATACGGTATTTGTTTTTCTCTTTCTGACTTATTTCACTCTGTATGACAGACTCATCCACCTCACTACAAATAACTCAATTTCATTTGTTTTTATGGCTGAGTAATATTCCATTGTATATATGTGCCGCATCTTTATCCATTCATCTGTCGATGGACACATAGGTTGCTTCCATGTCCTGGCTATTGTAAATAGAGCTGCAATGAACATTGTGGTACATGACTCTTTTTGAATTATGGTTTTCTCAGGGTATGTGCCCAGTAGTGGGATTGCTGGGTCATATGGTAGTTCTATTTTCAGTTTTTTAAGGAACCTCCATACTGTTCTCCATAGTGGCTGTATCAATTTACATTCCCACCAACAGTGCAAGAGGGTTCCCTTTTCTCCATACCCTCTCCAGCATATATTGTTTGTAGATTTTTTGATGATGGCCATTCTGACCGGTGTGAGGTGATACCTCATTGTAGTTTTGATTTGCATTTCTCTAATGGAAAATCACTTTTTTTTAAAAGCCTCCTTTTTTTTTTTTTTTACACTGTTGGTTAGCAGAAAATTTTATTTTATTTTACAAAACTAGCATAATCCTGAGACAAAAAAAAGAACAAAAGATCCCCCAAACAGGCCAACAAACAAACAAAAAACACCTATAGACTAATGAATGAACACAAATGCAAAAATATTAAGTGGAATACTTCTAAATAAAATCTAGGAGTATGTTTAAAGAATAAATGCTGTGTTCAGGTATTTATTCCAGGAATGCTGATACAGTTCAATATAAAGAGTCTGTTAGTATATATTGCTCATTTCATCACACCTACAGGTCAAAGGCAGCAAAAGTGATCATTTCATAGTTCAAATAGAATCAACTTTTGCTCATGTTGAAAACACAGTCACAGCCTCCTAACACGTTTAATGTGGAGACAGAAACTCCACAGTACACAAGGTCCTCTCCTCTCTCTACAGGCTCATCCTGCCCCGACCCCGCCCCTCCCTGGAGTGAAAAGCCTCCTACTTTTTTCCCCTCTTTTTACTTTCAGCAAATACCCACTACCACTCATCCTCACTCCAAAAGGAGGCTTCTGTGGTAAGCTAAAAATGGCCACAAATTCTCTTAGCAACTTGCATCAAGAGGTTAAAATCTTGTTCCTTATCCTTTGGATCTGGCCTCATCTTGTGATGTGCTCTGCCTAGTAGAATGTGGCAGCAGATACTGTGAGAGTTCTGAGCTTAGGCTCAACAGGCTTTGCAGTCTTTGCTCTCGTTCTCCCAACTAGGCTAGCCTGCTGGAAGGATCACATGGAAGAGAACCCTGGCCAGTGGTCTGCCAAGTACCAAATATGTAGGAGGGGCAGTCTTGGACCACCCAGCCCCAGCTGGCCTACCATGTGACTGCAGCCTCATGAGTGAGCCCAGCTGAGATCAGCAGAAGAACCTCTTAACTAAGTGCACCTAGATTTCTGACCAACACACTCATGAGCTAATAAATTTTTTAAGGTCACTAAAGTTTTATGGTGGTTTGTTAAGCAGCAATAGATATTTGGTATAAACCTCATTCCATCCAGGGTCAATCCTTCTACTTGTGATCTGGATGCCTTCTTCTTCTCCCCTTCTGGGACCTGATGCTGTTAATCATTCTTCCTCTCTTCTGCATCACCAACCTATCTGCTATTTACTTCTGCTCATATATGAACATGCCTAAGGTACTTTAATTTAAAATCCTTGCTTGACCCTGCAGCTTTCTCTAGCTAACACCCAATCAAGATTAAAAAAAAAAAATTCATGCTCATTCTCCCTGTTTCCTCACCTCCCATTCATTTTTCAACCCACTCAATCTGATTTCTATCCCTATCTTGCCAGTGAAAATGCTTTCCTTGAGCTATCAGTGACCTCCCAATTGCCCGATACAACGGTCTCCCCAGTTCTTGCTTCACCCAATCTCCTTATGGCATATGACATTGATAATTCTATCCTTCTAGATAGTCTCCTTGGCTCTTAGAACACGATTATGTCCCAGTTTTCCTGCCATGTCTTGGTTTTCTTTCTTCCTCTTATTCCTCTTCAATGGATCCCATTCCTCAGCCTAACCCCTAAATTCTATGGGGTTTAAATCCTTATGGCAGCTCAGCCCCAAGACAGCCCCAATGATCCATGTCTCCTTTTATTTGTGTCTTTGTGCAGTCCCCTCCCACAATGAATAGGGCTGATCTGGACAACCACTAGGATATTACAGAAATGATAGTTAATGACTTCTGAGCCTAGGTCATAAAAGACACTGTGGCTTTTGTCTTGTTCTATCTTGGATAACTTGATCTGGGGGAAGCCAGCTGCTATGTCTTGAGAGTACTCAAGCAACTCTTTGGAGAGATCCTTGTAGCAAGGAGCTGAGGTCTCCTGCCAAGAGCCATATGAGGGAGCCGTTTTGGAAATGGATCCTCCAGCCCAGTCAAGCCTTTAGATGATTGCAGTTCTAGCTAATGTCTTGACTACAGCCTTACCAGAGACTCTGAGCTAGAACCACCCAGGTAAACCACTCCCAAAGTTCTTGGCTAATGAAACCGAGATAATAAATGTTTGTTGTTTTATTTACTCAAGTTGTGGAGTAATTTGTTAAACAGCAATATGTAACTAATACAGAGTGTCGTACCCGCAAGTGGGGTGCTACTGTAACAAAAGCCTAAAATGGGGTGGGGCGGGGCACTGGAGCAGGCCTGTGCAAAAAAACCAGAAAGACTTGAGAGTATTAGTGAATATCTAAGGTGCTTCAAAGATACTATTAATTGAAACTTGATGGTCTTAGAGGAGGCTGCCGGTGAGGAAGTGAGGAAAATGTTACTGGAAACTGGAGGAAAGGGGTTTCTTGTTATGCAGTGGCAGAGAGTTCAGCAACACCATAACCTGCAGTAACATGGAAAGCAGAAAATGTGCCTAATAAACCATGTGATCTAGCTAAGGAGCTTTCCAGGCAGTGTTGAAGTGCCTCCTGGCTCTTATCTGCTGCTTGTATCAAAGTCCAAGAGGAACGATGCATGCATGAGGAAGAATTGTTAGATAAACAGGAGCCAGGACTTGCTAGTTTTGAAAATTTCTAGCCTTCCAGATGGAAATGATGTTAAAAATCAAGAAAGAGCTTCCAGGCAAAGATCAAATCCAGGACACAGCCAGGAAAGCTGGATCTAGGGAATGAAGCTAAGGATGTGGTTGTAAAATCCTCTGTTAAGATCTCAGAAAGATCTAAATTGGTGTCTCAATGAACTATTCAAACAATAGGGCTTCTGAAACACTTAAGGGTGATGTCCCCTAGCAGCATGGGCAGAATCCCAAAGCAGAGAAGGAACTGTCTTGAAGAGATGTGGGTGTGATTTTGTCCACAGTGCTGAACCAAAGCACTGTAAGATTAACAAGAGACCTACAGTGTTCTTTAAAGAATTATATTGGCAGAAACACTGCCAACTTAGACTGAAAGAGACTAAGACAGTACAAAATGTAAAGGGGCCTTTAAACTTTCATAATTCAACTGGTAGAATGCAGGCTGAGAAAACTATGAAGAGTAAACAAAGGATATTTTTCTCATGGAAAAGGATGGATGACATACAGGCTTGAGCCAAAAGTCCAAAGCCAGGAGCCACGGAAAATTATTCCCAAGCAGCAGTATGAATGATTACTGATTAAGAAACTTCCAACATTTACCTGTTTGGATTTCAGAATTTCTATGGATCAGTAACTCCCATGTGTCTCCCATTTTCTCCTCCTATGAATGGGAGTATCTATAATAGTTATCCTACGCCTGTACCACCACTGTACATTTTTCTACAGCAAGAGCTAACTCATAACATCCTCTGATCTTAGCACTCTTTCTTTGGGCATTCGTGTCTATTCCCACTGCTACCTAGGCATTGATGAGAGGCCAAATCTTTACCTCTAGCCCAGACTATTCTTCTGAGCTCCAGACCATTACATTCAATTAGCCTATTCAACATGGCCACTTGGAGGTCTCGTTAGAAAAGAGAAAGGAAAGGAAAGGCACCTTTGGATACACAGAGCTGAGTTCTTTAGTAGCCACCTTATAAATGTAATTTCGTGGGATATTCACAGTAACTTCTTAATTTTGCAGAAGAGGAAGCTGAAGCTCCAAGGAATTACGACACTGTCCAGTTTTACACAGCTAAAAAACCTTAGGAGGGAAATCCAGGTGTTTACAGCTTCAAATCTGTGCTGTTTCTAATATATCATCCTTCCTGCCTCCAAAGTAACCTAAAACTCCAATGTGTCCAAAATGGACTTTAGGGACACTGTGCTGTGCTCTCACATCTGCCCCATTCTCTGTATGGAAAACACTGTCCTCCTACTCAGTTCCCTGTTGTGGCCAAGCACACCACCACCAACCTGTCCCCTAAGTCTGAAACCTTGGAGTCGATCCAGGCCCTTCTCTTCCATGGTCAATTACCAAATCCTGGTGATTATAACCTTCAAAATATCTTCCAAATGGATCTCTCCTTAGTAAACCTTCTCTTAGCATGTTAAAGATTTTGTTCCACTGTCTATTAGCCTCCACTATATACAAAGAAAAGTCAGTAGTTATTTGAATTGTTGTTTCCCCTATAGTTTAACTCTGGCTGCTTCAAGGTTTTCTCTTTATCTTTGGTTTTTAGTAGTTTCATTATGATGTGCCTGGGTGTGAATTTCTTTGAAACATCTGTTTGGAGTTTTTCCTGAGCTTCTTGGGTCTGTAAATTTCTGTCTTTCACAAAGTTTGGGAAGTTTTCTGAGATTATTTCTTTAATTTTTGGAGCCCCATTCTGTCTCTCTCCTCTCAGTCTCTCATTACAATTACTCATATATTAGATCTTTTGAAATTGTCCCACAGGTCCCTGCAGTTCTATTTATTTTGTTTGAATCTTTTTTCCCCTCTCTTCTTCAGATTTGATGATTTCTAGTGATCCATCTTCAAGTTTACTGACGTTTTTCTTGTGTCATGTTGTATTTTTATTGCTGAGTAAAAAATTACTACAAATTTGGCAGCTTAAAACAACTCACATTTATTATCTCACAGTGTCTGTGGGTCAGGAGTCCAAGCAGAGCTTAGCTGGGTTATCTGCTTATGGTCTCACAAGATTGCAACTGGGGTGTCAGCTGGGCTGCATTCTTACTAGAGGTTTGACTTGGTAAGAATCCGCTTCCAAGCTCACTCAGGTTGTTGGCAGAATTTATTCTCTGCTGTCTATATGATGCGGGCTTTGACTTTTTAATGACCAGCACTGGCAGCCACCTGCAGGTGCTGGTGGCTTCTCACAGCTCCCTGCCCCATGGTCCTCTTCATAGGCAGCTGCAACATGGTAATTTGCTTCTTCAAGGCCAGGAGGAATGTATGTATCCCTCTCTCTCCTCACAAAAGGGTCCAGTCTCTCTTTTAGTAGTTTTACCTGATTAAATTAGCCCACCTAGAATCACCTCTGTTTTGATTAACTAAAAGACAACTAACAGATATAGAGAAATAGTGGTTACCAGTGGGAGAAGAGAAGGGGGAAGGGGCAAGATAGGGGTAGGGGATTAAGAAGTACAAACTACTGTGTATAAAATAAATAAACAACAAGGATATATTGTACAGCACAGGGAATATAGTTAATATTTTATAATAACTTTAAATGGAGTATAATCTATAAAAAATTTGAATTACTATGTTGTATACCTGAAACTAATATTATATTGTAAATCAACTATACTTCAATTGAAAAAATGTTTAAAAAATCAACTAATTTAGAAATTAATTATATCTGTAAAATTCCTTTACTCTTGCCATAGTTGCTTTAAAGTACAATATATGCCTGATAATTCCAACCTCTGGGTCACATTGGTGTTGGAATCTGTTAATTATCTTTCCCTTGAAATTGAGTAACTTTGTTTTTTTTTGAGATTCTTGAGATCTGTCAAGTAATTTGGGGTCATATTGTGGACACTGTAAATGATGCTATGTTGTGGACACTCTGGATTCTCTTATAAGTCCTCCAGAGTGTTAATATTTTTAACAGGTAATTAATTTGTTTAGAGTCAAACTAAAACTCTTACACCTGGGTGAGTGGCAGTGCAGATTAATTCAGTTCTTTAAGCCTTGGGTACAATCTGCTTTCAGTCTGCCCCATGCATGTGTGGTTCAGCAGTAAGCAGACAGGTGGGCCAAATTTCAACATATTATTTTCCCATTCTCTGGCTTTCCATTTTCCAAGATTTTCTCCTCACTGTCTAGCAGCCTTGGTTGCCTGAGCTCTTTCACCTGGTACCTTGGGCCAGAAAGACAGTGGGCCACCTCTGCACTGCTACAACTGTGGTTGCCCTCAGAGCAAAGCCAACAAAAAATGGGTAAATCGTTCTGTGCAGATTACTTGCTTGAGGATTCTATTCACCTCCAAAATCTGCCTGCCTTTGTTCGTCTCCAGAGGTAGTTGCTTTGTGTTTTGCTCACAATTTATAGCTGTTATTCACAGAAAGATCAGTCTGTTAGGCATTTTCACCAATCTCTGACTTCTACTCTGTCTTGGCTCAGGTACTATAATCTCTCTCACTCCTGGGCTATACAGTGGTGCCCATACAACCCTCTGCATGTATTCTCAGCCTCCTCTAGACTGTCTTCTCAACTACACGACAGCAATCTTTCCAAAATGCAACTGTGATCCTGTGACGACTCTACTTAAAATCCTTCAGTAGCCAAAAGCTGCCCATCACATTTAGTTGTATCTCCTCAAAATGGACAGCCAGGCTCTTCAGAACATAACTCCTCCAAACAGTGGTGTGTTGGAGCTGGCTCATACTTGTTTGTGAAAAAGTATTGCTAAATATTCAGGAATCTTGTGAGCTGGTTGTTAAATCATTGGTAGCTTGAAATCAGCGATGGTAGGAGTACTTTCACCATGATAATCGGCCAACCCTGCAAATCAGGGTATTCCCATCACCACCAAAGAGCCAGTTTCCTAGCACACATCTCTTCAGCATGGCATGCAAATTTATGCCTGAGTTTATTCTGAACAAAACCTGAATTCCCTTGAACACGGCATGCTGCCTGCCTGTCTGTCTCCCTGGTTCTGCCTCATGTGCACAGCATACAAGGGCCCTCATGGCCTTCATCTACTTTACTGTCTTGCAATTCCACACATGTACTCTACACTGTAGCCAAATTAGTCAAGTCCTACCATGCCATGTTGTTTCATGCCTCTGTGGCTTTCACACATGTTGTTTCCTTTACCTGGAACCGCTTCCCCACTGCCTTTCCCTGACCTAACACTTATTTAAACATGAAAATTCAGTACAAACATGCCTTCCACTAGGAAGCCTTGGCAGATTCCCCTCCTCATGCTAGGAAACATTTTCTTTGAGTTCTCATTAAGACCATGTCCATATCCAGATGCAGTTGATTGTATTTCCTGGTCTCTTGCTCTTCTTCCCTATGGCTAGTGTTTTAATTCAGTTACCCATCATTTCTCCCTGTCTGGATGCCACAATATCCTCATAGATATAGATCATGTCTATAATAATTTGTTTACTTTTCTGACTCCCTCATCAGACAGTAAGTTTCTTAGAAAAATGTACATATTTAATTACACACAATAGGTCACAAGAAATGATCATTTATTGATTAAAAATGAATGGGAGGGAAGGAGACCAAACAAGCAGCTAGAAAGAAATAATGGCAGAGAGGAGGGCTTGTGAGTAGACTGAGGCAGGCCTTGGATGCCAGATAGTTTGGGTATATTTAATAGATGATGATGGAGGCTGTAAATATTTTTGGACAGGAAAGTATCAAAACATTTAGGAAAATGAGCTGTAGTCTGCAAGGTAGATTGAAGTGGGGCAAAGATGTAACTAAGAGAATAATTGATAAAAACTATTGCAATAGTTCATAAGAGAAGCATTAAAAATAACCATTCTTGATATATTGGGTTGGCCAGAAAGTTCGTTTGGGGTTTTCCATGGCATGCTACGAAAACCTGAACGAACTTTTTGGCCAACAATGTCATTACACTTGCCACTGTTCTAATTAGCATTTGAAATTCCTGTCTTTTAGTCTATATATAAATATTTTCAGGGTTTTTACTTAACTTCTGTCTGATTTAATAATCTATATCCTTTATTTTAAAAAGTTGAGAAGTATATAAAAATGTAACACATTGGAAAAATACCACCTTAAAAAAAATACACCATTCAGAGGCAACCACTGGTTAACATTCTGACATACCTTCCAGTATTTTGACATATTTTCCAGTATTTTTCTATGCATTTTTTCTTATATTGTTAAGATCATATTGTATGTGTAGAATTTTATGTTCTGCTTTTCGGACTGATATGATATGGTAGCACTTCACCTTCCTATGTAAAAATTTAAAGGTCCCATAAAAGTTCATCTCATAGATACGCCAGATTTTACGTACCTATTTCTTTAAAAGTGAACATTTTGATTTTTTGATGGTATAAGTCAAATTATAATAAACATTTTTGTGTATAAACCTTTGCTCTAATTTGGGTTGTTTCCTGAGAGTAGATTACTAGTAGGAGATTTACTGGGTCAAAGGCTATGACCATTTTAATAGCTATAATGCTTCTTATCAAATTGCTTTTCAGAAAGGAAGTATCAATTCCACCTGCACCTTCAGTGTGTAAGAGTGCCTTTTCATTGCCCTTTCTAAGCAAACTCTGATATGCTGTGTGCCATATAATATAATAGCAGGGGCGAACACTTGACAAATTTATCAGTTTGAACAGTTTTGCCAACACAGGATATTTACCTGCGTCCCTAAGTCTACTTTTAAAATTTTTTAACTTGTGACTGTGGCAACAAGAAATGTGCTCATTCTCTAGGTATATGTGTGCACATGCACTATATAAATGGATATGGAAAGAGTGGTGACTGAGTGAGAAATGACAGTCTAGCCAATAAAATTGACAACGGCTGGAATTTCCCTAACATAGGTAGATACTCAAAAAACCATCACTTTTTTTGTTGTTGAGCTGCATGAGCTGCTTGTAAATTTTGGAGATTAATCCTTTGTCAGTTGCTTCATTTGCAAATATTTTCTCCCATTCTGAGGGTTGTCTTTTGGTCTTGTTTATGGTTTCCTTTGCTGTGCAAAAGCTTTGAAGTTTCATTAGGTCCCATTTGTTTATTTTTGTTTTTATTTCCATTACTCTAGGGGGTGGGTCAGAAAGAATCTTGCTGTGATTTATGTCATAGAGTGTTCTGCCTATGTTTTCCTCTAAGAGTTTGATAGTTTCTGGCCTTATATTTAGGTCTTTAATCCATTTTGAGCTTATTTTTGTGTATGGTGTTAGGGAGTGTTCTAATTTCATTCTTTTACATGTACCTGTCCAGTTTTCCCAGCACCATTTATTGAAGAGGCTGTCCTTTTTCCACTGTACATTCCTGCCACCTTTATCAAAGATAAGGTGTCCATATGTGCATGGGTTTATCTCTGGGCTTTCTATCCTGTTCCATTGATCTATCTTTCTGTTTTTGTGCCAGTACCATACTGTCTTGATAACTGTAGCTTTGTAGTATAGTCTGAAGTCAGGGAGCCTGATTCCTCCAGTTCCTTTTTTTGTTCTCAAGATTGCTTTGGCTATTCGGGGTCTTTTGTGTTTCCATACAAATTGCGAAATTTTTTGTTCTAGTTCTGTGAAAAATGCCAGTGGTAGTTTGATAGGGATTGCATTGAATCTATAGATTGCTTTGGGTAGTAGAGTCATTTTCACAATGTTGATTCTTCCAATCCAAGAACATGGTATATGTCTCCATCTATTTGTATCATCTTTAATTTCTTTCATCAGTGTCTTATAGTTTTCTGCATACAGGTCTTTTGTCTCCTTAGGTAGGTTTATTCCTAGATATTTTATTCTTTTTGTTGCAATGGTAAATGGGAGTGACAACCCAATCCAAAAATGGGCAGAAGACCTAAATAGACATTTCTCCAAAGAAGATATACAGACTGCCAACAAACACATGAAAGAATGCTCAACATCATTAATCATTAGAGAAATGCAAATCAAAACTACAATGAGATATCATCTCACACCAGTCAGAATGGCCATCATCAATAAATCTAGAAACAATAAATGCTGGAGAGGGTGTGGAGAAAAGGGAACCCTCTTGCACTGCTGGTGGGAATGTGAATTGGTTCAGCCACTATGGAGAACAGTATGGAGGTTCCTTAAAAAACTACAAATAGAACTACCATATGACCCAGCAATCCCACTACTGGGCATATACCCTGAGAAAACCGAAATTCAAAAAGAGTCATGTACCAAAATGTTCATCGCAGCTCTACTTACAATAGCCCGGAGATGGAAACAACCTAAGTGCCCATCATCGGATGAATGGATAAAGAAGATGTGGCACATATATACAATGGAATATTACTCAGCCATAAAAAGAAACGAAATTGAGCTATTTGTAATGAGGTGGATAGCCCTAGAGTCTGTCATACACAGTGAAGTAAGTCAGAACGAAAAAGACAAATACAGTATGCTAACACATATATATGGAATTTAAGAAAAAAAAAAATGTCATGAAGAACCTAGGGGTAAGGCAGGAATAAAGACGCAGACCTCCTAGAGAACGGACTTGAGGTTATGGGGAGGGGGAAGGGTGAGCTGTGACGGGGCGAGAGAGAGTCATGGACATATACACACTAACAAACGTAGTAAGGTAGATAGCTAGAGGGAAGCAGCCGCATGGCACGGGGATATTGGCTCGGTGCTCTGTGACAGCCTGGAGGGGTGGGATAGGGAGGGTGGGAGGGAGGGAGACGCAAGAGGGAAGAGATATGGGAACATATGTATATGTATAACTGATTCACTTTGTTATAAAGCAGAAACTAACACACCATTGTAAAGTAATTATACCCCAATAAAGATGTTAAAAAAAAAAAAAAAAAAAAAAAAAACCATCACTTTTCCTTTAGGCAGGAGGAAAAATGATCAGATCTCAACTTTAAATATTTTTACATCCAAAAATAGAGAACTGTGGAACTTCCTGTCTATATGGGCTGAGAACAAGAACAATACAAATATTTTACTGTTATGTGGTAAGCACAGGTTGATTTTACAAGTGTTAGATTTAAACTATTACCTGTCATTTCATAATTTCTGAAAAATGCTACCAAGTTTTCAAGTGATGGGAATCCCATTTAGATCAGAACAAAGACAATTTTATATCAAACCTTTAGTCTCCTGAATTTTGTCCACTGAGAGACCTGAGAGCAGGGGTTGGCAAATCAGGCATGGCTTCTGGGCCAAATGTGGTGCACCACCTATTTTTGTATAGCCTGTGAGCTAAGAGTGTTTTTTACATTTTCAGATGGTTGAAAAAGGTCAAAAAAAGCATACTAGTTTGTGATGTGTGAAAATTATTGAACTTCAAATTTCGTTGTCTATAAATAGAATTTTATTTAAAATTTTTAAAATTTATGTCACACTCATTTAAAATAAATTTTAAAATTTATTTTAAAATTTTATGGCACATAGTCAAACTCATTTGTT
Source organism: Delphinus delphis (assembly GCF_949987515.2). Lineage (NCBI taxonomy): Eukaryota > Metazoa > Chordata > Mammalia > Artiodactyla > Delphinidae > Delphinus > Delphinus delphis. The sequence continues at coordinate 44,073,740 of NC_082699.1, read as the reverse complement.
ATCATTGCTTTTGTACAGAGTTGAATAGCTCTGAGAGAGGCTCTAAGGCCCTGAAAGCCTAAAATATTCACTGTCTGGCCCTACATAAAAAAGTTGGCCCATCTCTGCCTGATGAAACTAACATCTGATTTACATTTTCTTCCCTAAATCTGATTACTTTGATGAGTATTTCCCAGATGCTCTGCTGCTCTTCCAAATTGATTCTTACCTTGTTGCATTTCGCATTTTTAAATATCTGCCATTTTCACAAGCTTATAAAACTTCCTACTATATCCATTTTGGAGCAATATTTTGTTATTTTCTATAGCTCTGCCTAGAGCTCATTTTCACCTTGACTGATGTTTTTTTTTTTTTTTTTTTTTAATGGTACGCGGGCCTCTCACTGTTGTGGCCTCTCCCGCTGCGGAGCACAGGCTCCGGAGGCGCAGGCTCAGCGGTCATGACTCACGGGCGCAGCCGCGGAGCGGCATGTGGGATCTTCCCGGACCGGGGCACGAACCCGTGTCCCCTGCATCGGCAGGTGGACTCTAAACCACTGCGCCACCAGGGAAGCCCTTGACTGATGGTTTGATTACTAAAATTCTGTCACTCGTAGTAAGAATTCTAAAAAAAAAAAAAAAAGCATAATCTATAAATTGGGCATGTTTTTTTTTTGCGGTACGCGGGCCTCTCCCGTTGCGGAGCACAGGCTCCGGACGCGCAGGCCCAGCGGCCATGGCTCACGGGCCCAGCCGCTCCGCAGCATGTGGGATCTTCCCGGACCAGGTACAAACCCGTGTCCCCTGCATTGGCAGGCAGGCGGACTCTCAACCACTGCACCACCAGGGAAGCCCTAAATTGGGCATGTTTTGAGGGTAAAAGCAAATGTAATTCCTTACATACAAGATAGAGGCATTCCTTTTGCAAGCAGTTTAATTACCTAACAGTGCTCTCTCTTAAGCAGAAAAGGAAGTTAACTTGAACAGCCTACACACAAGTCCTACTATGATGGAAGCGCCACTAAAGTCAGTCTGGCTAAATTAAACAAAGCTTCCCTTGACTCTGAGCTGCATATACTGCCCATATTCTGGGGAAAGATTCCATAAACTCACATATCCAGTCCTTAGATTCAACTTCATATAATGTGAAGCACTTCTCAGTAAAGGACTGGTTACTGTTCTCGTCCAACCTGATCTGAAGTCTACTGAATTGGAATATTTAAGGGCCCTCTGTGGTGGCATATATGACTGTGCAGCTGAATATGTTCAATTATTCCCTAGGAAAAAGTTTTGTTCTTCCTTTGTTTGCTTAGGCAAGCAACTGTTGTGGGGTATCCAGCATTTTAAGTGATTCTGCCTCAGAGCATGTGTTAGAAACTATAAGGAGAGTTTATAACATTTCAATTCTAAAAGGTTTTTCAGCTTTGGATTTCTGGAATTGGTTGTGTCTATATTTTTTTCCATCCTGTTGGGACTTACTGTTGATAGCAACCTCCTGTGTGGTTCTAAGACATGTTGACCTCTTTGAAACCTTTCCAGGTGTCATTGCCACTTTCTTGATCTCTGCAATATAAGCTACATTGTTTAGCAGAGTTAAGTTCTCTGAACTTTAGAAATCCTCCCTGAGACTATGAATTGACTAACACCCAAGGTAGCATAAACATGCAGACACAAATGTTCCTAAAACCAAGCTGCTGGGCAGTGCAGGATATGACTTGGAGTCTGGAAAAAGGAACAGTTTGCTCACTTGTGAGTCTATGACTACCTCCAGGTGCAGTTTGAAGCTAAGTGGTTAGCTTTTCTGATCCTCAGATGTAACCTCTCATTAGAACACAGCAGAATGTGCAATTGTGTGTGTATGGAATTCCATGAAGACCCTCTGGGCCCATTAAGACCTCTCTGGCTTCAGAGGGTCCTAAAACACACTTCTTTACGTAGCATAGGTAGCTGTAGTAAAGAGACACCTTTTACAAATACAATCTAAGTTTTAGTCTAAAGATTATAATGACTGTAGCTCATCTTAAAATTTGTATCCAGAGGATGCAGTTACAAATTAAAAAGAGGGAAACAAAGTTTAATAGATACCTGTCTTATGTTTCCAGTTTGTCATTAAAAGGTTCTTACTGTTTTTGGTCCTTAAAGCTTTGCAAGGGTTCATACTTGTACCAAGAATCCCATATTAGTCTAGCTTTAAATGTAGAGTATTATACCAGTGATTTTCTCAGCCCTTCTCTTAAAACCTCACCATTTGGCTCTTCTAACAGACGAATCATGCTGCCAAAACCTAGGAGAGTTTGACAATGTTGTGGAAATAACACTATATTGAGAGTGAAAAGACATGGGATTCAGATCCATCTCTACCACCATCTTAGCTTAACATTTCTGTCTCCTTACCTATAAAATATGCGTAACAAAAAATACAAATCACACAGGGATATTATGAAAACAAGACTAGTAATAAATACAAAAAGACCCAAGTGCAGAAGAGTATAAATATGAAAGGTATAGTGTGGCAGTGGTTAGCCATTCTTTTTTCCTGTTTATGTCCTTCCCATCTAGAAACCGTACATCCATAACATGAAGACTACTGTTACTCCACACCCCTGAGCCTTCTGTTCTTACGATCACCTTTCCCATCCTGGCTCCAGTCTCCAGGGAATCTTGAGGGTCACCGAGGGCCATGGTAGTCTACGCAGCTTAAAATGACTTTGAAGGGAGGTAAGCTTCCTCTGCTTTGCTTTTCATTGGCTAAGGCCTGCAGCGTGTGTGTATGAATGGGTGAAGTGGCTACAGGTACAGTATACGATCACACATTACTGCACCTTCTCAGAGGTTTCTTTCCCATCACTAGTAGTTCATTTCTGGGAATGCAATGATCATAGAAGCCTTTCGAAGCTCTAAAAGGCTGTACAACATGGATTGCCTCTGGGTGGTTGGAATTATAGGTGGTCTTTTTCGTTTTCCTTTTTTGGTTTATATATCTGCTCTACGTTCTTACTTTTGCAATTAGTAAGAAAAAAAATTACTTATTTTTGAAACGAACCAACCAACCAACCAATTGTCTTTTAGTGATGTTACAAGGGGTAAACAACCAAACGACTTAAAAACTCGCTTACACAGACATTTCTCAAAAGGAGGATTAGAAAATAAGGGCACGGGCTTTCCTGGTGGCGCAGTGGTTAAGAATCCGCCTGCCAATGCAGGGGACACGGGTCCGAGCCCTGGTCCGGGAAGATCTCACATGCTGCGGAGCAACTAAGCCCGTGTGCCACAACTACTGAGGCCTGTGCTCTAGAGCCCGCGAGCCACAACTACTGAGCTCATGTGCTACAACTACTGAAGCCCACGTGCCTAGAGCCTGTGCTCCACAACAAGAGAAGCCACAGCAGTGAGAAGCCCCTGCACTGCAATGAAGAGTAGTCCCCGTTCGCCACAACTAGAGAAAGCCCACGCGCAGCAAAGAAGACCCAATGCAGCCACAAATAAATAAATAAAATAAACTAAAAAAAAAAAAAAGAAAAGAAGGGAATGTCATTCATTCTAAAAATACAAGTGCAATATCATATCATATGAGACAGTTTTGTAAGAACGTTTATTAGAAAAGGAGATATGATGTCTTAATGTCCTGTTAGAATAACCAGAATTAAACAGACTTAAGAAGAACTGCACTATATCTACTTTTCCAAATTTTATACTAATAGTGTGGCAATATGACGAAAAAGCAAGTAAGAAATCAGAATCGAGCTACTGAAAAAAAGAAAATAGCTGAGGGTGTAACATATTCTAAAGCTGGTCTATAGACGAGATGGGAAAACTCTCTAATGACTTTCTTTTAATCATAAGCAGACAGTAGTTTCCTTATTACCCAGAGTTTTAGAAATACATTATTCTTGAGAGTACTTCCTAGGATTTCTTTTACTCATTTAAGACATCATCTTTGTATTTAATTCATCCTCAGCTATCCCTGCAGGGCACATCCCTCTAATTATTCCCATCTAAAGTGACAGGAAAATGGAATTATACTACTTGGAAAACAGACATCCTTTGGTATGTCTTTTCTCAGTGCTCCCTTGGGCATAGTCTGTCATCGTGCTCATTTTGTCACAGACGGTGAGCTGTCATTGGAGGGCAAGGACTAAGACTTCTCTGCCTTTGAATTCCCAGTGCCTAAGACATGACTGCCACGGACTATATACACAGTAAGAATCTGAATAAACAAATGAAAAATAATACCCAACATACAATGTTTATAGTATATCAAGCACTATTTTAGTGCCTTGCACATATTAACTTATTTAGTTCTCATGACCCTATGAAACAGGTACTATTATTATCCCCAATTTACACATGAGAAAACTGAAGTATGAAAGCAAAGCGAGGTAATTCAGAGCCAGGATCCAAGCTGACGTACTCTGGCTCTACAGTTCAACCTCATAATCACCACACCAGGCTCCCTCAAGAGCACCTATGCTGAACAAGAGAACGTCCACTCCAAGAGGAGCATGGGTACACTGTGCTCCCTCCTCTAAACATTTCTGGGTTTCTGTCAGATGTAGCCATACTGTGCGACCCCGTGGGAGACTTAAAAAGGGAAATAACTAGACACAGGCAAACAAATGCAGAAGAAATGAATCCGCAACCTTAAAAATTGCTGTGTTTGTAAGGCTGTTTCTCAAATACCTGTGGGGATTTGTGAGAGCGCCAGCTGTACTGGTGACTATGGAGACTGGCCAGCAGAATATTTTCATCAGTATCCACCTGGCCAAACCGCAGTGTCTCCTGTGTGTCATTACAGATCACAAAATGGCTGAAGACCAACTCCTCTACCTCAGGGCATTTATTCTGAAAGAAAAAGAATACGAAAGCCAATGTGCATCAGATTAATTGCAAGATGTTTGGCAGCTGTCTGCCCAGTGGCGATTGTTACAACACAGAAATACTAAAAGATCTGTTGTCATTAGCTCTGGTATACAAAGTATTCTATACTTCCAGGATAAGCACAAAAAATACCTTAAAGAGATCTTAAATGTTCCAAGAATATGTTTTGATTTATATTCCTGCAAAATAAATCATACACACAGAAGAGTAAAAGAACAATGAGATCCTTCAAACTTTTAACATTTTTAAATGAATTAACATGCTACAAAGAATGCTGTACTGGGTAGCGCACGTTTTTGAGCAGAGTACCACAGGCTAGAATTACCATGTTCCTGGCCTTCTCAACTTGACAATCAAGACCAATTACCAAAGCCACAGTTTGTACCCTACAGAAAGTAAGGATCATTTAGGTAATACATCCCCAGTTCCCTTGAGGGGGAGGGTGGATATGTGTGTGTAAATCTGCTCAGGGAGAGATGTAAATAAAACCATAACTTTCCCGCTATTGTTAAGAGGCTGAACACACGAAACAGATCAACTTCAGAGTCAGTATAAGCCAAGCTGCAGTTTTCAAGACAAAAAACGTTAGTTGAAAAACAGTTGTTGGTGTCTGTTTCAGCTAATAATCAATCAGCAAATGTCTTCCATTAATCTACTAAGGCTCAGCAAATTAGTAATACGTTCCTGTGTTGGTACCTCCTTCTCAACTTAATGGTATCTCCACTGGTTGCTGTTATATCGAAGCACTGGCAATGTGATAGAGCATTTCTGTGCTTACTCTTTTATCACTTTGGTTAGCTTATGGCTTAAAAAATAATAAACATACCTTTGGTAAATGAAAAGAATAGCTAAATAAATGGTTAACTTGAGAATGCAAGAAAAATATCTTAACTAGCCACTGAATCTGCAGACAATAGGAGGTAATATGTAACTGATGCTTCTCCAGTTGGCTTCTATTTCCTGGTTGTGGATCTAAATAATGTCACAATGCCACACTCTGTCATTTGCCATTTTACTGAGGGGAGGGAGAGTAAAAAGGGATATACCACTCATGAGCATAGAAATTTAAGTGACTACATGGCCTGAAGCCAAGGAGTCTATGGATGAACACACCTGGAATCCAGCCTGGACCAAGACCTGATCTAGAACCTCATGAGAACATTTTCTTGGGAGGTACAATCCCTTCCTAATCATCCAGAAGGCCCCTAAAGTGGGCAGGCAGAGCTCTACAGCTGCAGTCGGTGAAGAGGCCCTGAAATACCTCATTCTTCTAGATACCCTTGAGGGCCTCCTAAAGCGTTCGCTCTATCATCCATCTATTCTCACCAAACCTCTCTATTCTCATGGAGTGGAACCTTGCCTGACAACCACAGGAATCATAAAAGGAGTCTCTGGCTAAGTGAGACTGAAGCAGTTATAACCAGTAATTATCTGCCGCCTACCATATTACTTTTTGCTGTGGCTTTTAATCATGAGCTATGATTTCAAAACTGGACGGCCCGTGGGTTTTAGGCGTCCTGCCTGATCTGGCCCCTGCTGCATCTTGAACCACTCTCCGTTTGCCTGCTAGACCCCAGCTCCACCAGCCCTTTTCAGCCGCTCCAACGCTGCACTGGCCTCCTTTCAATTCATCCAACACATCAAATTCCTTCCTGCCTCAGTGCCTTTCTTCTGCTTGGACCTCTTTTCCTCCTTGCTTGACTAATTTCTTCCAACTCAGCTTTCAGGTTTCTGTTTTCAGGTCATGCCCTCAGAGTAAAGTAGCCTCCTGGGATCCTCCCAGATCACCTTAGGTCCCTCTATTTTATGCTCACACAACACTATGTATTTTGCCTTAAAAGCACTGATCCCTATTGGGACTGAGTAATTATTTGCATGATTATGGGTCATTGTTGTCTCCATCATTAGACTCTATGCTGCATAAGGGCAGGAACCAGGTCTTTGTTAGTTACAACTTTTGCTCCTGTAGTCAGCATAATGCCTGACACATAAGTACTCAATAAACACTTATGAAACAAACATGAGTAAATTTAACTTTTAAAATTACAAGTGTAATATATGTTCCCAGTATAAAAATTAGAAAATACAGAAAGTACTGATTTTTAAAAACAAAGTCTCTAATTTTATACTCAGGGATAACTGCTGTGAACATTTTGGAGAATTTTTTTTTCCAGCAATTTTTCACTTCTGAGTGTCCTGCCTGTTCCTATTCTAGTCTATCCGATCTAATCCTATCTTATATATCTTATATATTTAAAGGTTTGTAAACCTTTAATTAAACTGGAGTCACAGTGTACAATTAGTTTTGATGAGATTTTTCCATTTAGCGTTATATAATCAACATAAACTGCTCTCCTTGTAAACATTTTTCTCTCCGTTAGGTCCAACAGTACAAACATGAAGAAAGGGATATGATTCCAACTCCCACTTAGATAGACATCCTGAGACTGAAATTCAATTTTCATAATGAATTGGGATCAATCTGCTGGTTACACAGAGGTTAAGTTACCAGATGGGGCTTGGGTAGAAAAAAATCATATTACTTTCCTCATCTCTAAAAACTGACCTTTAATAAATGATGAGGGTTTTAGGAAAAAATGTAAATGAAAGAACACAAGGGGCTTGTTTACATTTTTCTAAAGAATACTCAAAGTCCTCAGGGAACTGTTTCTCTACTGCTCCTTCATCTGTGGAGTTCATTAAAACTGTAATAAGTTTAAGCGTTTCTTGGAATGTTTAAATTCTAGTATATTATAAAAAAATTTGTACATATTGTATGTGACATCATATAAAAGCGCAACCTCAGAATGCTTTCGTAATTAAGAGATGGCTTATTTACATTTAAGATTTGTACTGGACTGTTATACAGGCAATTAAAGAGAGATATCATTATGGTGTAAGATAAGATACATGAGCACAACCTTGATTTTTAAATAAAAATCTCCTTTAAATCCTATTTGGTCCAAATGTGGGAATGTGACATGGAAATATAAAGCAAACTGCAAGTGGCATTTTGGGTCCTTAATCTGGTTTCACAAAACATTAATCATTTACAAAAGAGAAAAAAAAAACTACAGCCAGAGAAATCAGACACTGATGAAGGCTTCTGTTAATCTTGAACTGTGACCTAAAGGTGAAAGGCCAAATTGTTTCATGCTTCAACTGTCTGGTCCATCCACACTGGATACAAATGACTTGTCTCGGATACGAACCCGATAAAAAGTATGTGGAAAACTCAAATTGCTTATCCAGCTTGTTAAGTTCACGTTTTTCATTGGCAATAATTATACTGTATATGAGCATTATATACATAATAAAATCCAAGCTTGGGTAACTAAGTTTCCCCTCTAAAGGGGATAAACCACATTCAGAACATCTTAGAAACAATGAACTTAATAACCCCTCTATAAGCCCATTTCAATGTCAAATGTCCTGTAATTTCAAAGTAGTGCATTTTTGTATTTACTTTAGAATACACAGGGTTAGAGATGCCTACCACATTAAAACTTGGTGGCAAGTACGCTTGACATGGGAGGAAACAAGAAAATTATAGCAACAATTACAGAAGTATATCCTCTTGTGGCTCATGTTAACATTGCCAAATCCCTGTATAAATCAGAACCAACTATTCACAGAATGTACCTGTCAGCGATATGCTACGTGACATATGGCTCTACTTAATCAAATATACAATTCCATTTTTAAAAAAACTCAGAATATTCCTTCAAGGCACTGTGTTAGCCAGTCAGTCATTCACACTCTGATGTGGTTTAAAACATTTAAATATTTATGCACTGTATTTTATTTATATGTATAGCTGTGTCTAAGAGAATATTTTTACCCTGGGAGGAAACTGATATTTCTGAGGGCCATTTTGCAGTAGTTGCTACACATGAGTCCTCTTACAATGGTCCTGATACCAAGACAAAAATATCCTGGGATTAAATGCTCTATCAATGACTCTTTTATATTTTCTAGGTTTGTTTTTTATTAAATGCATTGTTCAAAATATGACAAAAAACAGAAATTGGAGCCACGGAGGTTTTTTTCACATCGCTATTCGAACCAGCTGCAAAGATTTAGATCACACTAGCTCTTATTTTACGCATGTCCTCTGCAGCAAGAAAACCATGGAATGCCCTTAAAAAAGAATTTTAAAATATGAAACAGATGTGTTATCTTCTTTCCCTTTGCTATTGTAGTGCCATGTTAGGTAATTAATTCCTTAGTCTTGTATAGGTCTTCATGCATATAAAGAAAAGAGTTCATTCCCATAAAAATTCTAGAACTCAAGCCCCTCCCCCCCACCACTGCCCCATCCCCACATGAGGTCAGGGTGGAGTGAAGGACCATTTCTCTTGGGGAGTTAGTCTGCACAAATACCTGTAACATACAAAATGTGGGGAAATGTCTCAGCTTAAATAACACAAGCTTTATTGAAATGCAATATTATACTGAAAATCAGTAAGGGAAGCAGAGGTGATTTGTTATTAAATCACTGAGCATATTATCAATATTATCCAACTATTCTGTGAAATTAATTTCATGTTAGTGGACGTGGGCAGGTTCCCCATTTTAAATATGTCATTCAAAACAGACGTATATTCTAACTCTTTTTCGATATGGATAATTTCTGACAAAAGGTAAAAGTAAAAAATTATTATCAAGAGTCTTTAGCTGGTTACAAAATCTATTATCGAGTGCTTTTTTAGTGAATCAAAATGGCAGAATGATAATGGGAGAAAGACTAAAATTAAATTATACTATGTTCACATAATTTCCTCTCACTGCCTTTTCTCTTTGAAAAGATGAACTGCTTATATCAGGAAGCCTCACACAGGTTCTTCATTTCTGCAATGGCTGCTTCGACAATGTGATACATACCAAGTTGAGCTTTGGCAAACTAAAGCCATAATACTTGGAAAAAATTTCTGGGAATGTGTTACTTTCCACACAGATGTGGTACATTAGTCACAAAAATGTGGGCATCATCTCTGATGCATGTGTAGAGAACCCATGTTCTCCAAAGGTTTTAAAAATAACATGTATCACTTTGCCAAAACAGAGGAGGCCCCAAATATTATGGTGCCCATCAAATTCTTCATTCTCTCACATTTTTGTTTGTGCTTAATTTATTATTAGAAGTGATAACATAAAGTGCCTAGTAAAAGATCACACACAGACAAACTGTAAACTGTTCTAGAATATACATACCTGTTGCCAAGCTTGTATTGCAGTGTTTAGAGAATGAACTACATGTTGCCCAAAGTTTACAAATATTGAGTCAACGTTGATAGAGCAATCAATCAGCTTTTCTACTGCATTGCTGGAAACTGCAATCTGTCCAAAGATGCTGAAGGGTTTCACCATGCTTTGCATTGTAACATTTCTGCACTCTAGAAGTTTACAGTCTGCTTGAGCTGAGAACTGCATCTCCTGACAGACAGAACTATTGTTCCATTGTCGAAGATACATGTGTGGTTCTTTGAAGGAAATAATCATGTATTCTAGTTCAGATGGCACATTTTTATCAGAAATAAATGGCTGTAGGTATTGCGGTGGAGCTGTTGAGAAAACAAACAAGAAAAACAGCAGTTGAGATGAGCCAACGCTTTATGGAAATAAAGAGATGACATTTAAATTTTTCATTTCTTGGTTACTGAATGCAATATTTGCTGGTTAATAAATTCAAATATTCTCTTGAAGATAATATAACATTTGAATTACCATTTGATATTTGCAAACAAAACTGTTTTGTTCAATCAGCAGGTCTCTTTACAAAGGTTACATGCACAGATAAAAATTTGATCACAAAAGACAACAAATAAAATGAAGAGGAGGCAAATATTTAAGAAGCATTTCATAGAAGTGCTCTGTATCTACCATCAAATCTCAAAACCAAAAACATGACCCAAACAGAGTTAGAAAATACAGGTTAAACTCCATTTTTGCTGAAAAGGCAAGATGCTTAACAGCAGCTGTGTTTAGTTTTAATCTGATTTTTTTCGTTTTTCCATTACATGTAGGTTGAAAACCTAATACCAGAATCAAAATGTATTAAATAGAAAAGGTTTGGTACAGGCTTTTAGGGATAATTATTCATGAACATGAGCAAACTTATAAAAGGCCACTTTTGGTGTGTGGAAAAACTTATTCTTCTACCTTATAAACTTGTAAAAATGCTAGTCTTTTAAATTATTGGAGAATTTGCCCATTTTTTGTAGAAGGTTTTTGTACTTTCGAGATAAGGTAATATCAAGTACTTTTGGAAACTATATGCCATTCATGTAATGGCTCATAAGATAGGAAAAAAACAGATGTATTTCTTTCAAAAAGATCATAATTGGAGTAACAGTAAAACCTGCAATTTTTGTAACTTCCTTGAAAATTCTCATTAGGAAGTGTGCAAAATCATGGCAATTCAATATAACTGGTACCCTATATAACAGGTCCATAAGATGGTTCAAATGTAAGGGGGACACCTATCATATGAAATCAACTTCAGAATAACTTTGCTGGTGCTTACTGTTAGAGGAGATGAATGCTGCTTCTAAAAGTTTCCTCCACCTTGTGAGTGGTGGTCAGTAGGGAAGGAGTTTTGTGCAGGGATAAAACAGTAAATATTAAGTGAATGTTATTCTGATGCTAAAATAGAGTACCTGTGCCTAGTTGATCAAGGTGATGACAAAAATGGAACTCCAGGTGAGCAAACTGGAAGGAAACGCCAAGAGATGGGACAAACCATGGCGTAAAACAGGAGTCAACTCTGGTACAGGCAGCCAGGGCTGTTGGAGTTACAAGTTGGTCACAAGTGCTTTGAGAACCAGATTCACTTGCAGAGCTGTGGGAGATAATTAATAAAATAAGTTCAATAACCTAAATTTCCCAACATCATATAAATGAAATGTCTTTCTATAGGGGTTTTTAAAGCTAGCTCCCATAATCCTATAGTCAATGTTCTCATCAAATCTTCCATATTTGCTCACATAAACAAGTCGTTTTAAAAAATTAAGTTCTGAGGCTTCCCTGGTGGTGCAGTGGTTAAGAATCTGCCTGCCAATGCAGGCGACACGGGTTTGAGCCCTGGTCCAGGAAGATCCCACATGTGACAGAGCAAATAAGCCTGTGTGCCACAACTACTGAGCCTGCACTCTAGAGTCCACGAGCCACAATTACTGAAGCCCATGTGCCTACAGCCTGTGCTCCGCAACAAGAGAAGCCACCGCAATGAGAAGCCCATGCACCACAACAAAGAGTAGCCCCCACTCGCCACAGCTAGAGAAAGCCCGTGCTCAGCAATGAAGACCCAATGCAGCCAAAAATAAATAAATTAAATAAATTAATTAAAAAAATTAAGTTCTTGCTGATTATTCTCTATGAGTTATTAGCAGAAAAATTTTGAAGGATTCCTGAAACCCCAGGCCATGTTGACCTCCAACCCAATTTTCTTCCATCCACATTTCACTTAAACTAATATGAGAACAAGCTGTCCGTAAGTTAAGACCAACACAATTCAGAGTATGACTCTGCTGTTCAAAAAACCCAATATTTTCAGTGTCACCATAAATCTTTCTTTTGTTTTACTTCTCCAGGTCATCCACATCCATATTCCCATATGAGTTAGCCAATACTCTGTATTGAATACCTACTGCATACTGTATTAGGTGCCATAAAAGTTATGACCATGTCCAGAAGAACCAAGGCTCCATGGACAATTACACCACATGTGTCCTCTCTTTACTTGTCCATCCTCCCAACACCATTTTATACCAGTAAAAGTCAATTAAAATAAATAGTGAAGGCATCTGTAGGAGGGAAGAAATTTGTACATAGCGGCTGCTGGTGTGCATGGGAAACATGCAGCCTAGCTGCCTCCCCTCAATGCTAGTAGAAGCATGAGACCTGGGGATTGGGAGGGGCCAAGGTGCATTCTGCTAATTGTGGATCACTAAATAGATGCTGCCCTATTCCCCCTTACCGTCTTCCACCCTCTTCTTTCCAAATCTGAAATTTGCTCTACAGCTATGGTAGCCTGGCTCCCAAATCCATGAGGAGCCTAGAGAAGAAACAATGGTTTATAGTATCCTAGGGAGAACTATGACAAGAAAAACTAAAGAAATAAATCCTTGGTTTTCAAAGAATTCCCAGTCTAACTGGCGATATAAAATATGTAGATGTTTACAAACATTATAAAACAGAACAACCAACAAGGAATAGGCAAGTTGGAAGTGCTGCCAGAGTGGAAATACAAGAGGAAGTCAGAATGGCACAGGGTGAATCATGTGGGATTTGCAGAGTGTGAATCTTCAGCTGAGTTTTGAAAGAGGTTGTAAAAAGGCTGGTGAAAATGAAAGCTAGGTTTACTGAATATTTAACTTCCAGGTGTTTACAGTTATGTGGTGGTATTTACCGCAATGTTAGAAAAACTCCACTGCATGCAAAGAAAACACAACTCTGGGGCACTATGTTTCTGATGAAATGTTATGCATGAAAATGCAGCTAGGTATATTTTTAAAACTTCTATAAATGGGTATACTAATCCAAATAGCTTTCTAGGAATTTATCTGTGGAGTTACAAATAAAGATCTCATTTAAAATAAACGACAAGGTCCTACTGTATAGCACAGGGAGCTATATTCAATATCTTGTAATAACCTATACTGGAAAAGAATATGAAAACATGTGTGTATGTATGTGTATGTGTGTGTGTGTATATATATGTGTGTGTGTATATATATATATATATATATACACACACACATTTTATAACTGACTCACTTTGCTATACACCAGAAACTAACACAACATGGTAAATCAACTATACTTCAATTAAAAAAATTAAAGTTAAAAAAAGATCTCATTGGCAAGGTAAAATTAAAACTTATATTTATTCAGAAAGACCAAACTGTATTAGTTGTACGTGTGTTTTAGAAAGGAGATACTTTTTTTTTTTTTTTTGCGGTACACGGGCCTCTCACTGTTGTGGCCTCTCCCATTGCGGAGCACAGGCTCCAGATGTGCAGGCTCAGCGGCCATGGCTCACGGGCCCAGCAGCTCCGCGGCATGTGGGATCTTCCCGAACCGGGACACGAACCCGCGTCCCCTGCATTGCCAGGTGGACTCTCAACCACTGAGCCACCAGGGAAGCCCTGTACGTGTGTTTTACACATATGAAATCTCTCCCTTATAATACTTTAAGAAGTTGTTAAAAATAGGGTATAGCGTTAGTCAAAATATTAAAAATCCAGGTGAGAGTACTTTGAGATCAGTTTTAAAACAGTAAGTACAAAATTTGAGGTGTTTATCTGAAGAATTTCTCTGTCAACTGCAATTTTTGGCACTCTTGAGATTTTCCAAGATTTACTTTTCTCTCTCTTGAGAGTAGCAAATTCTGTAACATGTTGAAAAAGGTTGCTAAGATGTCACAAATAAGTGCGTGTCAAAATCTTTATTTATAACAAATTGATTTTTCACTTTTCCTAAATTAAATGTACAAATCAATGGTTAAAAGATATTTTTAGGTCTATACAGTAACTCCTAACGTATATATTCAAGTGGTCAGCACTCTTTCCATCTTGAAATCCTGACTAAAATGTTACTAGATTAATCTATATTTAAAAAGTTAGTTTTATTTAAAAATTGGAGTTATATCAAAATTAAAATGTGTTAAACACAAAATTAATATGGTATATGCACATGAAATGCTTTATATTTTGAATCAGTAAATTTATAGTTTTTGATATTCAACTTAATTCGATCATCACTATACACTATAAAAGTACATATGCATGTTTACCTTTTACATAAGGATTAAAAATATCTAACTATGATAGAGCTAAACAGTCATAAAAATGAGAACAATGACCCTGCTAGGGACACTTATAGCAACTACATTTATATCATTTCCTTAATTAAGTACAATGGACTTCGATCTGATCCAGATATCAAAAGGAAAAACATAATTCATGCGATGTGTAATAATCAGAAATGGAAAAGTAAAGATGGCTCCAAGGAGCAAAACCTTTCAAATAGTAATACATAGAACACAAGATTCAGTAGTTAGTTCAAATATCAATAAGTTCCTAATGGAAATTCAAATTTTTAGAATAGAGGAAATATTCTAAAGAGTAGAAAGTATGGCAGGAGTTTTACATATCCATACCTTCATTTTAGCCAAAGGGACTTATTAACTGTCCTGGGTGATCCATAGAAGGGTATCAACTCCTTTAAACAAGGAGTGTTTTAGTAAGTTTAGATCTTGATTGATCCATAGGCACTGCAGGGACCCAGGCATAATCCTTAAAGATTCACCCCTGGATGTCACCCCTATAGCTCTGCAGGTATCCAACAATGATCTGACTTGATTGATAAAGCCTTGGGCTTTTCTCTGTATCCCTCTGTGGTAATAAGAGTTTTATAATATAGCATAGAGATTAAGAAAAGAATGATTGAGGTAAGAAAACCGAGATGAAAATGCTTGCACTGCTTCCACTTACACTGTAATCATGGGCAAATTATTTCATCTAGCTAAATCTGTTTTCTCATCTGTAAAGTAAGTATAGTAATTGGACTTACTTTTTGAGTATTAAAGGAGGTACTACATAGAAACTGCTTAGCATAATGTCTATCACTCCATAAGAGAAAAAAAAATCTCATCCCTCTTTTCCTGGTTGGCAAACAGGGTACCGTACTGGTTACTTAGGTTAATGTTAGTTGCTGGTGATTACCTTTAGCTCCCAAGAGGGATCTGACAATATCACATTGTCATTCATCCCAGTGTGGCACTGTTTCTCAACATTGGTTCACCTAAACTCTCCACTGCCTACTGCAAAAACATTGTCCTGTCCATCCTGGGAGAGCACCGCATGGAGGAGAGAAGACAAGGGACGATGCACCATGTTCTCTCTACACCTTAGATCTGTCTTTTTTGGGGAATGTTTTAACTCTAACTGCAAATAAGAAATACACCTCTGTTGTAACCTCGTACAGCTATAAAATGGCAGGGGGGAGGTTACTGAAAATATTTTTTAAATTGTGGTAAAATACACATAACTTAAAATTCACTGTTTTAACCAGTTACAAGTGTACAGTTCAGTGGCATTAAGTACATTCACATTGTTGTGCAACTAACATCATCGTCCATCTTCAGAATTTCTTCATCTTCCCAAACTGAAAGTCCATACCCATTAAACAATTTTCCTCTCCCTCATCTCCTGGCAATCACCATTCTACTTTTGTCTTTATAAATTTGACTAGTCTTGGTATCTCATATAAGTGGAATTATATAGTATTTGTCCTTTTCACATTGATAGTTTCTATTTTATTTAAAAAATTCCATCAACAGATGAATGAATAAAGAAGATGTAGTATATATACACAATGGGATATTACTCAGCCATAAAAATGAGTGAAATAATGCCATTTGCAGCAACATGGATGTAGCTAGAGATTATCATATTAAGTGAAGTAAGTCAGCCAGACAAGGACAAATCATATATCACTTATATGTGGAATCTAAAAAAAAATGATATAAATGAACTTATTTACAAAACAGAAATAGACTCACAGAAATAGAAAACAAACTTACAGTTACCAAGAGGGATAGTGGGGGATGGGTTGGGGAAGGGATAAATTAAGAGTTTGGGATTAGTAGATACAAACTACTACATATAAAATAGATAAGCAGGGCTTCCCTGGTGGCGCAGTGGTTAAGAATCCGCCTGCCAATTTAGGGGACATGGGTTCGAGCCCTGGTCCGGGAAGATCCCACATGCTGGAGCAACTAAGCCCGTGCGCCACAACTACTGAGCCTGTGCTCTAGAGCCTGAGAGCCACAACTACTGAGCCCGCGTGCTGCAACTACTGAAGTCCGTGCGCCTAGAGCCCGTGCTCTGCAACAAGAGAAGCCACCGCGATGAGAAGCCCATTCACCGCAACGAAGAGTAGCCCCCACTTGCCACAACTAGAGAAAGCCCATGTGCAACAACGAAGACCCAACACAGCCAAAAATAAATAAATAAATAAATTTTAAAAAATTAAAATAGATAAGCAACAAGGACCTACTGTATAGCACAGGGAACTACTGTCAATACCTTGTAACAAGGTGGCAAAGCAGTTCCAAACGTCAAGATTGTTGTCTGAATGGTTTATGAAAGTCAAAAGGTTAAAAAAAATGGTACCCAGCAAATTTAGGTACATCTAAAAGTACATATCCAAGTAGCCAAATGGAGGCAAACAATATCTAGAGGCCACAGTGACCGTCTGGTAGGAGAAAGTTCAACCAGTGAGGAGAAAGGAAATGATCCAGGGACTTTACCATCACAATGCTCTTCCTCTGATTCCTGCACTGGCTATACACACAAGAATGAAGGTTTGGTAAATAAAAAGCATCTCTTCCTCACATACACAAAAAGCTGTGGACCACTGTCTCAAAGATCACTAAATATGAGTGGACAGTGACTTACAGGATCTTTAGGGAGAAGGAGAAAATCTTATTTTTTTTTATTTTGCGCTCTAAAAAACTCAACAGAGTTTCCATTTTCATCACATGAAGAAAGAGCCACACACTTCTTTTTCCAGGATGCCTTCCTTCTATGAACCAACGTTTTGTGGGTGGGGATAAAAAGTCCTTGTAAGCAATCTACTCTCACGTTTTAACATTGTGAGAAAGTGACCATGCAATATGGACAAAACCACCAAAGACTCGGCACAGGTAAACAGCCTAGCATTATCATCAAACAATTTGTCATAAAGTTAACTGGACAT
The DNA here is from genome assembly GCF_949987515.2 of Delphinus delphis. Lineage (NCBI taxonomy): Eukaryota > Metazoa > Chordata > Mammalia > Artiodactyla > Delphinidae > Delphinus > Delphinus delphis. The sequence goes on along the minus strand of NC_082699.1, from coordinate 44,056,119 downwards.
ATATATCAAGCTCTTCACAGTTATTACTGTGTAACACAATAATTGCCTGTAACTTGTGACTTTAGATAGTCACGTACTTCTGGAGTTAGCCATTTGGGGTGAGGGTAAGAGGTGGAAACAAAGTAGAAAGTTGTCCTGGTCCATCAGAAGACATCTGGTTGATACCAAACTCAGGGAACCTAGTAGAGTGGCCCAAAGCCTGAGAGTTGGGCCCACCAGCCATTTCTCATCTTTCCGCCTAGGTCCCATCACTAGGTAAGAAACTGTAAATTCCAAATACAGCGTGTGCTTGCTGGCTATCTTGTTTGCTCTCTAAATCCACTTTCTACCCCTCCCCATCCTCTTCTCTGCCCCTGACTGTATCAACAAGCTGCTTTGTCCTTGGCTTGTCTTTTGGTTCGGCCAGTGGAAGGTGCCCAAGGGAGATCAGAAGGTGTGAAGAGAGTGGCGGAAGGACTCATATTCTCCTGGCTCCTTCTTAGCCACGTCTCTGCACATTGTTGGTCCCTCCACCAAATACAGCTACAACCACCCATTCTGGGTTAGTTTTGGTAATGGCTCTATTACCTGGCTCTTTCAGGACTAAGAGTGGGATGGTTCCCCATGGTTTCTAGCCTCAGGGTACTGTCCTATCCCTTCACCTTGTCAACACTTTTGTAAATAGTCTTTACAGTAAACTCTCCTCAGTTAACCAGTCTGAGTGTGCTGTCTGTTTCTTGTCAGGACCTACTGGGAAAAGGGGTTTATTTAGGCTTCAGCAGTGGGCAGTGGGGGTGGGCAAATACATACATGCTGAGATTAAAAATAAATAGCTGAAATGGATACCCTGATCAGGGCTTAAAGGCTGTATCTCTTGCTTCAGTCCAGTGCACCACAAATAGAAAGAGAACTCTACTAAAGTTCAATACTATTGTGGAAACTAAGCTTAAGTTACTCTCCTTCCAATGCTACCTTGAAAAAAACAACAGTTACCCATCATTCATTTTCATATGATCAAGCAAACCATTAATTAAAGATAGTGGAAAATAATTATTACAGATACACGGGGATTGAATTAAAGATAATATGCCTGTATGGGATAAACAGACCAAGGTTTAAGAGAGTGAATCTTGTCTCCAGTCCTTTGTACCGAAGGCTACCTGCCACCCCTCAGACTGGTTAGCTCCTACCCATTCCTTAAGGCCTCAGCGTAGAAATCAGTTTCTCATGGCCAAACAGCTAGTTGGTGATGGAGCCAGGACTTAAATCCAGGTCTGCTAACTTGAAAATCCCTAATAAATAGTGCTTCTATTTACATACACACAGCGATGCCATTACCGCTAAATATCCTACACTGTTGCACTTTTGACAACTGTGGACAAGATGCTTTATTTTTTAGATTAAGCTTCATGGGACTTATTTTTACGAACTTTCTTCCAGTAATGTACAAAAGTCTGATGCATATCCTTCTCAAACCATAAATATTATTTAAGATACGATAATCTCTAATCATAAAAGTGTCAGGTTTTTATCCAGTTTTAGATTTCTCATGACAGAATATACTGGATCTAACCATGTGAAATGTTGACATATCATCAAAGCACTGATGTTTTCCTTCAAGAAACTGGATGAAATTTATTTACTGTTCTCTTTGAAAAATGTCTTAATAGTGTTTTTATTATGTTGATTTTTAAACCAGCTCTTTAAATTTAATTTCACTAATATCAATTTCTACCTGAAAAATGCTTAATGTCAAACAATTTAAAGCAAGATCAATTGTGAAATATTAGGCAAGTTGAAAAATCCAAGGTGAGGACAAAAGATCTGTGATTACAATGTCGAAAGCTTGGTGAAAAACTGCCTAAATTTGACTGTCTGCATAAATTTCCATTCCCTAAAGGTTCCACATTTCTGCAGTGCTAAGCTTACCACAAAGTGATTTTCATGAATGTTTCAGATTCAGAGGAATTAACCTTGTCCAAAATGCTTCTTTCAATGATGAAAATGCATTCTTTGATAATTAGAATCAAGAAATGATTTCTAACTTGATACTAATAATGAAACTCAGATTTTAAAAAAATTCATTACCCATAGCTCTGTTTTCTGAGATTTCCTGGTTTCTGACTAGGTAACCTATGCTTAGAATAGGCAATCTTTCTATCCATCTGCTAACTCCTCCCAGGATGGGTGTTCTTTTCACTGCTGCATTTCATATAGGTAAAATCAAGACCCCACTTCTTTAATATATTTTCACCAGTCGTACATTACTAGGTAATATACTGGGAAGGCAATTATTTTTAAAGAGCCCAAATGACCTAGAAATAGAAATCATAAAGCAAAAAACATATTATTATTAAGCATACAAAGTAATCAACGAAAAAGACTGTGATGCTACAGACTAATGTGAACAGAGGTTATCTCGGTGTGATATGACGATGGGTGGTATTATTTTCTGTATTTCCCAGATGTTCTTCAATGAACATATATTACTATTAATTACAAAAAGAGAAAGCATTCACAACTATCTATAATGTAAAACAGGAACTAGAATACAAAATGGTGTGCTATGATTATAACCCTGTAAAGGCATACAATGATGGGCAAAAATAAAGGTAACAAAAAAGAGAAAACGGTTCAATCACAGGGTGTTGGAACGGTGGATTTTTTTTCTTTTTGTTAGTGTCAAAATGTTGTTTGGGGGAAAAAAGAGGGGTGGATTATATACAAAGAATAAGATAATGCTAGAGCAAACTCGTCAGGAGAATTAGAAGGTAGGACATTGAAAGTGATGGGCAGCAAGATAGGCACAGGCCCATAGTACACATATCATATGACCCAAAAAACTGTTCCATTGATGGTGATTTAGTTTCTTTTTCTTGTCATTTAGGGGAGCATGAACAGAAAGACATAATAAGGATATGTAAACTAGAAGGAGCACTTGAAGAATAAATTGCTGGAGCCATTTTTTCTCTACTCTAAGTTAGTGGATGTATTAAGCAGGCAAACATTGGAAATAGGGACAATCTGGCCCTGTTTTGTCACTAACCAGATATCCTGTAGGAGGTGTGGAACAGGAAGTTCTGGGGACACGATTCAGAATACCTGAAGTCTATAGCTCTAGAGATACATTATAGTCAAATAGACTCAAGAGCTGAATAAAACTTTGGCTATCTGAAATCCTGAGTATAAATTATTTTGGTTAGTCAAGTTTTCCTAATGTCTGTCTTTTGAAGTTTTTTAAAAAACCCCTTAAGAAGGAAGTAGTTCCAAAAAGGAGACAATTCAATTTACTTAACGTTTCTTTTAATGCCCCAGGGTTAACATTTACACATATTGATGACTGTGTCATTAAGAGTCTATTAAAGTGTGTATGGCTCTTTTCCTCTATATTTTTTAGCTCAGGATAACTGGATTTTTGGTTTTTTTGAAGTTTGTTTTTTGCTCTTTTTTCCTTTTATATTTAAGGAACAGGTTCTTAGAGCTCACAGTAAAACACAGGAATTTTAGTACACAGACTTTGAAACATCAGCTTCTATCTCACTTTCTCGTTCTCATCTGTAGTTCAGACAGATGCAGCTGTTAGAGAGCTGCGATATAGCTAAGTGAGGGGCCACTAGATGACTTGACGATTGTTTCCTAGTATAATGCCACTATTTCATTTTTCACTTTGTTCACTGAGTTACCTTTGGTCATCAGCTCCATTTTGGCTGCTGTTCAAAACAATTCTCCAAAGATCCGAGGATACCAGTTTCTTCTGGTCATTCACAAGATTGATATCTGGCAACTGCAGTTCACAAACTTTGCTTTCAGACAGACTAAATTCTCGAAATGCAACAAAAACCTTCTGGAGTTCATCCCAGTATTCCAAACTACAAGGAATCTATATTAAAAGAAAGAAGATTTTAGAAGATGCAAACAGAAATGATGTTTCTGTATTTGTTGACATGCAACTTGAATCTTCATAAAAGTTATAACATTAATGAGACTTTTAAAAGGGGACACAGTTGTAAAGGACAGTAGTTTAGGATTTCTTTTCATAGTTATATTCATCCTGTTTACCTACTTTATTTCAAAAGACTCATTCAAGAATAATATGTGGAAACAGTCAAGAAAGTTTTTAAATAAAGGAGAAAGAGTGGAGAACAAATGCTACCAGATGCTAAGTCTATTATAAAGCTACACTAATTAAAATTAAAAGATAAGGTTGGAGTAGTAACATACAAATAGATTAGAAGAAGAAAAAATAATAATATATAAGTACAGATAAATTTTAGTATGTGATGAAGGTACCATTTCAAACAAGTATGGGAAGGATGGGAAATGAGGTTGCAAGAACTGGTTAGCCATTTGGTAAAACCAAAGTGGGTCCCTACATCATTCCTATATGTAAGTAAATTCCAAAAGGATCAAAATATTAAAGGCTAAAAACTGAAAACATAAGAGAAAAAATCAGTTAATATTTTTTATCATAATAGGGTAGCCTTTTCTGTGTATGGCATGAAACCCGCGGACGGTAAAAGAAACAACAAACAAACAAACCTCACAACTGATAACATCAGAATTAATAAAAAGCAAGGTTAGGATAAAACAGGTTAATAGTTAATGACAGATCTACAAATACTTGTTGTGAGAGCAGAGAGCTCTTACAAATCAATGAGAAAATGATTAAGTAAGCATATAGAAAAACAAGCAAAGGCAGTTGTTGGAAGAGGCCCTGAACGTCCCTGCATGTTCTTGCCAGGTTTGTAAAGGATGCAAGGCCCTGAAAGCTGTTAACAGGGACCATTTCCCAGGTTCTGTTTGCAGAAAGTATCTTTGAGTGATGAGGTAAAGTTTCTTTCCAGGACAAAGAGCAGACTTGCTCTAAAAGAGGTTGATTTGACAAGCTCCATGTTCCATGCTGTGCCATTTATCTACTGCATGCAGAGCATCCCCCTGGGGGCTCTTCTGCATCGCCCTTGTGGGACTTGGGGGCAAGAGAAACCAATGCAAGCATGATGCACACACTGTTTGCTGTGCCACGAGCAATAATATTCTTTGTTTCTGACCCAAAAGTCTAATATATTCTGTGAGCATCCATAAAACATTAGCTTGCATAAGGTAAAATCCCAGATTCTGACAGCAATTAATTTACAGAAGAAAAGATATAACCAGCCAGTAAACATGCAAAGATACTCAACTTCACTAATACTTACATAAGTTCAAATTAAAGCAATAATGTAGTATTTTTATTTATTAATCTGGAAGTTTGAAAAGACTGACATTTCCAATTTCTGTAGAGGTGTGGGAAAAGCATTTCTACCCATTATTTTTGAAGAATAATTTGGCAATATCTATTAAATGCTTGGAAGGATACATCTAAGAATTTGTTTTACAGATATTCCAATACAAGTGTGTGTGTGTGTGTGTGTGTGTGTGTGTGTATACGTATGTGTGTTTACTTTAGTACTGTATTAGTAAGAAATTGGAAAGATACAAATATGGAATTAAATATGCAGATCTATAGAATGGAATCTGTACAACCGTTAAAATGAATAAGGAATACCTATATACACTAACACAAAAGACACTCAAGATATATTATTAACTTAAAAAAAATTAAGCTTCAAAACAGAACATGTGGGTTGATCCCATTTGTCTTAAAAAAAAAAAAAAGGACTGGGCTCAGATGTGTCTCCTGTTTTGGAAGCATTTCCTAATTATGACCATTCTCAGAACTGGTCACTGCCTCTCTTGTGTCACTTCCATATCTAACTTACTCCTCTATCATAGAAGTCATTACATTTCGCCATTCCTTATTTACATGTTTGTCTCCTTTAGTTGACTCTGTGATCCTTAAGGCAAAAATGGCATATTATTTTTAAAAATATTAGCATCAGTTTTTGGAACATAACAGGATATTAATAAAAGCTTCCTGAATGAATAGATTTCTCCTTAACCTTCCTTTCCTAAATAAGTGATTCTAAATCTTTGAATGGGAATAAATTTTACCTCCGTCTATAACAGTTTCTTTTCCTTAAATGGGGACTTGAGCATCCATGTACGGCGACGTGCTAAATGGACGAAGGGGGCGCAAAATGGATATGCATAAGAGGCTAACAGTGTGATGAAACAGAGCATATGTTTTGGTTAGTGATAAGGACAAGTGACATATCCATAAATTCTACTTTTAGCCACCATTTCTTGAAATTCTCCCTCTTCTTGCTTTCCATGACATACATTTTTCTAACTTTCCCCTCTCTGGGTCTTTGTTCCTATACTGTCTCTCAGTCTCAAATACCCGTAGAATCCCTGGTTTCTCACTGTCTAATGTTTAAATCTTTCCCATCTATCAAGGTCCAAATGAAATACCACCTTTCTTTGAGCCTTTTCACCTCCCAGATGGAGAAATGCTTTCCCTTTTCTGAACTCCAATAGTTTTTAAAAATGGGAATCTGTTTCATAGCTCTTATCACTATACACCTCATGTTACAGTTATTTCTATACATGACATTTTCGCTGGTAGACACATTCCTTGAGGGAATGATTTCCATTTGGCTAAGCTTTGGATTTTCACAGAACCTGGCAAACTGTATACAGTGAATGTTCAAAAAAAGTTGCTGAATGAATGAATGAATAATTCATGAATGAACAAGTACACATATCCTGGGTGATTCAGTCCATCTATGGCACATTAAAAATTCTCCACAAGGAAGTATAGAAGATTAAAGCATAAACTTTGGAGTTATACCTAATGGGATTCAATTTCTAGTTCCATTAGCTATGAGTTCTTGGGTAAATTAATTTTTCTAACATCAGTACTCATATCCCTAAAAAGGGGATAATAACAGAACTATCTCATGAATTGTTGTGAGGATTAAAAGAGACAAAGCCTTCCATTTAATACCACATAATAAAAGCTTAAGAAATGTTAGTTACTAATTATTTATCCTTCTCATGCTCAAAGAACACTTCTGAAGCTTGGGTATTGTTAAAAGAATCAGGTAGATTGTGAATAAGAGTCCTGCTTGTTAGATGTCTTAACAATGGGTTGGACCTGTGGGAAGAAAATAATAAACCTTGAGCCTGGATGTTCAGGAACCTTGTAATCAGAGTTCAATATGGTTTTCTGCTGCATATCTATTAAAATATTTCCCTGTATGTTGCCTATTACTTGAGAGATAAAGGAACATCTCCTTGCCTAACTCCTTTCTAGACTGCCAGTAAGTCAGTCCTTTAGCTTAAGAAAGTCATAAGTAGAAATGGATAAGATGTGGGAAGTGGGGTGAGACACATAAGAATCTCATGGGAGAGGGCAAATGAGTTTAGAAAAGCGTATTCAACATACCTATCTTTTTTTTTTTAATTAGTAACAAATTAACAGAATGTAAAGTTCAAAAATCATCTTCTTGGTAGAGAGGTTACACAGCAAATAGGGTGAAAAAAAGACTTGTTTCTGGTATTGTCTCCAGAAGTTTTCCATTAAAATTAATGTACAATAGGGACTTCCCTAGTGGCTCAGTGGTTAAGAATCCGCCTGCCAATGCAGGGGACAAGGGTTCGAGCCCTGGTCTGGGAAGATCCCACATGCCGCGGAACAACTAAGCCTGTGCACCACAACTACTGAGCCCGTGCGCTACAACTACTGAAGCCCGCACGCCTAGAGCCTGTGTTCCACAACAAGAGAAGCCACCGCAATGAAAAGCCCGCACACCACAACGAAGAGTAGCCCCTGCTTCCTGCAACTAGAGAGAACCCATGCACAGCAACGAAGACCCAACGCAGGCAAAAATAAATAATTAGTTAAAAGAAAATTCATGTATAATAGCTTACGAAAATTGGCCGTCACACTGGAAAGCAGAGTGAGGCCTTAAGAAAAAAGTACTAGCAAGTTTTGATGTACAGGAGACAGTTGGAATAAATCCATAATAAAAGGCAATGCAAGCTGGGAACCATTGTGGGAAGCCATTAGGTAGTTTAAGGGCAATGAAAGTAAACTGTACCAACACTGGGGCTTAGGCAAAGAGAAACTGTGAAAGTTCAAAAAGAGAGATTTGGAAGAAAGCCAAAGAAAAATTTTATTTAGTTCACAACTTTGTGTGAGGCTGGTTCTGAGGTTACATACTTCAATTGGAACATTCCAGGCTACTTTCAAAATTTAGAAAACAATAGAGAACTACTATAGAAATACATCATAAAATATGTGTTACGTGTTTGTCAGGATTTTCCTTTATATGCCCTATTTCCCTTGGTTAATAAAGGGGTATTAATAAATGAAACTTCTGTTTAAAAAGTTTAAGATTGTATGTCTATAAGTACATTTGCAAAAGTCACATATTAATCCTTTCCCCCATGTTAAGAACATTTTTGTCCTCAAAACCTCAAAAGAAAAGCTGATAACAACACTCAGTACAATTAGTATTTTAAAGGTAATTTTAGTCAACTGTCCACTGAAATATATATTGAGCCACAGGTTTATAAATCATATAGATATAATCTTTATTTTTAAAATTTCTGCAACATAAAAAAAAAATCTCTTGTTGGTATTACATTCACTTAGGATAAAATCCTGGCCCTGACCCTTAATCACTGCTCTATGACCTTGAGCACCTTATTTAATGACTCTGGGCCTCAGTTCCCTCATTTGTGAAATGTAGATAATAAAAACTAAATTATTTTAGTCCCTGATAAGGATTTCGGACTTTATCTTAATGTCAATGAGATATCTTTGAAGGGTTTTAAGCAAAGAAGCAATGCTTAAAGTCAAATTTATGTTTTTAAAAGTTTCTGGATACTGTGTAGAGAATGTATTAAAAGAGAACGGGGCAAGCATGGATGTGAACAGACAATTAGGAGGCTAGGGCAGTGATCTGTGCTAGAAATGTAGATGGCTTATGGTATGGTTGGTGGCAATGGAGTGGTATGTGGGAGATTCTTGAGGAATAAAAATCTGTTGACTGATTAGACATAGGAGAGGGAGGTGTTAAGGATGACCCCCAGGTGTCTGGCCCAAGCAACTGTATGGGTGCTGATGTCATTTACTGGGATGGGTAAGATTGATTTGTCCCATTGGGGAGTAGGTTTGTGGTGTCAGGTGGAAGAGGGGAGATCGTAAGTTCATTTTTAGACAAGCTGAGTTGGAGGCATCAGTGAGCCATCCAAGTGGAAATCTTGAGTATGGAGTTGGCTATTCTAGAGAGTTGGAGAGGGAGTTAACTGTGTTGAAGGTGTTTTAAATGACGAATTAAGAAGGTAAAATGGTTGAAAGGGGATGTGAAAACAGAGTAAGCTGATGGATAGGGAGAAAGCAGAGAACTATGGATTTCTCTACAGTTTAACGAATGAGTGTACTGGGGCTTGCCGAATGAGCGGGCTGGAGAGATGGACAGACTGTGAGTAAGAGCAGGATGCTGGAATGAGCGATTTAGGAGGTGGAGCAGCTTGGGATGCTGACAGGCTCCAGGGCTTGCGTGTGGCAGTGGGCACTTAGACGGAGTGGCGCAGGAGGTCACTAGAGTGAGGAGCTGGGGTCTTGGCTGGGGCTCTCTCACATGGATGTCGATGGCAGTGAAGGAAAAGGCTGGGAGCCACCGGCTGAAGACTTCTGAGAATGAGGGCAGACGACCAAATACATAGCAGATGGCAACAACGAAGAGGGGTGAGGGTGATATAATTGGATGGAAGGAGTCTCAAAAAAGCAGGAAGCCTTTACAGGAGGGGAGAAGAGTACAGGCAAGTGGCATAGGTGAGCAGCAGAGCACCTTATCTCCTGACCCTGAGGTAAAAACGATGTGGGAGAATAAACTGCTTCCACCTCAGGGCGGGTTACAGTGGTGTACAGAATCCCAGGGGACAGCAGGATTTCATTTAAGGTGAAGAGGTAGAGGAAATTCTTGAAGAAGAGGCTGAGGTTTAGGGAAGTTCACTAGTCACAGAACAGGTGTTCCAGAGGGCGCAGTGGAAGGGTTTGGGAGGTAGAGGAGAAAGGAGTTTTAGTAAGGGAAGGAAAAAGGGATACAAATCAGTATCTAGGAAGAGGGGCTAAATCTTACAGTTTGGGTAGTGACTAGGAAAGAGGGAAGCGAGGCATGTGTTGGAATTAAGACCTCATTTAGGAGGGTAGGGACAATGGCTGTGGTTCTAAAAGTAGCCTACTGCTCCTTCCTGAGGCCTGGCTGCATTCTGTGTGTTCTCTGACAAGCATTCTTAACGAATTCCAGCTATTTCTCCAATAAACTCATAGCACAGAGTCAGGTACATGGTATATGCTCAATAAATAGTTTTAAAATTTATGAATGAAGATAGATGCTGAAAAAATAATCTTTTTTACAGCCTTCTATTCTAAAAAGGTTTTGTTTTATATACTGAGCTCTCCTTTCAAATTACTTTGCAATCACACCCACTTTTAACAAACTTTTCATTAGCTCACTAATCTTCCTTTGCCTTTCAGTTAGAGGTAGACATTGCCCAGCTAATCTCTAGTCTAGCAGTAACAGAATTAAACTAAAAATCTAACGCAGTCACATTGTGATTCATATGGCAGCAATTAATTATTCTCAGGAATAAATCTGGGCTCTATTTTGTGTGATCTATTTAAAATAACTTTATTTTGTGCTTTTAGGTTTGAAGGAGATGATGTGAATGATTTTTAGTTACATATCTATAACTGAGGATTTGTTATTAATGCTTGCACTGAATAACTTGAAGGAAAGATGACTATTCCAAGAAAGTTTGGTTGCCAAAAATAGTTTAGAAAGCCTAAATATCTAGTACTGAGTCATGGGAAGTGGGAACAAGTAAATTGGTTTCACTGGAAAACATTCCACATGTAACACATGGTACATTTCAAATGACTGTCAAGATTATATATATTTTTATTACATTTTGTTTTCCTATCCATTATTTGACAGGACCTAAAAAATTAGCCAGCCATATATAATAAACTGTACTCTAAGCATATGTGGTCTCTGCATATGAATATATTTTAGGTTGTATATCTGCCAGTTGGTAAAAGCACATGTATTTTTGCATTTAAAATATGATTCCAAGATTTGTTTCCATTTGATGGCTAATTTGGGAAGATTTGCATGTGTGTTGGCCATTTAAAAATATTTTTGGTACAAAGAATATTTTGGCACTTAATTTGTTTTTATTATTTAATAGTACTGCCAAGACTATTAGCAGGGTTGCAACTGCCCATCTGCTCATAGATAAACAGGTCTGAATTCTTTGTCCAGGGACTGCTAAAGCTGGGCCATTGCCCCTTCGCCCACTCAGTGCCACCAAGCAACCTAAGAAAAGGATACAGAGGAAGTGTGTTCCCTGTATTCACGTACATAATAAAGAGGTGGTAGTATTTAGCAAGTGATACATTCTATCAATCTGATTCAACTGTCCTTTCCTTTATATTATGAAGAAATAGAGAGCCTAGCTGACTGTGTAGGGCTGGTTAGTGAGCACAAAGCTGGAACTTCCATTCAGTAGTAAGTTATTAAGGGTAGGTTACATCAGAGGATACCATCTTTATCACTCCTCCCACTACATTTCCAGATTTCTCAGGGCACCAATTAACAGGTCAGTACAGTAGGCGTAAAACAGTTTGCCTTTCCATCATTATCCGTGATTTTGGTAGTAGCAGTAATAAAAATACTGATGGAAGCTGTGGTAGAAGAACAGCCTTTTACAATTTACAGACTTTTTTTGTATATTATCTTAGTGAGGAATACATTATTCCCATTTTACAGGTAAGTGAACTGTGGCTTAAAGAAGTTAGGTAATATGTTCAAGGTTACACATTTAGTAAGTGGCAGACCTTTTGGCTATAAATCCTTTGCTCCTTAAACTAATTACCTTTCGATTAAAGAAGAAAAATAGACTCCATAATGTATCATTTACAATTTCCAGTTTCAGTTTCTTTAAAGTGGATTCATAGAAAGAAATCTGAATGCAGAATACATTTTGACCCTTACCATTAATCCCAGTCATTTATAGTTACTTAATTTGGCAATTATTTTCTCTTTAGCTGCCTTTTTCTTTCAGCACTTTGAATATGTTATCTCTCTGTCTCTGGTCTCCATGGTTGCTGATGAGAAATCAGCTGTTAATCTTACTGAGTATCCCTTACATATGATGAGCCACTTCTCTCTAGTTGCAGTCAGGGTGGTTTTTTTTTTTTTTTGGATAGGTTGATTGTTTGGTATGGAAATCTTTGAGTTTCTTCTACATGGAGTTCATTGAACTTCCTGGATATGCAGACTAATGTTTTTAATTAAATTTTGGAAACGTTCAGCCATTAGCTTTTCAAATAGTCTTTATTCTCCTTTGTCTCTTTTCCTTCTAGGCCTCCCCTCACGCACATATTGGTACACTTGATGGTATTCCACAGTCTCAAAGGCTCTGGTCACTTGTCTTCATTCTTTTATCTTTCTGTTTTCAACACTCAATAATCTCAGTTGACCTATCTTTAAATTCACTGCTTCTTTCTTCTGCCTGCTCAAATTTGCTATTAAGCCCCTCTAGTAAATTTTTGATTTCACTTTTTATACTTTTCAACTCTGGGATTTCTTTTTTTTTTTCTTTACAATTTCTATCTTTTTATTGATATTCTCTATTTGCTGAGACATCATTCTCATATTTCCCTTTAGTCCTTTAGACAAGGCTTTCTTTAGGTTTTTTTGAACATATTCAAAATAGACAGTTCAAGTCTGTCTAGTGAGGTCAACATCTGGGCATCTTAGGGACAGTTACTATTGATTACTTTTTTCCTCTGTATATGGGTCAGACTTTGTTTCTTTGCAGAGCACATACTTTTTTGTTGGAAAGTGGACATTATAAATGATATACAATTTTATTATATTAATAAATATTAACTATATTACTATTATTATATTATTAATAAATAATGGCAACTGTGGAAATCAGACTCCCTTCCCCAGGGCTTCTTGTCATTGATATTTGTTCTCCTTTTTTTGTTGTTGTTACTAACATTTACGAATTAATTCTAAAAAGTCTGTTTTCTTTATATGTGGCCACTGAAGTCTCTACTTGGTGAGCTTAGTGGTCAGTTAATAATTAGACAGAGATTTCCTTAAAGGCCTGGAAACAAGTATACCCAGGCTCTGCTGAGGGGCTCTATGTGCCTATTAAGGCATGCCCTCAACTCTCCCCTGGCCTTCCCTTCCTGCTTGTGCAGAGCCTTAAGGTCAGCCTGAGGTGAGAGCACAGGGCATTCTTAGGTCATTCTTAGCATGTGCAGAGCTTGGGGTAAGTGCACAGATTTATGCATGTACATATTCTCCTAGTTTCCCAGGAACCTGTTGGAACTTTTCAAAGTCTGTGTGGACATCTCATTCCCCAGCTCTTCCTTTTGAGCCTTTTGTTTAGCTTTACAGTTTTCTGTTATCCACTGCCTCAAGTATAGATTTCTTCGAATTCTTTCTGACCTACACCCTTGGGTGGGAAAAGGGTTTTTCACACTGGAACATTCCTAGTTGATAACTTTTGAAAGAGTTAATTGTTGTAAAACCCTTATTTTGTTAACAGAAAGTTATTTTATCTCATTAAGCAAGTAAAAGGATACACTACATTTATCACAATGTCAAAGTGGTGATAAGACCAAATATATTCCCCAGTGGGGAATGCACTAGAAAAATTAGAGGTAGATAAAGAGTTTTTAATTGATGCCTAGAGAGTAGGTAAGTGGATAGTTAAAATATAGAACGTGAGGTCTGAGCATAAAATAGTGGATTGATTGGTGACTGAAAGAGACAATGTATATATACATTGTATCATTACATAAACTAGGATAATTTATTACATATTATTTACAATTTATTATATATTTATTATATATTATTATAGAAATTAGGATAAATGGACATCTATGTATTATTATAGAAATAAAGATACGTAAAGAGCAATATAAACATTAAAACCTAACAAGGTAAAAAACCAGCTTTGCCTCTGCAAATACAGATGTGGTTTCTATTTATGATTATTACTGGACCTAAGTAACTGTCCTTTTAAACATGAAGAACATTTTTACAATCAATTATTTATAAGAGGAGAAACATATTCATCACACAAAACAAAAGCAACTGAGTAGAGATACTTTTCAATAGTTAATTAAAATGTATTCTAATAGCAGCATGTCAGTTTTTTATGCTTCTACTTCAAAGTATAAACCTACCATTTAATAATGGCATAAAATACAAATATGTATATAATCTCAAATTTTTTAGCTTATAATACCAGTTTTTACATGTATCTGCTTTTTAGTTGATTTTGAAGAAGGAAAAGAAAAGCTTCTATACATCTTCAACTAATAGCAGTCATACAAAAAAAAAAAGAAAACTTAAAATATTGGAACCAGTTGAGAAACCACAAGTATTCAAAATGCAGGAAATCATGATTTTATAACATTTTAATGTGATCTACTCTTGGGAAACAAAGTTAACCAAACCCTATTTCTGTACAGGAAATATTCCAGCGTACAGTTGTAATACATTGTGGTGAAGGGGTACAGCTGCAGATTTTTCACCTGTAATGCCCCACTGGTATTGTGGCTTACTGCATTGCATCAAGACTGCCTTCCTGTCCGGAAAACCTTCTAAGTACAAACAAGACTCTAAGTCCAGGTTTTATTTTCCCTTGGTATCAGAATATGGTAATTTAAGAGTCCTGAGAAATGCTTTTTTAGCCTTTAAAAGGAAATGTGTAACATTCTTTTATTAGGATCTATGTTTGGGTTGGTTTTTCAAAAAACTTAACATATGACCCAGTTATCTTATCAATTTATCAAGCTACCAAGTTTCAAGCAAATGCAGGTGTGTAATATGACATCTTTCAAGATAATATTTTCCATAAAGACAAATAATAAAAATATATTAAGAACTTCTGAGTCAAAACTAACTTAGAGCAAGGGCAACTTTACTATTTTATGGTTTCTTTTTATGAGGCCACAAACCCTAAACTCACTACTGTGTTCTAGCGTCAGCTGTAACTGTTCAGGTATTTTACTCATCTGTATGGAATAGTCAAATGTACATAGTGTGCTGTAAGGAACACTAATTGGGAATCAGGGGAACTTAATTCTAATCTAAATTTAGTTGCAAACTAGTTTTGTCACCTTGACTTGAAGTCACATAACCAATATGAGCCTCAATACTCTTATCCATAAAAAATTCAGCAGATGGAATAAGACTACTCTAGCTCTTAAAACTCTAAAGTGATATATAAATATAGGACTTGCTTTTTTGCTTTATATTTTAGGAAGAAATTTTATATTTTAAAGTGCATACTATGTGCTAAGATTTTCATTGTTTTATTCAATCTCAATGGTAATTCTTTAAGTTAGTAAGAGCATATCCATTATACAGATGAGGAAAATAAAGAAGGGTTAAACAACTTGCTAAGGATCTCAGTGGTAAGTTGCAGACCTGGGACTGTAGGATTCTAGAACCCAGGGAGCTCATTCACTTTATTATAATGACTTGCATATTTTAGTCACCTGATTGTGGCAGAGGTTCAAAAGCATGCAGCCTGACAAATAAGCAATGCTCAAAAACCAAATACTTGTATTGTGATAATCTGCTATAAGATTGTTATAAGATTGTTTTAAAAACTAAAAAAGTTAAGAATACAGTAATCACTGATAATTTTTCTTAACAACCCTTTGTAATAAGAAAAAACTATAGTACAGACAGGGTAACCCTTAGTAATTGGGAAGAAGTCAACTGGGATTACAGAATAACTTTAAAAAATCTGAAAATACTTTAGAACAAAAGAGCAAGCTTGGAATATTTTATGAGGGCTTGTCTTAAAGTTAAATGTTTAGATTGAGCAGTCAACATATTTTGTCTGTAAAGGCTAGATGATGGCAAACACCGGAGGCTTTGCGTGCTATATGCTCTCTGCTGCAACTACTTGACTTTGCCTGTTGCAGCATGTAAGTAATATCTAAATGAGTATGTCTGTGTGCCAATAAAATTTTATTTACAAAAACAGGTGGTGGGCTGGATTTGGCTTGCAGGCTGTAATTCGCTGATTCCTTGATTAGATGAAAAGTGTTGCCCTCACAGAGGCCCTTTAGAGTATATGTCTCTTGGGAGATACTTTGCCACAGGTCTATCACATTTCCACATATCTTAGAAAAAGGCATTGTCTTTGCTCCAGATTATCTTTTCAAGTTCACTTCTATAGCAAACAGCTATGGAAGACAGAGACAGTGTCTCTCTGTCTCTGAAAAGGGCAGGCATGCTTCCTCCCCATTTCAAAAATTTCAGGTTCCCTGAGTTTGGGGTTCCTGTCTTTTAATGTAACTCACCGTGTGTTTAAGCATCACCTGGCTCTCTTCATGTCACCCTAAGGGAACTGAGGCTTGGGGAACTGGCACATATGCAGACACACTGTTGTAGGTAATAAAATATCCTTCACCTCTGATCCAGCGCTCCCATATTTTCTTCAGCATCCATGAGACTCCGGAAGGCTAAGTTGTTAACTTGCGAATGGGGTAAAGCTCAAACCCGTCACAATTTTTGACAATATCTATACTCTATTTAGTATATAGTTTTATATGTACCACATATATCACACACATGTATAAATGTATGTGTAAAAGTGAGATTAATTAGCCTATCAAGTATTTTTAATTTATTTACCATATATTTATTGTTTCTATGTCAAGGGCAAGCTAGGGATACAATGGCCAGCAAGGGAGACAGACATGGTTCGTGACTTCATGGAACTTACTAACAAGTAATACATAAATAGTTAAGTACCTGATATTGCCAGAAATGATTTAAAGTATGTTTAAGAAAAATCTGTTTTCACACAATTACTCCATACTTTTCTGGTAAATTTGAACCTGTCTTTACAGTCCAAATTAATGTGGTTTAACTATTTATCAGTGGGAGAGCTTATCTTTCCATACTGTCTTTTCACCAGATCTTATACAGAACTGCTAATAAGTAGGCAATAGTGACTCGTGATTTTAACTCTGATGGAGGTACTATGGGAAGAAGAGTTATTTGTAGGCAGATAACAGGAAGGAAAAAGAAGAAAAAGTATGAAAAATTTAAAAAACTAAGCCTGCATAATCAACCCCTGAGTAAAGGGCAGGCTGTACAGTATAGTTTTCAAAATAGTAACCTTGGTTGACTTCTGGTATTCTGGATTAAGTGTGCTAGGGGAATAAATCTCAATGTGGTAAAAATGAAACCGTGCAAATTCCATTATCATTCCTAAGGAATTATGCCCCAATTCTGGCCCTTTCCTGTCTCCCCAAACTAACCTCCTACTTTTACACTACATATGCCTTTAGCTGCCATCAGTTTGTCTCCATCTGTGCTTCTTGAAATCTCATCCATCTTTCAAACTTATTCTCTTCATCTCCTTCTAGAAAAACAAACAAACCAAAAAGCCTTCTCTAATAATCAAAATTAGAAGCGATTTCTCTTCTGAACTCCCCAAACACATATAGCTTAAACTCTTCTTACTGTCACTTAGTGATACAATCTTATCTCATAGTTATCTGTGTATATCTGTGCGTATGGAACTCCAGCTTGTGTACCTTTGTAACTCCCTGACTCTCCTGTGCTGAATGAGCTATAATCCTAGCTGCTATTCTCTTTGTTTAATCCTCTTACCAGAAATATTACAAGGGTATCCTTGTCTTCAGCCTGTTCATTCAGGAGGCTTCACAGATCCACCAAACTGATCATGACAACAGTATGTAAAGCCCAGACGAAGATGAATATGCAGGCAGGGCCTCTAACTTTGGCAATTACCTTTAGGAGATAGTCTCAATGCATTAAGCTAAACTTATTCTATTTCATTTTAAGCTTTCACTCAGTCACAGTCAACACCCACTAAGTACTATGTTAGGCACTGGAGAGCAAAGATAAACATCTTATAAACCCTGCCCTCAAGAAGCCCAAAGTGAAGGAAGGAATCAGTAATATAAATAGGCCCAGCGTGTCCTAAAGAAGGGCAACTTCCCCAGCTTGGGTGGAGATGGAGGATATCAGGGAAGGCCCCCTGGAGGTCAAGAAATGAACAAGAAACAAGAAATAAACACTATATAAATATAAAAATAACATAAATTCACACATGTACAAGATGTGTTTCATCTTTTCAGGATTCAACTCAAAGTATTCCCTACCTTGGAAATATTATGACTGAATACAAAACACATATCATTAAACAAAATGTGAACTGTTATATTTCAAATATACATAAAATCCAATTGACAAGAAATGACAGGTAATTGGTACAAATTACCTGCCAGTTTTTTAAAAAATGGATAAAATTTGACTATAAACTTGAAAATCAGCAAGCATTAATTTTTTATCATCTGTTATATAATGAAATTTTGTTCACACCACACGAAACTACTTGGAATTTCAAATATATGTTCAAATCTGATAAAGCAAACATGAGTAAACTGTATAGTTTCCTAGGACAATCATACTCGCAAATGACCACCTCAACACTGTAGTCCCAAAGTGAAATGCAAAAGAAAAGCAGTCAGGCACACTGATGATTTATACCCTTACAAGGAAACATGAATGCCTTTGACACTGATTGTGATTCTTTTCCTATTATATGTCATGTCAAATTTGCCTGAAATAATGACTTACAGTAGTTTAGTGCCAATCACTCTTAACCTTATACTTTCCTGATTTACCATTAAGAACAGCCACGGGGTGTTAGAAAATATGTCTATTTACATACCAACTGAACATATCAAACCACAGCTCTGTTCAGTTGGTGTGTTTTCAGGTTTCAGGTGGCTAAGGGAACAAAGAAGGCTCTCACAGATACCTATAATTTTCTAAGTCTTGCAAAATCATCTCAGAAAATCTACAGAGAGGGAAATTTCCTGGGCTGGAATGACTGGCTCTTTCTTCATAAATCTGCAGATAGAATTTCTGGCTGTACTGACCACCATTATTTGGTGGTGACCTATGTCCTGTTAAGCGAATCATCATGTAGAAAGAATGTAATGTGGAAAAGATGAGCTTTGGGAATGCTTTTTAGACAATTTAGTTACATTCATAACATATCATAGACTAGAATAAAAGCCACAGACACCTAATTTGCTGTTTTAGGGGTACATCACAGACCTTACGGGACAAATTTTTCTCTCGAGATGCATGCAAAAAAAAAAAAAAAAAGTAAAACAGAAAACTAATAAATAGTATGGACAGGATTAAAAAAACAACAACAACCCAACAACAAGCTGTGCCCATAGATCAGTTTTTATATTCACACAGAATGACCCGGCACCTTCATGGGTGTTCCCTATTTGATCCTCTTCCTCTGACCCTGTTGCCCAAGGGAAAAAAGTATTCTTGGAACATGTCACTTTAAAAAAACCACAAAGAACAAATTCTTTTATATTCCCAAATACAACCACTTCTTAAAAATTTAGTAAGCAATTAAAATAAATGGCACTAATTTTAGAGATGTTTCCATAAAAACAAGAATGGCTTACTTTCAGGGTTAAAAAATAAAAACATTTCTGTCATATCTTACATAATTAAACAATATTTTAAAGGTTTTGATTTTCATTTGTAATTCTTGATATGCAAATACTGAAAATTCCAAAGAGCATCAGAATGATTTTACTCCTGAATGAAAAATACAGGATTATTGATTCTCTAAAATATATAATCTGGCACAGGTCTGAGTAACTGAGAGCTGGTCTGCATTTCCTTGAATGTAATGAACTATAATTTTTTTTTCCAACTACATATCCTCAACCCCAAGACTTTATTGTACCTCAACTGAATATTATGGCTTAAAAGTTTGATCTAAGTATTAAAAAAAATTCTTTTGGCTAAAGGCCAAGTTCAAAACTTTTTTTTTTGGTACAACAACATATCTATTTCTAACTCCTGGCCTGCTTCTTTCTCCCTTTGGACCTCATCCCTGACAGACATCTGTATTTTGTAACTTTTCCTACATTCTGGCTCTGAAGATACTCCGAGTTTTGGCCCAATAATCCTTTTCTGTTTAAATTCATTAGTGTGAGAATCACAGGACTAGAAAGGACTTTGGGAGGTCATATAGACATCAACTTGCTCTGGACAAGACTAATTCCAAACCATGGAGACAAATGATGTTTAAACACTTGAAGAAGAAATTTCAAGATTTCTCTCATCAACACTGCATTGTTTAGCATGCCTCAGAATTAGAAAATGCTTTATGATATAGTTTTCATTTTATAAAATTATTACTTGGCAGACATCATGGCTTTCTGTAAAATGAACTACCATACAGCTTACATTTTTAGTTCATTAAAGGGATATTTAAGACTGAAATAATTTATTTGCTGGACTCCAATGGTGTGTAATTGGGGCAAGGGAGGTACCTAGGTTATATGACACTGACATCACTGTATTGATAGCAATACAAATGCTTTAGATGTTTTCATTCTCATTCAGTTTGGTCTTTATATTTAAACTACCTTATCTACTTCTTCATACAAATAAGAATTAATATTTTCTAGGTTAATTTTCCGTAAAAACAACTCCTAAAACCAGCATAACTGGGTAACCTTCTAGCTATATGACCTCTCTATTTTCAGTTTCTTTACCTATTAAACTACAATGATGATACAGAATGCACAAGATTTTGGGAAGGGCAAATGAAAGGATGTAGGTAAACTGCCAAGCAAAATTTCTGGCACATAGAAATTGCTCAATAAATGCAAGTTGCCTCTTCCCTCTTAGTGAAGAATGAATCATTGGATTTAATTACTGTGGGTTGAGGAAATTGCTGACCAACTGTGGTACATATCAATGGATGCTAAAACCAATGTGTAAAAGGTTGATGGGGAACTTGATGATGATGGATGATGACCCGATCAATTTTAACATTGCTAAAAGTATAATAAGCAGATGTCATGTGCTTCCCATTGTGATGCAATAGGAAGAATACTGTGTCACTTGGGAAGCATTATTTACAAGAAAAAAAAATGCCAATAAAATCTAATCAAGCTTCCACAACAACTACTTACTAGATTGCAAAAAATATGGGGGATATAGGAAAATGTTAAACAATATTATAAGGATAAAGTAAGCCAGAATATAGGAAATTCTAGAGGTCAAATGATCCAATTTCTTCACCAAATAAATGATACAGGGGAGAAAAAAGAGAGGGGCAACTATTATAGATTAAAAGAGAGATAAGAACCATAGCAATCAAATGCAATGTATGGACCTCATTGGGCTGCTGATTCAAACAAACCAACTCAAAAAAAAATAGTTTTGAGACAATAGGAAGAATTAAATATAGACTATTATATGTTACTAAGGAATTACTGTTCATTTTGTTGGCTGTGATAAAGATACTGAAGTTATGTTTAAAAATATTTACCTGTTAGCAATGCTTACTGAACTATTAATGGGTAAAATAATATGATGTCCGGGACTTCCTTTAAAATACTCCAGGAAAAACAATAACAGGATCAACAAAAAGTGGTGAGAGGAATAGATGTAACAAGGACAACAGGACATTGATAATTACTAATGGTGTGTGAGAGACACACAGAGTTTATTATACTAAACTCTTCACTTTCGTATATGTAAATTTTTCATGACAGAAACTTAGAATGTTTTTCAAAGGGAATCATTAGATTTTTTTCCTCAATTAAAATTGATGCGATGATAGAAGTCTTTGTAAGGAATAATATAATAAGCATATCAACCATGGAAAAATTTAAAAATTGCTTGAAACTTCCTTCAAAACTGATTTAAGAATCATTTTAGAAGGCAGAGCTTGTATAACAAATAATTGTGATGAAACCATGCACATCTCAGAAAAGGCCACATTTGCACTGAATCAAAAAAGGAAAAGAAAAAGGAAAAGGGGGGATAAAAGAGAGCTAAAAAAAGGGCCATCATCAGAGAAAATATTTACCAATCATATATCTGATAAGAGGTTAATACCCAAAATATATAAAGAACTCATACAACTCAATAGCAAAAAAAAAAATCTGATTAAAAAATGGGCAGAAGATCTAAGTAGACATTTTTTTCCAAAAAAGGCACACAGATGGCCAACAGGTACATAAAAAGATGCTCAACATCACTAATAGTCAGGGAAATGCAAATCAAGACCACAATGAGATATCACCTCACATCTTTGTTAGATTGGCGATTATAAAAAAGATAAGAAATAGCAAGTGTTGGTGAGAAAAGAGAACCCCTGTGTACTGCTGGTGCGAATGTAAACTGGTTCAGCCACTATGGAAAACTGTATGGAGGTTTCTCAAAAAATTAAAAATAGAACTACTATATGATCCAGCAATTCCACTTCTGTGTATCTTACCTGAAGAAAATGAAAAGACTAACTCAAAAAGACATATGCACCCCCATGTTCATTGCAACATTATTTACAATAGCCAAGAAATGGAAACAACCTAAGTGTCCACCAATAGAGGAACAGATAAAGAAAATGTGGTACATACACACAATTAAATATTATTCAGCCATACAAAAGAATGAAACCTTGCCATTTGTGATAACATGGATGTACCTGGTAGGCATTATACTAAGTGAAATAAATCAGACAGAGAAATATAAATACTGTATAATCTCACTCATCTGTGGAATCTAAAATAACCAAAATCCAAAAAACAAAACCCAGTTCATAGATACAGAGAACAGACTGGTGGCTGCCAGAGGCAGAGGGTGGGGAAGGCAAAATGGGTGAAGGGGTCAAAAGGTATAAACTTCCAGTTGTGAAAGAAATCAGCCACATGGATGTAACATACAGCATAGCAACTATAGTTACTATGTTTGAAATTGTAACTGTATCGTTTGAAAATTGTACTGTATGTTTGAAAATTGCTAAGAGAGCAGATCTTAAAAGTTCTGTATATTTGAAAATTGCTAAGAGAGCAGATCTTAAAAGTTCTCAGCACAAGAAAAAAAAATTTTCATAACTATGTATGGTGACGGATGTTGACCAGACATTGTGGGGATCATTTTGCAATATATATAAATATTGAATCATTATGTTGTATACCTGAAACTAATATAATATTATCTGTCAATTATACCTTAATTTTAAAAAATGCCATCACCAATAGATACCATCAAATGATAAATTTTAGCATACGCAATACATACTTGAAAAATTGCCCCATCAACTAAGGTTCTTTACCCTACCACTAGATGACAGCATTGACTTTAGTGATGTGGTTATTTTATGTTGGTCTATGTTGGCTATATTAATAAGATGGTATTTATGAAGGTCTACTTTACACTTGATGATAAAGTGTCAAGTGGAGGTTTCCAACATAGTATATAAATTTTAAAGAGATCAAGGTATTGCTTGGGAAAAAAATGTAGGGTTGTGTATCTACTGTAGATGGAGCCAAGCCTACAATAGAATAAACTGTGGGAAAGTTAATTCTTCAAGACCATTTAAAATTTCTTAAAACGCTAAAATATACTACAATAATCACTAAGATTACCTTACATCAAGGTTAAGCTTTGAATTTTCTTAATGTGCTTAATAGGGTATTTTTAAAAAGATAAAAAATTCAATAATTAGAGTAATCATTTTTTAAGATATATTTTTAATGAAATAGGAAGCAAATTTGAAAGCTTACTATTTTACACAGATGGACCATGACGTAGCTAAAGAGAAAAAGGTACTGGTCAATGTTTGGAAATGACTTTTCCTCAAGGAGTAAAAAAGAGAGGTCACAATAGGCAGTAAAAGTATGGGTAAAATTAATGAAATCATTGTTTTCTTTTAAAGAATGGTTCAAAGTTGGCTTATATAGCAAACATTTTTCTAAGGCTAAATACTTTCCAATCAACAACTGTAAGATAAAACTGTGAATGTACTTTATACATATTTCAAGATCATTGCAGTAAAATGAAGTTTGAGAGCTGTGTTAAGAAAGCTGGCTGTGATGAAAATGAGTCCTTTGAGAATTCTGGTTCAGTTTATATATAGCAAGACTCACAAAAGTGAAGAACAACAATTATCAGTCATCTCTTCATTGAAAATGCCCTTGTATGAGTATTATTTCCTTGAGATAGTGAAAAGAGGTTGCCTCCTATACTGCACATTGGATAAGCAACCATTCCAGTGCAATATATGATACAAGAACTGTTATCAAGAAAAACCACTTATCAAAATTCCATCTAATAGTAGCCTAAAACCAACATATTATTTAGCTGCTCTGGCAGCATTCTGAGCATCCCTACTCAGTGATTCACTATTATGTGGCTGATAAATCGGTGAAAAAAGAACTGCCATCTGCAGTGACTTACTTATGTAAGTCTAAGCTTTTAAAACATTGTGACACCAAGATAGAGAAAACTGTCTGACATACTTTGGTTTCAATCAGTTTTATAACATAATTATAGGTAATGAGATGGAATACTCTTTTATAACAGTAAAACTAATAAAAATGCACTACAGAGTAGAACATAGAATTTGGCTGGAAAACAAGAGTTCATTTCAAAAAACGAGTCTGCGCTTGAAGGAGGCTGCTTTGGACCACTCCATGCATGCCAAAATTTAAGAAACACGGATCCCATGTAAAAGTGTGTTTCATAAAGGGCATCTTCAGTAGGTTATTTAACCTCTCTGAGCTGTAGCTTCCTTAGTAAAACGTGAATAACAGTTTTTGTAGCATTGTAAGAATTAAGTTAGGTAATCATATAATGCTCTTAGCAATGGCTGGCACTAAATAAGAAGACAATAAATAAACAACAAACGAGAGGCAAAAAAAGCAAAAAACTGCCTCTTCCAATCTTGAAAACTTAGGGTCTTTTTCCACATTTGTTTTCAGTCCTTGGCATACTACCATTTATCAAGGTTTGTTGGATAGTACACAAAAGCATATAGATATAGACCAAACCGTCATTTAGGCCTTGTCATTGTCATTTTACAACTTTTAAAAATTGACATCTTGCCTCTAATTTCTTCTGTCTTCAAGGAATGAAACTTATCACTCAACTCTCTATTTCTAAGCCCTCCAACTAATAACTTCCTCCACAGAATTGTGTAAACCAAGTTAATAACTTCTAATTCCTAACTTCTTCTCTCCATCCTTTAATTCTTTCCACAAATACTTACTAAGCAACTGCTATGTTCTGGTCTCTGGGAGACATAGCAGTTGGTGACAGGGAGATACTGACGAATAAGGAATAGAACCTTATTCTCATGGGACTTACAGTCTAGTGAGAATGTCAGACAATTAAGCCCAATGTGACCCAAGCATAGTATCCAAGAAGGAGATGGGTTATTATAGGGGAATGGCTCTGCCATGGTGCCCTGGTGACTAAAACTTCTCTCCAAGTCAACAGTCATCTCCAAGTTGTCAAATTCACAGCATTTTTTCTCAGTCCACAGTACTCTGTCTGTTTGGAGTCATGATTCTGCTGAGTTCTCCAAGCTTCCTAAAGTTTTCACTATGCCTGTATTTGCTGTCACTGTAGTATCCTAGGTATTCCTCTCTGACCACTCCTTTGTTGATTCCTCTATTAGTTTCTGAGGGCTTCCATACCAAATTACCACTAACTTGGTGGCTTAAAACAACAGAAATTTGTTTTCTCACAGTTCTGGAAGCTAGAA
Source organism: Delphinus delphis (assembly GCF_949987515.2). Lineage (NCBI taxonomy): Eukaryota > Metazoa > Chordata > Mammalia > Artiodactyla > Delphinidae > Delphinus > Delphinus delphis. The sequence goes on along the minus strand of NC_082699.1, from coordinate 44,030,556 downwards.
GTCTGAAATCAAGGTGTTAGCAGGGTCACGCTCCTCTGAAGGCTCTAGGGAAGAATCCTTCTTTACCTCTTCCCAGCTTCTGGTGGCTCTTGGCAATCCTTGGCTTTCCTAGGTGTGTAGCTGTGTCATTTCAATCACTGTTTCTGCCTTCACATGGCCTTTTCCCCATGTGTGCTTGTCTCTATCCAAATTTCCCTCTTCTTGTAAGGATACTAGTCATTGGATTATGGCCCACCCTAATATAGTATGACCTCATCGTAACTTAATTACAGCTGCAAAGACCCTATTTCCAAATAAAGTCATATTCTGAGGTTCTGGGTAGAAATGAATTTTGGGGGGACACTATTCAACCCACCACAATTCCAAATCTACTATTTATTTACTAGACATAGTGAGTTTTCTCATGGTTCTATTCTTAGTTCTCGTATCTTTGAATGCTTCATTCTCTCTAAGTGCGACTTCTCTCTATTTTACTTTCGTGGCTTTGATTTTAACTTCTATGAGGATGACTCCCCAAACCCTTTCTTAAATAATCTGACTCTTTTCTGAATTGTCAGCATACATTTCCAAACTTGTGGTAGGCATTTCAATCATGATCATTCATCTATAAAACCTTGAATTGTAAGTGTTCAATGCAGAACTTGGTATCTCTTCCACGAATCTGACCTCATTTCTTCTCTGACACTTCCAGTTCCCATGAATGATGTTCAATCCATCCAGTCACCTAGGCTAGACCCACAGGGTTTAGTTTCCCCCCCATTATCATCTGTATCTAGGCATTGAAATCTAATATTAATTCTACCTCCAGATGTCTATCTCTTACATTCATTTTCTCCTTCCCATTCTGGCTGTCATTCTCATTACTGCTGAGTAATTGTGCTCTGAATAGGTCTCTATGCAGTCGACCTATACAGGCACACCTTGGAGCTATTGTGAGTTCAGTCCAGACCGCCACAATAAAGTGAATCTTGCAATAAAGTCACACAAATTTTCTTTGTTTCCCAGGGCATATAAAAGTTACGTTTACACTATATTGTAGTCTATGAAGTGTGCAACAGCATTATGTCTTAAAAAACACATACATTCCTTAATTTAAAAAAATACTTTATTGCTAAAAATTGTTAACCATCGGGCTTCCCTGGTGGCTCAGTGGTTAAGAATCCGCCTGCCAATGCAGGGGACACGGGTTTGAGCCCTGGTCCAGGAAGATCCCACATGCCGCAGAGCAACTAAGCCCGTGCACCACAACTACTGAGCCTGTGCTCTAGAGCCTGCGAGCCACAACTACTGAGCATGTGCACCTAGAGCCCGTGCTCCACAACAAGAGAAGCCACCGCAGTGAGAAGCCCGCGCACCGCAACGAATAGTCCCTGCTCGCCGCAACTAGAGAAAGCCCGCGCGCAGCAACAAAGACCCAATACAGCCAAAAAAAAAAAAAAAAAAAAAATCCTATGTGTATATTAAAAAAAAAATTACTCACCATCATCTGAGCCTTTACCAAGTTGTAATCTTTTTGCAATAGTGACATCAAAGACTACAGATGACCATAACAAATATAATAATAATGAAAAAGTCTGAAATATTGTGAGAATTACCAAAATGTGACACAGAGACAAAAAGTGAGCAAATGTTGTTGGAAAAATGGTGCCGACAGACTTGCTTGATGCAGGGTTGCCATAAACCTTAAATTTATAAAAACTACAAATCTGTGATGCGCAATAAAGTGAAGCACAATTAAAAAAAAGTATATTTGTAGTATCCTCTAATTCACCCTTCGCTCTGTAATCAGCCACGCTTGTTGCTCAGCTTGATAACCGTAACGACTACCCTCACAGAACAATGTGTTTGTGGAATAAGCCCAAATGTCTCAGCATAACATTTAAAATCCTCCACTATCTGGATTTAAGCCTACTTCTGAAGCTCATCAACTTTTATATGAACTTGCTTCCCAGTACTTCCATCAACACTTATTATATAACACTGGGTGATAGTTGCCCAGGTATTTGTTTCAAGAAGCTTGGATTGTAAGCTCTTAGAGATAGTGCTTGTAAGAACACCTTGTAAATATTATTAATCATCATCATCACCTTTTGGTCCTTCCCCTCAAGCCTGCAGGACAGAGCAGAGACCAAGTAGATAAGAATTCAAAAAGTGCCAACGCCCAACTTTTATCACAATATAAATTATTGAGAAGAGACCCTATGTCGTGGCCCCTGTTCTCGGGACGCTTACCCCATGCCTGCCCGTCCCCTCCTGGCCACACCTAATTTATTGCTGTACATCTCTGCTGTGATCCTTTTGTACCTTTGCAATAAAGACTTTTCTGGTTTCAAAAAATAAAAAAGTGCTAACATCCAAATGTCTAACAACTGATGAATGGTAAGTAAGTAAAATGTGGTAAATCCATACAATGTATTATTATTTGGTAACAAAAAGTAATGAAACACTGATTCACAATTCAACAGGGGTGGACTATGAAAAACATTATGCTAAATGATAGAAATCAGTCACAAAAAGTCAGAAATTATATGATTCCATTCACATGAAATGTTCAGAACAGGTAAATACATAGAGACAGAAAGTAAATTAGTGGTTGCTAAAGGCTGGGGGAGGGGGAGACTGGAGAGTGATAGCTGAAGGGTACTAGATTTCTTTTTTGAGATGATGAAAATGTTCCGAAATTGACTGTGGGGATAATTGTACAACTCCATGAATATACTAAGAACTATTGAATTGTACTCTTTAAATGCGTGAATTGTATGGTATGTGAACTGTATCTCAAAAAAGCTGCTAAGAAACTGTTAATAGTATAAGAGAATCAAGATTCTTAACTTTGATGTAGCATTTAAAATGTTGCTACAAAATAAGGTAAGGTTCTCAAGTTTGATTTTTTTTCTTTTCCTAACTAGGAGTTGAATAAGAAAATTGGAAGGCCATGCATGCTTAAAAATATATGAAAGAAATGAATTTTTCAGACCAATGTCTTTATGAAAAGAATGGGTAAAAGGATAAAGAATTTTTAGTTTGTAATCAAAACTCAGTTTTTCCCCTACATTCAAAATCTAGGACAGAATAAGAGACAAATTGGCACCTGGAGACAGTAAGCCTTAGAGGAAAGTAATACTTGCTAACATTTATAAACAATTAACTATGTGCAAGACAATGTTCTAAGTGCTTTTCACATCTAGCAATCATTTATTCCTCCCAACAATTCAAATTATTATGCGTAATTTACAGATAAGGAAACTAAAGTACAGAGAACTTAAGTATTTTGCCCAAGATCACCCAGTGGACCTTGGATCTGGACCCAGACACTTTAGTTCCAGAATCTTTGTTCTTTTTTTTTTTCGGCCACTCGGCTTATGGGATCTTAGTTCCCCAATGACCAGTGGACCACTGGATGGCCAGGGAATTTTGCTCTTAACAACTAGGCTATACTGCCTCTCTGTACTTCACTTTTCTCTTTCTGTTTGTTACTTTCTCAACAAGGTATTGTAGCTTTCAGGAAATGAGTCATACTTTTTAAATAATGGTTTTTACTGTGACTCTCATTGGGGGAAATACTTCTATTTGGGGAGAATAATTCATAAAAAGATGATCATAGGCCATCAGTTCATATTTACTGTCCTTTTTTTTTTATTTTTATAGCTTGAACATTTTTTAATACTGAGCAATAAACATCAAACACGCTGATTGCTAGGCATAGTTCTTCGTTTCCAGGAAAAAAAAAAAGCTTTCCCTCCCTCCTTTTTAAATATAAGAGTATTTAATAGGAAAAGAGAAATAGGCTAGTAAAATTTCTACCACCAAATAAAGTGACAGGACAAAAATGACTTCAGTATTCTTCCAATTTGCAAATGTTTTCCATTTACTTTAAAAGCACGTCTTATTGACAGATTCCTTCTCCACCTCTTACTTTTTTGAAGCCCAAGGAATGCTAGCATTTCAAACTCTTTATTTATTTATTTTTATTTCAAAAATCTCATTTGCTTTTTAAGTTTTGTCCACAAATTCTGCTTCAGCAGACTATTTACTAATGAAGTAGAAAGTGAGTTCTCTTACTGCACCATAGACTAAGTGATGAATCAATTTCACAAGCAGGCCAGAAGCAGAAGCAGGTCACAGGGCTGGCTAGCACAGCAGACAGTGTGGACCTGGATCCCCAAGAGTTACATCTGTGATGCCAGCAGGGACTTCCGGTTGTCTCCTGAGACCTCTCCTTCCCTTCTTCCTTAGCAAATGAGTCCCAATTTCCCCTTTAACGACGAATAGCTACGTGGTACAATTCTGGACTCTGGGATGTTGGCAGCACAGTGTGCAGGGTGTGGGTTCCAAGAAACATCCTCCTCTGCTCTGTTTTGGTTCCTTCCTCTTCCTCCGGCTGGACTGGGGACAAGATGCTTGAAGCATGTGCAGCCATCTTGGACCATGAAGGAAAAGCAAGTGCTGGGAACAGTAGAGCAGCAGGAAGCAAGAAGACACCTGGGCCCTCATGACTTCGTAGAGACACATGCAATCCTAGACCACCTACCTTCAGATTATTCTCATGTATGATAGGAAAAGAAGCTTGTTTTGCCTAAGCTGCTGTTATTTTGTATTTTCTATCACTCACATCTGAACCTAATCCTAATGGACACAGAGCTCCAGTAGCTCTGGCAGTATTTCTTGTTGGGATTCTTCATCAAAGATTCATATACAGTTTACAGGCGTCTATAAACTTCTTGAAATTGTATGTTAAATCTTGTGTGCATTCATGCACTTCTCAGGGAGAAGAGGCGCACGGCAACTCATTTACCTTTTCAGACCCTCAGCTTTCTTACCTGTAGTTAGGGGAGAACACATTCACTTCTGTAGTTGACTTCAGGAGTAGATGTAATCTGCACAGTTAGGAGCATGGTGATAGTGCCCAGCATGACAGGCGCCCCTCTTATTTCCAAAATTTTGTAAACAGTCTTACCATATTTCCTATGGAGCTTAAATCTAGCTGCCATCTATGATTTCTCTTACTCCCTCTCATTAAATTACCATATTAGTTGTCAAGAACATAGATTATTTCTCTACAATGTCTCCTGCATTCCTTTATTTTTCTCCACACCAGTTACTACCTCCCCTCTCCTCACCTACCCCACCCCCACCCCCAGTTTACAGCCTTTGTCATCTCTTCTCTGAGACCCCTGACAGGTCTTCTCATTTTTTTAAAAAAATTAATTTATTATTATTTTTTGCCATACCATGCGGCTTGTGGGATCTTAGTTCCCTGACCAGGGACTGAACCGGGGCCCTGGCATTGAAAGCGCTAAGTCCTAACCACTGGACTGCCAGGGAATTCCCAGGTCTTCTCAATTTTGGTCTCTTCTTACTCCATTCCACTCTCTACCAGACTATCAGATTAATTTACCTCAAGTCCTGGACTGCCAGTGGTTCCCTAATGCCCATCAAATGAAATACAAACTCCATATTCTAAAAAGTAGTCAAGGTAGTACAACACGGAAGAAAAACTTGTGGATTCATAAAAACCTAGACTTGAGCCTCGGTTTTACCTCCTTACTTGCTTTATGATCTTGGAAAGATTATGTAACTTCTCAGACCTAAGTAACCTTAGCTCTAAAGTAGAGATAACAGTACCAAGTGCACAGGGTTACAGAGAAGATAGAAGAGACACGACATGTAAAAGGACAAGTTTGGAATGTGTTACCTTCTTTCCCTCCATGGAATGGTCGTACTAAAAACCCAGGTCTGCAGCTTATCACTTATCCACTAACCCCTTACTTGTATAACCTGTGCTGGTCAAACCAGATTATTTGCTACCTCCCAAGCATAAGTTCTGTCTTCTCTTATTCAATTCTGAAATTTTGTTCAGACTGATTTTTTTCATCATATGCCCTTTCTCCTCATTTTATATGTTGAAATCCCATATGGCCTTCAAGGATCCTCTCAATTGCCATCTCCTCTGTGAAGCCTTTTCCTAATGTTTCCAGTCAGATGTAAACTCTCCTTGTTTAAAAGGCATGTTCGTTATGTGTCTCCTATATCACTTCGCAGTTCTGCCTTGCCTTACTTTGTGTAATTGTTATTCCTCCTAAAAGACTATAGGTGCCTCCATATATACAATGGAATATTACTCAGCCCTAAAAAGAAGCGAAATTGAGTTATTTGTAGTGAGGTGGATGGGTCTAGAGTCTGTCATACAGAGTGAAGTAAGTCAGAAAGAGAAAAACAAATACCGTATGCTAACATATATATATGGAATCTAAGAAAAAAAAAAAGGGTTCTGAAGAACCTAGGGGCAGGACAGGAATAAAGATGCAGACATGGGGAATGGACTTGAGAACATGGGGAGGGGGAAGGATAAGCTGGGATGAAGTGAGAGAGTGGCATGGACGCATATACACTACCAAATGTAAAATAGGTAGCTAGTGGGAAGCAGCCGCATAGCACAGGGAGATCAGCTCGGTGCTTTGTGACCACCTAGAGGGGTGGGATAGGGAGGGTGGGAGGGAGACACAAGAGGGAGGGGATATGGGGATATAAATATACGTATAGCTGATTCACTTTGTTATACAGCAGCAACTAACACACCATTGTAAAGCAATTATACTCCAATAAAGATGTTAAAAAAAAAAAGACTATAGGTGCCTTGAGAGCAGAACTAGAGTCCTCTCCCACTCTGTATGTCTTATGGCCCTAGCACAGGTCCTTTTATCAGTATTTACTGAATTAACCTCAAAATTCTCAGGCGGAGCTCTTTTTAATATATTTCTAGATCCTTTTTAAAAAATACTTTTACAATACTATGAAGACAATATTTAAAAGTGTATCCAGGGAATACTCTTATTTTACGTTCCCCTTCATTGTCCAAAAAAGGAGGCAATGGCTTCTGGATGCAAAACACTTAGCAGTCAATCCAGCACTGTTACCCATCATTCAAAACCATTTATTATTGTGTCCAGTGGGTACACAGGACTTTTTCTTTCCTTTATTTCCTAAGAGTCAGGCTCTGCCTCTTACTTCCTCAAAGGCCGCAAGACTTCTTCTTTTCTGCATTTCAGCAACAATGAATTTCATATCTGGCTTTAAGCACCACTCCTAAAGATGATGGATAGGAGCAAAGCCTTCTGGGACACATTAGTACAGCTGCCAGTGGGCAGGAGGTGCTTATAAAATAAAAAGGCTCAGGATTCTGGGAACATATGTGCAGCTATAAGTGAACCGCCCAACACAGCTGAAAAGAAACACCCAAGAACTCTTCCTTTTATTCTTTTTAAGTTGTGCATGGAAGAGGCAAATCATATTAGATTGCAAGTAATTCTCTGAAGGTTTCTTTTTCTGTAGTGTCACCATGTACTAATATCATAACCTTTACCTATCAGGTCCATGTGCTTTAGAATCACAGGAAGCTTGTAATGTCAAGTTTAAAGCAGCAAAATCTAGTTTTTAATTTATTGGGTAATACTGAGTATTACTCTCTGACTTGGAACATTTTTGCACATAATTACGAAAAAAGAATGAAATCCACACAACTATAAGATTTAATGAAACTTCACTTCAGTCTGTGGATAAGTATGTAAGATAAAATGTTATTAGAAAATCAAACAATTAAATCACTAAGCTACGGATATTAGGCATCACATTGTAAACTCAGTTTCAAGAACAGAAAATTATTTTATGTATAAAGCTCTCATATATCATTAGAACCAAGAGAGTATTTACAGAATCTGTGGAGTTGCTAATGTGTTACATAGTCACTGCATTAAAAAGGAAGCACTGACCAAGAAAGATACTTGGGGAAAAGAAAATATCTCATATGTATCTGTAAGACATAGAAACTTGCCTAATCTGTATTTTGAGAAGATGCCTGGGGAGGACAATGAGAAGATTTAAAAAAGTGATGTGAGGTTTATCTCTAGATGCAGATAGCCTGTGATGTGCAGAGAGAAACAGCTTTGACAGATATTTGCAAAAGAGAAAGCTGGAAGAACCACAGCAAAAAGGAGTAAATTTCTTTTAGTGAGGCAGTCTTTTTAGAGTCGCCTCCTCCTGTCAGTGGTGACTATTCTCCAAAACCACAGACCATATATAAAAGGCTTCCCTCTTGGAAGGGTAGAATACACTGTGAAGATCTTCAGATTTGGTCAGACAAGAAAGAAGCAGCTGACTGCATGAGGCCAGTACTGACCATGAGTTTGGCCAGGTTAGCCAGGGTGGCAAACAAGAGCACTAAGAGACACGATATAGGATGAATCCCTTCACGGGTATCTGCAAAGCTCACAATGACCCCTAATTCACAGTCATGCTGGTGAATGTGATTCCACCCCATGGCCTTAGCTAAATGGGCCAAGAGCACCTGACACTAAACTAGGTCAGTCAGGAATGTGGAATGGGACCAGAGGTTGGACTTGTAAATGTGACTCTGGGAGCTCTGGGAGTTGTCAGGGACTACCAGGTGGTCTGAGAAGCAGGGGGAAAAAAAAGCTAGTCTGTTGAAAAGGAAGAATAAGGCAAATATGGGGAAAGATGCAGAGAAAAGTAAAAGTAGGTAAATACTCCCCTGGATTCCTGTCTTCCACTCCTGGCCCTATCCTTTACTAAAGACCCAGCTGCATTTTGCCCTTGGCCTCTAGGACTCACCACTGTATCTTTTTTTTTTTTTTCCCTCACACCTTTATTGGAGTATAAATGCTTTACAATGTTGTGTTAGTTTCTGCTTTACAACTAAGTGAATCAGCTATACATATACATACATGCCCATATGCCCTCCCTCTTCAGTCTCCCTCCCACCCTCCCTATTCCACCCCTCTAGGTGGTCACAAAGCACCGAGCTGATCTCCCTGTGCTATGCAGCAGCTTCCCACTAGCCATCCATTTTACATTTGGTAGTGTATATATGTCCATGCCACTCTCTCACTTCACCCCAAGTTCCCCTTCCCCTCTGGGCCCTCAAGTCCGTTCTCTACGTCTGAGTCTTTTTTCCTACCCTGCCATTAGGTTCATCAGTACTCCCTTTTTAAATTCCATATATATGTGTTAGCATATGGTATTTGTTTTCCCCACCGTATCTTGATACTAGCTCTCTCCTCTATTCTTCGCTAGGCCAGCTTCAGTGGGGTTTCTGCTACCTGCAACCTAGAGGACTGTAGCTGACATACTACCTTGGAGGCACTGACCATGACCATGTGGGAAGGTGGTGTCTTGTCTAGCAGCCATTTGTATCAGTGAAAGCATTCCATTAATCACATGCAGAGCCATCATTCTCAACAATTATTATGACATTAACAGACTACAAACACAAAAAGTGTCTTTCTAAGAAAACAGGGCTTTCTTGGTCTAACACAGTGGGATCGAGGTTCTTTGGTCAATTGAGAGGATGACGATGAGGATGATGATATGATGATAATGACAGCAGTTACAGAGCACTGTAATAATAATTTACTGAGCCTTTACTATGAATGACACTATGCCAGGTGCTTTATATACATTATCTTTACTCCTCCCAACTCTTCAAGGTAGTAAGAGTGGGATTTTGTTTGGAAAGGTTTGTGACATACTGCACAATAGAGCCGTCATTTGGGAGAGGTCAGCATGCTGGGCAGGCAGGTAGCCGCAAGAGGGTACTTAGCATGATGGATTCACCATGATTTAAGATCTGGCCATTGGTCTTGCAGTCTCAAGAAATTTCCATGGTGTCCTAGCACTGGCTAGATTTAGGAATGCTGAGTCATGTAACAAAGTTCACTAGAGACTGATATATAAACCAGATGCCAAGTTATTAATTTACCATAAGATGTATCACTGCCAAGCAGCCTGGATACTGATGCTGGCCTGAGAAGTGTATGAAACTCTCTGTAGACAGATTGCATCAGGAGTCAAACTATTAGAAGGTTGTTTGGGGGGTTAGATGATTTGAATGTTAGACACAGAGATCTGACAGCTGCTACATTCATCTTCATAAAGGGGATTTAGCTCCCAGGTGAACCAGACACTTAGGCACCATTTCTTTGAATGCTGCCAGGAGGGCTTCTTCCAACAAATGCTTCCATGACCATCCTAGGCTTCTAGAGCTCACCAGTTCTCCTTCTGAAGGAAACATTCTTTTTTTAGATATCTTTATACCCAAACCATCTTGTTTCTGGGAGTCCTTTTATTTATTTAATGTTATTTTGCATATCTTTGGTCTGATTCATTATTTCATGATTTAACAGTTTGAAGCAAAGGAATAATTTTATTTTCCTTCTTTCCACATTTCTCAACAGAGTCCCTCACTGTCACTTAAATGTGACAATACATCTACAAATGTATTGTAGACGTGTCCCATTTGTAGATGTGTCAAAACAATTCCATTGTTTTACAAATAAGGTAAAGAACGTAAGTTTTGGAGTCAGAAAGACCTGAGATGAAATTCTGGCTCTCCCACTTCTTATGATTCAAGAACACTTAATTTCTCTTTATAAGTTTCCCCACTCATAAAATGGGGATAATGCCCACCCCTCAGAATAGAACGAGATTTAATGGGGTTATGTATGCAAAGCACTTAGCACAGTGTTGGGGGTCAAACACAAAGACCATCCTAACACTTTGGAGGAAAAATAACACAGATCTCAACCATTTAGATTCTCCCTGGCTTCCAAGTATACGTTTTTTTTTGTTGTCTTCCAATGTGGTTTCACTTTGATTTTTATAGTCATATTAGTGTTACTTTAAAAACTAATATCCATGACTTTTAAACTGGATAAACAAAAATGAATTGGGCATGAGTGCACTGATTTCTTTGGCTTACCATTCTCTTTCTCCACCAGAAATAAACAAATGACACAGCTTGCTTTTGTCTTTTTCTTCCTGTTATCCTTGAGAAGATATCTTTTAAGGACTCTAGTCATATAAGAGTTCTGCACCTAATTCTGAAGCTTGAAAATGCCTTTTTAACTGAGAAAGTGCTATGAAATTATAGAGCTTTAGTAAAAAATTTATTCTTTTTTTGCCAATTAATTCAATTTACTCTTCAGATGTCAGAATTCCCCAAATTACATGATTCCTTCTATATAATGGGTCTATTCTAATATATATTCAGCTATTCTATCTCCTGAGTTTGCATATGCAATTATGTCCTCTCTTTTCCATTAGATTATAAACCTTACAAGAGTAGGGACAGATCTTCTATCTCTTTATATCTTCACTGTCTATAGTATCCTATATTGATATTGTAGTGTAGTATCCTATATTGATATTGTAGTGTAGTATCCTATATTGATATTGGGAAGATATTCAACAATTACTTGTTGATGATAAATGCTATGAAGTAGAAATAAAAACAACAGATATATATGTTTATCTTCTCATTTGTTAACTATATTCACATTTTCTGAAGGTGTAGATCTGAATTTAAATATCTTGTTTAATTTTTCTAATGTAAGGTTTTTTGAACATGTGTTAATTTTTCCCTACATTACCTAAACATGCTCTTTCCCTTTTATTTGACTTTAACGCCAGTAATCTTATGTACACCCTAGATATTTCTTGCATTAGAGAAATTCCTGACTTTAGCTCCTGTATCTTTCCTTTTAATCCATACAGTTACGTTATCCTTCATTTCACTCCTTTAACTTTACTTCACAGCTATTTAAATTGCTTCAGTGATCCCAACCCAACATTTAGTGTTTATCTTGAATTGTAATGTTCAAGCTTTACACTCTTGAGATCCTTGGGGAAAGATGTTATTTAGTATGGGCTACTGTCACATACCTAACGAAGATACCTAAAAATTTAGTACGATACATAAATGAAAATAAATATAAAAACAAGAATAATACAGTATTGAGAGAACAAGAACAAGCACCATGTCAGATCTGTGTGAGAATTAAAATCTCCATTACCAATTCCACTACAAAGGATGAATTAAAAATTTACAATCTGAGAACACGGGTATTTCCTAAATGGAATCCTCAGTAGGCAGTGTACACAACAGGATGAGGAGAGAGGAAAACTTACAGTATGTGCCAGACACAGTGCCAGAAATTTCTTATATTTCAGCTCATTTAAATAGCACAACATTCCTTCTAGGTTGATGACATTACTCTAACTTACAGATCCTAATTTTTTTTTGTGGTACGCGGGCCTCTCACTGTTGTGGCCTCTCCTGTTGCGGAGCACAGGCTCCGGACGCGCAGGCTCAGCGGCCATGGCTCACGGGCCCAGCTGCTCCGCGGCATGTGGGATCTTCCCGGACCCGGGCACGAACCCGTGTCCCTTGCGTCGGCAGGTGGACTCTCAACCACTGCGCCACCAGGGAAGCCCAGATCCTAATTTTATTGACATCTAAATATACTATTAACACTTAAAATTTAATGTGATAAAACTGACCACAAAATAAGCTCCTTTGGTTTTCTGTGAACATTAATTTCAGGGTCTTTATTCTGAACCTATGGTTAGTTTAATATTATAGACATGTTTTCCATATTTTTCAGTATAATCGCAAAATAAATTCCATAAAGTCATTTGAGGAGCCTGTTTATAAATCCTAATATTAATTATGGAAAGAGATAAAAACAGATATATTTAAGGGTTCTGTAAGTGAACTCTATAAGGTCAGTTTCTTATGAACTAAATGGTCCTGAAGGAAAAAATTAATCCAAGCTTGATTCTGTTTTTAGGACTAAAACCAAGGAGATGAACTTGTTTTTGTATTTAAGGACGAGCCTCTGCCTAGGGGGCAGTGGGCTTGGCAGAAGAGTCAATGATCTCACCAAGAGTCTGTGTAATGTAATGACATTAGACTGCCTGTTTATAGTAGGTAATGCCACTGAAGCATAACACAGTGCATCCTGCCATAATTCAGTTTGTAAAACCAAATGCATTCAATAGTGCCATAAAATAATGACAAACAATGTAATGCTTTTGAATTATACAGAATAGGAGCACAGACATCCATGTACTCATTGATCCATTCAATATACTGAGCACCTCCACTGCAATGGATACTATACGGAGCATAATGAAAATTAGATGTGATCATTTCCTTTGGAAACCTACAGTCTAGGAGGGAGACAAGATATGGATAATTAAAATGTGAGGAATAGGTGAGAAACAGCATAAAGGTGGTGCCATGAAGTGTTACAGAACTTCAGAGAAAGGCAGTATCATGTTTGGAGATGGTGTCCAGGAAAGGCTTCATGGAATAGATGGCACTGGAGCTGTCTGGATGTGTGGATAGGATTTCAGCAGAAAAGGGAGACTCAAATGAAGAGGGCGTGGTACGGATGTGGGAGACCACAGGCTGGTTCGGGAATGCTGAATAGGCCAGTTTGATTAGAGCATAGATCACGCAGAAGGGAAGGAAAGGCAAAGCTGGGTCGGGAGGTTCTGCAGGGCCCTCAAGGTCAGTCTAGCAGTGATAGGACCGCTGAAGGTTTTTCTCAGGGAATGACACAATCCACCTGTTCCTTTAAGAAGTTAGCAGGATAGGTTGGAAGGAGAAGAGATTGAAGGCTAGAATTTCACTTAGGAGGCTTTTTAGTGGTCCAGGCATTTGCCTGTGAAGAAGTGGAGGGAAGGAAATTAACATTTATTAAGAGCTCACTATGTGTAAGGCACTTATTTGTTTTAGCGATAATATTTCACTTAAATCTCGTGACAACTCTGCAAGGTAAATAGCATTAACTCCAGTGTTCAGTTGAGGAAATTAAGGCTCTAAGAGACCAGCAGTTTGCCTATGGTCACTGAGTTAGTAAAATACAAAGGGGGAGGGGAACAGGAGTCAGCAGTTGAGACTTTAATGTCTACATTATCTACACTATACCGTGTTGATAAAGGGCTTTCTTTTTATAAGTTCCCTGCTATTCAGGATTGGTACTTCAATATTTTAGCGGTGCCTCCAGTACAGACCTAGAGATAATCACATAGAGCAGGAAAATGATTCTGACAACAGAGAGGTTTAATGCTGAATGCTTGAATGCTGAAAATAGGGAAATTCTTCTGCCCCAAACAACCAGAGAAACTTGCCTGCTAGACAGACAGCTTCTGATGAGTAGACAGTGTCTTATCTGGCTCTGAATCCCCAGGAGTATGCTCAGGGTCTGGCACTGCAAGCACTCAAGGAAAGAGCTGTCATACTTCTACAGATGAGGTCACCCCAACCCTTGGGACAAATTCTGCTCCTAGCTGGGGGAATATAAGCTTAGGCTGGGAGCTCAGTAGCATGGCAACTTTCTGCCAGTCCTGCTCTGTTCTTCCATCCCAGCTGTCAATTCTGGGTGTTCTTTCTTACCACTGGGATCAAGCTTTCCCCTTCAGCTTAGAGTAGGTACAACCCTGTCTTGCTTCGTAGGCCAGCACCCTTGTCTTTGAACTCTGCCATGTATCAGCTCCTCTTTCCAACAAGATATGAAATGTCGCAGGACCTCTCTGATACCAGCTCTTTGCTTGTTGAAACCTGCCAGGCTTCCTTCACGCAATGCTTATGTGCCAAGTCTACTGTATAGGCCCCTCGGACTATCCCAGATCTCCTAGACTGCTCCAGCTGGTCTGTAGAGCTGTTAGACCCCAGCTCTCCCTGATCTAGCCTATGCTTCTGCCTGATGAAAAGACTTTTGACGATAATCACTGTAATAGTCCTGGTAGTACACAGACTTACACAGCACTCACCATGTGCCAGGCATTGTTCTGTGTGTCTTATAAATATTAATTCCTATAAGCATGACATTATTAGTGGCCTCATTTTACTAATGAAAGAAAAGCAAAACAGAAAACCTGAGGCTGAGAGATTAAGTTACTTATCGAAGGTGACACAGTTTGCGAATGGCAGAGCCAGAATTTGAACCCAGGCATTCTGGCTATAGTTCATTCTCTTAACCACTATGCTCTCCTGCCTCTCCGGTGGCAGTGAGAAGATGAACATGTCACTAGTGAATGTACTTACTACCTTAAATGCTCTGTTTAATACAACTGGCATAATACTACCAACCAATAGTTATCAGGCTTATGTTAACTAACATGTAACTATAAATCTGAATCCCAAAATCAGTTATAAAGAAGCCTTTACATAATGCTGAAACTTTGATATATGAGTATTTTCATTTTTTTTTTTTTTTTTTTGCGGTACGCGGGCCTCTCACTGTTGTGGCCTCTCCCGTTGCGGAGCACAGGCTCCGGACGCGCAGGCTCAGCAGCCATGGCTCACGGGCCCAACCGCTCCGCGGCATGTGGGATCCTCCCGGACCGGGGCACAAACCCGTGTCCCCTGCATCGGCAGGCGGACTCTCAACCACTGTGTCACCAGGGCAGCCCAAGTATTTTCATTTTGACTGAAAATACTACAGATGTTCTACATTTAGGCAAGTCTAACAAGACAGCAGGATTCAAAGACAATGCCAGTTTATTTAGCAAAAATAATCCAAGAATACTGGGAGAGAAGATAATCATGAATATGACCTTGACAGAAGCGGAAGCAAATGTGAGGATTTAAGAATCAAAGCAGAGTTGCTAAGAGGGTAGATCTTAAAAGTTCTCATCACAAGAAAAAAAAAAACAAAAGAAGGTAGATACTGTTGACATCTTGTCAAACTGGATAGTTCTGTATACTCTAGTTCACTTGACAAAATGATGACACATTTCACTGTTATCAATTCAGAAGGTGAACATCTGACTATATTATAACCAGGAATTTAAACAAGAATTAAATAAGCATATAATAATACCAATGTTAATATGTACTGTGGTCTCCTCTGATTTGTATTATTATTCTGAGTTGTTAAGTGTAGAGCAGTCATTAAAAAAACTGGCTCATATTTCTATACCAGGGGCTGGAGATAAGTGATCAAGACATACAAGAGAGGTAGGCAGTGCAGAGATCAGAGGTCCTTACAAGCCATAGTAAGATACCGAATTCTGTTAGTCTTAAAGGGAGCCACCATCAGGTTTTAAGTTAGGGGAGTGACGTAACCTAACCTACATTTTCAAAAGATCACTCTAGCTGTTGTTTGGAAAATGCATTACAAGGAGTCAAGGATGGAATCATAGAGACCAATTAGGAAGCTACTGTAGTAGGGAACAGAAGATGGTAGCTTGAACTCAAGTTGTACCAGTAGAAACAGAAAGAAGTAGATGGAATAGGGACATATTTGGAGGTAGAGCTGACACGACTTATTGATGAATCAGATGTGAGCAGTTAGGGAAAAAGAGCAATCAGGAATGACTTCCAGTGGATGGTTATGTGATCTAGTAACAGGTGGACAACTAAGAGAAAAACAAATTTTAGGAGAAATTCAGATCCGTAGAATATTAATAAGTAGAATAATAATATAGTGCTATCCACACTCAGGGAAATGACAAGCAAAAAACTTTCCACAAAATCATACAGAATATGATCACTGGTTAGATGGTTTTCCTATCAGCCTACCACGAGGCCCAAGACCATTTTCAGCTCGGGAAATGAAATGAAAATTAAGTCATCCTTTCTGGCCCTTATGGGGACATATCTCATTTCATAGAACAGTTCTAAAAATGCTGAAGAGTGTGAGCACATGGTAGGTCCTCAGAAAATGTGTGTTGAACTCAATGACACCTGTTTGTCCCATTACTACCTGGAGACTATGTAAGCTACCTGTAACAGGTTGAAGAGTAGAATTAAGAACTCTCAGGATTGCCATGTACCATGAATCTGAATGACATTATTCTCTTATTATACAATTTCTAGTATGTGTATGTCTCGTGTGTGTGTGTATGTGTACATATGTATGTGTCTGTATACGCACATACATGTGTATTTCTCTCTGATACAACTTATGGAGAAGATAGGTATGCTCCCAACATTTTTATTATGATCAAATCAGCACTTTCCCACACTGTCTTTTATTTTGAAATGAAGAGCCATTCCATACCTGTAGCATATCACCAAGGTCTGCTGTGCTAATATCTGGATCCTCTGTGGTGTTGAAGGGCACAGGAGTTATGTGTACAAGGGTGAGCACTCTAGGTTCTGGATATCTCCATAACATCATCCCTGGGCTATCTTCAGTTTCATTGTAAAACAAGACTTCATAGACACCAGGCATTTTCAAAGCTTCTGTTAAACGAAAGTGTAATTAATTGTATGCTTTCGAAGGGGAACATGTTGGTTTATTACACAAGAAAAAATTATGAGTATAAAAGAAAAGAATATAAAGAAGCTGGTTGATCATGTTTACATGGTTTAAGACAGGAACAAATCAAAAATTTTCCCTTAAGAGAGACTGAATGGCAATGTACTATTTTTGTACTGCAGGTATTGACTTACTTTTCAAGTGATCTTGATGTGTTATTATTTACTGAATGTGCAGGTAAAATAAACAAACACACACACAATCACACTGAAGCTATCGTTACTTACCAGCATCCTGTATATACTGAAACAGACCTGTCCGTAGGTCATCTGAACTTTGTTCACTTTTAAATATCTGATTTTTTTCCATAGGAGATGGAATTTGCGGCACTGTTTCAGAAACTTGCACTTCAAAATTTCCCTCCTCTTTAAGGTATCCATTGAGTAATTCATGTAGAAGAACTAGGCAATTCAAATGTTCTTGACCCCAGAAAACCTTTAAAATCATATGAAAAATTTTACTGGCTTTAACACAAACACTTCATGAGAATAATTAGGTACAATCATATTTGAATTAGTTCAAGGCTGTAATTACATTTAATTTAACTATTGATAATAATTAAACTATAATTTTTAAGAAGCAATTGACCTATGGGATGAAATTCTATTCTTGGGTAAATACATAAAAACAAGAAAATCAAGTATATCATATATTGTGTGGATAGCAATCAATTTTAAATGCTGAATTGATAATGAAATTATGTTTATGTGAGGTAATGTTTATGAATTAACTTAGCTAAGAGGGAAAAGAATATCCATTATAGTCTGAGAGACTATATGAAGATCCTTCTAGGCCAAAATGTTAATAATATTGTAGAACAGCTTCTACATTTTGTCATGAGGTTACATGAACACATCTTGATTATAGGGTTCCTTTCTTTGCACTTTCACTCTTCAGAAAAAAAAAAGATGCTCAATGAACCTGAACTTAAAAGGCTCCCAACTTCAGTGTTTAGTGAGAAAGTGCCAACAAACAGTATTTCACAGCCCTTCAGAACCAACTGTACAGGAGCTACGGTACAGTTTCAGAACAAACTCTTGGTGTTACATCTAACAGAGAGGATCAAGTTCCCTTTTTCTGCATGTGAAGAATATTAGTCTATAATGGAAGTATGACCAGTAGGTAATAATGATTAATGTCAGAGACCATAAATTTTCAAAATATTAATTTCTCTGAATGTATTGGATAAAGGCAATACAACCGTAATTTCTAAGAGGACCAGCTAATACGGCAAAGAAGAAAAGAATATACAGACGTAGAAAAGAATAAGCCTATGCTTTGTGGGCAAGTTTGAAACCCTCAGTTTAAGTCCTACTCTCTGGAATTAAGGCATCTCAGAAATAAAAGTAAGAGGTATGATACAAAGTCTATTTTTTTCTCATCAATCTTATTTTTATTGAATCCTGAAAAACAGAGATAGGCGAAAAGTCAAGTTGGGGAGTCAAACACTGTGCTCCAGGTTTTAAAATATCAAGAGAGTTTATAATGTAGAGATGATATACTTTGTCTTTGCTCTTATTGTTGTTTTTAATGTGGAGCTACTTTGCTGTCTTGGAAAAATGGTAATACAATTACTATTCTTGATAAAACAACACAAAATCACATGCTGAGTAAATCTATGAAAATTTATAACAGATACTGAAAATCTCAAAACCAATCAATGTAAAGCAATAAGTTAGTGGGCTCCCCTACATCTACCTCTGTGTCACTAAGAAAACTGGTGAAAAAGGTGAGGCAAGACAACTTTTAGATGAAGACAAATTCATATTTAATATGCCTCCACTATTAACAAATTAGTCATTGCCATTTTCTATAACTCTGAATTCCTCAAGTTTTTAGATTTGTGTCAAATTTGGGGAACATCAAATCATATAAAGGATACACATTCAGGATAGCTTCAAGATGGCAGAGGAGTAAGATGTGGAGATCACCTTCCTCCCCACAACTACATCAAAAATACATGTACATGTGGAACAACTACAGAACACCTACTGAATGCTGGCAGAAGAACTCAGACTTCCCACAAGGCAAGAAACTCCCCACATACCTGGGTAGGGCAAAAGAAAAAAGAAAAAAAACAGAGACAAAAGAATAGGGATGAGACCTGCACCTCTGGGAGGGAGCTGTGAAGGAGGAAAAGTTTCCACAAACTAGGAAGCCCCTTCACTGGCAAAGACGGGGGGTGGTGGTGGGGAAGCTTTGGAGCCACGGAGGAAAGCGCAGCAACAGGGATGCAGAGGGCAAAGCTGAGAGATTCCCGCACAGAGGATCAGTGCCGACCAGCACTCACCAACCCGAGAGGCTTTTCTGCTCACCCGCCGGGGCGGGCGGGGAATGGGAACTGAGGCTCAGGCTTCGGAGGTCAGATCCCAGGGAGAGGACTGGGGTTGGTTGCGTGAACACAGCCTGAAGGGGGCTAGTGCGCCACAGCTAGCTGGGAGGGAGTCTGGGAAAATGACTGGAACTGCCTGAGAGGCAAGAGACCACTGTTTAGGGGTGCACAAGGAGAGGGGATTCAGAACACTGCCTAAACGAGCTCCAGAGATGGGAGCAAGCCGCAGCTAACAGCCCGGACCCCAGAGACGGGCATGAAATGCTAAGGCTGCTGCCGCCACCACCAAGAAGCCTGTGTGCAAGCACAGGTCACTGTGCACACCTCCCCTCCTGGGAGCCTGTGCAGCCCACCACTGCCAGGATCCTGTGATCCAGGGACAACTTCCCCGGGAGAACGCACGGCACGCCTCAGGCTGGTGCAACCTCACTCTGGCTTCTGCCGCCACAGGCTTGCCCCGCATTCCGTACCCGTCCCTCCCCCTGGCCTGAGTGAGCCAGAGCCCCCTAATCAGCTGCTCCTTTAACCCCGTCCTGTCTGAGCGAAGAACACGCAGAGGTGGGGCCAAATCCAAAGCTGAAACCCAGGAGCTGTTCGAACAAGGAAGAGAAAGGGAAATTTTTCCCAGCAGCCTTAGGAGCAGTGGATTAAATCCCCACAATCAACTTGATGTACCCTGCATCTGCGGAATACCTGGATAGACAACGAATCATCCCAAAATGGAGGTGGTGGACTTTGGGATCAACTGTAGACTTCGCGTTTGTTTTCTGCATCTAATTTGTTTCTGGTTTTATGTTTATCTTAGTTTGGTATTTACAGCTTATTATCATTGGTAGATTTGTTTATTGATTTGGTTGTTCTCTTCCTTTTTAAAAATTTTTAATGTATATATATATATATTTTTTCCTTTTTCTCCTTTTGTGAGTGTGTATGTGTATGCTTCTTTGTGTGACTTTGCCTGTATAGCTTTACTTTTACCATTTGTCTTAGGGTTCTGTCCGTCCTTTTTTTTTCTTGTATAGTTTTCAGAGCTTGTTATAATTGGTGGATTTGTTTTTGCATTTGGTTGCTCTCTCTTCCGTTTTTTTTTTTATTACTTTAACATTTTTTTATATATAATAATATATATTTTTTATTTTAATAACTTTATCTATTTTTCCTTCTTTCTTTCTTTCTTTCTCTCCCTTTTCTTCTGAGCGGGGGTGGCTGACAGAGTCATGGTGCTTCAGCAGGGTGTCAGGCCTGAGCCTCTGAGGTGAGAGAGCCAAGTTCAGGACATTGGTCCACCAGATACCTCCTGGCCCCATGTAATATCAAACAGCGAAAGCTCTCCCAGAGATCTCCATCTCAGCACTAAGACCCAGCTCCACTCAATGACCAGCACGCTAGAGTGCTGGACACCCTAAGCCAAACAACTAGCAAGACAGGAACACAACCCCACCCACTAGCAGAGAAGCTGCCTAAAATCATAGCAAGTTCAGAGACACTCCAAAACACACCACCGGATGTGGTCCTGCCCACCAGAAAGACAAGATCCAGCCTCATCCACCAGAACACAGGCACCAGTCCCTTCCACCAGGAAGCCTACACAACGCACTGAAACAAACTTAGCCACTGGGGCAGACACCAAAAACAACGGGAACTACGAACCTGCAGCCTGCAGAAAGGAGACCCCAAACACAGTAAGTTAAGCAAAATGAGAAGACAGAGAAATACACAGCAGATGAAGGCGCAAGTTAAAACCCACCAGACCAAACAAATGAAGAGGAAATAGGCAGCCTACCTGAAAAAGAATTCAGAATAATGATAGTAAAGATGATCCAAAATCTTAGAAATACAATGGAGAAAATACAAGAAACGTTTAACAAGGACGTAGAAGAACTAAAGAGCAAACAAACAATGATGAACAACACAATAAATGAAATTAAAAATACTCTAGATGGGATCAATAGCAGAATAACTGAGGCAGAAGAACGGATAAGTGACCTGGAAGATAAAATAGTGGAAATAACTACTGCAGAGCAGAATAAAGAAAAAAGAATGAAAAGAATTGAGGACAGTCTCAGAGACCTCTGTGACAACATTAAACACACCAACATTGGAATAATAGAGGTCCCAAAAGAAGAGAAAAAGAAAGGGACTGTGAAACTATTTGAACAGATTATAGTTGAAAACTTCCCTAATATGGGAAAGGAAATAGTTAATCAAGTCCAGGAAGAACAGAGAGTCCCATACAGGATAAATCCCAGGAGAAACATGCCAAGACACATATTAAGCAAAGTCCCAAAAATTAAATACAAACAAAAAATATTAAAAGCAGCAAGGGAAAAGCAACAAATAATATACAAGGGAATCCCCATAAGGTTAACAGCTGATCTTTGAGCAGAAACTCTGCAAGCCAGAAGGGAGAGGCAGGACATATTTAAAGTGATGAAAGAGAAAAACCTACAACCAAGATTACCCTACCCAGCAAGGGTCTCATTCAGATTCCATGGAGAAATTAAAAGCCTTACAGACAAGCAAAAGCTAAGAGAATTCAGCACCACCAAACCAGCTTTACAACAAATCCGAAAGGAACTTCTCTAGGCAGGAAACACAAGAGAAGGAAAAGACCTATGATAACAAACCCAAAACAATTAAAAAAATTAATAGGAACACACATATCAATAACTACCTAAAATGTAAATAGATTAAATGCTCCAACCAAAACACACAGACTGCGTGAAAAGATACAAAAACAAGACCTGTATATATGCTGTCTACAAGAGACCCACTTCAGACCTAGGGACACATATAGACTGAAAGTAAGGGGATGGAAAAAGATATTCCATGCAAATGGAAATGAAAGGAAAGCTGGAGTAGCAATTCTCATATCAGACAAAATAGACTTTAAAATAAAGACTATTACAAGAGACAAAGAAGGACACTACATAATGATCAAGGGATCAATCCAAGAAGAAAATATAACAATTGTAAATATTTATTCAAACAACATAGGAGCACCTCAATACTTAAGGCAAATGCTAACAGGGATAAAAGGGGAAATTGACAGTAACACAATCATAGTAGGGGACTTTAACATCCAACTTTCACCAATGGACATATGATCCAAAAAGAAAATAAATAAGGAAACACAAGATTTAAATGATACATTAAATAAGATGGAATTAATTGATTATTAATTAATTTACAGGACATTCCATCCAAAAACAACAGAATACACTTTCTTCTCAAGTGCTCATGGAACATTCTCCAGGATAGATCATATCTTGTGTCAGAAATCCAGCCTTGGTAAATTTAAGAAAACTGAAATCATATCAAGTATGTTTTCAGACCACAACGTTATGAGACTAGATGTCAAGTACAGGAAAAATCTGTAAAAAATACAAACACATGGAGGTTAAACAATACAATACTAAATAACCAAGATCTCACTGAAGATATCAAAGAGAAAATAAAAAAATACTTAGAAACAAATGACAATGAAAGCACGACAAAACAAAATCTATGGGATGCAGCAAAAGCAGTTCTAAGAGGGAAGTTTATAGCAATACAATCCTCCCTCAAGAAAGAAGAAACATCTCAAATAAACCACCTAACCTTACACCTAAAGCAATTAGAGAAAGAAGAACAAAAAAACAGCAAAGATAGCAGAAGGAAAGAAATCATAAAGATCAGATCAGAAATAAATGAAATAGAAATGAAGGAAACAACAGCTAAGATCAATAAAACTAAAAGCTGGTTCTTTGAGAAGATAAACAAAATTGATAAACCACTAGCCAGACTCATCAAGAAAAAAAGGGAAAAGACTCAAATCAATAGAATGAGAAATGATAAAGGAGAAGTAACAACTAACACTGCAGAAATACAAAAGATCATGACGGATTACTACAAGCAACTCTATGCCAATAAAATGGACAACCTGGACGAAATGGACAAATTCTTACAAAAGCACAACCTGCTGAGACTGAACCAGGAAGAAATAGAAAATATAAAGAGACCAATCACAAGCACTGGAATTGACATGGTGATTAAAAATCTTCCAATAAACAAAAGCCCAGGACCAGAAGGATTCACAGGGGAATTCTATCAAACATTTAGAGGAGAGCTAACACTTAGCCTTCTCAAACTCTTCCAAAATACAGCAGAGGGAGGAACACTCCCAAACTCATTCTATGAGGCCACCATCACCCTGATACCAAAAGAAGACAAAGATGTCACAAAAAAACAAAACTACAGACAAATATCACTGATGAACACAAAGGCAAAAATCCTCAACAAAACAGTAACAAACAGAACCCAACAGCATGTTACTTTTTTTTTTATTTTTTTTTTTGCTGTACGCGGGCCTCTCACTGTTGTGGCCTCTCCTGTTGTGGAGCACAGGCTCCGGACGCGCAGGCTCAGCGGCCATGGCTCACGGGCCCAGCCGCTCCACGGCATGTGGGATCTTCCCGGACCGGGGCACGAACCCATGTCCCCTGCATCGGCAGGCGGACTCTCAACCACCAGCATGTTACTTTTAACGTAACGTGATCATACACCATGATCAAGTGGGGTTTATCCCAGGAATACAAGGATTCTTCAATATATGGAAATCAATCAATGTACTAAACCACATAAACAAACTGAAGGAGAAAAACCATATGATCATCTCAATAGGTGCAGAAAATGCTTTCGACAAAATTCAACACCCATTTATGATAAAAGTTCTGCAGAAAGCAGGCATAGGGGGAACTTACCTTAACAAAATAAAGGTCATATATGACAAACCCAGAGCCAGCATCGTTCTCAATGGTGAAAAACTGAAACCATTTCCACTAAGATCAGAAACAAGACAAGGTTGCCCACTCTCAGCACTATTATTCAACATAGTTTCGGAAGTTTTAACTACAGCAATCAGAGAAGAAAAAGAAATAAAAGGAATCCACATCAGAAAAGAAGAAGCAAAGCTGTCACTGTTTGCAGATGAATTGATACGATACATAGAGAATCCTAAAGATGCTACCAGAAAACTACTAGAGCTAATCAATGAATTTGGTAAAGTAGCAGGATACAAAAATTAATGCACAGAAATCTCTTGCATTCCTATACACTAATGATGAAAAGTCTGAAAGAGAAATTAAGGAAACACTCCCATTTACCATTGCAACAAAAAGAATAAAATACCTAGGAATAAACCTACCTAAGGAGACAAAAGACTTGTACACAGAAAACTATAAGACACTGAGGAAAGAAATTAAAGATGATACAAACAGTTGGAGAGATATAATGTGCCTTGAATAGGAAGAATCAACATTGTGAAAATGACTATACTACACAAAGCAACCTACAAATTGAATGCAATCCCTATCAAACTACCAATGGCGAGGCCTGAACCAAGATGGCAGAGTAGAAGGACGAGCTCTCACTCCCTTTTGTGAGAACACCAGAATCACAACTAGGTGCTGCACAATCATCGACAGGAAGATACTTGAACTCAACAAAAAAGATACCCTACATCCAAAGACAAAGGAGAAGCCACACTGAGATGGTAGGAGGGGTGCAATCACAGCAAAATGAAATCCCATAACTGCTGGGTGGGTGACTCACAGACTGGAGAACAATTATACCACAAAAGTCCACCCACTGGAGTAAAGGTTCTGAGCCCCATGTCAGACTTCCCAACCTGGGGGTCTGGCAACAGGAGAAGGAATTCCTAGAGAATCAGACTTTGAAGGCTAGTGCGATTTCATTGCAGGACTTAGACAAGACTGGGGAAAACAGAGACTCCACTCTTGGGGGGCACACACAAAGTAGTGTGTGCATCAGGACCCAGAGGAAGGAGCAGTGACCACAGAGGAGACTGAACCAGACCTACCTGCTAGTGTTGGAGGGTCTCCTGCAGAGGTGGGGGGTGGCTGTGGCTCACCATGGGGACAAGGACACTGGCAGAAGAAGTTTTGGGAAGTACTCCTTGGCGTGAAGCATCCCAGAGTCTGCCATTAGCCCCACCAAAGAGCCCAGGTAGGCTCCAGTGTTGGGTTGCCTCAGGCCAAACAACCAAAAGGAAGGGAATCCAGCACCACCCATCAGGATTCAAGCAAATTAAAGATTTACTGAGCTCTGCCCACCAGAGCAACAGTCAGCTCTACCTACCACCAATCCCTCCCACCAGGAAACTTGCAAAAGCCTCTTAGATAGCCTCATCCACCAGAGGGCAGACAGGAGAAGCAAGAAGAACTACAATCCTGCAGCCTGTGGAACAAAAAACACTTTCACAGAAAGGTAGACAAGATGAAAACGCAGAGGGCTATGTACCAGATGAAGGAACAAGATAAAGCCCAGAAAAACAAATAAATTAAGTGGAGATAGGGAACCTTCCAGAAAAAGAATTCAGAATAACGACAGTGAAGATGATCCAGGACCTCGGAAAAGGATGGAGGCAAAGATCGAGAAGATGCAAGAAATGTTTAACAAAGACCTAGAAAAATTAAAGAACAAACAAACAGAGATGAACAATACAGTAACTGAAATGAAAACTACACTAGAAGGAATCAATAGCAGAATAACTGAGGCAGAAGAATGGATAAGTGACCTGGAAGACAGAATGGTGGAATACACTGCTGCGGAACAGAATAAAGAAAAAAGAATGAAAAGAAATGAAGACAGCCTAAGAGACCTCTGGGACAACATTAAACGCAACAACATTCGCATGATAGGGGTCACAGAAGAAGAGAGAGAGAAAGGAGCAGAGAAAATTTTGAAGAGATTATAGTCGAAAACTTCCCTAACATGGGAAAGGAAATAGCCACCCAAGTTGAGGAAGCGCAGTGAGTCCCATACAGGATAAACCCAAGGAGAAACACGTCAAGACACATAGTAATCAAATTGGCAAAAATTAAAGAGAAAGAAAATTATTGAAAGCAGCAAGGGAAAAATGACAAATAACATACAAGGGAACTCCCATAAGGTTAACAGCTGATTTCTCAGCAGAAAATCTACAAGACAGAAGGGAGTGGCAAGATACACTTAAAGTGATGAAAGGGAAGAACTTACAACCAAGAGTACTTTACCCGGCAAGGATCTCATTCAGATTCGATGGAGAAATCAAAAGCTTTACAGAGAAGCAAAAGCTAAGAGAATTCAGCACCACCAAACCAGCTCTACAACAAATGCTAAAGGAACTTCTTCTCTAAGTGGGAAACACTAGAGAAGAAAAGGACCCACAAAAACAAACCCAAAACAATTAAGGAAATGGTAATAGGAACATACGTATCAATAATTACCTTAAATGTGAATGGATTAAATGCTCCAACCAAAAGACACAGGCTTGCTGAATGGATAAGAAAACAAGACCCATACATAGGCTATCTAAAAGAGACCCATTTCAGACCTAGGGACCCATACAGACTGAACGTGAGGGGATGGAAAAAGATATTCCATGCAAATGCAAATCAAAAGAAAAAAGCTGGAAGGCTTCCCTGGTGGTGCAGTGGTTGAGAAACCGCCTGCCAATGCAGGGGACACGGGTTTGTGCCCCGGTCTGGGAAGATCCCACATGCCGTGGAGTGGCTGGTCCCATGAGCCATGGCCGCTGAGCATGCGCGTCCGGAGCCTGTGCTCGCAACAGGAGAGGCCACAACAGTGTGAGGCCCACATACCGCAAAAAAAAAAAAAAAAAAAAAAAAGAAAGCTGGAGTAGCAGCACTCATATCAGATCAAATAGACTTTAAAATAAAAATGTCACAAGAGACAAAGAAGGACACTACATAATGATCAAGCGATCAATCCAAGAAGAAGATATAACAATTATAAGTATATATGCACCCAACATAGGAGCACCTCAATATATAAGGCCACTGCTAACAGCTACAAAAGAGGGAATCGACAGTAATACAATAATAGTGGGGGACTTTAACACCTCACTTACACCAATGGACAGATCATAAAAAATGAAAATAAATAAGGAAACAGAAGCTTTAAATGACACAGTAAACCAGATAGATTTAACTGGTATCTATAGGACATTCCATCCAAAAACAGCAGATTACACTTTCTTCTCAAGTGTGCACAGAACATTCTCCAGGATATATCACATCTTGGGTCACAAATCAAGCCTCAGTAAATTTAAGAAAATTGAAATCATATCAAGCAACTTTTCTGACCACAATGCTACGAGACTAGATATGAATTACAGGGAAAATAACTTAAAAAAAAGAAACACATGCAGGCTAAAGAATACATTACTAAATAACCAAGAGATCACTAAAGAAATCAAAGAGGAAATAAAAAAATACCTAGAGACAAATGACAATGAAAACATGATGATCCAAAACCTATGGGTTGCAGCAAAAGAGTTCTAAGAGGGAAGTCTATAGCTATACAAGCCTACCTCAAGAAACAAGAAAAATCTCTAATAAACAATCTAACCTTACACCTAAAGGAAGTAGAGAAAGAAGAACAAACAAAACCCAAAGTTAGCGAAAAGATTGAAATCGTAAAGATCAGAGCAGAAATAAATGAAAAAGAAACAAAGAAAACAATAGCAAAAATGAATAAAAGTAAAAGGTGGTTCTTTGAGGAGATAAAGAAAATTAATAAACCATTAGGCAGACTCATCAAGAAAAAGAGGGAGAGGACTCAAATCAATAAAATTAGAAATGAAAAAGGAGAAGTTACAACAGACACTGCAGAAATACAAAGCATCTGAAGAGATTACTACAAGCAACTCTGTGCCAATAAAATGGACAACCTGGAAGAAATGGACAAATTCTTAGAAAGGTATAACCTTCCAAGACTGAACCAGGAAGAAATAGAAAATATAAACAGACCAATCACAAGTAATGAAATTGAAACTGTGATTAAAAATCATCCAACAAACAAAAGTCCAGGACCAGATGGCTTCACAGGTGGATTCTGTCAAACATTTAGAGAAGAGCTAACACCCATCCTTCTCAAACTCTTGCAAAAACTTGCGGAGGAAGGAACACTCCCAAACTCATTCTATGAGGCCACCATTACTCTGATACCAAAACCAGACAAAGATACTACAAAAAAAGAAAATTACAGGCCAATATCACTGATGAATATAGATGCAAAAATCCTAAACAAAATACTAGCAAAAGGAATTCAACAACATATTAAAAGAATCATACACCATGATCAAGTGGGATTTATCCCAGGGATGCAAGGATTCTTCAATATATGCAAATCAATGAATATGATACACCATATTAACAAATTGATTAACAATGTGACACACCATATTAACAAATTGAAATACCATATGATCATCTCAATAGATGCAGAAAAATCTTTTGAGAAAATTCAACACCAATTTATGATAAAAACTCTCCAGAAAGTGGGCATACAGGGAACCTACCTCAACATAATAAAGGCCGTATTTGATAAACCCACAGTAAACATCATTCTCAGTGGTGAAAAACTGAAAGCATTTCCTCTAAGATCAGGAACGAGACAAGGATGTCCACTCTCACCACTATTATTCAACATAGTTTTGGAAGTCCTAGCCACAGCAATCAGAGAAAAAACAGAAATAAAGGGAATACAAATTGGAAAAGAAGAAGCAAAACTGCCACTGTTTGCAGATGACACGATACTATACATAGAGAATCCTAAAGATGCCACCAGAAAACTACTAGAGCTAATTAATGAAACTGGTAAAGTTGCAGGATACAAAATTAATACACAGAAATCTCTTGCATTCCTATACACTAATGATGAAAAATCTGAAAGAGAAATTAAGGAAACACTCCCATTTATCATTGCAAGTAAAAGAATAAAATACCTAGGAAAAAACCTACCTAGGGAGACAAAAGACCTGTATGCAGAAGACTATAAGACACTGATGAAGGAATTAAAGATGATACCAACAGATGTAGAGATATATCATGCTTTTGGATTGAAAGAAGCAATATTGTGAAAATGACTATACTACGCAAAGTAATCTACAGATTCAATTCAATCCCTATCAAATTACCAATGGCATTTTTTACGGAACTAGAACAGAAAATCTTAAAATTTGTATGGTGACATCAAAGACCCCAAATAGCCAAAGCAGTCTTGAGGGAAAAAAATGGAGCTGGAGGAATCAGACTTCCTGACTTCAGACTATACTACAAAGCTACAGTAATCAAGACAATATGATAGTGGCACAAAAACAGAAACACACATCAATGGAACAAATAGAAAGCCCAGAGGTAAACCCACGCACCTATGGTCAACTAATCTATGACAAAGGAGGCAAGGATATACAATGGAGAAAAGACAGTCTCTTCAATAAGTGGTGCTGGGAAAACTGGACCACTACATGTAAAAGAATGAAATTAGAACACTCCCTCACACCATACACAAAAATAAACTCAAAATGTATTAGAGACCTTAATGTTAGATCGGACACTATAAAACTCTTAGAGGAAAACATAGGAAGAACACTCTTTGACATAAATCACAGCAAGATATTTTTTGATCCACCTCCTAGAGTAATGGAATTAAAAACAAAAATAAACAGATGGGACCTAATGAAACTTAAAAGCTTTTGCCCAGCAAAGGAAACCATAAACAAGATGAAAAGACAACCCTCAGAATGGGAGAAAATATTGCAAACGAATCAATGGACAAAGGATTAATCTCCAAAATATATAAACAGCTCATGCAGCTCAATATTAAAAAAAAACCCAATCCAAAAATGGGCAGAAGATCTAAATAGACATTTCTCCAAAGAAGATATACAGATGGCCAAGAAGCATATGCAAAGCTGCTCAACATCCCTATTAGAGAAATGCAAATCAAAACTACAATGAGGTGTCTCCTCACACCAGTTAGAATGGGCATCATCAGAAAATCTACAAACAACAAATGCTAGAGAGGGTGTGGAGAAAAGTGAACCCTCTTGCACTCTTGGTGGGAATGTAAATTGATACAGCCACTATGGAGAACAGTATGGAGGTTCCTTAAAAAACTAAAAATAGAATTACCATATGGTCCAGCAATCTCACTACTGGGCATATACCCAGAGAAAACCATAATTCAAAAAGACACATGTACTCCAATGTTCATTGCAGCACTATTTACAATAGCCAGGTCATGGAAGCAACCTAAATGTCCATCGACAGACGAATGGATAAAGAAGATGTGTTACATATATACAATGGAATATTACTGAGCTATAAAAAAGAATGTAATTGGGTCATTTGTTGAGATGTGGATGGATCTAGAGAGTGTTATAGAGTGAAGTAAATCATAAAGAGAAAAACAAGTATCGTATATTAACACATCTATGTGGAACCTAGAAAAATGGTACAGATGAACTGGTTTGCAGGGCAGAAATTGAGACACAGATGTAGAGAACAAAAGTATGGACACCAAGGGGGGAAAGCCGCGGGGTGGTGGTGGTGGTGGTGGTGGTGTGATGAATTGGGCAATTGGGATTGACATGTATACATTGATGTGTATAAAATTGATGATTAATAAGAACGTGCTGTATAAAAAAATTAAATTAAATTAAATTAAAAAAAAAAAAGAAAAGTGAGGAATTCACCTAGATCTGTTAGGCAAAATGTGTGATAAACCCTTGGTATGACTTTCCTAGCCCTGAGAGATCTTTTAAAAGTTCAGTATGAGACTCCTTATCAAAATTTCACACACACACATAAGAATTCTATATCATCAATTATAGTTATATAAATCATCAGGCCAAGTTTACTGAGACCAGACTTATTTTGCAAACAAACTACTCTTAATTTGGTTACATTTGGTAAAAATGACGGTAATTTTAGAGAGAAAAAGATTGTTTCAGTGAATATTAAATTCTGGTTTTGTTAATGGAGGGTCTGTATTTATTAAGACTTACCTCCTAGGTAGTTCCCTGCTGTCATGCTATATTAATGTAAAGTTTAATTGAAGGACACTCTAAGTTTGTTTCTGAAGTTTATCTTAGTAATCTATCTTTGAATGAAGATCAGATGCCCCAGGACCTGGAACCAGGAGATTGTGCATGCTAAAACAGACATAATTTAAAGACTATCTCCAACCTGGTCGGAAGGACACTTTTCAGGTACTCTTAACTAGCTGATGAACAGTGAAACTGAAGGGAATGACTCCTGGATTAATTACCACTCACAAAGGGCCCCTGCAGTGGACTGGCCTATGGCGAGTGTGGTTGACCTCAAAATCACCTTAAAACAATGCTCAAACAAAAGAGAAACTACCCTCATACTAGGATGAGAAGAAGACGACACCAGAAGTAGACAGCTTGCCCAAGATTCTGGACCTAACTCGTATGATCATTTATAATGTTTTCTTGACTTCTTGGACCCTTGCATATGAATCAAATGTTTTCCTATCATGGGCATGATCCTATGCTAGTTTTTTTTTTTTTTTTTCCTATGCTAGTTTTAAAAATCAATCCAGTTGTTGGGTTTGTGGCCAATTACCTGTGTCTAGTACTTCTGGGTTACCTTGGTGGATTTCTCTACTCCAAGGCTCTAATTGGTTGGCTCTTAGGAAATTTATTCTAGAAGAGAGAAATTATAGTCCTATTTAGGCCACTATTAATATTACTAGGTGGGATCCCCTCACCTAGCCAATTAATGATCCTACTCTGACTCTGGCCATAAATTTTTCTTTATTACTCAGGCTCAATCATAGCAACAAGCAAAATTTCAGCCAAGGAATAAGACCTCCCACAATTATGGGATGGATTTATGTAGTTAACACCAGGCCATGGTAATTTAAGTTTAAAGGCTCCTCTATGTTGGGAACAATTAAATCATAGTAAGGATAATCAGTCTAGTAACACTAGGAAACTGGGCTGGGTGCCTTACGGACAGTGCCAATATAAAATTTACCTTAAAGATAAGGATTGGTACAGAACAGACTAAGTCAGACAACCTGGGATATACTGGGCCACACCTAATGGAAGCTTGCTTAATTCTTACTTATGACTTCACTACTACTGCTAGCTATGTTATTTGTATTTCACCTGTTTTACAAAATTGTTGTTTCTTACATTACCAAATGTGTGACTAAGCCTGTCATCAAATGATGATATATGGTTCCATGTAAGATCAATGATGGTAATAGTGTAACTCTAGATATGGGAAGAAGCAACAAGAGGGAATATTTTCCTGGACTGTAAGAGACTAGTAAGACAGGTGGTCCAGAGACTTTTTGGCTACTCCTGTGGCCTAGTCCAGTAAGAGCACATTGAGTAGCCTACCAGAAAACTCTTTTCCAGGCCTTGGAATGAGCATTCCTAGCCCCATGGATTGAAATGGTCATGAAATGCCCCCCCAAACCATGGTCAAATTTATGACCATGAAGGGGCCCTGCTGACTGGAAAGCAGCACTTGCCATTGGCACTTGCTGTCTGTCTCTACAAAGATTAAAACATGAGCCACTGCAGCTGCTGACCTTCAATACCCCCTGAAAGGAGTTCACAGTTGACATCAGGAATGAGGCAGTCTGTTCTCTGGGAAAAACTGGCAGAACAGGCCTTCAGACAGTTAGATATTTTCAGGAGAAGATTTTTTGAGTCGAAATTCTTGCATCTTCTCATACCTAGAGAAACACTAACATCATTAACGGTGACATCTGCTTTGGCTATAAAGGAGAATATTACAATTAAAAGTCAAAATGGAAAAAAAAAACCCAACAAAAAACAAACTACCACTGGCATTTTTCACAGAACTAGAACAAAAACTTTCACAATTTGTATGGAAACACAAAAGACCCCGAATAGCAAAAGCAGTCTTGAGAAAGAAAAACAGAGCTGGAGGAATCAGGTTCTTGGATTTCAGACTATACTACAAAGCTACAGTAATCAAGACAGTATGGTACTGGCACAAAAACAGAAATATAGATCAACGGAACAGGAGAGAAAGCCCAGAGATAAACCCACACAATATGGTCATCTTATTTTTGATAAAGGAGGCAGGAATATACAATGGATAAAAGACAGCCTCTTCAATAAGTGGTGCCAGGAAAACTGGGGAGCTACACGTAAAAGAATGAAATTAGAACACTCCCTAACACCATACACAAAAATAAACCTAAAATGGATTAAAGACCTAAATGTAAGGCCAGACACTATAAAACTCTTAGAGGAAGACACAGGCAGAACACTCTGACATAAATCACAGCAAGATCCTTTTTGAACCACCTCCTAGAGAAATGGAAATAAAAACAAAAGTAAACAAATGGGATCTAATGAAACTTAAAGCTTTTGCACAGCAATGAAAACCATAAACAAGATGAAATGACAACCCTCAGAATGGGAGAAAATATTTGCAAATGAAGTAACTGACAAAAGATTAACCTCCAAAATATACAAGCAGCTCATGCAGCTCAATATCAAAAAAACAAACAACCCAGTCCAAAAATGGGCAGAAGACCTAAATAGACATTTCTCCAAAGAAGATATACAGTTGCCAACAAGCACATGAAAAGATGCTCAACATCACTAATCATCAGAGAAATGCAAATCAAAACTACAATGAGGTATCACCTCACATGGGTCAGAATGGGCATCATCAGAAAATCTACAAATAATAAATGCTGGAGAGCGTGTGGAGAAAAGAGAACCCTCTTGCACTGTTGGTGGGAATGTAAATTGATACAGCCACTATGGAGAACAGTATGGAGGTGCCTTAAAAAACTAAAAATGGACCTACCACACGACCCAGCAATCCCACTACTGGGCATATATACCCTGAGAAAACCATAATTCAAAAAGAGTCATGTACCAGAATGTTCATTGCAGCTCTATTTACAATAGCCAGGACTTGGAAGCAACCTAAGTGTCCATCAACAGATGAATGGATAAAGAAGATGTGGCACATATATACAATGGAATATTACTCAGCCATAAAAAGAAACGAAAGTGAGTTATTTGTAGTGAGGTGGATGGACCTAGAGTCTGTCATACAAAGTGAAGTCAGTCAGAAAGAGAAACACAAATACCGTACGCTAACACATATATATGGAATCTAAAAAAAAAATGGTTTTGACAAACCTAGGGGCAGGACAGGAATAAAGATGCAGATGTAGAGAATGGACTTGAGGACATGGGGAGGGGGAAGGGTAAGGTGCAACGAAGTGAGAGAGTGGCATTGACATATATATACTACCAAATGTAAAATAGATAGGTAGTGGGAAGCAGCTGCATAGCACAGGGAGATCAGCTCAGTGCTTTGTGCCCACCTAGAGGGGTGGGATAGGGAGGGTGGGAGGGAGACACAAGAGGGAGGGGATATGGGGATATAAATATACGGATAGCTGATTCACTTTGTTATACAGCAGCAACTAACACACCATTGTAAAGCAATTATACTCCAATAAAGATGTTAAAAAAAAAAAGAACACATTCACATTCTATCCAAATAGAAAATTATCAAGAAATAAGTTGGATACCCTCACATATTCAATACTTGGCTGCAAATCAAATGCATAAAAGGTTGCAATGTAAGGTTATATATTATGTTAGCCATCAGACATCATAATAGCTAACGACCTGTCATTAGGAAATGGTTCTTAAATTATTGCTGATGACACTGCTTGAGACAGGCTGACTACTTTGTAATTTGAAAAGTCTACACATAGAAAAAAGTTTATTGACTCAGAAATTCCAAACATGTCCACACAAAACTTGTGCACAAATGTTCATAGCAGCATTGCTCATAATAGCTAAAAGTGGAAAGAATCTAAACAACCATTAATTGCTGAATGGATAAATAAGATGAGGTATATCCATACAATGGAGTATTATTTGGTCATAAAAAGGAATAAAGCAGTGGCACCTGCAAAAACATGAATGAACCTTGAAAACATTATGCTAAGTGAAAGAAGCCATTCACAAAAGACCACATTTCATATGATTCCATTTACATGCAATGTCCAGAAAAGTCAAATATATAGAGACAGGAAATAGTGGTTGCCTAGTTCTGGAGAGGGAATTGGAGGATAATGGGGAGTGAATGCTAATGGATAAAGGGTTTTGGAGGTGGGTGTGTGAAAACGTTTTAAAATGGATTGTTGTGATGACCACACGACTGTGAATATAGTAAAAAAACACTGAATCGTATTCTTTAATTAGGTGAACTGTATGGTTTGTGAATTATATCTCAATAAAGCTGTTAAAAAAGTTTAGTAAAACAGCAATCTGACAATACCCTTTTCTCACCACACCAAGATTTAAAATTTAATGAAACAGTTCAAACAATGAACAAAGACTAGTTTAAAACTTATGGGAAAAATGGGGCCAATCCCAACAGACCTGCAGCAGACCTCCTCTTAAATCAACGGATATTTTTGGTATGGACTGTTCTGGGCCTGGATTGCCACTGTGTTTACACCATTTAGCTTCCAGATTGGCAGTAGCACAACATGGTCCTATCAGAATCCGACTTCTTTCTTTGAGACTTGTTTTAAGGAGAAAATCATTTACACTGAGTAGAAATGATGATCCAAGAATTACACCTGGAAAAAAAAAAAAAAGAAGGGATGAAGAGGGGTATATGTTATAATTCTTCCTTGTCAAAGAAAAAGTATGTTTGGGTAAGAACTATCTGCATTTTTTAAGAGTATTAACTCATCCTTTGTCAGAGTTTTCTTTTCAGTTGGCTTTTCCCCACAGTTTCATGCCATTTATATAGAATTCTAGTTATGAAGCAGGTATACCTCACTCACATTCCTAACAAAGCAATATTTGCCAAAACGTTATGACTTTTTCCATGTGTGAGCATTTTAAGTTTTATGAGTAGAGACATTTTCATTAAATTGTGCACGTTTTTCAAACACTACATTTAAGAATGAGAACAACTGCTTCATTTGTCTATTGTTAACATGATGGGAGCGGGCAATTTTCTGTGATTTCTTGTAGTAACAGAGTACAGTATATTACTTTGAGAGACACTCAAGTTTTTGACTGGCCCATGTTAAAATTCAAAACAATCAAAATATATAACATGTGTTTTCTAAAAATTTTAGTTTAATCCAAACTTCACACATCATAACCACTTGAAGTTTACAAAGTCTTAAAAACAGATAGTGGCAGGTTAGATTTATGAGAAAAACTATATGCTATAGTTCAAAGTAAATATACCCAGAAAAGGAATACACTTTAAAATGTAGCTTTTCTTTTGAACTTAAACTTGAAGTGTAGATCAAAACCTTTTCATAAAACCAATGGCACACTTTAAGATATTTCGATGCAAAGTTAGAGTGGTGGGGTTAACTTTCCCCTAAGGAGCTCATATTCTGAATTGTCATTGTGAATACTGAATTTCACCAGACCACGTATGTAATGCCCATGGCTTATTTTTCTAATGATATTTGATCCTTAAAAGAGATGAAAGAGGGAGTCAAGATGGCATACTAGGAGGACGCGGAATTCCTGTCTCCTCACAACTAGGGCACCTACCAGGTACTGGTGGGGGATCACGGACACTTAAGGGGATGGGAGGAACCCCCAGTGACGGGGTAGGACATGGGTGCGGGGGGAGTGAAGGGGGAGGAGAAGTGGAGGTGGGGTGGGACCGGCGCCCCTGAGGGGCTGCTGGGGGAGGGGAAGGGATCCCAAGACGGAAGCGGGAAATTGGGGAACCATTGGGAGGGCAGAGGATCAAAAGGGAGCGTGGCTAGGTTTCCCCTGCCTACTTGGACCCCTAGGAACCTGCTGAGATCCCGGGCCTGATCCTCTGCTGACAGAGGCCCCTCCAGCCACGAGGGTCCTGAAGGAGTGGGAGGGAGGAAAGGGGGAGCAAAAGTAAAGGCCAGACCTCTGGGACCAGCACCCCTGAGGGGTAGCAGGGGGAGGGGAGGAGATCCTACATCCAGAGGGACGTACCCACAGTTAGGGGTCCAGTGGCCACGGGGGAGACCCTGGGGAAGACGGTGGGGGGGCATGAAGGAACAGAAGGGAACGGGGCCTGCTTTCCCTGTCCACTTAGGCACTGGGAAGCCTGTTGGGTTCCTGGGCCTAACCCTCTGCCCTTGGAGCCTTCCTCTTGCCGTGCAGAGCCCGAGCCCCGCCCCTACACCCCACCCAGGGCCCTACCTCTACATTTGGAGACCCCCTCCAATGAGCTGAGCCTAAACCGAACACAAACACCCTCACTCAGGGCCCTACCTCCAAACTCGGGAACCTCACACTACAGAGGCCCTCCGTTCCACATCCTGCCTCCCCACCTTCCGCAGGTCCTAAGCAGAGGCCCCGCCCCACACTTGAACGTCGCCCCCCCCCACCCACCTAGGTCCCGCCCCACCCAAAGCCCCATCCCTGCCTAAGTTCCACCCCCCACCTAAACTCTGCCCCCATAGGTAAGGCTTTTTTTTTTTTTTTTTTTTGCGGTACAGGCGCCTCTTACTGTTATGGCCTCTCCCGTTGCGGAGCACAGGCTCCGGATGCGCAGGCTCAGCGGCCATGGCTCACGGGCCTAGCTGCTCCGCGGCATGTGGGATCTTCCCGGACCGGGGCATGAACCGGTGTCCCCTGCATCGGCAGGCGGACTCTCAACCACTGCGCCACCAGGGAAGCCCGGCTGTTTTTTTTTTATAACATCTTTATTGGAGTACAATTGCTTTACAGTGGTGTGTTAGTTTCTGCTTTATAATAAAGTGAATCAGCTATACATATACATATATCCCCATATCTCCTCCCTCCTGCATCAAAAAATTTCACAATTTGGGGCTTCCCTGGTGGTGCAGTGGTTGAGAGTCCGCCTGCCGATGCAGGGGACACGGGTTCGTGCCCCGGTCCAGGAAGATGCCACATGCCACAGAGCGGCTGGGCCCGTGAACCATGGCCGCTGAGCCTGCGCGTCCAGAGCCTGTGCTCCGCAACGGGAGAGGCCACAACAGTGAGAGGCCCGCGTACCGCAGAAAGAAAACAAAAACAAAAACAAAAAAAAAGATAAAGCGACCATATGTGCATGGGTTTATCTCTGGGCTTTCTATCCTGTTCCATTGATCTGTATTTCTGTTTTTATGCCAGTACCGTACTGTCTTGATTACTGTAGCTTTGTAGTATAGTCTGAAGTCAGGGAGTCTGATTCCTCCAGCTCCATTTTTCTTTTTCAAGATTGCTTTGGCTATTTGGGGCCTTTTGTGTTTCCATACAAATTGTGATATTTAATTTTTTTTTTTTTTTGCAGTACACAGTCCTCTCACTGTTGTGGCCTCTCCCGCTGCGGAGCACAGTCTCCAGACGCTCAGGCTCAGCGGCCACGGCTCACAGGCCCAGCCGCTCAGCGGCATGTGGGATTCTCCCAGACCAGGGCACGAACCCATGTCCCCTGCATCAGCAGGCGGACTCTCATCCACTGCACCACCAAGGAAGCCCGTCGCTTTATCTTTGATAAAGGAGGCAAGAGTATACAATGGAGGAAAGACAGCCTCTTCAATAAGTGGTGCTGGGAAAACTGGACAGCTACATGTAAAAGAATGAAATTAGAACACTTCCTAACACCATATACCAAAATAAACTCAAAATTGATTAAAGACCTAAATGTAAGGCCAGATACTATAAAACTCTTAGAGGAAAACTTAGGCAGAATACTTTATGACATAAATCATGGCAAGATCCTTTTTGACCTATCCCCTAGAGAAATGGAAATAAAAACAAAAATAAACAAATAGGATCTAATGAAACTTAAAAGCTTTTACACAGCAAAGGAAACAATCAACAAGACGAAAAGAAAACCTTCAAAATAGAAGAAAATATTTGCAAACGAAACAACTGACAAAGGATTAACCTCCAAAATATACAAGCAGCTCATGCAGCTCAATATCAGAAAAACAACCCAGTCCAAAAATGGGCAGAAGACCTAAACAGACATTTCTCCAAAGAAGATATACAGATTGCCAACAAACACATGAAAAGATGCTCAACATCACTAATCATTAGAGAAATGCAAATCAAAACTACAATGAGGTATTACCTCACACCGGTCAGAATGGCCATCATCAAAAAATCTACAAACAATAAATGCTGGAGAGGGTGTGGAGAAAAGGGAGCCCTCTTGCACTGTTGGTGGGAATGTAAATTGATACAGCCACTATGGAGAACAGTATGGAGGTTCCTTAAAAAACTAAAAATAGAACTACCATACGACCCAGCAATCCCAGTACTGGGCATATATCCTGAGAAAACTGTAATTCAAAAAGAGATATGTACCACAATGTTCACTGTAGCACTATTTACATTAGCCAGGACATGGAAGCAACCTAAGTGTCCATCGACAGATGAATGGATAAAGAAGATGTGGCCCATATATACAATGGAATATTACTCAGCCATAAAAAGAAACGAAATTGAGATATTTGTAGTGAGGTGGATGGACCTAGAGTCTTTCATACAGAGTGAAGTAAGTCAGAAAGAGAAAAACAAATACCGTACGTTAACCCATATATATATGGAATCTAAAAAAAAAAAAAAGGTTCTCATGAACCTAGGGGCAGGACAGGAATAAAGACAAAGATGCAGAGAATGAAATTGAGCACACGGGGAGGGGGAAGGGTAAGCTAGGACGAAGTGAGAGAGTGGCATGGACATATATATATACTACCAAATGTAAAATGGATAGCTAGTGGGAAGCAGCTGCATAGCACAGGGAGATCGGATCGGTGCTTTGAGACCACCTAGAGGGGTGGGATAAGGAGGGTGGGAGGGAGACGCAAGAGGGAGGGGATATGAGGATATACGTATAGCATATAGCTGATTTACTTTGTTATACAGCAGAAACTAACACAGCATTGTAAAGCAATTATACTCCAATAAAGATGTTAAAGAAAAAAAAAAGAGAGAGATGAAAGATTAAAAAACACCTTAGGCCCACACCATACATGTTTCAAATTAGAGTACCCATGTTGGCTTTTCAACTCTGTGGAGACTTGAAAACTGCACATATGTTGTATGTTCCTACTGTAGAAATAAGACACACAACTTCTAATCTTCCATAGAGGACAATCACACTCACAAAAGCATTAGGGTTAAGACTTTTGTTAAAAATTATGATGGTGAAAATCAATTTCTTAAATTTGTTCATCAAACACATAGTGGCACTAAGACTTCACTTCATTTACACAATTTTATTTATTCAGAGTTACACTTAAAGAAAAAATAGGGCTTCCCTGGTGGCGCAGTGGGTGAGAGTCCGCCTGCCGATGCAGGGGACACCGGTTCATGCCCCGGTCCGGGAAGATCCCACATGCCGCGGAGCGGCTGGGCCCGTGAGCCATGGCCACTGAGCCTGCGCATCCGGAGCCTGTGCTCCGCAACGGGAGAGGCCACAGCAGTGAGAGGCCCGCGTACCGCAAAAAAAAAAAAAAAAAGAAAAAATAGAACAGTAAATAAAAAAATTGAAACAGGCCCTCAAATACCCAAGAATCAAAAATTATCTTTATTAATGGAGCTTAGAACTTAAGTCACAATTTCTGACTTAACTGCATTACATTTCCTAAAATATTTACTTCTCAACAGTAAGTACTTGCTAAATGAAACACACCAATTCATTATTCAAAAATTTGTCATAATGGGAGTATACAAGTATAGGCTTAATTCAGTACAGTCATCTAGCAAATGAGCATTAAGGGAATGTCAGAATTATGATACCCTTTGTTCTCAAATACACGCATCTTCGTATTACCCTGCAATGAAATACCCAATTATCTGGTGGTAATGTTAATGTGAATGCTCTATTGGTCCCTCACACGAGAAGTGTTTAATATCAAAGCTCTCCTAGGGTTTTTTAAAAATCTTATTTAATGTTCATCATTCTCATCAGGCACCCATATTGGATAATTTTGGAACCCACTTTGACGGTTCACTCTTAGATAGGTTTCCAAGACTTACCAATTTCTATATCATTTTACCCAACTCTATTATTTTAAAACATGAAGGAAGAGAGACCTTAGTAATCTAAGTGATTGAAAGGGAAGATCACACCACCTTCACCAGTAGATTGTGACCATCCCGGAGGCAAGGACCATCTTATGCAGTATAGGACTAGTCAAGACAGTAGTTATTCAGGACATATCCTACTGTACTAAAGGACAGTTTAGAATCTGATCCTATTTTCAGCTGTCACAATATATTTCTTAATTGACAGGCAGGAAAGGTAAGTGCTTAAATCTTTGCCATTCTTCATTTTGCATCATTGTATCACAGAATAGTAATGCTGGATGGAAGAGATCTTAGAAGCCATCTTTCAAAGTCCCTTCCTCTAAAAAAAAAAAAAGAAAAAAAAAAAACGAAACCCTTTTTATTTTGAAATAATGTTAGATCTACCTAGAAGTTGCAAAAATATACAGAGTTCTCATGTATCTTTCACCCAGCTATGTAACTATAGTACAAACACTGAAATCAGGAAATTCACTTCGGCATAACACTATTAAGTAATCTACAGATTTTATTTAAATTTAGCCATTTTCTTCACTAATCTCCTTCTTCTGGTCCAGGATGCAATCTAGGATCCTTAGTCTCCTTTAATCAGTGACAGATCCTCTAGCTTTTT
Organism: Delphinus delphis; assembly: GCF_949987515.2. Lineage (NCBI taxonomy): Eukaryota > Metazoa > Chordata > Mammalia > Artiodactyla > Delphinidae > Delphinus > Delphinus delphis. Next base: position 43,988,581 of record NC_082699.1, on the reverse strand, counting down.
TTTTTTTCTTTCATGACCTTGAGTCTCTTCAATAGTCCAGGCCAATTATTTTGCAGAATATCTTTCAATTTGGGTTTATCTGATGTTCTCCCTTTAGAATAAGGTTATATGCATTTTTGGCCAGAATACCAGAGAAGTGATACCCTTCTCAGTGCATGGGGAAAGTGATATTGATGTTTTACTACTTGCTGGTAATACTAATGTTCATCACATGGCTAAAGTGGTGTCTGCCAGATTTCGCCACTGTGAAGTGGTTATTTTTCCATTTGTAAACAATAAGTATCCTGTGGAGAGAGATCTGAAGATTATGCAAATATCCTCTATTACATCAAACTTTTACCCATTAATGTTAGCATCCATTAATGCTTCTTGCCTGCAACAATTATTACTGTGGTGTGTGGTAATGTTGATTTCCTATTTCTCTTACTCTTCTACAATTATTAACTAGTATTCTATAGTAAAAAGAGCTGTCCCTTCTACTCTATTTATTAGTTCAATTATTTATCTATACCAGTATGGACTCATAGATATTTATTTTATGGGTCCTAATCTAATACTATCTTTATTTCACTTTGTTGCTTAAATTGAACCAGCTTTGGCCATTGGGAACCCCTCCAAACTGGTTCCTGTGTCACTGTGATATACCCCTATCATTTTTTGAGAGCTTCTTTACTTTCTGGCCACAAGATGTTTCAGGCTCAGTTGTATTTTTCCCATCCCATCTCTGGCATCAGTCATTTCTCCAGAGCTTTGGTTTCTTTTGCTGAAGAATGGCATCTCGAAACCAAAATCTGGGTGGTAGGTATGCTCATTGCTACTAGGGTATCACTGTTTCTAGGGCCTCTCAGCAGAGAGGGCTAAGAAGTATATGTGAGTCTACTGCCCATGTATACACACACATCTATATTACTGTATCTATCAGTAAATATATTAAAAATCATGAATTCATACTGATACCTCTGGTTCTAATCCAAAACCACAGGATTTGGTTTCTAGCCTATTCCCTTTTCTTATTTGTAATCTCTTCCTACAACAGTGAGAAACCTGCAGAGTACTCCTTCTGATGTGTTGATGTCTGATCATCCCTAAAACATCACTTTGGAGAGAGTGGGCAAAATTAAAGCAAAAGAACTAAGACAGAAACAAAGGACAACTTTATTAAAGCAAAGGTAATTATCTATCAAAGAAAAGACTATCAAAAGCAAGGGCTGATATTTATCCCTAGAAGTCTCATTAAGAATGGGCTTGACAGCATTTTTTCTGGAGCATACAGAAGAACGAGATTACCTTTCTCCTCTATAGCACTTTTCATTTATACGAAGATATTTGTAAGCATATGATAAAATCTACTTTGTAGAAGTAACTTAATACATACAGAATCTGAACCTTACTGGATATTTCTACGGTGCAGCAATGGCCTCAAAATACTGATATTGTACTAAGTTTCTGAGGTCTTGCCTTAAAACTAGAACTGGAATGACAAAATTTGCATCATGATTCCTTACCGTATATTCCTCAGAAAGTGCCTATCCCTTCTCAAAGAAGAACGTGAGTAGGGTTGGTGGAAGGTCCTTCTTAACTCCCGAAAGTTACACAACTAGAAGTATTGATATTTATTAGCTAGGGTGAGGAGGGATATAAGAAAAAAATTCTAGACTTGCATTTTTACATAAAAACAATCAAAATGTTGACAGCTTTTGTGTTACTGTGTACACTGTTAAACACATGAACATTTTCCTACTGTCATACAAATTCTATTCTTTCTTGCTCCGGTAGAGAGAATGAGATACCTAGAATTCTCAGGAGAGTAAAGGTAAAGGTAGGGACTGAGACCTTGGGAAAATGGCCTAGAAACAGGAAGCCAATGGTCGGGCAAACATTTGGGAGCCTGAAACAAGAAGAAAGAAGGTGGGTCAGACTCAGGTGAGCACTGAGGAGGGCAGGAGGAGACACAAGGTGCCTGAAATACAAGAGACTTTACAGTTGAGGCAGGCACTGACCCAGCTACAGCTATATTCCAGCAATAGCAGAATTTAACGACTGATTTTCTAGAAAGTAGACTAGTAGGCCTAGGAACCTGCCGAAATTTCTAGATTTTCAGGTTTGATACTCTCTGGAGTTTGATCTGGTTCAAGGATGAACATGAGGCTTAATGAAAACCAATGAGGTACAATAATACTTTGGGGAGAGTAACCTTTCCTCTTGGTTTCCGGTTTTGAAGGCAAGAAAATGAAGGTGTTAGAGCTGCTGGCTGTCACCATGTGTCAGCTATTTCAGTGAACTTCTTCACTATAATGGCTTTAAGGATAATTTCTTATGATGGTATCCATAACCATGCCTAATTTCTTAAATAAGTGCTACTCCCATGCTTCTGTCTATAAGGAATTTGGATATACTGGATCACCTCCAACTTGATATTTATGCATGCATGCATTACTCATTCAACCAACGTTTACTGGTTATCTACCATATATTGGGTATATACAAAGATAAAGTGAATAATTTGCAATTTTCTTTCACATTACAAGATTTTTCCTTTTTTAGCCTCAAGTTCTGAAATCTCAGTAAGCATTAGAGGGAAAAAAAGACAACCAACAACATTTATAATTTTGACTCTGTTCAGCAAGTGAACTGTTGAAAAACACAAATACTTCCCTAATCATACAAACACTTAGTTTTTGCTTTTTATTCACTTTATGTGCTGTCAATTCTTTCACTCTAATCAAATACTTAATTGAATACCTATGCGTTGAGTCGTCGTTCTTTTCTTTACCCCTTCATTTCTCCAATAGCCTACCCCTCACTCTATGCTTACTTTTTTCTAATCCTTTATAGTTTGTACTTGCCTATTTCTCAGGTCTACCAGCATTGATCATGGGCTCGTATGAACACAAAGGGGGTATTGAGAATTTAAGATGCTAATGTTGGCAGTGAGGATACAGGAACAGGCACTGCCTAAAGGCGTTACGGAAACATGTGACCTATAGATATAAACGTGCCCTGCCTGGTCCCTTCTGTCTCCTTTCTTTTCTTTCATGTCATACACCTACATGGAAATTAGGGAATTAGGCATGGTTTGCTTTTGAGACACATAAGTAGTTTAACTCATCCCCATGTGCCTACCTGCCCACTACACTTGCTACACACACCAGCCTGCTGTGGCTTTGCTCCTCAACGAGGGGATCCAGTTACTTGCGGCACCACAGAAAGGTTCACCCACAAGTACCAGTTTTTAAGTTTAACAGAGTCTCCGTTTCCTTTTGAACATTTCCTGCTACATTTTTAAAAGGGTACAACAAAATAATAGAGAAGCATGTTAGTTCAAGTGGTTTTAATCTTGGTGTAAATGACCAGTAATAAGAGATTATGGTGATCACTTAATAATAAAGAGTGGTGATAAATTTCACAAAGGGTCATTTGTGAATGGTAAAGCAAAGTTCACACTTTTACCACAATCTATGAAAATAATCCCTGGGACTCGTGACAGAGTTATTAATTCTCCTTTCCCCATTCTTTTACTCTGTGAGAAGCTGGCCTATGGGACATCATCCCTTCCTTTTTGTTTTTTTCAATTGGGAAACATACTAAGTATCTTCCTTGGGATAAAATGAATCTTATTCTATATATCAGCACACATATAAACCCAGGGCCACAGAGAATACTCAGAGTTCATGTAAGATGGATACTTATACATTCAAAATCCGGAATAAATGGCAACAGAAAGGGAGTAAAGGCCTGTGTTATTTTTCTTCCTAATGGACTAATAATGCAAGGTGGGACAAATGACTATAAGTAAAAATTATAAAAAACTAACTTCTTAGCATTGGAACATTGGAAAACGCTGAATAATTTTGTGAAGTTTTACCACTCCTCTACCTCTGTGTGTGTGTGTGTGTGTGTGTGTGTGTATGTGTGTGTGTGTTTACATATAAGCAAATATGACAAGATGTTTATATTTGTTCTAGCTCATGAGTATATAAGCATTTGATGTATTATCCTTTATATTTTCTGTACTTTTAATTTTTACCTTAAATTTCCAAAAATGACGAGAGAAGAAAAGAAAGAAAAAAATTAAAGAAATATGTTACAAGAGTGTAAGATTTAGAATGGTCACAAACTTTAAAGGCATGAATATTATTAAAGCTCTTTATGCAATCACTGATCAGGTCATTTTTTAAAATTTAATTCTGAAATAATTTCAGGCTTTCAGCAAAGTTAGTATCTTTCATGCAGCTTCCCTTAATGTTAACAACTTACATCAACTATAGAATGAGTCTCAAAAGCCAGAAAATTAACATCGATACAACGCTACTAACTAAACCATAGACCTTGTTTGAATTTCACCAGTTTCTCCCTTCATGTCCTTTTCTTGTTCCAGGATCCAATCCAGGATCCTACCTTGCTTTTTGTGACTGTGGGATAAGGTCATGTTTGACTGAGTATATTACGTCTTCTCTCTACCTCCTTCCATTCAATAGAATGCTTTTCTGCCTGATTCTTCCATTGGCTTCTTTCAAAAATCTGTGTTTATATATTTAATTTCAGCTCTAGCAAACTAATGGCAGGTACTTAATTAAACTAAATGAGGTGTATCAACATTGAGAAGTAATTTCAGAAACAACTTGTGTGATAAATAGAAATAATCTTGGTTTGTTTGCATACTGACATACTTTTCATTGAGTGTAAAAATTTAGTTCAAGGAACAAACAGTTTCCTGGCCTTTAAAATACTCCTTCAGAAGACTAATAAATGGAAACCACTTGCTTTGGGGAATGTTTACAAAATGCTGCCAGCCCTACATTGTCGGTCTCTACTAGACCTTTACTAGGGCTCCTACTCTCTACATGCTGACTGTGCAAAGTGTCATCTACAGCAAGCTTCTGTATGTCTTTAGAAGGGTACTCAATGATGACATGTGCTAGCAAAGCATATCCAGGTATTTTTATCCAGCTGGAAATAATCTAAGGCTACTAGGAAATCAGCAAGCATGTGTTAGATACATCCAGAAGTCGATCTGCATAACTGTGAAGCATGAGGAGACTCAAAAAGTGAGGAAGAAAAATTTTTGTAAGCATGATCCATAAAAAGATGACCATAAATGACTAGATGACTAGAAAAAAAATTCTGTGAGTCTGGTCCACTAAAGAGATGATTAAGAATCTTTTCATTTCTAGTTTCTTCAACTAATGATGTTGAAGCACATAAAAATGGCACTTGGGTATTTTTATTTTATTTTATTTTTTTGGCTGCACCATGTGGCATGCAGGATCTTAGTTCCCCGACCAGGGATCGACCCCACGTGCCCTGCAGTGGAAGCATGGAGTCTTAACCACTGGACGGCCAGGGAAGTCCCTGCACTTGGGTAGTTTAACCATGAAAATAGCTTGCTTTCCCCCTCTTGATCAGAATATGTAAGTGTTTCAGATCCTACTTAATTACATTCTATTTTGTAATAAGTCTATATCTGCATCTGTTATTATAGTAAGTTGTAACATAGGATAAGATTAATAAATGAAACAAAATACAACAAAACTGTCAGAGAACTACATGGACACAGATGTTTAAGCTGAAAGGGATGCTGGTGCTCCCCAACAAAGTTACTAAAAAGTCTAGTCCTCAAAATGAGAGTCCAAGTGGGTGGTCGACCTGCTAACACGTATCCCCCCTTCTCTAAGGCACTTGAGATTTCTCATGGGTGGGATTTCCAGTCCTCAGGGACTCTCATCTAGTCCTTATCAGTGAGTAAAAGCTGGGACTTCTAGTCTAATCCAAACCTCTTCTTTTGGACATAAGAAAATGACAAGCAGCAGGAACAGGATTTTATTTTTCTTTCATATGAAGAAAGGGAGAATTACTCATGGAAGACAAAAATGTCTATTGAGTTGGCTATTTATACTTGGCCCTTGTCTGGGAAAGGTATTTTTTTGAGAAATGTTTTAAAACTCTCAGATCCTAGAAAAACTGAACTGAAAATACCAAAGGGTGACGGTGGATACGCTTTGCCTCTTTCTTCCCCTCCCTCCAATGCTTACTGCCACCATGCTTACTGTTTCCACAGTTGTGTCAGTTTATTAGGAAAATAAAACTTGATTGGATCATGTGGTTATGTTAAAAAAAAAAAAAGCCTACTAACAAATCTGACCGTGCATATTGGAAAGTGTACAGCAACCTTCTCATAGAGGAAAGAATATAGTATAGCTGGTTAATTTAATGAGGAAACTGCTGGTGACTCAATTTTTTTTTTTTAAAGTAAGTCACATGAATGGAAGAACTGGTATCAACTCAAACAATGTTGAAAGCAAAATGACTTCCTAAGTGATTTACTGCAATGGCTTAGAAACTGGTATTAATCTACATGATCCAGGTTTTTAAAGACTGGTTTAATAGAAAGTCCAGAAGCCAGGAGACGTGTGTTATAGTCCCCACTGCACCCCAGAGTATCCCTGGACAAATCGTTTAATCTCGGCACCCCTAAGTGAGGGAGTTAGTCCTAGCTCAGTAGGCCTCAACCTAGGGTTCTCTGACACTTAGGGAGTCCCACATAGTAATGGTGGTCCATGAGGTATTTTAAGTATTTCAAAGATCCTGAAAGAAATCATGAATTTGCTGGAGACAGGGCCAAAGTGTACTAAGTTTTTTGGTTACAGTAGTATCTGGTTGGTATAGTCATGCTAGCTATCTTATCCTAAATACAGCGTGTTTGGATGATGGAGAGAAAAGGACAAAAAGTGTTCTTGATAAAGAGGATGATCTCCGAGATAATTTTCAGCTCTAAAATTTAATGCTCTATGATCTCAGCATTCATGTGGTATGACTGAGTTGGGAGAGGGAGGGAGGGAGAGGAGGATACAAAAACACTAATATTTATTGAGGAATTAAATAATTGTGTGCTAAGGAATGTGTAGGGTACTCTGTGTACGTTATTTCACTTAATCCACTCAACAGCCCCATGAATTAAGTATTTTTGCCTTTATTTTGGAAATGAGCTGTGTTGTAACTTTTACCACAATCAACTACCAGCAAGTAGCAGGGCTGGGATTGTCTGCCTCCTTCCAGCACCATGTTGCTTTATAAAAGCTACTGCTATTAGTTAGCTCTTAGTAATTTCATTTTTCCAATTGGTAACAGGGTTGTGAATAAGTGCTTTTTCCTGTCCCCGGCTGTCTTGCTTGGCCTCAGTATATTATGCCAACATAGCCTACAGGGCCAGAGCCCCAGCCAGAGAGCAAAAGAACATCGAAGATGTGTCTTCAGTCACTTATCACTGACAGGGCTGCTTTGCCAGAAACTTTCCTAGCAAATAGCCTTCTGGCTTATGTGGATGAGAGGGCAATTTGCTGTGACTGCAGCAAAACTAAACACTGTCACAAATTCAGTGGAGTGGGGGATATTTACTTCTAACCCTCTCTTCTTCCACAGTCCCAGTTCTAGGAGCTACAATAATTCTTATCCATTTCACCCAATACTAACTTACAAAGTGCCATCATGAGGATGCAAAGGAGACACTATTAAGAAAAAGATCTTTAGGAACTTCCTTGGTGGCGCAGTGATTAGGAATCCGCCTGCCAATGCAGGGGACACGGATTCAAGCCCTGGCTTGTTAAGATCCCACGTGCCACGGAGCAACTAAGCCCATGTGCCACAACTACTGAGCCTGCGCTCTAGACCCCGCAAGCCACAACTACTGAGCCCGCGTGCCACAACTACTGAAGTCCGTGCGCCTAGAGCCCGTGCTCCGCAACAGGAGAAGGCAGCACAATGAGAAGCCTGCGCAGTGCAACCAAGAGTAGCCCCCGCTCACCGCAACTAGAGAAAGCCCGAGCGCAGCAAAGAAGACCCAATGCCGCCAAAAATAGATAAATAAATAAATAAAATTTAAAAAGAAAAAAAACATCTCTAGTATTTAATTGCTAGGACTGGAAAGTTTCTTCTCCAATAGCATTTTTCACAGTGAGATATTTTCACAGTGAGATATTTTCATTGATAGCATTTTTGTTGTCTCAAATGCCCTTTTTTCTCCTGTCCAAGGAATACTGTTTTAATATGCGTATATGGGAAATGTTTACCAGTTGTCCCTTTTTTTCACCTCAAACGTATCTAAATCTAGAAAAATAGTTCTTTCCCATATCTTTGTTAAAGCTAGGAGAAGAAATAAAAAGCATTGATTCTTTTTTTCTATAGTACATAAGCACACAAAGTCTAGCGCAATGGAACACAATTCTAAAATACATAACCTGGACTTCCCTGGTGGCGCAGTGGTTAAAAATCCACTTGCCAATGCAGGGGACACAGGTTCGAGCTCTGGCCCGGGAAGATCCCACATGCCGCGGAGCAACTAAGCCTGTGTGCCACCACTACTAAGCCTGCGCTCTACAGCCTGCAAGCAACAACTAGTGAGCCCACACGCCGCAACTACTGAAGCCCGCGCGCCTATAGCCCACACTCCGCAACAAGAGAAGCCACCGCAATGAGGAGCCCGTGCACTGCGATGAAGAGTAGCCCATGCTCTCCGCAACTAGAGAAAGCCCGCAAGCAGCAACGAAGACCCAACGCAGCCAAAATAAACAAATTTATTAAAAAAATACATAACCAGAGGCCAACAGTTTTCTAGCAGTCTAGATTAAGTTTGGAATTGGTAACTAAAAACAATAGGGGGAAAGACTAATCTAGCTGGAGACAAGATTTGAAGGTGGGTATACTTGGGAGAGTGTAATAACTGTACTGGATTTCTCATTAGAAGGGAGCAGAGTCTTAGGAAGACTTCACATTCCCCAAGAGAACCATATTTACACAATTAACAATTCTTTTGTTGAAAAAAAAAGCTTTCATTATTGCATGTAGACACATGTGGGCTGTATAAAAATATAAGAGATGTGTAACCCATGGTAAACACAAAGTAATGATCTTAAACAGGCCAAATCCTTGAACTCGTCATTAATAAATGTCTCTCCTGCATTCAGCTACCCAGGCTGCTGGGAGCCTGTTTTCTTCAAGTACTTCAAACACTGAAATCCAGGAACATTTATTATTTTAATCCATTACAGGCAGTGCTTGATTTAACTTTATTGGTTGTGGTGGTGGTAGTGGTTATAAGTGGGGGGTACAGCAATGTTCTTTTACACATCATTTCAAAAGGGCTTAATTATATTTTATAGTTTGGGCCAGGAATTCTACTTGTTTTTGGTCTAACAAGGTTCAAATGGAGTTCAGGTCGGTGATTAATCAGAAGAAAAAGTCAGAGATGGTTATCTCTCTGCGATGAGCTCATCTCCCTCTACAAAAGGCTGGGCAGGTACATCATGTTCACTGTGCCACAGCACATGAGAGTGCTCTGACATCCGAAGATGGCTACTTATTGGATGATTTTTACTTTTCAGGCAGCCTGGAAATTAGCACATCAGATATTTCACCCAGTGGTTACCTTCTAAATTTCTGAAGTTACTATCCTATGTATTTAAAGGCTTCTCATTAAAATCCAAACAGCTATAGTAACCTCACAGCACAGAAAAAATGTACACGAAGAACAAAAATCACGTAACAGACATTAAAAAAAACCCACATAGACCCTTTAGCACAGAAAAATTTAAATATTCCAAATGAAAGATGTAAAGACTGAATTAATATAATTTGGTTAAACAAGAAAAAATAAGTGACCATATAAATATGCTTGAACAGCATATATCTACTAGTGAGTTTTTTTTTTTTTTTCCTGGGTATGCGGGCCTCTCACTGCCGTGGCCTCTCCCGTTGCGGAGCACAGGCTCCGGACGCGCAGGCCCAGCGGCCATGGCCCACGGGCCCAGCCGCTCTGCGGCATGCAGGATCCTCCCGGACCGGGGCACGAATCTGCGTCCCCTGCATCAGCAGGCAGACTCTCAACCACTGTGCCACCAGGGAAGGCCCTACTAGTGAGTTTTTAAAAAATATCAAACATTCTTAATTTTTTACCTCTCTTTTTGAGGGGGTGAAAAAAGATAATTTCTAAGATAGTAGTATTAACATTGCTTATTACTGACCAAAGTTCTATCTAAACATATATTATTGATAACAATTACAGCCGGGAGACTAAAACTTGTATGTTGGGATTTCTTCTCCATTGCATACGATTTCTAAGAGAGAGGACAAGAAAATTACTTTCCAAGAGAATGTCTTATACATTTATGGTTTTTATTTCCCGCTGTACTAGAGAATAAATATGGAACATTACTTTGAAAAAAAGTTATGAGAATTTTACTTTTTCCACTTATTTCCCATTCAATTTTTAGAACTTCCTATTTTACCTTTTTTGAATGTCTCAATAGTCTACCATTACGCACAGAAAAATATCAATTTTGAAAGAAAATCAGTAATCCACAGGTAATTTAAGAGTAAAAAAAGGACAGTCCAGTTCATCAGTAGCAACTTTGAACCTTGTTATAAAGTAATAGGACGGAATCTGACCAGGATTAATAGTGGTCCTCAGTTCTGGGATGAGGGGTGTCAGGTTACACGGACACTGGGCCATCTGTTCTGCCTGCCTACATTTTACTTCTGCAAAACTATAAACGCACCTCTACCTCAGGGACTATAGAAAGGCATTAGAATTCTTCTGCTTTTCATTATCAGAAGATTCAGTAACTCACTTCATTGTCAAGATAATCCCCTTTTACTCTTTCTTTTGCGCTTGCGGGGTATGGCCAAAATGACAAATAAAACCCCAGATGTTAACAGACCCAATGAGGTCTCCACCTTTCCTTGAGTGTTGGGTTTAAGCTACTTGAGACACAGTGTCAAAAATGACAGGACCCTGATGCCCACACCCAATATTCATTAAGGTTTGTTAGTGATTTGTATAGCTGTCTACAAACTGTACTTCCACTTCAATCCTCAGTGGCTGTTTAAAAGTTAAGTTTGTCCTCTGGCTTTAACAGTCAAAGAATTCATTTCTTATTGTTCAAGCATTGGAAAAAGATGCTATTTCTTTCTAAAAGTAACAAAAGTCTTTGGGGTGTTGTAAATGGCTTGTTATTGCAATATATTATTTTAGGTAGTCATATATAATTTAATGTTTTATTTCCCCTCAGGCTTACTTGCATTTCTGCAGCATCCAATGGCTATGACAACGCCTTAAGGAGATTTTCCTCAGGAGATCCAGTTGACTCTGGAATGAAAAGCTGGAGCTCCACTTTGTATCAATTAATAACCTGCTTTCACTTTTCAGTACATGAAAAGGAACTCTAGGTCCTTTACATTTTTACTGGTCCTGAATTCAGTGAACATGAAAAGAGGCATTTGTATACATGAAAAATAATGTGGTTATGCTTTCTTTCTTCCTACTTTTGTTTATACACAAAGATAAGTACATCTGGATGACAGAGGCTGGGGTAGTGAAAGTTATTTAAACCACAGCTCTTTGACTAGGAATTCAACTCATTGCTTTCTGTATGGATGAAAACTCCCCTAATTCCCTATGGAAAGGGGATTCTTGCAACTTTTCCCTAATTCTGACTAAAATGCCAGCCAAGATGGCCTCACTGAGGCTCTTTCCCCAACGCTTTGTGCCACCTAACTTGTTCATATCCTATTTCCCTTTCCCTTATCTACATGGAGTTTGCTAATCGGCGTGCCCCCAAGAAAGAGTAAGGCAGCCTAAAGCACAGCTATTTCACAGCCTGAATTGTGTACCCTTGTTTGCAGAAATCTAAGAAGTGCCGCCCTAATAGAGCCATAATTTACTCTGACAAGGAGAGCTAAAGTCTGCAGCTCACTCCCCACCCTGCCTGTGCAAAGTGCTACACTGCTGGTTCAGAATTTATAGCTACATACTTAAGGTTTCTCCAAAACACTATACTTCAAACAGCAAAAAAGACTGTGTGTGTGTGTGGGGGGGGTGGGGGTGGGGAAGGCTACTTTTAAAAAAGAACATACTACAGAATGGGACAGATTTAATGGCTAGCAAAAGAAATATCTGCCTTAAAATGTTTCAGAAAATAAGATATGATTTTGAAACAAGATTAATTTCGTTATCAATAACATAATCATAGAAAATTTGGCAATATTATACACAATCATAGAGATTTTTGCAATTACACACCAATTTAAAAAAATACAAGCATTACATCTTGTATGTAAAGTTTTAAAATTTAGGGCCATTTTACCACAGACACATGGGAGAACATAAGTATTCTAGCAGAAATAAGAGTTAGGTTATTATAAGTCACTGTTACACTAGCATCTGCAGAGTGGAATTAAAAAAACCCCATGTTCCTTGAAACTCGGATAGTTTAGGGCCACAGAATAGTACAGGAGGCTAGGAAGAACTCAAGGATTTTTTTTAAGTGGAAAATATTTAACCATTTCGTTTTGTTTCAAATGATGAAAACATTTCGGTGAATAATCTGTACATATTTTGTTGTAAAATCCAGTAAATGAACATAAAAGCATTTCATATTTAAATGTATTGACAATGTCTTGGGGAGAATATTAACTTTCCTCTTTCATTCTTTTATTATTCCCTTTCCACATACACTTCCCATAACCTTATGTCGGTTTAGATGATAAAAAATATAATCGTTAGGCAAACTCAAATATTTTTTGTACTTTTCACAAGTGAAGAAACATGCCTACGACACATTCCCAATTGTGTTTCTCTAAATATTACTTAGAACATAAGATTCCTCTAGCATTACAAATCTATTTCAGCTCCTAAATTAAAACTCATCTGGAAAGGACAGCTTTACCCTGTTTATATAACATTGTCATATAAAGAGTGTTAAAAAAAATATTTCACTAAAAATAGCTTGCGTAAGTTAGGGATTAGAGTAGTTTCTGCTGCTATAATTGTTCCTTTGTAGTTTTTTCCATGATGTTTTTTGCACAATGTTTTTGACTGTGTTTATTAAAGTCAGCACATCAAAAAGGATCAAAGAGAAAGTGAGTGAGAACCAAAGAAACCCCAAGTGTGTTGTCTCATTGGGGAGTTATGCAGATTCGCATAAACAAGTGCAAATTGTTGAGGTTTTAATGAAAATTTTCTACAATTATTTTATCTTAAGTCATTCTATACAATAACATCTGTACAGCAGATGGCTATGCTGTACCAAGGCAATGCTCCTTTTTCTTTCTCTGTTTAATAGTACATCTGAGATGACTACTTTTGTCACTGTGCTCAATTTGGTTCAGCAAATAATTTGAAAAGTGCAGCTGCTGCAGATGGTCACAATAGTTACATAAACTGTAAAATCAAAGACACAGTTCAGTATAACTGTATTAGAGTCAAACTATAAAAATCTGACATTAACTCCACTGAACTCAAAGATACACTAGAAAAATTTTGGGTTGAATACAGAGCGATGTCACTTGAAAAATACAAAAAGAAATATGACTACTGGTAGGACGGTTATTTTATTTTTTTGCTGAGAAATATTTTTTACCACTTACCAAAAATATACCTTAAGTAAACATTTGCATATATTTCATCCAAGTTGCAAAGCCTGAATTTTTAAGATATGCAAATATACAATGAAATTAATGTTCAAAGCTTAAATTTTATTTTACTTTTAAAAAGTTTTCCTTTGTTAAAAATCAATTTCTGAAAAATACGTAGTAATTTCTTAATTATAATTTCCTAGAAGTCATTCTACAGCAATAACTAGAACTTGCCATGTTACTTCACTTAATTATAATTTATTATTATTTTGCTGACTTTGTTATCTTTTAAACATTTGAGCATGCCATCACATCAAGCAGAAATGTAGAGTAAACAGATTTGGTGTTTGTTATACTCTCATAATAAAACTGTTTCTATTAATTAAATGGCTAATTTCAATTTGATCTGATTAGTTGATGCAAATAACTACTTTAGAACATTTGCAGGACACTACATAACGCAGAGTTATACCAAGTATGTCTTAGTCAAAGCTATAGTTTCTACTTCTGCATTTAACTAGATTTAAGAGTATAACTGTAAAAGGAGTAAGGGTACTAGCATAAAGGGAAAAAACAAGTTACAAAACCAGAATGAATCTACTATCTTGTAAAGCTCAGTGAGAGGATTTTAATTATATTTTAGAGATATTTACTGAGAATAGACACTATTAAAATTAGATAAAATATGAGTAGCAAATGAATGAAACAAGAAATGAGGATGAATAAAGAAAAGGACCTAGAATTGAGTACAGTACATGTTAAATGCTTTCATTCTGTTTGAGTCCTAACCCTTCCTTACTATGACTAAGGTAAAACTGAAAAGGCGTGGGAATGGCCCCAGCGTTGTCTGGGTTGTAATTTATTTGTGGATAAATCAGACATTGTAGCCTCCAGTGCTTCGTAGTCTTTCATGTCCCATGGACCTTACATTTTTCATTTCCAACTTTTAAGACAATAAAAAAAATACAGTGCTTTTAGCTGGCTTGGTCACAAATATTTCTGATGAGAAAGAAATCAATCATTTATTTTTTTGGCCTAAAATTCATACTTCTCAACTACAAAACTCCTTCTTTATCTCTTCAACTACTGTGCCCAAACTGGCTATACAGTTAGTCTCCAGCTGCCACTTAATTACTTTTTGGTAAGCAACTAAGTTGCCTAGTTTCAGGATTTACTTTATCCCCAGCACTATCCTCTAGCCCCACTTCTTTCCTGAAAATTAAAGTGGAAAAAAATGTTTTCCTTTTGCTACTTTTACTTTCAAAGTAAAATTTCTGGCATCATGCCCTGAACTTTAACAGTAGCAGTTTCTGTGAAGGAAAATGGTTATTCCCCACCTGTACCTTGTCTTTTCTCTTCCCCTCACATTCCTTCTGCCTACCCTTTTTGATTCAGTGTGAAAAAGCACATAACAGTTGAGGAAAATGTAGATGTCACTGCCTGTTAGTTTCTCACCTCTCCACCCATCAAGGACATTCAGTTGCCAAGTCCAGGGCTCCCTTGCTCAGCCAGGCACTGAAGCATGGCCTTTCCTTGCAAGTGTTGCTACATGATAGTCCTCAGTGGCATTGTCTTTTCAAAGTTGAACCTTGGCTTCTATCACATTTTGTGCAGCATTCCTGCCACCAGAGCAATTTTTCTTTTTTAAATAAATTGTTACCAGTAACTTAATGTAGCACGTTGGAATCACCTGTAGGGTTTGTTGGAACACACTTTTCTGGGCCCCATGCCCAGACTTTCTGATTCAGGAGGTCAGGGGTAGAGCCTGAGAATTTGCATTTCTAACAAGTTCCCAGATGCTGCTGCTGCTGCTGCTTCTGAGACCACACTTTAAAAGCTACTGTTCTAATGGCTCTCAAAACTTGATATATACTCTGTTCTTCCACTACAGCTATTTTAGGTAAAAAGAAATTTAGGAATGAACAGTTACAAAGACATCTGTAGGAACATGCCTGAAGAGGTAGATAGGAACGGTTTAGTTTACCGCAGTAACATACTTAGGCTTAACTGATTTGTTATACCATTTTCTTTAAAATAAGGCAACAAACCAGAAATGTTCCCAATCTCTAATGGCTCTTGAAACTTTTAAACTCTATTTAATATAAATCTTCAACATTATGCAGTTTTAGATGTTAACAAGTCATTGTCATCTCCCTCTCCCCTTTTCTGTGACTTACCAGGCACTTTTTGCGCTGCTTTGATATTAAGGCTTCCACTGAGGGTTGATAAAGATGCTAACAGGCACGGTTTATTAGGATGGGGGACAGTTTCCATGGAGACCACAATCTGAGTAGTATGAACAGAAATTTTTTGAAAGCAGGAAACCGTTCTCCACACGTTTTCTTGAAATGGAATCTTTTGTGCTCCATCACCATGAACTTTAAGCTTAGACAACTTTCCACGGTAACATTTGGAGGCTGGAAGCTCATCCTTATTCAGCATGGTGTCTGACAGGGCTGAGGTCTCTTTGCTGTGTGCACTTTTTATCTTCTTTAAAAAATGGTTTATCTGATCCAGCTTGGTAAAACTCAGGTTTGCTTTCAAAGGCTTTGATATATCCAAGTTGATGTCTGCTATAGAATTGAAAAGGATAAGAAAATTACTGAAGCTCTCCTATTGAAAATAAGCCTTTACTTCCCTGTCAAGCTCCTATTTCAGTTTCCCAACGCCTGTACTGTGGACTCATTAGGATGTCAGATGTTATAATTCTTTTACTTACCACCTAACCTTTCCATGTAGTTACTTGAAGGAACAGTTTCCCTGGACTACTTACATGCCTACATTCCTGTCTCAATCCATGTGACTGTCTGTCTGTTCCCGACAGAGCAAAGGCCACACATGGACATCTACCTCTGCCTTCCCACTCTGAGGTAAAATTAAGCAGCCTTTCCAGTTTGTTAATGAACTGACATTCTTTCTTCCGAGGTTAAAAGGGCTTCCTTTAGTACCCAGCACAACGTTTGACACGAACACTGGTATTAATAAATACTTGTCCAACTGATTAACTGAAGTAGCCTCCCCTACCACTCTCTGATAAAGTATATGCATTTGTTTCCCCTCTGTGACCCACTAAAACCCAGAAGAGTCCCTACATCTTTCCTTGGACTCTGCGTTGATAAAGTTTCAAATATCTCATCCAATGTAAGACTGAGATTTCTTAAAATCCATTTTACATGTATCATCCACCGGACGTTGTCCTTATTTGCCACTTACTCACTTAGTCACCTGACATTAAAACTAACTAGGCCCTATCATTTCTGTTTTTGCCTTCTCACTTCTGTTTTTATTATCAATAAGACATAAGACTGTAAGGGTTGTCAAGGCAGAGCATGCTACTCATGTTTATACCCAGTGCCTGGCACAGTGTGTTTCTCATATGTATGTGTTCAATAAATGGTTGAGTTTAACTGAACCTAACGAGTATTCTTTTCACTGGAGCCTGATGTAATACAAGACATAATCACAGATAAAGCTAGGAAGAACAAAGTTATCAAGCAGATTAAGTTAATATTCTGTCTGTTTTCAATAGGAGGACCTCTTCTCATCTTCCTCAGACGTCAGCACCTTAGAGTTTCCTCCTGGCTACCCAGGCTCGCTCAGGTTACCATCCCTTTTAAGTGTGCCTTTCCTGGTGTTTCTTTAATCAGGCTAAGCAAACTCTGAGAGTCCTGCTTCTAGCCAGTTGTCCACTGGAAAGGGTCAGACATCTGAGTCACCCTTCTGCAATACTAAAATGTTCCCTGCTCCCTACATTCATTTAAACAGGACAACACCCTAATTTAAAGGAATTATGTTTCTTAACATCTTTATTGACATATTAATTCATATCATACAATTTACCTATTTAAAGTACACAATTCAATGGTTCTTAGTATACTCACAAGATTGTGTAATCATCACCACTATTTAATTCCAGAACATTATTACCACCACCAGGGGAAAAAAAAAGTTCCCATGCCACTTAGTGGTCCCTACCCATTCCCCACTTCCAGCACTCAGGCAACCAGTAAGCTAATTTCTGTCTCTATAGATTTGCCTATTCTGGGCATTTCATATAAATGGAATCACACAAAATCTGGCTTTTTGTGTCTGGTTTCTTTCAGTTAACATAGTAGAAGTTTTTAAGGTTCATTTGTGTTGAATCATGTATCACCAGTATGTCATTCCTTTTGATGGCTGACTAATACTCCATCGTATGGATATACTACATTTTGTTTATCCATTATCAGTTTATGAACATTTGGGTTGTTTCCACTTTTTGGCTATTATGGATAATACTGCTATGAACATTCATGTGCAAATTTTTTTTTTGTGAACATGTTTTCAATTCTTTTAGGTATCTACCTAGAAGTGGAATTGCTGGGTCATATTTGATTACAGCAATCCTAGTGGGTATGAAGTGGTAACCCATTGTGATTTTGATGTGTATTTCTCTAACGATTAATGATGTTGAGCATTTCTTCATTTCTTCAGTTGTAGTGGGTATGAAGTGGTATCCCATTGTGATTTTGATGTGTATTTCCCTAATGATTAATGATGTTGAGCATTAATGTTATTGGCTATGTGTATATATTCTTGGGAGAAGTCTATTCACACCCTTTGCTCATTTTTAAATTGGGTTATTTGTCTTTTTATTAAATAGCATGAGTCTTTTATGTTGATATATTCTGGATACAAGTCCCTATGAGATATAGGATTTGCAAATATTTTCTCCCATTCTGTGGACTGTCTTTTCAGTTTTTTGGATGGTATGATTTGCAGCATGAAAGTTTTTAAGTTTTGTGAAGTCCAACAGATCTATTATTATGCTTGTGCTTTTGGTGTCATATCCAAAAACCATTGCTTAGGGGGCTTCCCTGGTGGTGCAGTGGTTAAGAATCTGCCTGCCAATCCAGGGGACACGGGTTCGAGCCCTGGCCCAGGAAGATCCCACATGCCGCGAAGCAACTAAACCCATGAGCCACAACTACTCAGCCTGTGCTCTAGAGCCCGTGATCCACAACTACTGAAGCCCGTGTGCCTAGGGCCCGTGCTCTGCAACAAGAGAAGCCACCGCCACGAGAAGCCCGTGCACCGCAACGAAGAGTAGCCCCCGCTCGCCGCAACTAGAGAGAGCACGTGCACAGCAACGAAGACCCAACGCAGCCAAAAATAAACAAATAAAATAAACTTATAAAACAAAACAAAACAAAAACATTGCTTAACCCAAGGTCACAAAGATTTACAGTTATGCTTTCTTTTACAAGTTTTATAGTTTTACCTCTTACATGTAGGTCTATGATTGCTCTTGAATTAACTTTTGTGCTTTGTGTGGTATGGGTCCAACTTAATTTTTTTTTGCATGCAGAAATCCAGTTATACCAGCACCATTTTTTTTTTTTTTTTTTTGCCGTACGCGGGCCTCTCACTGTTGTGGCCTCTCCCGTTGCGGAGCACAGGCTCCGGACGCGCAGGCTCAGCGGCCATGGCTCACGGGACCAGCCCCTCCGTGGCACAAACCCGTGTCCCCTGCATCGGCAGGCGGACTCCCAACCACTGCGCCACCAGGGAAGCCCCTACACCAGCACCATTTTTGAAAGGAATTATTTTTGACTTGTAGAATTTGGGGTACTCAAAGAGGCTGGTGGGCAAATATTTTAGGGAAATTGGATGATTCAAATGATTCACACACTGTCCGGCTCTGCCTGCAAATTCTTTTATGAGGGCTTCGAAATTCTGTGGCCTCACAGAAAATAATACCACCTTTTACCACAGTGAAAAAAACAAACAATCTTAACAGATGATAGCAACAACGGGAAAACAAGACAAAGCTAAAGCAGAAAGAAGACTCAGATGTCGGGGCCAGAAGCTACCTGCTTTTGCCTGGATTCATAACGTGAGATTGAAACTAAGCGTCAGAAGTAGCCATAGAAACAGTTTATTGACCTACTCAGGAAGTTGCCCAAATATCCACCTATACTAACTGCTGAGCCTAAGGGATCCCTTTTCCCCGACTGTAAACTGGCAAAACATCCACGGAATGGTATATATGAGAGTTGTTGACTACTATCTCAATATGGATCCTTGTATCTCAGGTATGGTAGTCCCAGTGACACAGGAAACAAACAAACAAAAAGCCAGAAAAGCTATACCTCTGCTTAGTTGTCTAACTTGTCCTTTGAGACTCAGTCCTTGAGTCTCAAAGACTCCAGGAAGTCTTTCTTGACCCCTGAGGCCAAGTGAGGTGCCTCTCATCCACTGCTTTCAGAATGTCCTGTTTATTGTACCATCATCAGGTACCTATTCATATTATTTTTATAGTTACTGCTTAGGTATCTGTCATAGTCCAGCTAACTGTGAACTCCTGAACAATAAGGACTGTTCTACATCTTAATATTTTGAGTGCCGAAACTACTGTTTGGTCCACTGAAGTACAAAACAAACATTTTATGATGTAGTGAAGGAAAAAAAAAATGAATGATTTTTTCCTTCCTACTGAACTCCCACAGGCTCATCAAATCACTTCATCCAGAACAATCCATTACCTCCTCTCACACATGCTATATTCCCTGTCTCAGTTAATGACTCTAATCTACCAACTGGCTCAAATAAAAAATCTGACTTTTTGACTCATTTCATTCCCTCTTTTCCTGGTCCAAACCCACTCAGTGATTAAGTTCTGTCAATTTTACTTCCAAAATATTGCTTGAATCGAATCTCCTTCTCTCGAGCATTCCAGCCACTCCCCAGGTTTTCCCTCCATGCCTTTGATATTGCTCAGCTAATATAAAGCCTCCTAAAAGGTTTCTCTGTCTAGACCGATTCCTGTTAATCCAGTCTCCAGAGTAATTTCCAAATGATTTGTTTCTAATGTGATCCTGATTGGCTCACTATTGCTTAAAACTCTTTAATGGCTCTTCTTTACCTATGGGATAAAAGATGAAGCTCCTTAGAATGGAAAAAAAGGTCTTGCCTTTCCTTATCTGCAGCCGTTGCTCACCTCAAATATTAAAGCTCCAGAAATATCAAAGAGTTTATAGAGCCCACTCCCCCCAGCCCATGCTATGTCATACCACAAGACCTTTGATCATGTTGCTCCTTTGTCTAATATACCTTTTCTTTGCCTAATGCATAATCTTCAGGATACTGCTCAGCATGTTCTCCAAGAAGTAGTTCCACAAAGCTGGCCCTGCATAAGTATCTTTTTATGAGATTATGTCTCTCACCAATAGAGAAGATCCTTGAGTGTACATTTTTCATCTTTAATACTTAGCATTGGGCCTCAAACTCAGCATGAAGTACACGTTTGGTCAGTTCATGTTGGAGCACCCTGAAACTTTCTAATCTGGTTCTATGATAGGCAGAATTCTGAAGATGACCCCCTTCTCCCAAGATTCCTCTCCCCTGGTTATTGAATCAAACACTAATCTAGGTACTGCTATGCTGAAAGGGATTTTTATAGGTGTGATAAAAATCCCAGGTAAATTGAATTTAACACAGAGATTATCTGGTGGGCCTGATCTATTATACAGGCCCTTTAAAAAGTACATGAAGGAGGAAGAAGGGGAAGTCAGAAAGATTTGAAACGTGAGAAGGGGTCTATGATATGTCATTGCTGCTTTGAGGATGGTAGGGGTCATGTGAGAAGGAATGGGCACCCTAAAGCTGAGGGAAGGAAGCACTGGCCAGCTGCTAACAAGGAATTAGGGACGTGAGTCCTATGGCCACAGGAACTGGATTATGCAAACAAATGGAATGAATTTCTAAGTCGATTCTTCCCTGGAGCCTCTAGATTAGAGCCCAGCCCAACGGACACCTTGATTTTGGCCTTGTAAGATTCTGAGCAGAGAATACAGCTAAACCCAACTGGACTTCTGACCTGCAGGATTGAGATAATAAATTTGTATTGCTATAAGCCACTACATTTGTGGTAATTTGTTATGCATCAATAAAAAACTAACACAAACTCCATACGCATATTTACCCACATAATATTTCCTGTTTCTAATGTGATCATAAATGAAGTTTCAAGGCCTAGGAATGTTTGTCCTAGCTTCTTTCACCTTTTCCCCCCAGAGCAAAAATATCTAATATACTTTGCTCTTCTCTTTGTTAGTTGCCAATTCCCTCTCTTTAAAAATTACTTCAGGATTCCAGGAAAGATGGAGCCCTGTCTCTCCCACTTTATACAGCTATAATATCTGGAGAGATTACAGCTAAAAAACCTATACAGAGGGCTTCCCTGGTGGCGCAGTGGTTAAGAATCCATCTGCCAATACAGGGGACATGGGTTCGAGCCCTGGTCCGGGAAGATATCACATGCCACAGAGCAACTAAACCCACACGCCGCAACTACTGAGCCTGCACTGTAGAGCCCGTGCTCCGCAACAAGAGAAGCCACCATAGTGAGAAGCCTGTACACTGCAACAAAGAGCAGCCCCTGCTCGCCACAACTAGAGACAGCCCGTGTGCAGCAACAAAGACCCAATGCAGCCAAAATTAATAAATAAATAAAATAAATTAAAAAAATAAGCACAAAGCTTAATTAAAAAAAAACCAAAAACAACAAAAAACAAAAGCAAACAACAAAAACAACCTACACAGAGCAGCTATTTGAGGATTTTGAAAAGTAAATGTTAACAGGTAGACTGGGGAAGATAACTAGATTTTAAAATACCACCAAAAGGTAGTGTGTTTCTCATTTTTCTTCTGATATTCCATAGCCTGGGGCAGCCCAAAACCTGAAGGTGAGCATCAGGTGTGGATAGAGGGAGAAGTAGGGGACACCCTCTATTTCTGGCTTCAGTAATGGGAAGGGAATTCCTAGTGCCCGCAGGGACTAAGAAAATGCCTCATTTTTTCCTTCTTTTTCTTGTACCACAGAAAATAGGAGACAATACTCCTAAATTCATTTTATGAAACCATCATTACTGATACCAAAACTAGACAGAGACAGTAAAAGAAAACTACAGACCAATATCTCTAAAAAACAGAGACATAAAAATAAAAATCCTCCAAATAAATTTAAAAAAATCAAGTAACATAAGAAACTAATAATATACCACAACCAAGAGGGGTTTATCCTGGGACTACAAGGCTGGTTCAATATTAGAAAATCAATCAAAGTAATGGTATTACCAGTTTACAAAACAAAAAAACATGATCATATCAATTGATGCAGAAAAAGCTTTTAAAAAACCAATATCCATTTATGATAAGAACTCTTAACAAACTGTCAATAGATGGAAACTTCCTTAACCTGATAAAGTTCACAGATGAAAAACCTATAGGTAATGTCATACTTAATCATGAAGGATTGAATGCTTTTCCCCTAAGATCAGAAACAAGGCAATGATACTCATTCTCACTACTCATACTCTGTATTTAATCCTAGAGCTCCCAACCAGCTCAATAAGGCAAGAAAAAGAAATAAAAGGCATGAAGATTGGAAAGAAAGACATAAAATGATGTCTATTCGCAGATGACATGATTGTCCATGTAGAAAACTCCATGACATCTTCAGAAAAGCTCCTAGAATTACTAAGTGAACTTGACAAGATTTTAGAATACAAGACCACTACACAAAAATCAGTTGAGGGCTTCCCTGGTGGCGCAGTGGTTGAGAGTCTGCCTGCCAATGCAGGGGACACGGGTTTGTGCCCCGGTCTGGGAAGATCCCACGTGCTGCGGAGCGGCTGGGCTCGTGAGCCATGGCCGCTGAGCCTGCGCATCTGGAGCCTGTACTCCACAACGGGAGAGGCCACAGCAGTGAGACACCCATGTACCACACACACACACACACACACACACACACACACACACAAAATCAGTTGAGTTTCTACAAACCAGCAATATGCAGTTGGAGTAAAATTTAAACAAAAAATAATATTTATAAAAGCTCCAAATAAAATAAATACTTAGGTATAAATCTGATAAAACTCGTAGAGAATCTATATGTTGAAAAATCATTAAAGACCTAAGTAAATGGAGAGATATACTGTATACATAACGTATTCATGGATTGGAAGACTCGAAATAGTAAAGACATAAAATCTCTCCCAATTGATCTATAGATTTAACACAATTCCAATAAAAATTCCAGCAGTATTTATTGTAGATATAGAAAAGCTGATTCTAAAAGGTATACAGGAAAGCAAAGGAACTAGAATAGCTAAAACAGTTTTGAAATAGAAGAATGACATTGGAGGACTTACACTACCTAATTTTAAGACTTGCTATGAAGCTACTATGATCAATACAGTATAATTCTGGAGAAGTTATATACATGTATATCGGTAGAACAGAACAGAGAATCCAGATTATAGAGGCCAACCAAATATTGTGAAATGACTTTTTTTTTAAGTTGCAAAGGCAGTTCAGTGAAGAGAGTTTTATCA
Source organism: Delphinus delphis (assembly GCF_949987515.2). Classification (NCBI taxonomy): domain Eukaryota; kingdom Metazoa; phylum Chordata; class Mammalia; order Artiodactyla; family Delphinidae; genus Delphinus; species Delphinus delphis. The sequence goes on along the minus strand of NC_082699.1, from coordinate 43,964,798 downwards.
GCAAATAGTGTCATACATCCTCATGCCCCCCCTGCAAAAAGAAAGAAAAAAGTTGAACTCAACTTTATACTTTATCCAAAATTAACTAAAAATGAATCATAGATTGGAATATAAAATGTAAAATATAAAACATTTTAAGATGAAAACAGGAGAAAATCTATGAGTACTGAAGTTAGGCAGAATTCTTATATACAGTACCCAAAAAAGCATGATTCATTTGAAAAAACTTCACACTAAAAACTTTTGCTCTGTAAAAAGTAGTGTTAAGAGAATGAAAAGACAAGCTATGCACTGGGAGAGAATATCTGCAAGTCACATATCTGACAAAAGACTTGTATCCAGAATATACAAAAAACTTCCAAATTCAACAATAAGAAACAAACAGGCTAATTTTAAAATAAGCAAAAGACTTGAACAGACACTTTACCAAAAGGATATATGAACGGCAGATAAGCACATATAAAGACATACAACATCATTAGTAATTAGAAAAGTGCAAATAAAAATGACGACGAACCACCTATTAGAATGGCTAAAATAAAAAATACTGATAACACAAACTGCCAGAGGGGATATGGAACTAGTGGGACTCTCATACATAGCTGTGGGAATGTCAAATGATACAGGCTATTTGGAAACATTTTAGTAATTTCTTATGACTTATACGACCCACCAATCCCACACCTAGGTATTTATCATAGAGGATTGAAACTTACAATCACACAACAACTTATACACAAATGTTTAAAGTGGCTCTATTCATAATCACCAAAATTGGAAACAATTTATATATCCTTCAATGGATGAATTCTTAAACTACAGTACATCTACAAAATGGAATACTACTCAGCAATAAAAAGGAATGTATTGATAATACTGATAGATACAACAACTTGACTGAATCTCAAGGGCAGTATGTGAGTGAAAGAAGCCAGTCTGAAAAGGTTACCTGCTGTATGATTACATTTGTATGACATTCTTAAAAAGGTAAAACAAATAAACAAAAACCCTAAAGTAATGGAGAGCAGTAATTATCATAGATTAGGATTTAGGGGGAGGTGTGATTACAAAGGAATATCATGAGAGTTTTTTAAGATGGTAGAACTGTTCTGTACCTTGACTGTGGTAGTGGTTACACGAATCTATTCATTAGAATTCATAGAACTGTGCACCAACGAAGGACAATTTTACTGCACATTAATTTAAAAAATAAACAAAATTATTTCAATGACTTTGTCATATGCATGACAGGACAGTTTTTTCCACTCCATTTATTTTTTACCCTCACATGTGTTTCTCAAAAGGCTAAAGGGTTGGAATGTGTCCTTATGTGTAGGGGAAGCCCACCTTAGGCCTAAGTGTTAACCAACTCTGTACTGGGTAAGTTTTTCAGGTTTCCTTTTCATTCTCCATGGCCCCTTCAACAAGGAAATAGAACACTTATGCTAATACCTTTAACTGTAAGATCAGGATGGCCTTTCTGCAAAAGGTGAAAAAGATGGAATGCTACTCCTAAAGGTTACGGAAGCCATAGGACAATTCCTGATCTTACTAATATAAAAAAGTGTGGCAGATGAAAATTGGAGGCTTTAATTTAACAGCTGGCTAGAGTAGTTAAACCAGTAAAACTCAAAAGCAAAGGTCAGTTTGGCACCAGCCAAAGTAGTTTATTGATGTACCTTGCATCTGTGGAATACCTGAATAAACAACGAATCATCCCAAATTGAGGAGGTGGACTTTGGGAGCGACAATATATATATATTTTTCCCTATTTCACTTTTTGTGAGTGTGTATGTGTATGCTTCTGTGTGTGATTTTGTCTGTATAGCTTTGTTTTTACCATTTGTCCTAGGGTTCTCTCTGTCCGTTTTTTTCTTGTTTTTTTTAGTATAGTTTTTAGTGATTGTTATCATTGGTGGATTTGTTTTTTGGTTTGGTTGTTCTCTTCTTTCTTTCTTTTTATTACTTAAAAAAAATTTTTTTAATAATTATTTTTTATTTAATAACTTTATTTTATTTTACCTTCTTATCTCTTTCTTTTTTTTCTCCCTTTTATTCTGAGCTGTGTGGATGACAGGCTCTTGGTGCTCCAGCCAGGTGTCAGGGCTGTGCCTCTGAGGTGGGAGAGCCAACTTCAGGACACTGGTCCACAAGAGACCTCCCAGCTCCACATAATATCAAATGGTGAAATTCCCCAGAGATCTCCATCTCAACCCCAAGACCCAGCTCCACTCAACGACCAGCAAGCTCCAATGCTAGACACCCTATGCCAAACAACTAACAAGACAGGAACACAACACTATCCATTAGCAGAGAGGCTGCCTAAAATCATTAAAAGGCCACAGACACTGCAAAACACACCACCAGACGTGGACTTGCCCACTAGAAAGACAAGATCCAGCCTCAACCACCAGAACACAGGCACTAGTCCCCTCCACCAGGAAGCCTACACAACCCACTGAACCAACCTTAGCCACTGGGAGCAGACACCAAAAACAATGGGAACTACGAACCTGCAGCCTGCAGAAAGGAGACCCCAAACACAGTAAGTTAAGCAAAATGAGAAGACAGAGAAACACACAGCAGATGAAGGAGCAAGGTAAAAACCCACCAGACCTAACAAATGAAGAGGAAATAGGCAGTCTACATGAAGAAGAATTCAGAATAATGATAGTAAACATGATCCAAAATCTTGGAAATAGAATGGAGAAAATATAAGAAATGTTTAACAAGGAACTAGAAGAACTAAAGAGCAAACAAACAGTGATGAAAAACACAATAAATGAAATTAAAAAATTTCTAGAAGGGATCAATAGCAGAACAACTGAGGCAGAAGAACGGATAAGTAACCTGGAAGATAAAATAGTGGAAATAACTACTATAGAGCAGAATAAAGAAAAAAAAATGAAAAGAATTGAGGACAGTCTTAGAGACCTCTGGGACAACATTAAACACACCAACATTCGAATTATAGGGTTCCCAGAAGAAGAAGAGAAAAAGAGAGGGACTGAGAAAATATTTGAGGAGATTATAGTTGAAAACTTCCCTAATGTGGGAAAGGAAATAGTTAATCAAGTCCAGGAAGCACAGAGAGTCCCATATAGGATAAATCCAAGGAGAAACACACCAAGACATATATTAGTCAAACTATCAAAAATTAAACACAAAGACAAAATGTTAAAAGCAGCAAGGGAAAAACAACAAATAACGTACAAAGGAATCTCCATAAGGTTAACAGCTGATCAATCAGCATAAACTCTGCAAGCCAGAAGGGAGTGGCAGGACATATTTAAAGTATTAAGGGGAAAAACCTACAACCAAGATTACTCTACCCAGCAAGTATCTCATTCAGATTCCACGTAGAAATTAAAACTTTTACAGACAAGCAAAAGCTAAAGAGGATTCAGCACCACCAAACCAGCTTTACAACAAATTCTAAAGGAACTTCTCTAGGGAGGAAACACAAGAGAAGGAAAAGATTTGTGATAACAAACCCAAAACAATTAAGAAAATGAAAATAGGAACATACATATCGATAACTATCTTAAATGTAAATGGATTAGATGCTCCAACCAAAAGACATAGACTGGCTGAATGGATACAAAAACAAGACCCGTATATATGCTGTCTACAAGAGACCCACTTCAGACCTAGAGATACATACAGACTGAAAGTGAGGGGATGGAAAAAGATGTTCCATGCTAATGGAAATCAAAAGAAAGCTGGAATAGCAGTTCTCATATCAGAAAATAGACTTTAAAACAAAGACTATTACAGGAGACAAACAAGGACACTACATAATGATGAAGGGATCGATCCAAGAAGAAGATGTAACAATTGTACACATTTAGGCACCCAACATAGGAGCACCTCAATACATAAGGCAAATACTAACAGCCATAAAAGAGGAAATTGACAGTAACACAATCATAGTATGGGACTGTAACACCCCACTTTCACCAATGGACAGATCATCCAAAATGAAAATAAATAAGGAAACCCAAGCTTTAAATGATACATTAAACAAGATGGACTTAAATGATATTTATAGGACATTCCATCCAAAACCAACAGAATACACTTTCTTCGCAAGTACTCATGGAACATTCTTCAGGATAGATCATATCTTGGGTCACAATCAAGCCTTGGTAAATCTAAGAAAACTGAAATCATATCAAGTATCTTTTCCAACCACAATGCTATGAGACTAGATATCAATTACAGGAAAAAATTTGTAAAAAATACAAATACATGGAGGCTAAACAATACATTCCTTAATAAGCAAGAGATCATTGAAGAAATCAAAGAGGAAATCAAAAAATACCTAGAAACAAATGACAATGAAAACACGACGACCCAAACCTATGGGATGCAGGTAAAGCAGTTCTAAGAGGGACGTTTATAGCAATACAGCCATACCTTAAGAAACAAGAAACATCTCAAATAAACCACCTAACCCTACACCTAAAGCAATTAGAGAAAGAAGAAGAAAAAATTCCCAACGTTAGCAGAAGGAAAGAAATCATAAAGATCAGATCAGAAAAAATGAAAAAGAAATGAAGGAAACTATAGCAAAGACCAATAAAACTAAAACCTGGTTCTTTAAGAAAAACAAAATGGATAACCATTAGCCAGACTCATCAAGAAAAAAGCGGAAGAGACTCAAATCAACAGAATTAGAAATGAAAAGGAGAAGTAACAACTGACACCGCAGAAATACAAAAGATCATGAGAGATTACTACAAGCAACTATATGCCAATAAAATGGACAACCTGGAACAAATGGACAAATTCTTAGAAAAGCACAACCTTCTGAGACTGAACCAGGAAAAATAGAAAATATAAACAGACCAATCACAAGCACTGAAATTGAAACTGTGGTTAAAAATCTTCCAACAAACAAAAGCCCAGGACCACATGGCTTCACAGGCGAATTGTATCAAACATTTAGAGAAGAGCTAACACCTATCCTTCTCAAACTCTTCCAAAATATAGCAGAGGGAGGAACACTCCCAAACTCGTTCTATGAGGCCATCATCACCCTGATACCAAAATCAGGCAAAGATGTCACAAAGAAAGAAAACTACAGGCCAATAACACTGATGAACATAGATGCAAAAATCCTCAACAAAATAATAGCAAACAGAATCCAACAGCACATTAAAAGGATCATACACCATGATCAAGTGGGGCTTATCCCAGGAATGCAAGGATTCTTCAGTATACTCAAATCAATCAATGTGATACACCATATTAACAAATTGAAAGAGAAAAACCATATGATCATCTCAATAGATGCAGAGAAAGCTTTTGACAAAATTCAACACCCATTTATATTAAAAACCTTGCAGAAAGTAGGCACAGAGGGAACTTACCTCAACGTAATAAAGGCCATATATGACAAACCCACAGCCAACATTGTCCTCAGTGGGAAAAACTGAAACCATTTCCACTGAGATCAGGAAGAAGACAAGTTTTCCCACTCTCACCACTACTATTCAACATAGTTTTGGAAGCTTTAGACACAGAATTCAGAGAAGAAAAAGAAATAAAAGGAATCCAAATTGGAAAAGAAGAAGTAAAGCTGTCACTGTTTGCAGATGACATGGTACTATATAGAGAATCCTAAAGATGCTACCAGAAAACTACTAGAGCTAATCATTAAATTTGGTAAAGTAGCAGGATACAAAATTAAGCACAGAAATCTCTTGCATTCCTATACACAAATGATGAAAAATATGAAAGTGAAATTAAGAAAACACTCCCATTTACTATTGCAACAAAAAGAATAAAATATGTAGGAATAAACCTACCTAAGGAGACAAAAGACCTGTGTGCAGAAAATAGACACTGATGAAAGAAATTAAAGATGATACAAATAGATGGAGAGATATACCATGCTGTTGGATTAGAAGAATCAACATTGTGAAAATGACTATACTACCCAAAGCAATCTACAGATTCAGTGCAATCCCTCCCAAACTATCACTGGCATTTTTCACAGAACTAGAACAAAGAATTTCACAATTTGTATGGAAACACAAAAGACCCCCAGGAGCCAAAGCAATCTTGAGAAAGAAAAACGGACCTGGAGGAATCAGACTCCCTGACTTCAGAGTATACTACAAAGCTACCGTAATCAAGACAGTATGGTACTGGTACAAAAACAGAAATTTAGATCAATGGAACAGGATAGAAAGCCGAGAGATAAACCTACACACATATGGTCACCTTATCTTTTTTTTTTTTTTTTTTTTTGTGGTATGCGGGCCTCTCACTGTTGTGGCCTCTCCCGTTGCAGAGCATAGGCTCCGGACGCGCAGGCTCAGTGGTCATGGCTCACGGGCCCAGCCGCTCCGCGGCATGCGGGATCTTCCCGGACTGGGACACGAATCCACGTCCCCTGCATCGGCAGGCGGACTCTCAACCACTGCGCCACCAGGGAAGCCCTGGTCACCTTATCTTTGATAAAGGAGGCAAGAATATACAGTGGAGAATAGACAGCCTCTTCAATAAGTGGTGCTGGGAAAACTGGACAGCTTCATGTAAAAGAATGAAGTTAGAACACTCCCTAACACCATACACAAAAGTAAACTCAAAATGGATTAAAGAGCTAAACGTAAGGTCAGCCACTGTAGAACTCTTAGAGGAAAACATAGGCAGAACACTCTATGACATAAATCTCAGCAGGATCCTTTTTGACTCACCTCCTAAAGAAATGGCAATAAAGACAAAAATAAACAAATGTGACCTAATGAAACTTAAAAGCTTTTGTACAGCAAAGGAAACCATAAGTAAGACGAAAAGACAACCCTCAAATGAGCGAAAATATTTGCAAATGAAGCAACTGACAAAGGATTAATCTCCAAAATTTACAAGCAGCTCATGTAGCTCAATATCAAAAAAACAAAGAACCCAATCCAAAAATGGCCAGAAGACCAAAATAGACATTTCTCCAAAGAAGATATACAGACTGCCAACAAACGCATGAAAGAATGCTCAACATCATTAATCGTTAGACAAATGCAAATCAAAACTACAATGAGGTATTACCTCACACCGGTCAGAATGGTTATCAAAAAATCTAGAAACAATAAATGCTGGAGAGGGTGTGGAGAAAAGGGAACCCTCTTGCACTGTTGGTGGGAATGTAAATTGATACAGCCACTATGGAGAACAGTATGGAGGTTCCTTAAAAAAGTAAAAACATAACTATCATACGACCCAGCAATCCCTCTACTGGGCATATACCCTGAGAAAACCATAATTCAAAAAGAGTCATGTACCACAATGTTCATTGCATCTCTATTTACAATAGCCAGGACATGGAAGCAACCTAAGTGTCCATTAACAGATGAATGGATAAAGAAGATGTGGCACATATATACAATGGAATAAAACTGAGCCATAAAAGGAAACGAAATTCAGTTATTTGTAGTGAGGTGGATGGACCTAGAGTCTGTCATACAGAGTGAAGTAAGTCAGAAAGAGAAAAACAAATACCGTATGCTAACACATATATATGGAATCTCAAAAAAAGAAAAAGGTCCTGAACAACCTAGGGGCAAGATGGGAATAAAGACACAGACCTACTAGAGAATGGACTTGAGGATATGGGGAGGGAGAAGGGTAAGCTGGGAGAAAGTGAGAGAGTGGCACGGACATATATACACTACCAAATGTAAAATAGATAGGTAGTGGGAAGCAGCTGCATAGCACAGGGAGATCAGCTCGGTGATTTGTGACCACCTAGAGGGGTGAGATAGGGAAGGTGGGAGGGAGGGAGACGCAAGAGGAAAGAGATATGGGGACATATGTATATGTATAACTGATTCACTTTGTTATAAAGCAGAAACTAACACACCAGTGTAAAGCCAGTATACTCCAATAAAGATGTTAAAAAAATAATAAAGTAGTTTAATTATGAGAGAGAATATATTCTTTCATGTGACTTGGCTCTACAAAATAAATTTTAAAAAAAGGTTCTTTTTTATCAGTAGAAGTCAAATGCTGATAATTCAGAAAAAGAAATGTGTACTAAAATCTAATATTTGTGAATTTCAACTATGACTCTATTTGAGCTATATTGTCTATCTTATTCTAGTAAATATAACTTCTTTGAAAAGTCTGAAATCAGAAAGATCAATTTCCCAAAGCAACATCAAGAACAGCCCACAGTATTTATTCAGTACGAGTTTAATAGCTCAAAATGGAGATGACAAATATATAACTAGGTAAAATTGCCTGTCTTGTTCTTTTAAGTCATGATTCTCTATTAGGTCACTAGTTTATATATAAAAATTAACCAGGACTCAACAAATTTTATGAATAAGAAAATCTGAACCAGTATCTTGTATCTCTGTCTCTCATGTAGTTTGTTCCAAAAGTGTCAGTGTGATTTTAAACTTTAATAACTTCAGAAGAATAAATGCTACAGGATAATTTTAAAAAATCATTTTGAAGTTTAATTATTTACATTTCTTATATATTTCTTTTGCTTAGTGAATTGAAATGTAAGTTTTTAATGTTAACTTTTTGTGGGCTGGTTCCTGAATGACTCTTTCCTAAAACACTGGATTGATAAAGGAGGGCTTCTTATTTGGACACTTTGATCACTTGATCTATCTTTCCTGTGTGGTTAGGTCAAACTGTTATGTGTGCATGAAAACTTCATTCTTTGAGTGATCTTAAACCTAGGAGTACAAATGCAATCTCTCAGTCACTGAGCAGCAGCAGATAAAAGTTTTTGGAAAGTTCAAAAATCTACTAGAGCTATATATATAGCACAATACAGGTGTTATGTTAACTTTCTGTAAGAAATAAGTTGATATTTAAAACATTTAAATAATTTACCTTTTAAATGGTTTCTGTATGTTTGTTTGCATACAGTGCAACCTCTGTGCATGGTGCCCTCCACTAGGCCACAAGTCCCCCACTCCCACCCCCTGAGAGCTTGAGTGTTGAGCCACATTCCTTGCAAAACACAGCCTATGTTTACACAGAGAACTGGGGCAGTCCTGTTTGGGCAAGTCAGGTCAAGAGCCCAAAAAGCAGAGCTAAAGTGAGGCTATACTGTAATATTGGGTATTCCTTTCAAAGTACCAGGTCCACCAAGAGATATGCAGCATGCACCAGAATGAGAAACACCACAAATGCAACAGCACCCTTTATTGTTGTGTAAAGTCCATCAGCATGTGTGAATCCTTCAATTAAAATCATGAAGTCACTGTTACATCTGATAATTCAACAAATTTGTATTGTTACTTTTATTCCCCAGTGTCTCTAGACTTTTACATCCTTGAACTAGTCAGGTACTTTTTGGGGTAGAAAATTATTGTAAATAATTTGTAGTTTCAAAATGATAGGAAAATTATTTTCACAATTATTTTTACAAATGGGAAAATTATGGAAACAAATTTGGCATTTATAAACATAAAAAAATAAAAATTGAGTATTTTCTGGTCTTCTTTCATACTTTTAAAAACTGATGAAAAACACTAACCTCATTATTGAGATGAAAACATTAAAGGAATGGACTACAAAAGTTTTATTCAACAGAAACAGTGGGAGCTATATAAAATGATGTTTTACAAGAACTGGAAATAGGACTGGATAAAGAACCAGGCATAGATGGCTCATGTGGATTTTATTCCAATTATTATCAGATTCTTGTTTTAAAGGGTTTAGAATTTTTTTCATAATCCTCAATGAACTTTAATAAATGGATTACTTTCAATGTTTAGATTTTAAGAATGTGTAGTAATAGAGAATCTCCCAGCTGAGTCATCTATTTCTCTGCCAAATCTAATTTCTCACCATCCCCAGAACACATTCTATATCTTTAAGTTACCAAGTAAACCCATGCCTGTCAATTATTAGACTCTAATTACCCTTCAAAACTTTCTGAACAGCTACCAGGAAACAGAATGATGGAATGATTATTGAGTTAAAAGGAGATTAGACAAATACAAATAAATTACACTTATTTTATGCTCCCATCACCCTAAGAGATGACTTAATAGTGAAAGGAAAAGAATCATATTGTAATAATGAAATCAGAGAGGGAATTCAAGCCCCAGAGGTGATTCCCCTAAGTTTATGTTAATGCACACCTTGTGGGGGACCAAACATCAACTGGAAAAGTTTCTTGAAAACTGTTCCAGCTATTTTCTCATTTAAAATGTTCCAACTTTACTTGACCCATTAGTCATCATATTATTTACATTTATGAAGTATTTTGAAATCTATTACCAAAAACCCAATGGATTCAATATGGCTTGTTATACCCAAATCATAACATTTGTGAAAGAAAAATTCTTTGTGAAGTGCTTCTTCCTTTGGAATTTTATTTGTAAAAGACAATTTTTCTCTTTTTAAGACAAGCAAGGCTTGCTAGGAAAACAATCAGTGGCCATGGTGCCTTTGTACAGACACAGGAATGATGGTTTTCCCCCCCACCACTGTAGAAGCGTAAATGTAAATCAAAGACCAAATTTATAATCAAACTTGACTTTATGAGTTACAGTAACTCTAATAAAAATATTTTTTATTATTAGGTCATAGTACATTTTTCCCTCTTATTCAGCAATTTAAATTCAGATTTTTGTTACAGTGTCAAAGTAAAGGTATTCATGATGATAATGGACAGTGGAGACTGAGTATTCACAGGTGTGAGAGTTAGAAAACTTGGAAAGCTGCCCTTTACCATGAGATCAACAGGTTTCCGTTGAAGGTGTGAAGTATAAAGACCTCAGTGGCAGCAGACATAACTGTATCCATTAACAATGGTACACCAAATGGAACTGGTTGTAGGCTGTCCCATGTACTGCTAAGGAGGCTCAGAGACATGGACTGACACATGCCCTTGACTTGGTCAGCCAGCAGCAGTTCATGGTGCTTAATACTTGGAAATGGGCGTAATTACTCATGTACATATTCTTAAAATCAAGCATTGACTGTTTTTGACTACACTGTCCTACCAAAATAAAACACAATGTAAAAGTTCTGATTATAGGGTAATTGAATTGGTTTTCTAAAATGAATGTATTGAACTGAACTCATCTAAATGAGCTTCTCTCCCTCTAAGCAGTTATCATAGAAGACTAAGTATATTCCATTTCTCCAAATTGTGGCAGCGTTTTTGGTGCCCATTTCCTTTTTTTTTTTCTTCCTATTCTCAATGATGGCATATACTCATCCTTGGAGACAGCATATCTGATTTTTGGGAACAGCCAAATGTTTTGAGACAAGGGAGCAAGGATTTCAGACTAAGGGAAGATTAAAAGCATAGAGAAGCCAATTTATAGAGACTACCACTGGCAATGAGGAGACAATTTGAGCATCACTAAAAGTAATGAATTCAGAATAACAGCAAAAAACAACTAAATGGCCACCACTGGAATACTGAGAAAAGTAACTCATTTTTCCCCAGTTTTATTGAGGTATGATTGACAAATAAAATTGTAAGATATTTAAAGTGTACATTGTGATAATTTGATATGCATATACATTATGAAAAAATTCCTCCCATATAGAAAACTAACTTATTTTTTTTTAATGGGTAAATAAAGGGAAAAGATTTATCCTACCTTTCTTAGCTGAACAATACTACTAAGTAATCAAATATTAGATAAGGAAATGTTTCTCTTTATAGAAATATTCCAGCTACTATGTGAAAAAAGAATGCTAGAATTAAAATATTACTGTTTGCAACCTTCAATGAATTTAGGCATTAAGCATCAATGGCTATTAACATCACAAAAAGAAACCTTCAGACACTATATGCCTCCTGATGGAACACAATATAAAACCTTTTACAAAACAGTCTTGCTAAAAAATAAATAAATAAAACAAGCAAACTTGAATCAGATAAAGCCAACTACTAGTTTATATGAAGGAAATATAGAGAACAAGGGCAGACAAAATCCAAATTGTGGTAAACTCTGCATGATAAATGATCTGGTTTCTTAAATATATATGAATCATGCTCCCTGACTTCAGACTATAGTACAAAACTACAGTAATCAAAACAGTATGGTACTGACACAAAAACAGACACATAGATCAATGGAACAGGATAGAAAGCCCAGAAATAAACCCATGCACTTATGGTCAATCTATAACACAGGAGGCAAGAATATACAATGGAGAAAAGACAGTCTGTTTAATAAGTGGTACTGGGAAAACTGGACAGCTATGTAGAAGAATGAAATTAGAACATTCTCTAACAACATATACAAAAATTAACTCAAAATGAATTACAAATCTAAATGTAAGACTGGATACTATAAAACTCTTAGAGGAAAACATAGGAAGAACACTCTTTTACATAAATCACAGCAATGTTTTCTGGATCCATCTCCTAGAGTAATGGAAACAAAAGCAAAAATAAACAAATGGGACCTAATTAAACGTAAAAGCTTTTGCACAGCAAAGGAAACCATAAACAAAATGAAAAAAACAACCCATGGAATGGGAGAAAATATTTGCAGACAATGTGACCAATAAGGGCTTAACTTCCAAAATATACAAACAGCTCATACAGCTCAATATCAAAAAAAAACAACAACAAACAAACCCAATCAAAAAATAGGCAGAAGACCTAAATAGACATTTCTCCAAAGAAGGCATACAGGTGGCTGACAAGCACATGAAAAGATGCTCAATATTGCTAATTATCAGAGAAATGCAAATCAAAACTACAATGAGGTACCACCTCACACCACTCAGGATAGCCATCATCAAAAAGTCTACAAATAATAAATGCTGGAGAGGGTGTGAAGAAAAGGTGACCCTCCTACATTGCTGGTGGGAATGTAAATTGGTGCAGCTACTATGGAGAACAGGATGGAGGTTCCTAAAAACCTAAAAATAGTTACCATATGATCCAGCAATCCCACTCCTGAGCATATATACAGAAAAGATGAAAACTCTAATTCAAAAAGATACATGCATCCCAATGTTCACAGCAGCACTATTTACAATAGCCAAGACATGGAGGCAACCTAAATGTCCATGGACAGATAAATGGATAAAGAAGATGTGGTATATAAATATATACTATATACACAAAGGAATATTACTCAGCCATAAAAATCAGTGAAACAATGCCATTTGCAGAAACATGGATGGAGCTAGAGATGATCATATTAAGTGAAGTAAGTCAGAAGACAAAGACAAATATCATATGATATTACTTATATGTGGAATCTAAAAAGAATTACAGAAATGAACTTATTTACAAAACAGAAATAGACTCAGACCTAGAAAACAAACTTATGGTTATCAAAGGGGAAAGTAGTGGGGGGATAAATTGGGAATTTGGATTAACTGATACACACTACTATAGATAAAACAGATAAACAATGAGGACCTACTGTATAGCACAGGGAACTATTGATATATTCAGTATCTTGTAATAACCTATAATGGAAAAGAATCTGAAAAAAGAATATATTAAAAAATATATATATATAACTGAATCACTTTGCTGTATATCTGAAACACTGAATATCAACTATACCTCAATAAAAATAAATAAATAAATTGCAAGAGATGAAAAAAGAGAGGAGGAAACCTAGTGATAAAAGAAATTTGAAAGACATAACCAATAGCCATGCATAGACCTTATCTGGCTCCAGGTTTAAAAAAAAAAAAAAAAAAAAAAAACCCCAAAAACCATACGTGCACACAAACACCCACACGCACTACGATATTCATGAGATAATTAGAAATTTGATGATACTGAAGAATTATTCTCTTTAGGTTTGATAAGCATTGCAGTTATGTTTTTAAAAGTTCTTATCTTTATAGATACAAACAGAAATATTACAGGTGATATAATATGATCATGGGATTTGCTTCAAAATAACACAGAAGGTGAGGAAGTAGATAGGGGTATATAAGAAACAATATATTGGCCAAAAGTTGACAATTGTTTAAGCAGGAGGTTCTATATACTATTCAGTTTACTTTCGTATATATTTTAAATTTTCCATAATAAAAACGTTTTAAAAAGGCATAGAGATGAGAATGACTATAGCATATGAAGAAATCATATTGGAGGATGATTTCAAACCATTGAAATCATCTCTCTTCTCTCTCTCTTCTCTTCAACTTCAACAGATGACTTTGCTTCTAGCTTCAAGGAGAAAGTTAAAGCCATTAAATTTCCTCCAATTTCCTGCTACCAAGCTGAAAAACTACCTGCATATGCCATTTTCCTTTCCTTCCTTAATTTGTTAGGTAACACCAGTTCTTTCATATGTATATTGGATTCTTCTCCTTCATTCTTTCTAAGGAACACACCTTTATCTTTTTTCTTTTTAGTTTATCCAATTCTTCTCTCAACTGGATTCTTCTGGCTGATATTTAAACATGAGAAAATTCAAGTCTCTTTCATCATAAAAATAAAACCCAAAACCATGATACAAAATGCCCCTTCATTTATGAAAACTATAAATGGAGTATAACCTTTAAAAATTGTGAATCACCATATTGTACACCTGTAACTTATATAACGTTGTACATCAACTATACTTCAATTTTTTGGGGATAAATTTATTTATTTATTTTTGGCTGTGTTGGGTCTTTGTTGCTGCGCGTGGGCTTTCTCTAGTTGCGGCGAGCGGGGGCTACTCTTTGCTGCGGTGCACGGGCTTCTCATTGCGGTGGCTTCTCTTTTTGCGGAGCATGGGCTCTAGGCGCATGGGCTTCAGCAGTTGCGGTGCATGGGCTCAGTAGTTGTGGCTTGCAGGCTCTAGAGAACAGGCTCAGTAGTTGGTGGCACACAGGCTTAGTTGCTCTGCGGGATGTGGGATATTCCTGGACCAGGGCTCGAATCCATGTCCTCTGCATTGGCAGGTGGATTCTTAACTACTGCACCACCAGGGAAGTCCCATTTGGACAATTTTTTAAAAAGGAAAAACCAAAACGAAACAAAATGCCCCTTCATATTCTATCCTTATTATTCTTCTTCACAACCAAACTTCTTGGAAGAGTTATACTCTCTGCTTCCACTCCTCAATGCATTCTAGACTAGGGTCCATCCAAGTTAATCCAATGGGGTGAAGGGATAATATTTGTAGTCACATGTCTATAAATCCATTAGCTATTTTCAATTTCTCACCTTTCTGTATCTTGTATCACTACTTGACATTGTCTAGTACTTCTACACTCTTTTCCCTTGGCTTCTTTGATATAACACTCTCCAAATTTTCCTCTTAGCCCTCAGTTTCCTTTCAAGTCTCCTCCTTTTCCTCTTAGACAGTTGAATACTGATTGGACTTCTTCAATATGAAGTCTTAGGCTCTTTTCTCTACTTCCTCTCTACTTTTTCCCTGAGTATTTTCAACCAGGCCTGTGGCTTGAATTAGCACCTATATCCCCCAAACTCCAAAACATCCAATCCTTTATCACTAGTCTTAGTCTTTCTTGTGAGCTCCAGATATGTAAGTACAATTACCACAAACTCAGCATATCCAAGGCAAAACTCATGATCTCCCCTACTCTCATACACATAACAAACAAACAAAATATAGCTCTTTTCAAGCATTTTCTATATCAGTAAATAGGATTACCACCAGCTTGGGGTACCATACCAAAATACCACAAACTGCGAGACTTAAACAACAGAAATTTATTTTCTCACAGTTTAGAGCTGAAATTCTGAGATCGGGGAATGAGCTGAGGTTGGTTTCTGCTGAAGACTGTCTTCCTGTATTGCATGGCTGCTTTATCACTGTGTCCTCACATGGAAGAGAGAGAGACAGAGAGAAAGACAGGAAGCTCTCTGGTGCACTAAGCCCACCATGAAGGTCCAATCCTCATGACCTCATCTAAATGTAATTATCTCCTAAAGGCCCCATCACAGTGGGGACTAGAGCTTCAACATATGAATTTTGTGGGAACACAATTCAGTCCACAGCACCATATTCATTCAGTTAGATCAGCCAGGAACCCATAAGTCATGCTTAATTTCTCTTACCCTCCATTCCCTCTATTCCATTACCAGTCTATGGATTTTCCCTCCCTAATATCTACCAAATCTTTCACTTTTCTCCATGTCTATTACCATTCCTTGATCCAACTTACCATTATCTCTCACTAGTACTACTGCAATATTCTCCTAATTGGTTGCCTGCCCCTACTCTAGCTCTTCTTATCTATTCTCCATTGTGCAACTAGAATCATCTTTTCAAAATGCAAATATAACCATATCAATAAACACACATACCTCCTCTCTCCCCCATCACATACATGTCCAGCTTAAAGTTCTTCAATGGTTTCCCAGTGCTCTAAAGATAAAACCTCCAAAATCCTTTATTATGGCCAACAAGGCCTGGCCTCTGTCTCTCTCTACAGCCTCATTTCCTCCTACTGTTCCCTCCCTCTACACTTTTTTCATTTCCTTCAGTGTGCCATGATTCCCTTCCCCACAGGGTCTTCAGCATACATTCTGTCAGAAAGATGCCCTCCCCTCCATGTCTTTGGTTAACTCCTTTTCATTCAAATGTCTGAACTCAGCTCAGAGAAGCTTCCCTAAATCTCCACTCTTTTATAAATCCATAGAAGTTCATGACACTTATATTAGGTGGTAATTATATATTATTCAGTGTGACTACTTGGTAATCAAAGCCTGTCTCTTCTACTACATGGTGTGCATTTCTTGAGAGAAGCGATTGTGTATCTTTTGCTTACCACTGTACTTCCAATATTTAGAACAATACTTGAAATATCATAATTGCTCATAAATGCTTGTTGTGAAAAATAAATGAAGAGTTCCACTGGGGATTACAGCCATCATTTTAGAATTTGGAGGAATCTTAGGAAAACTCTCTTATGTTACAGAAGAAAATACTGAGGTTCAAAGAAGCAAAACAATCTCACTCAGAATTACCTTCTTAGTGACAGTAAACCTGGATTGTTGAGATGACACCAGATTACAGAGTCTTGAGCTCTGAGAAGAGTTATGATTTGATTAACTGAGGGAGGTGGGTGGTCAAGATTCATATGAGTTTGCAGAGCAGGCTAATCTAGCAAGAGCAGAGGGGAGAAAATTATTGAGTAAAAGGAGAATCTGAAATTAGGGCTGCCAGAAAACAGACTGAAGAAGTAGTGAGGGCCCAGACCCACTAGGGAGATAGTAGGCATAATGGAGGACCATTTCAAAGGAAAAACTAAAAAGACTTGGAATAAAAAAAAAAAGATGAATTGAAGGTGACAGTAAAATTGTGAGAAGACACAAGTGGAAGAATGTTGCTATCACTAGCAAATGTAAAGAAATTTGAAGACCATACTAAGAGAAGGAGTGAAAAAGAAGAGGAAAGAAAAATGGTTTGACTTAATGTGAACATGCTGAATTTTAAATAACTAAACACATTTCATAGGCAGATGAAGGAATAGTCCTGGTGTTGCATAATAAATCAAAACTAGAACTAGGCATTTGGAAATTGTAGGCATAAAAGAGATAGCTGACATTATTGTCTATACAAAGAATAGAAGGCTAAAGACAAAATTCAACATCCATTCATGATGAAAACTCTCATCAAAGTGGGTACAGAGGGAACACATCTCAACATAATAAATGCCATTTATGACAAACCCACAGCCAATGTAATACTCAATGGTGGAAAATTGAAAGACTTCTTGCTAAATTCTGGAACAAGACAAGGATACTCACTCTCACTGCTTCTATTTAACATAGTATTGGAAGTCCTAGCCACAGCAATAAGAAAAGAAAAAAAAAATAAGAGGTACCCAAATTGGAAGGGAGGAGGTAAAACTGTCACTATTTGGTGCTCTATACAGAGAACCTTAAAGTCTCCACCCAAAAACTATTATAACTAATAAATGAATTCAGCAAGGTTGCAGAATACAAGATTAATATACAAAAATCTGTTCCATTTCTATACACTAGTAATGAAGTATCAGAAAGTAAAAAAAAAAAAAAAAAAAAATCTATCTAAAACTGCATCCAAAAACATCCACAAAACCCTAGGAATAAGCATAACCAAGGAGGTGAAAGACATATACACTGAAAACTATAAAACACTGATTAAGGAAACTGAAGATGATTCAGTGAAATGGAAAGATATCCCGTGCTCTTGGATTGGAAGAATTAATATTGTTAAAATGGCCATACTACCCAAAGGAATCTACAGACTTACTGCAATCCCTATCAAATCACCCATGACATTTTTTCACAGAACTAGAATAAATAATCCTAAAATTTACATGGAACCACAAAAGACCCAGAATTGCCAAAACAATTCTGAGAAAAAAGAACAGAGCTGGAGGTATAACCCTTCTAGACTTCAGACTATACTACAAATCTACTGTAATCAAAACAGCATCATATTGGCACAAAAACAGACACATAGATCAATGGAATGGAATAGAGAGCCCAGAAATAAACCCATAAATCTACAGTCAATTAATTTATGACAAAGGAGGCAAGAATATACAATGGAGAAAAGACAGTTTCTTCAACAAGAGGTGCTGGGAAAGGTGGACAGCTTCATGTAAAACAATGAAATTAGAACATTCCCTCACACCATATACAAAAATAAACTCAAAATGGTTTAAAGACCTGAATGTAAGACATGACACCATAAAACTCCTAGAAAAGAACATAGGTGAAACATTTTCTGACATAAATCGTAGCAATAATTTCTTAGATCAGTCTCCCAAGGCAAAAGAAATAAAAGCAAAAATAAACAAATGGGATCTAATCAAACTTAAAAGCTTTTTCACAGCAAAGGAACCATCAACAAAATGAAAAGACAACCTACGGAATGTAAGACAATATTTGCAAATGATGCAACTGACAAGGGGTTAATATCTAAAATATACAAATAACTCATACAACTCAATATCAAGTTGTTGTACTCAACAACTCATACAACCCAATCAAAAAATGGGCAAAAGACCTGAATAGGTATTTTTCCAAAGAAGACCTACAGATGGCTAACAGGCACATGAAAAGATACTCAACATCACTAATTATTAGATGAATGCAAATCAAAATCACAATGAGGTATCATATCACACTGGTCAGACTGGCTATCATCAAAAAGGCTATATATGACAAATGCTGGAGAGGATGTGGAGAAAAGGGAACCCTCATACATGGCTGATGGGAATGTAAATTGGTGCAGTCACTATGGAAAACAGTATGGAAGTTCCTCAAAAAACTAAAAATAGAACTATCATATGATCCAGCAATTTTACTCTTAGGTATATATCCAGAAAAAATGAAAACTCTAATTCAAAAAGATACATGCACCTCAATGTTCATAGCAGCACCATTTACAGTAGCCAAGACATGGAAGCAACCCAAGTGCTCATCAACAGACTACTGGCTTAAGGTGATGTGGTGCATATATATACAATGGAATACTATTCAGCTATAAAAAAGAATGAAATATTGCCATTTGCAGCAACGTGGATAGACCTAGACAATATTATGCTTAGTGAAATAAGTCAGACAGGGAAAGACAAAAACTGAATGATATCACTTACATGTGGAATCTAAAAAAATAATACAAATGAATGTATATACAAAACAGAAACAGACTCACAGACATAGAAAACAAACTTCTAGTTACCAAAGGGAGAGAGAGAGGGCAAGGGACATATCAGGAGTATGGGACTAACAGGTACAAACTACTACACATAAAATAGATAATCAACAAGGATTTAGTGTATACCACAGGGAAATATACCCAATATCTTGTAATAACCTAAAATGGAATACAATCTGCAAAAAAACTGAATCACTAAGCTGTTCACCTGAAATTAACACAATATTGTAAATCAACTCTACTTCAAGTTTTTTAATTAAATAATAAAATAAAATTATTGGTCCACTCTCTATTTGACATCCTGACTTCAAGTTTACTGTTTTATTTTGATAAATCATGGGGAAAATAAACTATGATAATGCAATGCTGACACTGCAAATTGGAACCCATAAAGCTCAGGAAATGCAAAAGTCAAGGTTCTTACAGTTTTATTAACTAGTTTACATTTCTTAAGTGTAGAAGATAGCCTGCTAGTATGGCTGTAAAACTGAACTAAGATAGAGATAGGACTCCAGTCATTAGGGTATGGACCTTGGCCCTATTTCTGGAAAGAGAAAAGAGGCAAAGGGTTAACTATCAGGGTTACATTAAGAGGAATAAATTAATTAAAATTAGCTTTTAAGATGCTTCCTTTCACCTTGAATCTTCTTGTATTTAAAAATCATATTACTTATTCTTCATTTTCTACTCCAGAAAATGTCAGGGGGCTATTTGTGTCTTTTTCAGGTATCTTAATTCCCCTGAATCGGTCATCTTCTACATATGTCTGGATGACATATGTCATGAGTAATGAATTCAGTAATAACAGAACATAAAAGCAGATTCCATCAAGAAAAGTAAAAATGTTTCAAAAATACACAAAATTGGGGGTAAACTTAAAATTTCTACTTTATATTCATATAAACAAACCTATTTGAATAGTGTGCTACTGTATCTGAGAAGTTTTTAAAGTAATATTTCACATTATTTAAGTATATATTTTCATTCAAATCAAAGAGGCTTGTGGAAATGGGATATTCTAGGATGTTTAGGATTATTTTTAAAGAAAAAATTACAATCATTGCAACCTATAAAACACTTAGTTAATTCACAAAATATAAGAAGAAAACTATACTCAAAATGGGTTATAATCAGTTAAAAGTCAAATAAAATTTTCAAACAAAAATTAAATAAAACCAATCCAAAGCTAGAATGAAATCAGAAAAACTGAAAACTACATAGGTAAATTACTGAACAGGTTAAACAAGAAGAGACTAAATAAATGATTTTATTAAGAGAAAAACTATCAGTGGATAGGTGTTTCAACTAGAGACACCAGGTATACGAAAATAAAAGAAATAGGAAATTACAGTCATAACTTTGTGTTTGATATAATTAAAATTATACGAAGATTGTGGTATGCTAATTAATTTACAACAAAACATAAATGATGAGGAAATGTTCTCCTAATTTGGCATATTTTTTCTTTGTTGTCCTTTAAATGTCATTTTATGGCTACAGTGACAGTGTTCAAAAATATGTCTGCAAAGAAACAATGAAAAAAATACCAGGGAGCTCAAATATTTTTGTAAATGACCCTGAGTTAATTAGAAAAATCTGCACCCTTCCCAGTTCTTCTTCTCATGTGTCAGCTCTCATTAAATTAAAAAAAAAAAAATTCATTTCAAAGTTAAGAAATCCTATAGTTAACAAAACTGGGATCAAGTGGGCACATTCCTAAGTTTCTGTATGATGTCATACTAAGCAGTTCACAGCTGAATCTGAATTTGCAAGAAGTATGAATTAGTTTTCAATAGAAGACATATCTGATCTAATGGTAATTTTTTTCTCTATCGGCTAACTGTGCTGGGAACAGGTGGCCCTGCTTTCAATTATGGCGGGCTAGCATGCCAGTGTGAGGCCTGGATTAGTTCACCTTCTCACGGGGAATTTTCCTCGGTTGGGAATGGATTTATTATGGCTTCACACATGGAATAGAGCTCATGTCAGCTGAGGGCAGTGACACATCATATGATTCAAATTAACCTGCTGTGGACTGTTCCGCGGGCCTTAGATTGTGTATTAAAATGACGACATTTAAAAAAACAGCTTGAAAGAAACCAGGATTGCCGCACTGCAATGGTTCCAATTTGTTCCAACTAATCTATCACCTGCTGGAGATATTGTTCTGCTGGGTTTCTGGTAGCTGCTGTTTTCCAGGTTTCTCCAAGCCACTGACCTTGCTAATGGGTAGTACAGTTGTTGCCTCTGAAGGAAGGAGGTCGGAGTTGGGAGAGCTTTGAAGGGGTTTTTGATGTAGAAGTTGGGACCTACCATTTGCTCTAAGGTACGATTAAGTGAACAGAGGAAATCAGGGAATACTCAAGAACACTGAAGTATTTTTTCCAAAAACAGATGCTAAAGAGCAGCATATGCACCACCTTGTTTAGATAAAATAATCCCTGGAAAAAACATCCGACAGGATGAATTCAAAAGCTGTTAAGTTTGCACCTTTATGAAGAAAATTTAAGGTTGGGTAGTTATAATCAGTATTTCCTCTACTCTTCAGCGTCATAACTTCTTTGTTACTGAAACCTTAATTCAAGAGCAAGAAAAGAAGAAACGAAAATATACTATTTTAGAGATGGAGCATTGTAGCATAAAGCATTCTTTGGGAATGATACTTAAATAAGATGTGCATATAGATTAAAATAAACAATAAAACAATCTTTTGGTATCAAAAGATTCTTAACGATAATACTGCATAAAACTTAGAAGCATTATTTTCAATATTAAAAAAAAGGCCTTTTTATTTTTTAAGGGAAGAGGATAGTATTGGGGAATATTATAAAGCTGAAGTTTGTTCCCCCAGTCTTAGCATAAATAATATTGCTCTTAATATACTATTATGTAAAATCTGGAAATATATATTTCTTGAGTTGCCAAAAATCTATAAAATAATACATTCCTACAGCAAGAAATGCTTTATTACGTCCTGTTATTCCTATTGATCTCTCAATTAATATAGTGTAGCTGTATAGTGAGAGAATACAACTATATTATGTAATAACATCTACTTACATACTTTATATAACAAATTGTTTAAGGAATTTTTGTCTAAGGTAGTAAATTCTGGAGTAGTTCAAGGCTGTTAGGTTAATGTTCTAGTGGAATCCCACAGAACTGACATATCATTCAAAGTAATCTTCCCTCAAATAATTTATGAAAGAAAAGTGCTCTTGGTTAAAATGTTTTAAGACTTTGAAGAACTTAAACCATTTATTGGACATTGTATTTGATTTTTCATAATAAAAGTACCATTTAAAAAACCATTCATCATTGTTTGTATCATCCCCCTCTCCTGTGCCCCAAAATATCTGCATTTTGAGTCTCAGTAATTGTTATTGATGGTATTAAGAAAGTCATATATATATATATTATTAATATATGAGTCAAATAAAATCTTGGTACAAAATGTGTTATCCCCAGATCAACAGTACCCATTTCACCTGGGAGCTTGTTAGAAATGTAGAATTTCATCCCTATTAAGTCACATTTGCATTTAACCAGCTCCCCAGAGATGCTCAAATGCACACTCCAGTTTGAGAAGCATGGCTGTAAAATAACTATTTCAATTCATTAATTTAAAAGTTTGAATCTCCAGATATATTATCACTATTATTGAATGGGCATAAAATTAGAAATGGCATATATGTAGTTTCCAGTTTTAAGAAGTATAAGAAATATAAACGTACAACTATTGTAAAAATCGCACTTCTGCTACATAGTCACATTGAATGACAGAATGATAAACATATAATTTTTCATTTGTTCACTGACATTTCTCTTAAAGTTCAATTTACTTGGTAGCCATGAAAATATGGTACACAATTTACCACTGACTTGAAGATCCCATCCCTTTTACAAACAAATCAATCAAATGTAAACTAGAAGGGAACTTTTTAGCTAAAAGGTGAAAGACTGTGCCTGAAAGCAAAAGAAATCTGACACTAAAAGAGAGAAAAAAGAAGTAAATGCAAGTTTCCCTGTCACTTGTCCATGAACTACCCTTATGTTCTTACCCTATTTCGTTCATTCCAGCATGTTCAGTCTTTTGCCCTGCAACTGATGCAGTAAGAAAGCACTGTATCATAGCTTAAATAGCAGATATTTTTTCTTTTTCCTTAGTGGTATGCAAAATGTTTTTTCCTACAATTGATGGTTGCTTGAATTCAGTGAAATATGGTACTTCACACTCACTAACCAAGTATGAAGACTCACACTCCTTTCAATCATCCAGCTCACCCCAAAGGATTCTTCGAACTTTAATGACTCCCTTAGCCTTATCATCAGCTTCTTTACTTCCTTTGAGTCTTTAAAACCACAGCTGGATACTAATGATTAGAACTAGTTCTTCATATTCCTCCTATACCTTTTAAATTCCAGCACTGGAAAAACATGCTTAAGAAGAACTGAGCCAGAGTGAAAGGGCCAACTGAGGTGGTTTCAGGCTCTTTCTATTCCAGATGTGATGATGGGCCACCTTCTCTATCTGTAGTCATAGATCGTAAGTGCACCAGCATGCACACAAACTGAATCAGGTCCACAGAGGGATAGTTTTCAATCATCAAAATACATGCCTTGCAGAGTACTGCTAGAGATCTTAAGACAGTGTAACACCATTGTTTTAAATTCGTAATGAAGAAACTAGTATTCTTTTAATGACTAACAGGTTCTGCAGCACTGTAAATATAACATAACAAAAGGGAAACTGAATGTAGTAATTTCTGTTAAATAAATAGCTAAGATCTCATGGAGGTAAGGGAAGAGTAACAAAGAAAAGAGAAGGAGGAACATGAGAAGGAAGAAGAAATAGAGTAGGAAAAAGAAAGAGGAGGAGAAGGAGATGGAGAAGAAAGAAAAAAATCTTTAGTTATGCTAAAATTAGTGCAGTATAAAAGTGATCTAGGTCTTTGGAGTCATAAAGACCAGAGTTTGAATGGCTCCTCTGCTACTATGATCTTGGGCAATTTACTTCATTTTTCTAAGTCTTAGCTTCCTTACTCATAAAGTAGGGATAATTATAGGGCCTACTTCTTGGGTTTATACAAGTATGTAAAGCACTTAGTACCTGGGACATAATAAGCACTCAATATCTTTTGATATCTATATCTACCTATTTAAAATTGAGTGTTAATATGTCCTAAGCACTTTGCTAAGCGTTTGAAATAAGTGTATTTATCTATCTAATCCAATCTACTTATGTATATTATCTTATGTATGCATGTCATGTACCCTATCCACCTAACCATCCATCTACCCACCCACCCACCCATCTATCCACCCATCATCTATTTTATTCTCTTCATTTACAAGTAAGGAAACTGAGGCACAGGAGATTAGATAACTGCCTAAGGTCCCACGATTAGTAGAAAAGGTAGAAATAAAATCTTGAGTCTTTGGCTTCCAGTCAATTATTTTTTAACTGATAACTACTTTTTGTCAGACTAAAGGTCATTTTTAATGTATATTAATATTTGCCTTTTGATCTCTAGAATGGGCAGCCTGAGAAGAGTACACGTCTGGAAGACAAATGAATTACTCATTTCTGGCAAGGAATGTCAAGATTGTTAACAGACCCTATGTACACGTTAATAGACTCATACAAAAAAAAGTTTGAATTACGACTTTCTTACCTGGTCCATTAAGAAAATCTTTAATTTGTAGCATTACAAGTGAAGGTGGAATACCACTTTTGCTGTCTATTTCTCCAGGTACTGTCTGCAACCAAACTGTGCAGTAATCAAGGGCTTCAGGCAAAGTCTTCCCAGGATCTGAAAAGGCAAAATTAAAATTAAAAATGTCAATTACAACACAAACATCAATTTTGGTGTAAGAGTTTGAGCTGATAAGAGGAAAAAAATAGTTAAAATATTGTATGTAACCTTCATTAATGCATTTGTTTGTATACATACAGTGCACAAATACTTGTATGAAGAAAGAGACGCTCTCTCTCTACAGGTAGAATGACAAAACCATGTTTTCCAGAACCAGGCCAAAGAGGAAAAGATATTTCAAATCTTAACTCATATCATCTTTGAGTGAAGGTAAAGTTTCTGTACTCTGAGCTGCTGACTGTTAACAGTTGAATAGATTTTTTTTTTTTTTTTTTAATGGGATGTTGGAAACAAGTTGAAGAAAAAAAGGGCAACCTTTTCAGCTTAAAAAGAGGCATATACATGTTCAAAGATGCAGTGGATTAGTACTACTTAGGGGTTATTTGATCTGTTTCAGAGTTTTACTGACATTACAATCACTTTTACTGCTAGGCTTTTGAAGTTAACTTCAGTAGCTTTCCCATAACCTTCTTAAATGATAAAATTGGTCAATCTTTTAATAGTTCCAATTATGACTAAAAGTTGACTTTTTTCAGTTTTGACTTTTTCTATTAAATACTGTGTATTTTAAACTTTTTTTAAGGTTAATATTGTATATATTTTGTAAGGTTTCATTCAGCTATTGGTGATGGCAAATGGAATTAGCTTTTTAATGCTTGGCAATCCACAGTTTTTATTGAAATAGCTCTTTAAATAAAAACAACTGCTGTGTCTTGGCATACAATATAGTAGGCTTTTAAAAATCTTCTGAATATTCACAGTTTTTCTTTAGTTTCAGGATTGTTTTACTCTCTGGGTTTTAATGGCCTCTGAATGTCAATTTTATAGGGATGTTCTTGCCATAGAGTCCATCTATTCCATTTTCAGTTGATTTGAAATGTGTTATTAAAGTGTTATTTATTTTAGTTTTTATTGATTGGATTGCTTTCAAGAATAGCATTTACATACTGTGTATTATATTCAACATATGGTTACATAGTATTACTGTCATATGTGAACCGGGCATATAAATTCTGCCTTGGAATTTGTATTTCTTGACCTTGTCATGTGATCCTTATGAAATTTGGCACATATGAACCTTTATGTGATTTCAAAGAAAATACTGAAAGCAATTGATCGTGACGTTAGATCTATGTGGTAAAGATCAAACACTAAGGTAGTGCATTCTTCTCTTTTTATATGATCAGTGAATTTAAAGCAGTGAGAATATGTATAGTAGATCCATAGTAACACCATACTATTCTGTCTTTCAAATATAATGGTCAAGTCTGGTGAAAGGATGGCAAAAAGTCTGTTGCTGGTAGGATCTATAATCAGTTTGTAGGTACTATGTAACCTGCCAGGACCTGAGGGTCTATTTCTAGGTTTCAGCTATGTAGCCATCATCAAGAAGAAGCCATTATTATCAAATAAATAATACTGTGCCAGACCTATATGAGGAGACATAATTCTTCATTTTGAAGATGATACAATCTAGAGAGAGAACAATGATCTAATGGAGAAAACAGATATAAGTGATGTAGCTAAATAATTAATGAACAGACATGAATTAAATTGATATAGAAATATTAATATGATGTGTAAAAAAACTGTCAAGTAAAACTTAGGATGATAAGTAAAACAATTTATGAAAATCACGTATTCAAACTTGCATGGCAGAAAAGGATATTATGAATATATAAAGAGTTCGTATAATCAATATAGATACTAATAGAAAAATGGGTTGAGGATAGAATAAGCATCTACTTAATGAAGAAAATAAATGAGTAAAGAAAAACAAATGGCATAAGACAGTTAAAAATATAAACATTAAGAGATAGTACATCTTAGCAATAATCAAAGGAAAAAATCTTTAAAAATAAGTAGAATTTTCTACCTATCAGGCCAAGACTAAAAAAATTGATAAAGCCTATGTAACACACACACACACACACACACACACACACACAAATTCACTGTAGAACTGTTTATCATAGCAAAAAGTAGAAAACACCTTAGATGTCCATCAACAGATTAATGTTTAAATAAAAAATGATAATCCATACAATGTTTAAAAGAATCAAAAACATTTATATGTAATTGACATAGTAAGACAGCCATTTTATATTGTTAATAGTAAATAACAAAGCAGGTTGAGTATTTTTTTCATTTATTGACCATTTAGGATTCTTCTTCTAAAAATAAGTATTCATTTTTCTATTGGGCTCTTTTTCTTACTAATTTGTAGGAGCTCCTTATATATTACAGGTGTTAATGATTTGTTTGCAATGTGTAGCAAATGTTTTCTCTTGGTATGTTAGTTGCCTTTTAACTATATCCTGATGCTTTTTGCATGCATATTTTTTTCTTAATAGATGTGGTAAAAAATTATTAACATATCTTATGGATTTATCCCTAGGTTGATTATATATTTTCCTATAGTTTCTTGAAGCATTTTAAAAATTTTATTTTTACCTTTAGCTGTTTAATCCTTCTGGAGAACACTGTTTTATGAAAAATAGGAAAAAACTGCTCAGTCTCACTGTTAATTAAGCATACCCAAATTAAAGCAAGAAATACATTTTTTTTTCACTCAACAAATTAGCATAAATTTAAAAGATTGGTAATATCTTGTGTGTGGGAGGAGGAAAAATTGATCCTACCATGTATGGTGGATAAGAGTGTAAAGAGGGTTGAAACGAGTGTCTACCAAAATCCTAAATATCCATGCCCTTGTAATCAGAAAGGATACTGTAGGAATCTACCTTAAAGAAATAATTAAGAATACACAGAAAATGTCCAGAAGAGTTGACTATAGTATCATGTGAAATATTCAAAATCTAGAACAAAATAAAACTAAATATCTATCTATAGAGAAATGGTAAAATAAATTATGACTACATTGTGAATACTTCATAGAATACTATGCTGCTGATAAAAAGAAGGGAGTGAATCTGATGTACTGATATAGAAAAGCTTTAAGCTGTCCTGTTAAGTGAATGAAACAAAGAAACAGATCACCAGCTTTAGTAAATTCAAAAGTAAAAGGCATATCTGCATACATACATACACACATATCTATATATACTTTTTATTCTACTGGAAGACAATCATCTTCAGGATGATCCTAAGCACAAACTGATATATGGACCTATAATTTATTGAGAGCTGAAGAAAAATAGGACTACATACCAAACATTTACAAAAATTAAAATAAGAAAAAAACACTTCAAAGGACATTTGATTCCTACCTTCATCAAGGTATAGACTGGGGGAGCAGCAAATTCTGATGATGTAAATGAGAGTTTTCCAAGTAGGGAAGATGGGTTTTACGCAGGTTGCAGTGTAAAGTTAAAGGGCCTTGCCATCTGGCACCCAGCACAGGAGTCTGCACTGGGGCAATTGAAGAGGAATGGGACTTAATAGAGTCAGAATAAACAATCTGGCAATAGTAGGAAGGAGAATAGGAATTACGAATTAAAGAAAATGTAAAAGTCTAGGAAAGGTATCCAAGGAAGTAAAAATTTCAATGACTATTTCCCAACGAAGTTTTACTGGTCTAATGATATTATTGGTTTAATATTATTACATCCCTGGTTTAAAAAGTACAGCTGAATTTAGAGGGCTGCTAGAAAAAGAGAATAACTGAAATTAAGAACACTGAGGAAAATACAGGTTCATAGTTGATGAATACTGAATGTATGACAGGGCTGGTGGCTACTCTCCTAGTTTTGGCTAAAATCTCTACTCTGGATATGCCTGTAGTCACTGTGGTGAGATGAAGCAGCAGTAGTAGCAGAAACATATGTCAGAATCCCAGAGAATAGCTCAGGTTTGTAAGTCACTATTTAGTCCCTCTTGCCCTAATGGCTAGATGATGTGGGGCATGACTTCTAGACTTCCTGAACTGTCTTCAATTTAGCTTCTCCTGAATTCCATCATCAGACGTAGAAAATAGGACTCATATTACACATTCCTTGAGGTCAATATAGTTGGAAAAGCACCAGATAAACCAAGATTAAAGGAGCCTGTGAATATAATACAAATGGAGTGACAAATAGGGATGACTTTTTCATACTGGAGGCTCCTTTAGACTTCACCAGTTTTCTTCTTCATACTCAGCGAACACCTGTTTATTTAAGTACAGAAAGCTCTCAAAAGAATAAGCTCCTGCTGATGTTGATGAGCACGTTTACATTTACGCTGTTGTCCCTAAGCCTAAGAAACAGGAGAAAGCCATATCTTATCAGGAGTAACAGAGTGTGGGAAATGGGTCAGAACAAATGACAAACTGCTCACAGCCATAAATCTTGTTCAAAGTCACTTAGAATTCACTTCAATGAGACATTGGTATTGACAAAATTATTTGTTTTTCTTCTGGGTTGACCTGGACTCCAAAATAAAATACTTCATCATCTTATGTCACAAAGAACACTCAAAGGGAAGATTCAGAGTCTCAAGTCCACTCCCAGATGGACTAAGGTACTCTTGGCTTTTATAGAGACTTGATTCAGATTATATTCTTTGTGCTGGTAGATTACTTTGCTCTTCTTCACAAAACTTTCCTTTCACTTAACTGCTTGGGAGGTCTTCCTCTGACTCTGATAAAGTGATTTTTGTAGTGCTGCTCATTATTTTTATTTTTTAACCCTTAGCAGATATTCACAGAGTTAAGTATGTCTTTGCTTAACATTTGAATTATATAAAATATAACATGACTCATGTGGCCAAAATGAAACTTTAAAAATGAACTTGTTTATTTTCTTTGCAATCTTCTACTTACAAAAAAATTATTTTCCAAGCTCATACAGAACAGCTGAGTGTGAAGATTTTGTAAGCTTCCTGATTACTCTGCTTTGTTCTACTATGTGGCAGGATATTTCTTTTTCATAAATGAATTCATAAGCTGAATTTCTGGAAAGGTCCCAATGAGGAGACATTTTCCCACAGATTTCAGTGAGAATTTCCTCATTTTAAGATTGACATATAATGAAGTCCAGTTACTTTTATACCAGATACTTCTGTCTAGTTAATTTTATACAAGATACTTCTTTTCTTTTGCCATATGAGTAAAAAATTTGAATTTTAAAAAGCCTTGTGTCACAAGAATCTCTTTAATTGAAAGCTAAATATCTGTTATAAAGAGAACTAGAGTGAGACTCCAAACCAACATCATTTTCTTCCTCATTTTCCCCTCCTTTCTGTGAGTTACTTTTACCAACCACAGGTTTACAATAGAGTTGATAATGCATACCTGTTTCTCCTTTCTCTTGGCTACTTTTGTGCTCAAGAACACCTCTAACAAGTGAATTGGTTAGAGAGGGGCAGCAGGAGAAATTAGCCCAACAGTTATTTTCCCTGAAAGTTCTAGGCAATGTTTTCACGGAGGAAGTTGTAAGTAACTATAGTCATAATAAGGTTTTTGACTCTTCGATTCAATTTTCTCATGATACCCTTGGTCTTTTACATTCTATGGAAGATGAGTGCTAACTTAAATATGGAGCAATGTCAAGGGAACAAAATTTTCCCATGATGGAGAGTTCTTGTAAATTTGTGTTACCAGAAAAAAATATTATTAATTGAAATTTGGGGGACAAATCCTGAAAAATAAACTTTTGATTAATTGGGTTTTGGTGTACCTCACTTTAAGCATGTTTTCTTCAGTAAGCAAATAATTTGTCATCTTATTCCTGGTATTAGCTTCTTGCTGTATTAATGTAATCTTGTTGCTGCTTGTAATCCTGGCTAACAAAATCTTTCTCGATATTATCAACAACTTTTTTTTTTTCGCGGTATGCGGGCCTCTCACTGTTGTGGCCTCTCCCCTTGCGGAGCACAGGCTCCAGACGCGCAGGCTCAGGGGCCATGGCTCACGGGCCCAGCTGCTCCGCGGCATGTGGGATCCTCCCGGACCGGGGCACGAACCCGTGTCCTCTGCATCGGCAGGTGGACTCTCAACCACTGCGCCACCAGGGAAGCCCCTATCAACAACTTTTGAAATTATATCATGCTTTTTCAAGCCTACGGATGCTAATATTAGCATTACTGATGATATATAATTAAAATTAATGTGTTCCCTAAACTATTACCGTAGATTTAATTTCAGCAACTTTTGGCTTTCATGCCATATTGCACTGAGTTTTCTTTCTCCCCCACTCCTCCCCGCCTCCCCCAACACTGAGTTTCCTTTCTCAAGATTTACTTGTCTCCATTTTACCAATTCCAGAAAGTTCGGAAGGATCTACTGTTTAGTTTTTTAAAAGAAAAACAGACTGTATATTTTATCGACTTTTAAAAAAGTTTTCAATGACCTGTTATTATTAGTCACAAGCATACTGAAGTCTGTCATAGGTAATGAGCCCAGGCCTATCCCAGGCTGCCACAGAACCAAAGTGGCATCTATGTCTGCTTAGGGAGATTGGTTCTCTTTGGCCTGAGGTATCCAGAGCTGTCATGTCTATGAAAGAGCATTTAAGTGACTTTTGATTAACTCTTGAGGGACAACTGACAGGTGATAAGATACTGTCACATGCAAGAGGTTTGTGAAATAGTTTATCACTGGCCCAGGACTTACTGAACAAAGACTTTCTTTCATGGAGCTTTCTAACATTTTGTTCTATAGATGAGTTTATATCACTTTATAACACAGGAAAAAATGTAGGGTAATGAAAGAACATGAGGTACACAAATCTCGGTATAAATCCTGACTCCTTAAACTGGGTAAGTTTAATTTTAACTTCCTTGAGTCCCAGTTTGTTTCCAAAATGGGGATAATAAACTAAATTGTGGGGATGTTGAGAATATTATATTAGATAATATATGTAAGTGGTCTGTATGGGACATGTCATGGTAGGAGTTCAATAAACAGTTACTATTTTGTTTCTTAAGCACAAACTCTAAACAAAATAGGAGTATGTGTGTGGTATATCTTGCAAGTGTCTATTCTTCTTGTTTTTTTTTAATTTTGAAAAATCTTTATCACTTATCTAAAATCAGAGGAATATAATATAAAAGGTAAAAACTAAAAAGCTTTTGTTTATTCGTGGAAATTACGCTCAATTTTGATCTTAGAAGCCAGTAAACTTCTTTATATTTAACTTTTAAAATAATAATTATTGAGGTTTGAAATACTAGTCAACCTATTTTACTTCCCTATCAAACACTTTTGGCTAAGGAGAAATTATACACCTGACAACTTCTCTGCATTTTGGTCCTGATAATTATCAGAATTATATTCTCACCTTCTTTCTCATCCTTTAGAAATACTTTGCCTACATATGAGTCAAGGATGTAAATAATCTGCAAGCCAAAGGTGACTCCTTTCCATTTTTTAAACTAGAAGTTAGAGACTCCTTTTACAAAGGTATCTGAGTATATCAACCTTCACACAAAGAAGAGATTGAAATGACACTTTAAAGTAATTTATAAGTAAACATGGTGAGTCCATCAGGATTTCAATTTCACAGGGCTTTCTTTTTTAAGGAAGATCAAGAAGAGTTCATAACTAGCCAGAGTAGGGAGGGAGAAAATACCTAAAGAGGAATTAGGGTAATAGGCAAAGGCTTGGAGATTCCCTACTTTCCCTTCCGCTTTCTGACTTCATTGACAAGACGTTCCTAGATGATTCTTTAGCTGAATCCTTTTATAACCAGCCAAGAATACACAAAGGTTTTCCTTAACAGAAATTGAATAAAATTTAAAGGAAAGCATTTTGGGAGGGTCTATTGTATTAAATCAATTTGCCTCTATCTATGAAATTGATATGGTTACATCTCCCAAGGGCCTCTTTCAGAAGCCATGGTTGTACTTGGTTTTGGAATGCTCAAAAACGGTTGGAAGAATAACTCCCTGCAATGAGTGGTTACTTTCAGAATAGTCACCTTCCAACCACTGGACATGTAAAAGGCAAAGCTACAGGTTTGCTGAGTTTCTTATGTTTTTCTGTATTTATTTTATGATCCTTCGTTTAATGGCTATCTTATTATTATTATTTTTTTAATGTAGCCACAGAAGCAAATGTAGTCCATGAGGGACTTCCCTGGTGGTGCAGTGGTTAAGGAATACACCTGCGAATGCAGGGGACACAGGTTTGATCCCTGGTCCAGGAAGATCCCACATGCCGCGGAGCAACTAAGCCCTTGCACCACAACTACTGAGCCCGTGCACCTAGAGCCCATGCTCTGCAACAAGAGAAGCCACCGCAATGAGAAGCCTGCACACCGCAATGAAGAGTAGCCCCGGGCACAGCAATGAAGACCCAATGCAGCCAAAAATAAATAAATAAATAAAGTTTAAAAAAAAAATGTAGTCCATGAAGCCTCTACAATACCTGGAAATTAAATCATGGGGGAACCTAGATCCATAAAACACAGTAACAATGCAATGGTATAACAGCAAAATCAACTGAGAAACCAGTTCTAAATTGCTATGGATGCAAGGTCAGTGCCACCGTCTCCTTGTCAATATCTAGGCATTTGACTAACTCCTTAAGTGTTTTTTCACCTCATAAGATGTGACAGGAAGGGGAAGAGGAGATTTCCTGGTTTGAAATCCCAAGCCTGGAGCCCATAGGAAGAGAAAGAGGAAAAGATTAAAATGGCTACTGGCATGTGTAATCATCAGTGTCCATTGGTTCTTATTTTTAGAACCAAATCTTCCATATCTTGCTAGAAGAAAGTGCATTCTTTCTACTTAATGAAGCTAATCAGCAGATAATATGTGAAATATCATTTCAATGAATTCCTTGTATTTTCTACGCTGTTCTGTGTTGTTCCTGATCTCCTTCCTATTTTGTTACTTTCATGTTAAATTCTAATGTGGGTTTCAGATATTTTATATGACGTCTGATTAAAATTCAGAACAAGGAAAGAAAGGGTGCTGTCCAGTCAAAAAAATGTAGTCAAATAAATTCAAGGATGATCAACTTAATCCCAACTTAAGTCTCTGCTCTAAGTCTGGGTTCTGTAACATTGAAAGCCAATCCAGTGGCTATAAATGATTCCTGCCATTTTTCCTTCACTTTGAGTAAATGTTGATGACTAAAATCGGTGTTAAAAAGGGCTAGGACACTAATCTTTTTATTATGTCCAGAAAGGAAAGTTTATTAAACTCTCCCTTCTACTGCTAATAACTATTGAAGTCCCAACTTATAGCTGAGTATTTCATAGTTCCAAGGTATTTCATAAATATTATCTCATTTGGAGCTCAGACTAAACCATTAAACTACAAAGACTAGATATTATTATAAAGGTATACCTTGTTTTATTGCACTTTGCTTTATTGTGCTTTGCAGATATTGAATCTTTTACAGATTGAAGGTTTGTGGCAACTCTGTGTTGAGCAAGTTGATTGGTGCCATTTTCACAAAAGCATTTGCTCACTTTGTGTCATCACATTTTGGTAAGTTCCCAATATTTCAAATTTTTTTATTATTACATTTGTTATGGTGATCAGTGATCTTTGATGTTACTATCATAATTGTTTTAGGGCACCACAAACCATGCCCATATAAGATAATGAACTTAATCCGCAAGTGTTGTATGTGCTCTAACTGCTCCACTGACTGGCCATTCCCCTGTCTCTCTCCCTCTCCTCAGGCCCCCCTATTCCCTGAGATACAACAATACCGAAATTAGGACAATTAATAACCCTACAGTGGTCTCTGAGTATTCAAGTGAAAGGAAGTGTTGCACATCTCTCACTTTAAATCAAAAGCTAGAGATGATTAAATTTAGCGAGGAAGGCACATTAAAAGCCCAGACAGGCCGAAAGCTAGGCCTCTTGCACTAGTTAGCCAAGTTGTAAGTGCAAAGGAAAAGTTCTTGAAGGAAACTGAAAGTGCTACTTCAGTGAACACATAAACGATAAGAAAGTGAAACAGCCTGATTGCTGATATGGAGAAAGTTTTCGTGGTCTGGATAGATGATCAAACCAGCCACAACACTTCCTTAAGCCAAAGCCAAATCCAGAGCAAGGCCCTAATTCTCTTCAGTTATATATAAAGGCTGAAAGAGGTGAGGAAACTGCAGAAGAAAAGTTTGAAGCTAGCAGAGGTTGGATCATGAGGTTTAAGGAAAGAGACCATCTCTGTAACATAACAAGGTGAAGCAACAAGTGCTAATGTAGAAGCTGTAGTAAGTCATCCATAAGATCTAGCTAAAATAAGTAATGAAGGTAGCTACACTAAACAACAGATTTTCAGTGCAGACGAAACAGCCTTATATTGGAAGAAAATGCCATCTAGGACTTTCATAGCTAAAGAGGAGAAGTCAATGCCTGACTTCAAAGCTTCAAAGGACAGGTTGATTCTCTTATTAGGGGCCAATGCAGCTGGTGACTTGAAGTTGAAGCCAATGCTCATTTACCATTCTGAAAATCCTAGGGCCCTTGAGAATTACACTAAATCTACTCTGCCTGTGCTCTATAAATGGAACAAAGCCTGGATGACAGCACATCTGTTTACAACATGGTTTCCTGAATATTTTAAGCCCACTGTTGAGACCTATTGCTTAGAAAAAAAGGTTCCTTTCAAAACATTACTGCTCACTGACAATGCACCTGGTTACCCAGGAGTTCTGATGGAGATGTACAATGAGATCAATGTTGTTTTCATGCCTGCTAACACAACATCCATTCTGTAGACCATGGATCAAGGAGTAATTTCAACTTTCAAGTTTTATTATTTAAGAAACACATTTTGTAAGGCTATAACTGCCATAGATAGTGATTCCTCTGATGGATCTGGGCAAAGTAAATTAAAACCTTCTGGAAAGGATACACCATTCTAGATGCCATTAAGAACATTTGTGATTCATGGGAAGAGGCCAAAATATCAACATTAACAGGAGTTGGGAAGAAGTTGATTCCAATCCTCATGGATGACTCTGAGGGGTTCAAGACTTCAGTGGAGGAAGTAATTGCAGATGTGGTGGAAATAGCAAGAGAACTAGAATTAGAAGTGGAGCCTGAAGATGTGACTATATTGCTGCAATCTCATGATAAAACTTTAACGGATGGGGAGTTTCTTCTTATAGATGAGCAAAAAAGTGGTTTCTTGAGATGGAATCTACTCCTGGTGAAGATGCCATGGAGACTGTTGAAATGACAACAAGGGGCTTAGAATATTACACAAACTTAGCTGATAAGGCAGCAGCAGGGTTTGAGAGGATTGACTCCAATTTTGAAAGAAGATCTACTGTGGGTAAAATGCTATCAAGCAGCATTGCATGCTACAGAGAAATCGTGAAAGGAAGAGCCAATCAACGTGGCAAACTTCATCGTTACCTTATGTAAAGATACTGCAACAGCCACCCAAATCTTTAACAATCACAATCCTGATCAACACAGAGGCAAGACCCCACACCAGCAAAAAGATGAGAACTCGCTAAAGGCTCAGATGATGGTTAGCATTTTTAGCAATAAAGTATTTTTCAAGTAAGGCATGTACATGGTGTTTTAGATATAATGCTATTGCATACTTAACAGACTACACTATAGTGTGAACATAACTTTTATATGCACTGGGAAACCAAAAAATTCTTGTGATTTGTTTTACAGCAATATTTGCTTTATTGTGGTGGTTCTAGAACAGAACTCACAATATCTCTGAGGTATGCCTGTACCTATTTTAGAGATAAACACTAAGAAATTTAGTTATTTGCATGAAAGAGCCTTGGCATTAGAGCCACGACTAAAAGTAGAAATTTCTGATTTCCACTCCCAAACCCTTCCCCATACATAAATCCCCCCCACTGGCTGGGTTCCTTCTTATTTAACTTTCTCACCACAACTCTCCCTGAGTGATGTACTAGAGTGCCTCCCATTTAAAAGACCTACTTACTCGCTGAGTCCTGTCAAAGCAATAATTTCATTTCACATTACTACTGGCCAGCAAGAAACGTTCCTAGCAGCTAAATTTTCAGATAAATGTTCAAGTTGTGATCATTATGACATTAAAGTCACAGGTTAATTCTAAGCCTTTCCAGGGACATTAACAAAACTGTTAATTCTAAAGAGACATGTAATTCAATCCTTCTCTTAAAGTCACAAGAACTAAATGAAATCAAGATATGATTTATGAGGTGTTAGAAGCCAGTTTATGATTTTCTAACTGTTGGTTTACTTAAACGTCTTCAGCACATTTTCTGCAGACCTATTCATGAAAGAGTAAAGAAGCCAATTATTATAACTGAAAATTTGCAAACTACACAATATCTATAATGGCACTGAAATGACATGAATTTTTTTTTTTTTTGGCCGATTACAACCCCTATTTTAAACTCAGCCTAAACATATTAACAATGATGAAAAAAGCAACAACCACCATAACATTAACAATTCACTGAGCTCTATGCTGCACACTTAGCTAAGAGCTTCATATACATCGTTTAATCCTCGCAGCAACCCCAGGAGGTTGCTACCAGTATATCCCCATATTAAAGATAAGGAACTGAGGCTTAGGGAGGTTAAATAACTTATCCAAGGTCACACAGCTGTATGTAGCAGAGCATGGATAAGAACTCACAACTAACTCTAAATCTTGACCTCTAAATGAACTCTATTCCATGTTTGCCTCTTAATTGAATCTGAAGCCGTATCTGTAACATTTATAAAACTAGAAAATGAAGGAAGTGTCCCATACTAGAGGTATCATGACATGGGTGTTTCTAACCTACACAGAAGTTGTGTCATAACCTGCTTTTTTAGAAAGATAAGTTCTAATCAACCGTAATTTCTGTATTTTAGTTTAGTTGATGTTTGAAAAATTACAATAAGATAAAAAGGTTGCAAGAGGGCAGAAGCAATTGTTTTCAAATTAGTTTGTTAGTCCCTAGCACCCATTAACGAGTAGTAAGATGACTGTGTACTGAGGGAGCAGTGGGTGGGGGTAGCGAAATCCCTCAGAATGGTTCAACTCCTTCACAATTGACCAGATGGCACAGTCATTTCTTCAAAAACAAACAAAAAGCCCCAAACAAACAAGAAGAAAAATGACTTTTTGAGGCTGCCTTGGGCTGCATAGTCAAGATATGAGGCAATTTCAAATCTGGACTCCATTACCTTAAACAAAACAAATACCAATTTTTAAATATTTATAAACACAACTAATACGATTATGTTAAAACAACTACATACATCTTTATTTAAATGAGAATTGCCAATAATACAGCTGCTACATGTAAAGGTGCTGGCAGAAGATCTCATTTCTGTTAGAGGTTGCTCCAAGTTAGAAGGGCATGGAAAAAGGCCATTATTTTAATATTTTAAAAAGAAACCTGTTAACTCACAGATAAACTATCTACTTGGACTAGATGGAAAATCATTTATAGGTTATTAGTATTAATAGTCATAAAAGAAATTGAAGTTGATAATTTATACTTCAAATAATTTGCCATTTTTTTAAATTATGGAGAGTAACATGAAACACTTGCAAGTATAGCTGGTATAATTTAAGATCACTAAATTATGCAGATTGGGGACTATATTAATGACACTTTCAAAATCATAAGCAATTCTCATCATTCTTATTTCACTTCAGGTTTCTAAAATAGATGTAGATATAGGTATACATAAAGATTCCATTTTATTCTGGGTAGCATCCCATGTAGAATTAGGTTTTTTAATATATATGTGTATAAATGGTCTTATAAGATACACACATATGTCTATATAGTCACATGTGCTGAGAAGGCAGATTGACATGAGGAACAATGAGTTTCACAGCATTTCCTCTTCTAACGTGATTTTATAATATATGAAAGAATATCCCTAAGGAACACATTGAGAGAACACTATTACCACCCTTTGAGTATTTGGGTATGTTCTTTGCTTAATGGTGACATGGGCAGAATCAAGTTAATACTGACAACTCCCTGGGAGCAGTAATTATTCATTACAATATATTTAACTGATCTGTGCTTATAGATGTAAAGATATTAAAGTATCACTTTTGGAGGAAATCCTGTATTAAGTTTCTCAGAAAACCATGCCTCCACTAATGGACCAGAAAATATTTTTATTATTTTAAAATTGCAGGATTTCTGGTGCCAGCCAAAATTGAAATAAGCTCAGTACAGCCCATCTCCCATGCTGCTTAAATGAAAACTCAAGAAAAAAGACAAAACACAAATACCTGACGACTCTCAAAAGTAAACAAGAGCAATGCAGACTGGGGAGGGGAGTTAAACTTGCAGATATGATCCAACAGTGGTGAATTTTCTATTTTGTTTTGTTTCAGTTTTCCTCTTTTTCCTTATAACTTTGACTTGAGAGTGAGTCCTAAATTGTGGTGCAGTGATAGCAGGAACAGCCGAAAGTCCAACAGAAACCCTGTCTGGAAGATAAGACCCCTGTTTTCAATACTGTTGGGGAAACCAGCTGCTTTTTAGTTTTCTTCTTTCTCTCCTAGTTTTGCCCCAAGTGTGGGCTGTGTGTGTGTGTGTGTGTGTGTGTGTGTGTGTGTGTGTAAAGTTGTACAATGCAGTGGCTGTGCTGTGGTGGCAGTGACACAAGCATTTAAGATATTATGGAAGAATTACAACTGTGTTTCATGAGCTAAAGGTAAACATGCTTGAAATAAATGGAAATATAGAAGTTCTCAGAAGAGAAACAGAAACTACAAAAAAATAACCAAATGGAAATATTAAAACAGAAAAATCCAATAGAAATTATCCAATATGAAGAACAGAGAGGAAAAAAGAAAGAACAGTGAATGGAGTCTCGGGGATCTGAAGAGCAATGTAAAAAAGCTTCACTTTGGAGTCCCAAAAGGACAGTAGGAAGATTGGTACAGAAAAATATCTAAAGAAAGAATAGCCAAAAAGTTCCTAAATTTAGTTAAAAAAATATTTACAGAGTCAAGAAACTCGGAGAACCTCCAACAGGATAAATTTAAAGAAATCAAGCCAGACACATCATATAATAAATCTCAGGAAACCAAAGATAAAGAAAAAAATCTTGAAAGCAACTAGAGGAAAACAACACATTACATATATGGAAACAAGGATTGGAATTACCATGAATTTCTCATCACAAACCACAGAGGATA
This sequence comes from Delphinus delphis, assembly GCF_949987515.2. NCBI lineage: Eukaryota > Metazoa > Chordata > Mammalia > Artiodactyla > Delphinidae > Delphinus > Delphinus delphis. The sequence continues at coordinate 43,924,314 of NC_082699.1, read as the reverse complement.
GAAGAGAATGGAACAATATCACTGAAGTGCTGAAAGAAATGTCAACCTAGAATTCTATATCCAGCAAAAATATCGTTCAGGAATGAGAGACAGAGAAAATAATACTCCCAGATAATGGAAAACTAAGAGAATTTGTTGCTACAGACCTGCTCTAAAAGAAATGCTAAAGAAGTTCTTAATGCTGAAGGAAAACATACCACAGGAAAACCCGGAACTTTAGGAATGAAGGAGGAGCTCTGGACATGGTAAATTCCTGGGAGAAATATAAAACGTACTAGTTTTTTCCTCTTTAGTTCTTTAAAATATGTAAGATTATTGAAACAAATGTCAAAATCTTATCTGGTAGGATTTTCAGTATGTGTAGATGTAATATATATTGGGGAAGGGTAAAGAGACCTTTATGATTGTAAGACTTTTACATTTTCTTGGAGTGTTAAAATATTACCACTAACTAGACTGACTGTGAAAGATTAAGCATATATATTGGAAACGTCAGAGCAACCACTAAAATACATTACAAAGACACACAGCCAAAAAGCAAATAGATAAACAGAATACTAAAAATTATTCTGAATTGCAGCTAGGGAAAAATCTATTACTACTAAAAAAATAAAATGAAGAGTAGTCCTATATCATTCCTCAAAATCCTAGCAGTTTTCCTTAAACCATCCCATACAAATGATACTAAGCTTTTCTAAATTGTTTCTCCGGAAGTCGAACTTACAGTTCTTACTTAACTCTACTTAACTTCAAGCGTTTCACAAGCTCTCCATGTCATGAAGATCCATATCCTGTTAAACGTTCATCATTAGCTATAATAAGTATAATTACTAAATGATGAGAGATGCCTGAAGGCTGAAACTGGGTCTTATTACTGGTTCCTCAGCATCTTGAATATGTCTGATAAATAGCCAGTGTTCAAATAGAAAAAATGAATGACTATTCCCAAAGATTGCCTGAGTGTAGAAATGAAGGCACACTAGGGATCGTAAGTTCATACTAAAATAATGTCAAGTTGATTGTCTAAAAGGGGGGTTGTGATTTTAAAAACCATGCTGATTAATTTAAAATAGTTACCTCGAGCTATAACACTATATTCCAACAATGCTCAAAGGATTTTTAGTATTTGCTTTCAGGGTCTTCACTGCAATCTCTTGAATATGTCAAATAAAAATCACATCTTCATAATTTAATGTGAAAAGTACTTCCATCTTTTTAGAATTACCCAGAGCCAAGCTTAAACAATGAATGAAGTCAGTGATCAAATGGCTTTTACCATTTTTATGATCCTAATGAATTAGAGAATCAAAACCTCTGAGATGACCAGGGCCTTAGAGGTCTCCTGTGTATGAATTATTTTGTAACATTCTTATTGGTTCCCTCATTAATTAATGAGTTAAGTAAAATCTTTGACATGTTCATTTTGTATTTATATAAGAATTATGATTTTTTTGAAAATTATCTTCTGAACACGATAAGTGTTTTGACGGAGTGACACAAAATTCTTTGTTTACTTTTTGTTCCATATGATTTCCATACAAAGTAACATTAGCATATATAATAATAGTTTGACTTTCACATAAAACAGTAAACAATTACACGCTGTTGTGCTAAAAGTTTTTTTACAATCAAATGTTTCTGTCCTCTTAAAAAAGAAAATCCATTATCTCCAAAACAACCTCTGGTCACATCTGAAATGCTGAAATTGGGTGATCACTGAACTGCACATATATGCTAAAACTGCTACTGGTTGGCTGCCACTTGAGTTACCTTACAAAAAAGGATTAATTTTAGAATCAAGAGAGAAAGTATGAACACTACAGAAAGACATAACATGTTTCTTCTTTCATTTTAAACTTGTGATGCCTTTAACCTTTCCTTGACCTTTCTTAGAAAGTTAGCTGCCTGGTGATACCCCTTTTTGTCCCTCCAATTAAGACATTGCCAATAGTCCCTTCACTTCAGAATCCAGAAATGCAACTGGCCACTTCCACTTTACTCCTTCTCTTCCCCATGAATGTTAGTGTTACGGTTATTCATATTTTTCTCTTTTTTCTTACCCACATGGTTACTATTTCAAAGCTTCAAAAGAATCCTGGACATGGAACACTGCTTTCTTCAGGATTAAAAGTGCTACATGAAGCGTTTCTGGACGACTAAATTGGTAATGGAACTTTGATAGTTCATTCAAGTGGACCAATTTAAAATAGAAATTCCTCAAATCAGTTTTTGAAAAATAACTTCATGAATATTTAATAAAATTTATGTATTTAAGTACTGGATAAACTAATTAGTGTTCCACTAGAATATCAAAAGAAAACTTGCATCTTTAAAACAAGTCAAAATAAATTGTAATCTGATAGGGTAGTGGCTTACAGATGTCAACTTCCTGAGGCCAAAGCTAGTTTAAATATTTTTAGAAAGGTAAGTATGGGGAGACGAATTCCAAATTACAGAATGATAAAACTTTAGATCTGGAATGAGCCTGGTTGGTATCTTTTATAATCATCACATTTTACACATAAGGAAACAGAAACCCAAAGAAGTGAACTGCCGGGCTAAGATCACTCTGCTAATTAACAGGAACAATTAAATCCCAGGTTTTCTGCTTCCTAATTTAGTAATCTTTCTACTATATATTGATATTAATAACTAAAGCAGTAGCAGCAAACATTTATGAGGGCCTACTACTTGCTAGACTCAATGCTAAGTACTTTCATTAATTATCTCTTTTCGATTTCATAATCGCCCTATGACATAGGTAGGTAGGTACACGTCTCCTAAGTGACAGAGTTAGAATTTCAACTCAGGTTTGTCATTTACCAAGAGAGGCTGTACTGTGTAGTCACATCATGGACACATATATGCAAAGTCACCAGTTAAAACAAAGAAAGCGAACCGTTTGCATGGTCTGGAGAGGGACAATGGAGGTTGACTGACAACTGCAATTCACATCTTTCTGTCCATTCCATGGAGCCATACAGGGTGAGAGACTCAGAAGTCCAAAAAATCTTGGTTTTGTATTTTAGCTCTGTCTATTGCTAAGTCTGTAATCTTGGACAAGTTACTTCTCCAAACTTTAGTTTCTTTTTATGTAAGATGGGAACATATTTCCCACAGAGTTGTTATGAGGATTAAGTGAGATAATGCATTTAAAGCAGTTAGTACAATGCCTGGCACAGACTGAATACTCAATAATTGCTAGTTGTACTTTTTGTTTTTTAGCCATTGTATTTTAACTACTTGTTTTCAGACAAATTTCTCCAAATCACTAAATTCATTTTTAAGAAACATGCTAACTTATACTGATGACTCTATTAGCATAGTATAAATGTCCAAGAAGATGCTTTTTGTGTAAGGAAAGGCATCCACAAGAATATTATGCAAAGGATGCTCCTTAGGAGGTATGTAAGACTTTTTCCTCCCACAGGTAACTCCCCTATACTCAATCTGGCCCATAACCTTCATCCTAAACTTCATCTACTGAAATTGGGTTCCACATTGGTCTATGCACAAGGATGTTTTTTTAAACAAAAAATGCTTTATTATTTCAACCTAGGAACCAGTTACAATTCAAATGTACACCTTTGCTATGAGCCCTGAACTTTGCTGAACTTAGTATCTTTTAGTAGAAGCTGCTAAAGCCACCCACCCATAAAGCAACTGCAGCTGAAAGCACTTAAGGAGGGGCTTGGAATTAACTTTTATTCTCCCAATCCTACACCTACTTTTTGCCAATGCTAAGCAGACACCCAAACAGGTATCAGGTCTACAGGCATGAGTCCTTGAATCATATAACATCAACTACTTCAGCACTTCTCCCATCTCCAGTGACCTGAAGTACCCATTATATTACAGGCACTCAGTAAATGAGAACATGTTTGAAGAAGGGAGGCAGTGGTGGCTGGTAAATGTTGAACATCTGGCTCTCAGAGCAGGACAGCTGATTGACAGCATTTGCCAGTATCTGTGGTGTAAATATTCTCACTATGGCGATTTAAACTACCAGTGGTTTAACAACGGTCTTTCAAAGTTCCTAAAAATTTAACAATCAGCTCTTTTGAGCCAGTATGAGCCAGCACCAGCACATCAATGGAGAGAGGGCCAGCAGGCAGCCTAGGAGGTAACGCTACGATTTTCCTCCTTAGCAACTGGCCAGTTACCACCTTCTAAAGTAGAGGACTTGAACTATACCTCTGCAAGAGCCAAGGGCTCCTTTGAACCTACATCCTTGGGCTGAATCCTGACCCTCACACCTGCTATCTACTCTCCAGGAGCCTGCTGTGTAAAATGATTCTCCTTAATGCCAAGAATGAACCAGCCTGACTTCCAGATTGGACAAATTCTCCAGATACCTCACTGCTGGCGTCCATCTGCTACACGGGACCACCTGAGAACAATAAAATGCCTGAATTATACCCGAGCTTGCTAGGGCCCTCTTCCAATACTGGATCTTAAGACGATCCAGCTACCTTCTCTGGTAGTCTTTCCCGCCAAATCTCTAATTCTACATTAACTCAGGGAAAAGGTCTCTGTATCTTCTTTGGCCCTGTTTTCATTAGCTCTTGTTACTTAAGAGCCCATAGGTCTTAAATCTGAACCCCTGATCACTTTCCTAGTCTCAACAGGCAACAAGCTTCAGAAGTTCAATATAATTATTATAATATATGACACTCTCAGGTTATAAGGAAGGTTTGGATGGGGCAAGGAGAGCCAGCTGGCCAACACCACTAATAAATGCACTTGTTGTAGATGTATAAAATCTTTTTTTTTTTAAAAGGAAGTAGCATTTTAAAATTTTTTATTTATTTATTTATGGCTGCCTTGGGTCTTTGTTGCTGTGTGCGGGCTTTCATTGTGGCGGCTTGTCTTGTCACAGACCACAGGCCCTAGGCGCGTGGGCTTCAGTAGTTGTGGCTCACGGGCTCTAGAGCGCAGGCTCAGTAGTTGTGGCGCACGGGCTTAGGTGCTCTGCGGCATGTGGGATCTTCCCGGACCAGGGATCGAACCCGTGTCCCCTGCATTGGCAGGCGGATTCTTAACAACTGCGCCACCAGGGAAGCCCAGATGTATAAAATCTTTAGGTCATCTTACTTTACTAATAAACCTTCTCAAATACACTTAATATTATGCTGTTACAGCAAGATGATTAGGGCAAAAGAATACCAAAACAATAAACTTCATTTTCTAAGGTTTTTCTGTTTTTACCTGAACAGCTGCATTGACATGGAAAGCATACCTATGGGCTATTAATATGAAAAAAACACTTTGCTTCCTAATCACTGGAAATTGTTAAGCATTTCAATAGCCCAGAAAGAGCCCCTGTTTCATTCAGTTCCTGAAAAAAAATTCAGAGGCACAGTAAGAACACTAAGGCTAAAAACCCTGTTACATTTCAAACATTTACTTAAACATGATTCAGCTGTGGGACATGAACTTTACATATTCTGTAGAGAAAAGAAGTCTTGTCTGGTCTGCCGGCTGTTTTCTGCTTGATCAATATTCAATGTTTGGGACTAAAAGTTAGTATGTAGTAGTAGTGATTAGCACCCCAGTAAATTTGAAGGCTCTTACCTGTACATTTGTAATCAGAGGCCACCCCTTTAAGCACAGCATCGAAAATGGATATTTCCACTCGCTGCTTTCTGTGGTGACAACTCAGAAGCAAAGAAGGCTGGGACACAATAAAGTACAAAAAAGGTTCTAGCTGCAGGTCACCAGTTCCTCTTCGTCCAGGTTGCCGAACGATAGTTATGCCAAGCGCTTGTCTAGCAGATAACCTTGTGGATGCATGCAGACTTTCCAGAGAGAGGACCCCTATTTTTTTCCCTGAAGGAAAAGATATGTTGCTGCTTAAGAGATCTTCTGCTGTGACCATGGAAATACATGCCTGGCTGGGCTTAGCGACGTCTGAATCAACTTCTGGGAGATTTAATGAACTCTTGCCTGTTTTTTCATTATCCTTTTGTTCTTGCAATTTTGATTTGGGCAAGGCCATACAGGAATAGGTCATTAGTGAGATTCTACTTGCAGTAATGAATATGTCAAAAGGAATAAAATTTAGATTTTTTACAATTGATGACTGGCGTGAGGGACGGGCAATGCGATGCTGACTGGTACCACTGTGCTGCTCTATTTGTACGATTCTGATTTTAACACTGTCACTGCCAATTCCACTATCCTGAGCACCACTGTACCGAGATGAGGTATCAGCCATGGTTCCATCATATGTATCCATTTTTTTCTGTTCTTGCTTAGAGATCTGTAAGGAAAAATAATAAAATGTTTTAAGCTAGTTATATTCCAAGTGTTACTATATAAATGTTATAGAAGCATGTTAAAAATGGGTCTAGTATAACTGAGAGTAATCATAGAAAGAAACTAGGCGCTCTTTCAAAAAAATTATTCATGTTAAAATGCCAAGACAATACTTAGGATAAACATCAAATGTGCATTTCTATCATTAAAATATATTTTTCAGAGGAATTCCCTGCCGGTCCAGTGGTTAGGGCGCTGCGCTTTCACTGCAGAGGGTGCGGATTCAATCCCTGGTCGGGGAACTAAGATCCCCACAAGCCAAAAGAAAAATAAATAAATAAATAAAATGTACCTTTTCGTGTCAGACTTTACTTTCTTTGCCTTTTAAAGAGTTACATTAGTTAGTATTCTTTACCGTGATCTTCCAAGTAGTATAATAAACTGTTTCCAAATCATGATTACCATTGGTTGAAATTATATTTTACGCAGGAGTAGTTTATATTGTTTACCTGTCATTATAAAACTGATTTATAGGATTTTGGATAGTAAAAGAGGGAAAAGTCAGTAGTTCTAAATTATGAAGGACAAAGAAAACTAAATGTGTGCCATTCAAAACGATGTTTATTTTCCTTTACTACAACAGGACTTGAAACAAGGGTAAGTGTAAGTGATCAAGCAAAATGTAAGTAATTAAAACCCTTGAAGGTGGATTTTCCCTTTGTGCACTGAATGTATCCATGATTTCTCAAAATTTTCCACCAATTGCCTACATAGAGAACAAAGAACAACTTGGTGGTAGCAGCAGTTATGACTACTTTGGCAGCACAACAGCAAGACCTCCAGTCTGATTCTTTGGTTCCCTTTTTTAGTCTCCCAACCATTAGTTTGTGATACACTATTTGAGACCTAGATATTTCACTTGATTTTTCACTGAAGTGATTCAGATTCATTAAAGAAATCATGGAAAGTCTGAGAGAAAAACCAAACCCTCCCGACCCCCATTTTATTACCAAACATAGCCAATGGCAATCTTTCAGTGTATTTCCTTTCGTCTTTTTTCCTACCTGTGCGTAGGTTCCCTCCCACCCCACCCCTTTATGGTTATAATAATACTGTAGAGACAAATTTGAAACCCTTTTTATTTTTTTCTCTGCGTTGGGTCTTCATTGCTGCATGCGGGCTTTCTCTAGTTGGGGCGAGCAGGGGCTACTCTTCGTTGCGGTGCATGGATTTCTCATTGTGGTGGCTTCTCTTGTTGCAGAGCACGGGCTCCAAGCACACGGGCTCAGTAGTTGTGGCTCACGGGCTCTAGAGCTCAGGCTCAGTAGTTGTGGTGCACGGGCTTAGCTGCTCCGTGGCATGTGGGATCTTCCTGGGCCAGGGATCAAACCTGTGTCCCCTGCATTTGCAGGCGGATTCTTAACCACTGGGCCACAAGGGAAGTCCCTGCAACCCAATTTTTTTACATGCTAATGTACTCTTCATAAATGCCATTTTAAAAAGCTGCGTAATATATCATTTAACGTTAGGAATAATTTGTTCAACTATTCCCATATAATTGGAGTTTCAGGTATTCAACTTTTGCCAACAAATATCTATGACAAACATCCAATAAGATTTTCTTAAGAGGATCCCAGAAGTGGGATTACTAGGTAAATGGTATGAAGAAGTTTAAGGTTGTCAAATATTGCCAGCACCTTTCCATAAAGGGTGCACTAAACTATATTACGATCAGCAGTGGAAAAATATTCCCAAAGTACTGGGTATTGCTTCTCATTTTTTAGGCTGTTCCTTAATTTGGTAAATATAGTATCATTTTTCCACATGCTACAAATTATTATAAGTTGCTTGTGAAAATGTTAAAAGGCAGTTAAATAATTCAAGACAATGATGTTATAGTCATTAAAATTTTTCAAATAATAGTTTTTGTTAATTTATTTTAAAGTTGTTCAGGAAGGCACATTGTTGTTAGAAAAATCCAGCCTCAGGTATTTGAAACAAAAACAGCTAATCCCCGTTCTCTGAAGACACCACGTTCTTTTAAACCATTCTAGGTATACCATGCTCTTTCCCTTCCTGGAGCCCCCTTCTGAGCTCGATGTAGCTGGCAAACATTTAGCTATCCATGAAGACTCAGAACAATGACACCTGTCTGAGAGTTTTGCTTTCAACTCTTTTCCTGCTTGGTGATCCTAATAGTTAGCTCAGACTTCTATTTTAGAATTTATTATTTTCTACTAAAATGTTCTGTGGTGGCAGTATCAGATAGTATTAAAACAATCTAAAGGCTTTGGAGTCAGAGAGAAGTAGGGTCAAGTGTGACACCTGCTAATTGTACATTACGGGACAAATTACAATCCACTCTAAGACTACATAATCTCATCTGTAAAATGGGGATAATAAATCCGACCTCAAGGGGTTAGTACGAGGAGTCAATGAGCTAATGTACCTAAAGAGGTCAGCACACTGCCTGGCATATAGTAAATGCCTGATAATGGGCAGCTGCTGTGTGTTTGTCTCTTCTACCAGGTGAAGGACTGCTGGATGGATTGGGCCACATCATTTTGCTTCTGTCTATCACCAAGGAATAGTGCAGTGCCTAGCACACTGAAGAGAGGATCCATAAATGTTTGATGAGATGTTAGTTTCTGATACAATATTAAATGAAAAAATTGCTCTGCAGACTAGAAATACATAATTGTTAATATGTAAATATATGTGTATACTGTACGCTTTAAGGTCTGTCTAGACATATTCATGAGCTCTTTCCTTATCTGCATCCTCCACGTTTTGCGCTGATCACACTTGAAGAAATCCTTGTCTCTGCTAGATGCTCATCCTCACACTGGGGACATTAATACTCAACCCACAAAGTTGTTGCATCATTAAATGTGTTAATGTATTTGACCACACGTAGTAGGCACTCAGTAAAGGGTAAGTTAAAAAAGAAGTCATCTTCTTTGTGAAGACTTTCTCAACCTTTCCAGATGGTGTTAGTCTTTTCAGCTTCTATGCTTTTGTAACAAACTAATGTTATTATAGCACTTTTCAAACACTGGTCTGTCTCAGAGACTGTGAGCAATTGAAGATAAAAAATAAGATAACACTGAGTATGTTTATTATTTGCCAAACATTGTTAGCACATTACATACATTTTCTTTACTAAGTGCTACAACCCTTTAAAGGGGATACTGTTATCCCCATTTTACACCTGAGGAAACTGAGGCTTAAAGAGATTAATCCCAAGGTCAGACTACGGGTAGGAGAGAATGCCATCAGTACTCGTAGCACACACCACATTGCCTGTCACATAGTAAAGCTCAATAACTGTGTGCTGGCCAAGCAAATGAATGTATTTAATTTTTAAATTCAGTAAAATAAAAATAAGGCAATTATCAAAAGGACAATTTAATTGGAAAGGTTTTAGTTATCTATTATAAAAATTTCAAATATACCTCCAACTCCACTACCAGCTAGGAATTCTCAAATAATATGTGAAAAGATAATAAAATCAAGTACATAAGTAATCTAGGATTTACTGCCCAAATTTTGAAGCATTACAAACCAAATATCTGTGTACAGCATAACTAAAAAAATCCTTTAGGTTGAGTTGCACAAGAAACTCAAATCAGGAACTCAACTATCTTTATTCTCTCAATCAGGAAAGGCAACCGCAATTAACTATATCAGACTATACCTTCTATGCACAGAGCATTACATTGTCTTTTTCTGATTTACAAATTTGTATTTAAAAATCTAGCCTCTCTTTCTTTAAAGTGTTCCCCATCAGTGTTAACATGACAAAAACAAACCACCTGTAGGTAAAGATAAAGAAATGCAGTGTCCAGCCCTATTACCTGTTGAGACTGTCACATTAGACTCTAGTGAATGTCAAGGAGCACGATCTTGCGATATAAATAACCAGCAGGGGCAGGACGGCAGCTATCAGCTTGGGTCACATGGGTTACTGAACAGAAGTCAGATGGTAACTAGTTCTACTCACTACTGAGCAGAATGGAATTTGAACCAATGACCCAGAGATGAAAGACTCTCTTATTGTGGGGGGGAGGGGAGGGAGTACAACTTTCCCAGTATTGGACAACTAAATTCTTAAAAATCGGTTAAAAGTCAAGACTTCCTCCAGTTTTCTAAGTTTCTGCACTATTTGTAGAACTGAAATAAATAATCTGGTGATTTTGAGACATATTTAAAAATCCATTGGCTTGTCACCAGTCCACTGCAGATTTATCTATTATATTGAAGAGAATCTGGCCTATCAAGAAGGTTTTATAACTAATTATGTGTGCTAAGCCCTAAACTTGGGCATCAATTTACTATTCCTTTGTGGAAAAAGAAAAGTTCACAGTGTAGTAACTCTGAAAATAACTTTCCTTTATTATTGTCCAAGGGGACTAATAATTTAAGTTGTCAAAAATAGCAATATCTGCTTGCTGTTAGTGAATGCAGCAGAAACATGTATCTCTGAGCAGTGCTATTACATCAGCTCTCCCACTCTTTACCTAACTCATTTAAAATGAACAATAAAAGTTTTCTTTAATTAGCTACTGGTGTGCATTAACATGATCATGATTAAACCATAAAAACCAACTGTACATTACTCTGGTCCCCTCTTCCATATGTTTTGAATTATTCTGTTTGAAAATGTACTTTGCGTCCCTTTTAAAAGTTCGACCTTCTGCTTTCAGAGAATTAAATGCATATTACTGCAGCGAAGAAGATAATGTTTCAGACCTCCAGGCATATATTAAACACACTGGCAGCACTTGAGACAAAATGCTTTACTTATTAGATACTTCCTATTCTAAACAGTGTCATCAAAGGCTAAAAACAAAATCCATATAAAAACTGCACAATGCTTCCACACAGAACCTGTGCCAAAATCCCTGTACTTTCCAACTAATGAGGAAAGGATGTGTACTCTTAACATATGAATGTAAGATTTTCCAAGCATTCACTTTAGGAAACTGGGCTATTGATTCCATATGGGTTATGTTAAATGAAACTGTATTGGTAAAATAACCTTTAAGATATCTGGCATGATAACTATAATTAAACAATATTCAAAAGACTAAAACAAAAGGGAATTTGGTTCCACAATGGCTAATTAAAATAAAATGAAAAAACACAGCATGCCATCTATCAAGATAAATTGTTATTGTTTAAGAACTATTTAAATACTGTTAAAATATACTTTCAGATAAAATCTGAAAAAGCTGGAAAAATATTTGTGGCTTAAAAATGGATAGTTTGGTGAAGAAAAAAATATAGGACTCTGAAATTTTATGCAGAGATAACAGCTTTAAAGCCTTGAGCACAACCAGATGGTACTTAAATCACAGGAATTCTACAGTTTCACTATCAATGGGTTTCAATATGAGAAGGTTTTCAATAGCTAGGAAAACATGTCAAGTTGATAGTTTACTTCTTAGATCATTTCAGCGCATTTCCCCATCCTTTCACAGCTGTATGTGGTACAGATAGCCACCACGGAAAGGGTGCTGAAAGCTGGACTAGTAGCTAGGGAAGCTAATTCCTCCTTTTATGTACTGAGATAGGTAAGTTTACTAGCTCACCTTGGAGTCTGGTAAGAGCCATAGTATCTCAGGAGTAGTGGCTAAAATCACACTTTATGTGACAATACCAAAGAATGCATTAAAATAATTTCAAATGACATTAATTAGATGTTCTGCAGTAGAACTCTGGAGTGGAGAAAGATAAGCTTGATTGATTGAAACTTCTTGTTTGGCCATATCAACATTTTTACGAGCACATTCAAAAGTTAGCCATATTAATAAATATGTTGCAAGTAAATGGATATTAAAAAATTTAAAGTATGTGCAAACCAACCCCGAGAATTAACAAAGACTAAAACATATAATTTTTGCTTTGATGGCTGACAAAAATGGCAATTCAGCACCTATTCCAATATTTTAATTCACATTATTTCTTTTAATCTGTATTTTTAAGGAATCTTTATACACCAGACATAAATATATCCACATATTTTCCCACCTTCTCATCAAAATTATGGTTATATAACAGCAGCAGTTACACTTTAACCTTGATCAAAATATCTTTTGCCAGTCATGAGCTCACTTTTCACATCTTACAAATTATGATAAAGTCAAGTGTGAAACCACAAAATCAAAGTGACAATCACATCTGTATATCACTGTGACATTTATTCTAATTTTGCTGCTCTTGCTAAAATGTAGTCATATATTCAAAAAAGTAAACATGCTATCTTACAAAATCAAATATAAAAAAAAGTCGGTTACAGTGTTTTAATGGTTTTACATACTGGAATTACAAGGGAGAATTTTTAAAAACTTAAAAAAATTATGTGCCTCGTTGCCTAAATATTTTCAAATATACTCTTCTAGCTGTATCTTTAAAAAGTTTGGTTTGGGGGATAGGGTACGGTGGTGCTCCTGGGAAAGGTTGTTGTATGCCTTTAACACAGAGATAGTCTACGCTGGAAGCTTTAGATAAATAGCAAATTGTTGTACCAATCAGAGATACTTCATTTCACCTTGCTTAATTTAGTCAAGTGAACAATAAAAGTGTATTTTTAAGTCTCAACTTTTCAGTGATGTCAGCATTACACTTCATGAACTTTTATCATTTTATAGACAAACTACCACTGCAACTCAGTGATGTGCTAGATAAAATTTATCTAAGCACATTAAATTAAAAAAACATTATAAAGAATAAATTGACTTTGATACGAAATGCCTCCTTCAGTGTTACCAATCCATGCTATTTTTTACTTAAAAAACAAACTTGAACAAGCACTGTATGTACTTGGGTACTACAGAGTGCTAGAAAACAAGGGCTTTTTATATTTTATTTCTCTGAGTCAAATGTTATACAAGAGCCCACATTATATAATTGTTCCCAGTTGGATGGCAGAAAGTTTTCACAATACTGCAGTAATTATGCAAAAGAGCAGAACTAATGATACCCATCACTGCTTAACAGATAGAATGGTAAAGAGTACTATAGTTTCAAGTTTTCCCTTTCATGAAGTTACTTTTCCGGCTCTTTGAAGTTACAGTATGAGGCCACTACTGCCTGTTAAGTATCAGTTGAAATATTCACATTTCAAGACCAGTGCTAACTGCAATAAAAGAAGCATGGAGATAGTTCAGGCAAGGTTGTGTTTTACTGTAGTTGTATTCGGTCTATTGTCTTAATTTAAGTTGTAAATTATGAAAAGGGACCAACTCTAGTGCTAAACTGACTATAATACCTAGATCTTTATCAATGTCTGTTTCAATATGATAAACCAAACAACCAAAAAAAAAAATAAGTATATACACCAACCTATCCATACAAATTCAAATCCTACTTATTGAGATTTTATCAGCAGAGCTGACCCTGAAGACTTTTGTACCTGTCTGTCCTTTCAAACATATATGATTTCACAGCATAAGCTTATTTTCAGGGGCTTTTAAATTCATGAAAAAAAAAATTAGTTCCAGGCAAGACTTCACATACAAAGTCTTAACTCAGAAACAGTTCTGATTCTCTCTCTCTCTTTCTCTACGTCTCTCACATATAAAATTGGAATAGGTTGGCCATTTTTGTTCAAGGAGACTAGGTCTAACTGATTTATACTAACTCCGTAGTTTAAGTCTGACTTGTTTGCTTTTTAGAATGAATTCAGTTTTTAAAAAATAAATATTGACACATTCTGGGAACTCGGACCTTAATCAAAGTAGATGCCTGTACATCTTAGAAACAACAACCTGCTTTGAAATGGCCATGATGTTAATTCTTAAAAAGTGGCTCCTATGTGTACAAGGTAACAACTCTTCATACTGATGAAATCCAAGGTTCATTCCACTGATGTCAATGTGGAAACCATTTTGTCCCATGGCTGCTTAAAGATTTTCAATAGGATTAAATCAGCTGCAAGTCCTCATTATATCAGGGTTTACAATTGTGTCTGAGTTGGAGTCTGTTTCTCATAGAATTTTACTTACAGACTGACTTAGATTGGCTCCTTAGAGCTAGCCTGATTTTACTAGAAACAACTGTATCACATCAGCCACTCTCATAAACTTGCAGTAAGATTGAATCAGCCCTGACCCTGAAGCAGATGAAAGTTTACCCAGCCTATGCATTCTCTGTAAGAGTCACAGAAAAGTTTGCATTTAGTTTCTGCAGCACTGCAGAAGTAGAATATGCTTATTAACTATTCCAGTTGGCCTTTGCCTTGCAATTATGAACCTGATTTTTCTGATAAGAAAACTAGAGTTGAACTTGGAGAAATTTCTATCGATAAAAAACTGTACGAATCCTTGATTATTTTATCCCTCAAATCACATATGCTCTTTTAAAGAAACTATGCAGAGTTTATGGAAATGAAGCAAAAGCATGCATTAAAAAATTTCCCCTAATATTCAATACAAGTTGAAAAATAATGAAAATGGTTTAAGTATATCCATAATTAACTTTAACCAGTAGCTGATTTTCATTGTCAAACAGAATATAGTTAACAAAAATATTAAGATGATTTTCATTGTTATATATTCTATTTACTAAATCTAAACAAACCTGGTTCAGTTAACTGTAGATTTTCTTCAAAGTGAACCTGAATATCAGTATTCTCTACACTGTATCTGATTTTATTGAAGTACATCAAGACATTATAGAATACAGGGTCATTTACAAACTTTTATTGGCTCCCCTTTAACTTCATGATGGCAGATTAAATCCAAATTGAACTAAAGCTATATATTGATTCTGTGTGTCATATGTTATCAATACCTTAATGATGCAACAGACTTGAAATGCAAAATAGTCAAGATGTTGAGAGAAACATTTGCTTATGCCCTGCAGCCATTTCTTCTTTTCTATTAGAACAACTTTGTTCTTCTCTGCTACTCCATAAAAATCATCACTAGGTCAAAATGGCCTTCCACACAAACTGCTTTGATCATATTAACCTCTCCCTTCAATCCTTAGAAATTTGAAGTATTCTCTAAATCAGGTTAAGTATTCCTAACTTTAGCTCTGGTCAGCTAGCCCTACAACATTCGTAAATTTTCATATGCTGATATATCCCAAGTAATTCTTGCAGTTCTAAGAAAGAAACTTTCTGTACATTAATGAAGGTAATCCAACCTACAGCTTAAGGATATTCCCAGTCATGTGGGACTGCTTGAATAAAAGTTTAAAAGTTAGAAGGAAAATGTACATTACTACTCCCAAATATCAAGCATCATTTCTACAAACATTAAAGTAGTAACAAAGTCTAGGAAGAACTTACATCTCTCTAAACCTGTTAAGGAATAAAGTTTCTATTTTTTTAAAAAAAATTTTATAGTTAACACTTGAACAAGTTTAAACTGCGCGGGTCCTCCTATATGAGAATATTTTTCAGTAGTAAATACCACAGTACTATGTAGGCTGTAGTTTGTTGAACCCACAGATGCAAAGGAACCTCGAATACAGAGGGCCGACTGTAAGTTATATACAGATTAACCCCTGCATTGTTCAAGGGTCAACAGTATTTTTAAGGTAACATTATTCACTCAAGTATGGTTAATGTTTAGACTTTAGCTATAATAATTTTATTGGGATAAAATATTTCTTGAGTTTCTTAAACACGAGCCAATGTCAAAATTACTGAGCAAGATGTGGAATAACAATTTTATTTCACATTATTCATTCACTTAACAAATTCTTATTGAACAACTACTATGCTCTAGGCACTGGCTGGGGATATAGCAGAAACAAAGTCCTTACCTTCATGGAGTTTACATTCTAGTGGGGAAGTCAGGTAATAAAATTTTATATGATAACACGCACACACACTCACAACCCGTATTTGCTGACGAACTGGATGTTGGGTATTATGAGAGAAAGGCAGGAGTCTAAAATGATTTGAGTTTTTTGGCTGGATCAACTACAAGAATTCAGAAAGATGATTTTCCAGGCTCTGCAGGCAGCTTCCCAATCAATCTCTGTGTTATGATTTAACAATGATTTAACATCTGCCTTTCCAACCTTAGCCTGTTTTCCCAAGAATCATAAATGACCACAGTGATTGTCACATAGGGAGATGATGACACACCACCATACCCCATTTTAAAAGACTCTCTGGTTCAATTACGATGTCTTCCTAGTTCCTCCAGCAAGCCAAATCCCTAATCAGCTAAGAGCCATTCAAGGAAGGGCTATCATTAGAGATGGTTTTTTGGAGTTGGGCTTAGGTCTCATTCTAGACAAATACTTTGAGAAAAGGGAAATGGGGCCAATGCATGGAGTCATATCACATCCTCAGAAAATCAAATGAATGAGACATAGAATATTTCTTGGGAGGATTTTCGCCCTGGAACAGCTGGGATTGAAAGTATATTGTGAGTTGAGTTGCAGAAGGGGAAAAGGAGAGAGGACTGGGCTCTTACAAGACCCCTATATTTGTAGTTGCCACTGAGCATTTCAACTCAGATATCCCATTATTAATATCACACACCTGAAAGATCACCATAACATTTAAAAACACCTTTTCCCCAAAAATATCACCTCTATACCTTAACTTTTTATTTATTTGTTCCTTCTCAAGAGGCTCAAATATTGAGTACTCCTTCCTGGCCCCACCAAATACTGCTGGTCATTCCTTCATTTCATTAATTACCCTTGCTGTGTCCTTTGTATTTTCTATTTTCACTGACCCTTCCCATTCTACACTGGCTAATTACTAGACTTCCTTAATTAGTTTCTTGCACTGGTCTCTCCCTTTCCTAAAGTATTCCACATAGCCCTGACAGATAACAAAACACTTTCAATATATACTTAAGAACATTTGTCCCACTAGAATATAAGGCCCATGAAAACAGAGACTTTTTGTGTGTTTATTTTACTACTTTATCACCAGTGCTTGATACATGGTAAGCACTCAATAAATGTCCATCAACAGAGGAATAAAGATGTCTCTCTCACACACACACACACACACACACACACACACACACACACAATGGAATATTACTCAGCCATAAAAAAGAACAAAATAATGCCATTTGCAGAAACATGGATAGACCTAGAGACTGTCATACTGAATGAAGTCAGACACAGAAAGACAAATATCATATGATATTGCTTATATGTGGAATCTAAAAAAAAAAAGGGTACAAATGAACTTATTTACAAAACAGAAGTAGAGTCAAGGATGTAGAAAACAAACTTATAGTAACCAGGGGATAAGCGGGGAGAGGGATAAATTGGGAGATTGGGACTGACATATACACACTACTATATGTAAAATAGATAACTAATAAGAACCTGCATAGGGAACTCTACTCAATACTCTGAATGGCCTATATGGGAAAAGACTAAAAAAAAAAAAAAAAAAAAAAAAAACAGAGTGGCTATATGTATATGTATAACTGATTCACTTTGCTGTACACCTGAAACTAACAAAACACTGTAAATCAACTATACTCCAATAAAATTTTTTTTAAAAAAATTTACTGAATAAATTAAGGGAGGAACAAATGAACTGAATCATTTGCAAGGTGCTCATTTAGGTCCCTGCGTGGGGGAGTAGATATAAAAATCAGTTAAACTTGGACCCTGCCTTCTAGGTTAGAGATACTTAATAAAGATGCTTGTTAGGACACATCTGAACCAAGACTGAAAGAAGCAAGACTTGTTGAAATGGCAGTAAGGACACTGAGGCCGAGGGAACCACATAAATGAAAAAGGGACAGAAGACAAAACAGGGCACGGATAAGTGTACAGAAAAGGAAATGTCCCATTTTGCTCAAACTGAAGATGTATTAATGAGAATAGTGAAAAATTAGGCTGGATAAAGCAAGATTCTAGGTGGCAGGTTAACAAACCTGGACTCTTAGTTTTATGCCAGTCTTCCTCAAAGCAGAGCCACTTGATCACCTGAGTCAGAATCACCTAGGGTTTTAACAGTTTCTCAGGCCCCACGCCAGAAGTATCCTACCTGAAGGTGAGAGGTGACCTGCACTTTTAATAAAATCCCAGTAATTTTATGCACACTAACAACTGAGAAACTGCTGTAGACAATGGAAAACGAAGAACTTTCTAAGCAAATAAGTGACAAAAGGATGCTTGAGAAAAATTAATGTCATCAAAATGTGCAGTGGGAGTAGGAGACTGGAGAGCAGAGAGATTGCAGGTAGGAAAGTATAACGTATGAGGTAGTGGGCCTAGGAGACCAGTGATAGAAATCTTATTGGATCACTCCAGCTCAGAATCTGGCCATGGCAGACCACTGCATACTGAATAATTTAACCAATATTCTGAGACCTCCTCTCTAAACCACCATCACTACTGCTCTATTCAAATTCTCCATTCTGGAACTTCACACTCACCCCCCTACCTCCACATCTTCATTCATGCCAGCGTGGAATGCCCTCTTTCTTAAGGGTCCATTTCTTCTATGAAGCCCTTTCCTTCATGAGCCCAGAATGACTACTCTTTCTTCTTCAATCCTGTCGGACATACTATCTTTATCACGTATCTGGTACTTAGCATATGCTGTTTTATATTGCTATTTTCTCGTAATCCTTACGCTCTCTTTACTAGATTGTAGGATTCTTGAGTCCAGAAACACACCACATCCATTTTTGTAAATCCTGTGCACAGAGAATGTATATGTGGTGAGATAAGTATATGTGGATGACAGTGATGAAGGTGATTAATATAGCAATGATGATAACCTAACTAGTTGACGACCTGATATTTTCTAAAGCAACACCACCAACACACAGATAACACTTTCTGGATGCTTAGAATGTGTCAGGCACGTTTCTATGTGCACTTAGTATATGTTAGGCACTTTTCTACATCAACTCACTTAATCCTCAGAACTCTATGAAGTAGGTACTATTATTATTTCCATTTTAAGATAAACTGAGGCCCAGAAAACTTAACTAACTTGCTCAAAATCACACAGCTAGTAAATGGTGAAGTTGGGATTTGAACATTGGCAATATGGTTCCAGAGTTCCTTTTAAAATCACAACCTCCATAATCTCTATCTCAGAAACTTATTTCTTTCTTTCATAGCCCTTACAATTTGAAATTTTAAAAACTTTTTGTTGTTTAAAACTTTTTGTTGTTAATATACGGCTCCCTAGTAGATGGCAAGATCCATAATTATAGGGCCGAGTTAATTTTGTTCAGTGCTAAATACCTAATGCTGGGCACACAGTAGATGCTTCACAAATATACACTTTGTAAATAAATGAATGAATGAAAAAATAAGGAAGGAGGAGGAGAAAGGAATAGAGGAGTGAAGCAACAGACACCATTATGAATATATAAAGTCTAGGGAAGTTTTTTATTGCTGCAGATTTCAGACAGATGGCTTCTCAGAGAAAGGCTTCATCAATATATAAATATATTTTGAAATGTTGAAAGAAAAAATCCATTTTGCAAGGTGCTGGGACCAGGTGTCTCTATTTTAGCTAATCATTGTATTCAAGAACAGGAAGCAGAGCTTGGCGATACAGCACTACACTAGGGAATTGAAGACCTGGCTGAGCTTCACAGTTTCCACTAAGTCACACCTGTGTGCAGCTATGTTGGGGAAAAAACTGTCTTTGTTCACAACTTTCCTTTTGTTGACATGGAGCAAGAATGGGGTAATCTAGGCCAAATTCAAATTCTCAGTTCAATGCATCAGAATAATGGCTTATTAGAGTTGGAATTGGTTCTGGAGCTCAGTCTCCAGAGATTTTCAAACTGCTTTTAGCCACAGTACTCTTTCTTCAAAGAAAATCTTATGGAGTAATAGGGTAGTGGGGCAGGGGCAGGTGGGGGAGGATGGACGCACAGTATGTAAAACAGATAAAAGCAAAGCTGCCCAGGATGGTTGTGTCATGAATGTGTATGCCTGTGATTTGAGGGCCACAAAGTTCAAATCAGCTACAGGGCAACCACCACTTGTAATTTTTAAATATATGCTTTATTGAGATAATAGTTCACATACCACATAATTCATCTGTGTAAAGTATACAAATCAATGTTTTTTGGTATATGTGCAGAGATGTGAAACCAACACCACAATCAGTATTAGAACATTTTTGTCACTTCCAAAAGAAACCCCATACCCATTAGTAGTCACTTTCCTTCACAATCTCACTTTCCTCCCTCCCCACCAGTCCTTGGCAACCGCTAATCTATTTTGTCTCTACAGATTTTCCTATTCTAAACATTTCATGTAAATGGAATCATGCAATATGTGTGTGGTCTTTTGTGACTGGTTTCTTTCACTTTGCACCATGTTTACAAGGTTCATCCCTGTTGTAGTATGTGTCAATACTGCTTTCCTTTATATGGCTAAGTAATATTCCATTGTATGGATATAGTACATTTTACTTATTCATTCATTAGTTGATGGACACTTGTGTTGCTTCTACTTTTTAGGTATTATGAATAAAGCTGATATAAATATTCAGGTACAAGTTTCTGTGTTGACATATGTTTTCATTTCTCTTAGTTATATGACTAGAAGTGGAACTGTTGGGTTATATAAACTCTATGTTTAATCTTTTGAGGAACTGCCAGACTGTCTTCCAAAACAGCTTCAACATTTTATATTCCCACCAAGTGTATGAAGCTTCCAATTTCTCCACATCTTCAACAATACTTGTTATTATCTGTCTTTACCATCATAGCCATCCTAGTGGGTGCAAAGTGGTATCTCATGGTGGTGCTGATGTGCACTGATGGCTGATGATATTGATAGTTTTTTCATGTACTCATTGGCCATTTGTATATCTTCTTTAGAGAAATGTCTACTCAGATCCTTTGCCCATTTTTAAATTGGCTGCCTTTTTATTATTGACACGTAAGGATTCTTTACAAGTCCCTTACCAGATACCTAATTTGAAAATATTTGCACCTATTCTGTGGGTTTTTTCTTGTCTTTTTTTTACATCTTTATTGAATTTGTTACAATATTGCTTCTGTTTTACGTTTTGGTTTTTTGGCTGTGAGGCATGTGGGATCTTAGCTCCCTGACCAGGGATCAAACCTGCATTGGAAGGCGAAGTCTTAACCACTGGACCACCAGGGAAGTCCAAAGGTTATCTTTTCACTTTCTTAACTGTGAATAAAATCTCATTAATTAATTAGGTTGCTTGTGCTTTTTGTGTCATATCTAAGAAATCACTGTCTAATCTAAGATCATAAAAATTTACTCCCATGTCTTCTTCTAAGAGTTTCTTAGTTTTAGCTCTTATGTCCAGGACTTGACCCATTTTGTGTTAATTTTTGTATATGGTGATGATAGTATTTTCTTCTTTTTATTTCTATAAGCTCAGTATTAATTTCCCTCGTTTTATTTCATATTTTAGAAATCTGAGTTGTCTTTTTCTTGTCAGACTAGCTAAAGGTTTGTCAATTTTGCTGTTTTCAAAGAAGTTTTGGTTCTGTTGATTTTCTCATTGTTTTTCTTTTCTTTTTTTTTAACATCTTTATTGGAGTATAACTGCTTTACAATGGTGTGCTACTTTCTGCTTTATAACAAAGTGAATCAGTTATACATATACATATATCCCCATATATCCTCCCTCTTGCATCTCCCTCCCTCCCACCTTCCCTATCCCACCCTCTAAGTGGTCACAAAGCACTGAGCTGATCTCCCTGTGCTATGCGGCTGCTTCCCACTAGCTATCTATTTTACGTTTGGTAGTGTATATATGACCATGCCACTCTCTCACTTTGTCACAGCTTACCCTTTCCCCTCCCCATATCCTCAAGTCCATTCTCTAGTAAGTCTGTCTCTTTATTCGCATCTTACCCCTAGGTTCTTCATGACCTT
Organism: Delphinus delphis; assembly: GCF_949987515.2. Taxonomy (NCBI): domain Eukaryota; kingdom Metazoa; phylum Chordata; class Mammalia; order Artiodactyla; family Delphinidae; genus Delphinus; species Delphinus delphis. Next base: position 43,902,219 of record NC_082699.1, on the reverse strand, counting down.
TTTTTTTTCCTTAGATTCCATATATATGTGTTAGCGTACGGTATTTGTTTTTCTCTTTTTGACTTACTTCACTCTGTATGACAGACTCTAGGTCCATCCACCTCACAACAAATAACTCAATTTCGTTTCTTTTTATGGCGAGTAATATTCTATTGTATATATGAGCCACATCTTCTTTATCCATTCATCTGTTGATGGACACTTAGGTTGCTTCCATGTCCTGGCTATTGTAAATAGAGATGCAATGAATATTTTGGTACATGACTCTTTTTGAATTATGGTTTTCTCAGGGTATATCCCAGTACTGGGATTGCTGGGTTGTATGGTAATTCTATTTTTAGTTTTTAAAGGAACCTCCATACTGTTCTCCATAGTGGCTGTATCAATTTGCATCCCCACCAACAGTGCAAGAGGGTTCCCTTTTCTCCACACCCTCTCCAGCATTTATTGTTTGTAGATTTTTTGATGATGGCCATTCTGACTGGTGTGAGATGATATCTCATTGTAGTTTTGATTTGCATTTCTCTAATGATTAGTGATGCTGAGCATTCATTCATGTGTTTGTTGGCAAACTGTATATCCTCTTTGGAGAAATGTCTATTTAGGTCTTCTGCCCATTTTTGGATTGGGTTGTTTGTTTTTTTGATATTGAGCTGCATGAGCTGCTTGTAAATTTTGGAGATTAATCTTTTGTCAGTTGCTTCATTTACAAATATTTTCTCCCATTCTGAGGGTTGCCTTTTGGTCTTGTTTATGGTTTCCTTTGCTGTGCAAAAGCTTTGAAGTTTCATTAGGTCCCATTTGTTTATTTTTGGTTTTATTTCCATTTCTCTAGGAGGTGGGTCAAAAAGGATCTTGCTGTGATTTATGTCATAGAGTGTTCTGGCTATGTTTTCCTCTATGAGTTTGATAGTGTCTGACCCTACATTTAGGTCTTTAATCCATTTTAGGTTTATTTTTGTGTATGGTGTTAGGGAGTGTTCTAATTTCATACTTTTACATGTAGCTGTCCAGTTTTCCCAGCACCACTTATTGAAGAAGCTGTCTTTTCTCCACTGTATATTCTTGCCTCCTTTCTCAAAGATAAGGTGACCATATGTGCGTGGGTTTATCTCTGGGCTTTCCATCCTGTTCCATTGATCTATATTTCTGTTTTTGTGCCAGTACCATACTGTCTTGATTACTATAGCTTTGTAGTATAGTCTGAAGTCAGGGAGCCTGATTCCTCCAGCTCCATTTTTCGTTCTCAAGATTGCTTTGGCTATTCAGGGTCTTTTGTGTTTCCATACAAATTGTGAAATTTTTTGTTCTAGTTCTGTGAAAAATGCCAGTGGTTGTTTGATAGGGATTGCATTGAATCATTGTTTTTCAATCTCCCCTTGTTATTTTACAGAAATCTTTAGAAAGGGAAGAGTTTGGGGCTGAAGCAACAGCAGCTTCCTACGCATCCCTTCATTCAAATTACCACACATCAAGGATGGCCAAAGTCAGTCCTATTTCACACATATTATCTTCTTTATTAATAGTGTCCACTGTTATTCTCAAAATTTTCCTGATCAGATGGTAAGTTATATGGTCACTCTACCAAGAACCCTGGTCTGAAACTGTGGGTTTCCTCTAGGTTCTATCTAGCTTCCTCCTCCCAGCCCATTCCTGTTTAAGTGTTCCTTGTGGTCCTGGACTCAGGCATAAAATAAAGTAAAAAATTAAAATAAGGACAATACAAATATCTGATCAAAGAGACACTTGCAGTCTGATCAGTTGGAATAAAAAAAAAAAGGCTTTTGGGAATGTTTGCCAACTAAGAAAAAAAAGTAAAAGAGTTTGTCTTCACTTATCTCTCTCTCTCTTACTCTATTCTTTTTATTCTTTTATAAACAAGTATAAACTGTGGTTAAGGTCATAGAGAAATGTTCCTAAGAACTGCTGTGGATAAAGCAGCCTGACTTTCCCATGGAGCCGGGCCGTGTACTCCATTAGCCAGCTATGCCTGTGCACACATTCTTCCTTAATGAAGATGCCATGCCCTAGTACAATGACACCCTTTTGAAGGGCAAGTTATAACCCTTCCTTGAAAGACAGGATCCAGGTCTAAGGGCTTAAGTAAAAACAGGGATCACACTACTCCAACTCGCTACCAGCCTCCCATACCATAATCAGTATACCCAAATCTATCAGATGCCAATAATTCACTTTCCATCCTACCTGTCTATTCCCACTCTGTCCTGTACCCATACTCTCCAAGAAGCAGGAGATGGTTTGTGATTCTATCTACTTGAGCATCTCGGGTCTCCTAATAGGCTCTCTAACACAGCCAAAGGCATACATACAAACAAAGACATTTTATCAGTTATTGAGGTCTAGTTCATTCACAACAGGCATCAGGGAATTGTACATTCACTATTTCTAGAAGCACCCTGAACTAACCAAGGAGAATTAAACACTTTTTAATGTACTTGTTTGAATCCTAAAATCTTCTGTTTGTACTTTATTAATCTAGAAATCAGATCTGCTGTGTTGGCCTGACTATTGCATGTTACTCACAAGATTCTGTTTTATTTTAACCAAATGTGACTCCCCCACTCCATCCCCCAGTTATACTGGTCTTTAGACTTTATTTAAGGGAGGATATTTTAGGAATTGAAGTTTTAAAACATTTTACAACAACTTGTTTGTTAATAAGAATTTGCTTGATATCAAAGTTAAATCACAATGAAAAATCTGGTATGTTCAGGTTTTTCATTGGAACAAAAATGCTCATTAAAAGTCAGAGAAAAATATTACTGCTGTTTTTGGCAATAAAACAAAATGATGAAACAAAGCTTCCTTAACAATGTAAAGACAGTGGGACAGTGACTCAAAGCACTAGCAGATATTTTGATACTTAACGTAGTTCACAGAATACCAGTTGACTTTATTCTTAGGAACACATTAAAAAATGGCAGTGATGGATTTTCAGCCTGGTTACACTTACCAGGAAAATGACGCAACCATTATTCACCTCTTCCAGAAATGGTTTTTACTGGCATCTCCTATGAGTTACACTTTGGCACTCTTCTAAGCATCATCAGGCCACAAGCTCAGTCTAAATCAAATATTTTCACAAACTAAACAATCCAGTGCTAAAAAACTACCCAAGTTACTAAGACCCAGTGCTGTTTCCGTTCCAAGGAATGGCCTATTTTATAGGGGAAAAGTGCTTACTACATGAAAAGGGAAATGGTACTTTAACCCAAAAGAACCAGGCTGGCCAGAACATTAGAAAAACACTGTTAGGATCAAACTTCCACTGGCCACCAACTGACAGACATACCCATCACTGACATTTTTCATTCTCTGTGTCTCATGAAACCACATAATAGATTGTCTAGGCAAGTTAGTTCATTTAGTATTGGGTCAGTTAAGTTAAATTCATACAGAAAATAATTTTGTTTCATAGACACAGCCTATACTCCTAGTTCTGGCTAATACTCTTGCAAATGTGAGCCACTATTCACATTATTATTATAAAAGAACAATTCCAAGTCCAAGTGCATGTCCTACTGATGACAGGTAAGTAGCGTTATCTCCTCATGTGCAGAGTATCTGGATTTTCAAAAAGCTGAGGGAATGCACACAAGCAATGCTGGCAAGCCAACCTAACAAACCAGTTAAATTTTCATTTCTCTACATTAAATATGGATATACTAACGCATACTCCTTGTAGTTGCTCCAAGTTTCAACTTGAAACTAGTTACATAGCGCCTGGCACATAATAGGTGTATTGAAAAACACTTGTTTGAATGAGTGAATACAGAATATCTGGTTACCTTAAAGATCTGGAAGAGCCATACCATGTCAAGTGCTATATAAGTAATATTTAGGAAGCCACTGGCAATTTCATTATACATTCTCCTTTCCCTTTAAAGACAAAGAACGCTACTCTTTACTAGAGGCGCTTTGTAACTGGACTAACTGCTCAACCCTACAGATCTCTTTCACTTCTGTTACCTCTATCAGTGGTCTTATCATGTAGGGCTTTATATAGGTCAACTGCTATTGGAACCAGCATAGTACTAACTCCTCAATAACTGTAAATTCTTTGCTCAGAGGCATTAAATACAGCCATCATTTATTCATTTAACAAATCTGTATTGAGCTCCTACTGTATGCCCAGTAATTTTAGGCACTGGGGCTATATCAGGTAACAAAAACTAAATCAAAACCAGTCCCCAAATCTGTCCTTATGGAGCCTATATTCTGAGTAGGGGGAGAATTAATAAATGTAACAGGTAAGTAAATTATATAGTATGTTAGTTAATTAAGTGTGGTATGAGAAAAATAAGAGCAGGGTAAAGGAGACCAGGAGTTCTGAGACAGGACTGCAATTTTAAATAGCGTGGTCATGGAAGGCCTCATTAAAAAGGAGACATTTGAGTAAGGACTTGAGGAACTGCTGGGAGAGAACCCCCGCCAATGCCTTGGTGGCAGGAATCCCACTAGGTATGCTCAAGGAACAGCAAGGAGGCCAGTATGACTGAAGTGGAGTAAGAGAGGAGATCAGACAGTCACAAAGGAGCCAGAGCATAGAAGGCCTGGGAAGCCATCACTGTAAAGACTCTGGCTTTTCTCTGAAAGAAACAGGAGACAGTAAAGAAAGCTTTTGAGGGGACAGTAAAATCATTTAGCTTAGGTTTTAAAAGGATCACTCTGGCTGGTGTGTTGAGAATATGAGGTAGGGCGGATAGGGTGTAAAAAGGAGATGAGTCAGGAGGCTACCTACTTAGTAATCTAGCTGACAGATGACGGTGGCCTGGACCAGGGCAAAACAGTGAAGGTGGTGAAAGCGAATTGAATTCTTGATATATTTTGAAGGTAAAGCCAACAGGGCTTCCTGACAGATAAGATGTGATGTATAATAGAAAAAGAGGAGGTATGACTTCATAAATTTTGGCTTTAGCAACTGGAAAAATGGGAGTTGTCAATGACTGATATGAAAAACGACTATGGGTGGAGTATGTTTGGAGGAAGAGAAGCATCATGAATTCCATTTTCAACATGTTAACCTCATACAGTGAACTGCCATAATCCTCACTTTACAATCCCAGTTCATTCTCCTTAGCATAATTTGTAGATTAAATATAAATCTATGGCCTTTTATTTTTTAGGCACTCTAGCTAGAACTGTATTGAAAACCTTACATAAAATAACTTTAATTCATTAAAGCCAACATTTCTCTCACTGTAGTAACTGGAAATTCTAGCCTCAATTTAAGAATTAAGAAACGTTCCTGATTGCCTTTCACTTACCAAAGCCAAATGTGTTTATAGCTTCTCATCCCCCAGATTGAAGAACAATTTGGGCAGGATGAAATGGCTCTGGAATTAGACTAAGAAGACCTGTAGGTCAAATCTCGGCACTTCCACTTACCTGTGATGGGACCTTAACATCTTTAGATCTTATTGGTGACAGTATAAAACGGAGAAAATACCTACTTTATAAGGATGGTGTGAGATTAAATGATGTAAGTGAAAAAGTTTCATGGACTGTAAAGAGTTATGTCAATGTTAGAAGCTATTAATATTATTGTCCATAGCTTTTCTATTGTTTTTGCTCATTCATTTATTCATTCATGCATCCCATCATCTTACAAAAAGGAATGAATGTAGATAAAGTTCTTTGAATTATCTCTTAACAAACTGGGAAGACTTCTGAGAAGCCTTCTGGGGGTTTCTTCACCATTTTCGGCTAATACCCTTCTAAGAGCTGCCTAGACAATGGTTACAAATATGACTTGTCTTACACAGGACTGATTCCATTATAATGAATTCTGCAACAAAACATTCACTAGGCAGAAAGGACAAAAAAGCCCCAGTAAAGTAATAGGAAGCAGCATGGTAAAGCAGAAACAGCAATGAAAAGGGGGCCATGTTATTATACATTACTGGAAGAGTCAACTGGACTGTTCGAAAGCACTGGGGTAGGAACAGAGCAGACTCTTAAGACGTAACCTGTAGGACATGAGAATGATGACATATGGCAGGAGAGGAAAAAGAGATGGCAGTGGGATTAATATCAAGGTCGTGGCCCTAACTATTGTCACTTTAGTTTGCAAGAACTTTGGCCTGCCCTTGACTGCACTCCATTCTTATTTATGAAGTGAGGGTATGCAGGTGGTCTTTCACAACTATATCACCATATGCAGAGAGCCTGGGAATTCTGTTTACAAAGGAAGGTAGGTGCCCAGTTTTTAGAGGTGGAGTCTAGGTTTCTTATGAATTTTAGTGAATTAGCATTAGAACAGGTAGGGTCCTGTGTTCTTAAAGAAATCAATGAATAAACAGCAAAACCCTGTGGGAAATAATGTCAGGCTTTAACAGCTTTTCCCTAACTGACTGAAGGAGTCTGGAAGACCCAAGAGGATTCTTTAGTAATTCTTTCTCTACCATGCTCTCAGACCCAATTTTATTATGGCATTTCTTATTGGGTACCATAATATACTGATGGGGTATCTTCTGACACAAAGTATGAACTCCCTCAAGGTTGGGAAGATATTTTACTCATCCTTGTAAAACAGGGCCTCTGGCACAAATGTAACAGAAAGTCAATAAAAGTCACTTTCCTGATTCCCTTTCTGTGTACAGCTTTCCCTCCCAACCTTTTATTTCTGAATTGCTAATTCCAGAGCTCTTTCAGTGAGCTCTCATATATACTTCATTATCCTTTTGTGTCACAGACTGCTCACATAAAATGGGTAATGCCAAGCAATTTCAAGGCAGGAAACCCAGCATTTCAGACCATGCATTTTCTCACGAATGGAATGCTTGCAACATAAGGGGACAGAATCATTCCAGCAATTCATCTGAATTGTCATTTAAGCTACACTACTGATGTCTTGAGAAGAGAAATTTCGGCTTCTAGTTCTTCTGAGTCACCTTCAGTGGTTTTTATTGCAACACCATCATTCTTTTTTTTTTTTTTAACATTACACCATCATTCTTGTAAACTCTTTTTTTTTTCAACATGCCATCATGCAAATATTCAAACACACAAAAAGGTGAAAGAATTTTACAGTAAGCATCCGTATACCTATCACCTAGATTCTCTAAGGAACATTTTCTTGTTTACTTGTTTCAATAACTATCTAGGGATGAAATGGGTCTCATCAAGAAAAAAAGGCACTTTTATTTTACTTATTGTTTATGACTTAAGAAATCAACAAAAATGTTAATAACAACCATACTTATTTATCGAGTCTTTATGTGCTAAGTCTCTTACCTACACTACTTTTAATCCTTAAAAAATTCCTACAGGGAAACTGAGGTTTAGAGGGTTAAGGAGCTTGGCCAAGTCCCAGAGCAGGTCTCTGAAAGCTAGACTTACACCAAAACGCACACTCTTTACCATTCTATACTAACCCTAAAAGCCAAAGGAAGAAAAAAACCAAACCAAACCAAACGTAAGGAAAATGTAATAGCTAAAAGAGAACACAGCTGAAAGGATTTTATTTCACAGAGCTGTATGCAGGGTCCATTAAGCGAGGAGGCTGCAGTGAAGGGCAGGTATTCTGCAGAACTTCATTCCCAGGGTGGGTTTAGCAACAGCAGCAGCAGTTTCCTGAGGTTGTTCATGCACAAAACTTTTAGGCCTTCCTTGAAGGACAGTATTCATATTTCTATCAAAGATTATAAAGGAATGAATTCTAGTGAGGCTTTAAAAAGTCTAGATGAGTTGCTGCCAGCAGTCCCCACATGCAGACAACCATACTGTCACTTAATCCCCAAACTCTTCCTTCTGCTTTTGGCACTGCAATAAACTAGGCATCTGCAGAGCTAGGTTCTAGTTCAGGATCTAGAAGATTACCCTTATCATTCGCTTTCTAGGATTCAGTTTCCAAATAGAAAAGCCCTGAGACTGCTCCCAGGAGCAACTGATAGACTATTTGTGAAATAGAAACATGAGGAATTATTATTAAGGAGACACAGTATGTTAGCTACTGCTCATTGGTATACGGCTTTTTATCAGTCACTATCAAATAAGAAATGATGCTAAGAAAATCGCCAAAATATTATGCAGAGGAAGGAGTAGATTACTTGCCCTTTTCCTCTTCTCCTCCCCAGTTGATTGATCAAAGTGTAGTTCACCAAGGAGCTATGTCATTAATGTCATTGTTAATATTTATTACATTGGAAAGCAAAGTGTAGCCTACCAAGATGGGGACATTTTGGGGAGAACAGAGTATCAGAAAATAACACGATGTAATAGCTGAGAGACCGTGAATCAGCTGCCAGGGCAGAGTATAAAGTTGGTAACCGACAAAAATGAGAGAGGAAAGGGAAAGGACAACACATCTCTTCAGCATAAAAATTTTGCTGAGCTGGGACTAGCACAATTTATTCACTTTGCCTTCTTAAAACAACAAAGCCTAGCAGAAACGAGAGTAGAAAGTTGTTTATAAATCTTTCAATGTGATGGATGTCTGAGTCCAGGCTCATATTGTCCTCTTGTTTCTTACAGGAGTCATACCCAACTCTATACAAAGCAGGTTACACGTTAAACAAAACAAAAATCTAGGTTTCACTATTCAAAATATTATTTGTAAATATCTGATAGCATCAACTTTCATTTTCAGTCTTAAAGTAGATCAAACAAATATGTAAAGAATTATTTTTGAGATATAGGACAGATGCGATTCTCAACTCCAAATTCATTTACCTATCCAAGTTACCAATCTTATGACTAGTCGAATGCTGTTTGTGCATATCTGTGTTGAAATTACTTTTTAAAATTTAACTTATCATGACTTGCCTTCTACTTCGTATATAGTCTAAGAACATTTTCACAGTTTACTCCAACTCCTCCTCTCTCAGCTTTTGTATCATTATTGTCATACATTACACTTCCACATAGTTATAACGCCGCAATTACAGTTATTATTTTAGCTTCTAACAATCAGTAGTCTTGGAAGAGATTTAAAAGTGGGGGGTGGGGAGTCCTTTACAGGTACCCACATAATTGTCATCCTCAGGGATTTCATTCTTTTGGTTAGATGCAGATTTCTACCTGGTATCATTTTCCATCTATCTAAAGAATTTCCCTTAATATTCTTTGTAGTGCAGGTCTACTGGTGATGCACTATTTCAGATTTTGTGTGTCTGAAAAAAAATCATTATTGTGCCTCAGTTCTTAATTTTTTAATTTATTTTTTAAAATTAATTAATTAATTAATTTGGTTGCATCCGGTCTTAGTTGTGGCAGGCGGGCTCCTTAGTTGTGGCATGTGAACTCCCAGTTGTGACATGCATGTGGGATCCAGTTCCCTGACCAGAGATTGAACCTGGGCCCCCTGCATTGGGAACACAGAGTCTCATCCACTGAGCCACCAGGGAAGTCCCCTCAGATTTTTAAAAGCTATTTTGTTTGGATATAGAATTCTAGGTTGACATGTTCAGCTGTTCTGTACCTCAAAGATGCTGCTTCACTGTCTTTTGGCTTGCATTTCCAATAAGAAGTCAGCAGCAATTAATTTATCTTTGTGTCTTTTTTCCTCTGATTATTGTAGAGATTGTGCCTTTATCAGTGGTTGTAAAAATTTGACATTGGTACAGTGTTTTTCCTGTGTCGTGTGCTTAGGGTTCTTCTTGGATCTCTTGGGTTTATCGTTTTCATCAAATAAGGAAAATATTCAGCCACCATTTCTTAAAAAAACTTTTCTGTCTCAGCCTGTCTCTCCTCCCCTTTAGGTACCACAATTACACATTCACTAGGCTGACTGAAGTTTCTCACAGCTTACTGATGCTCTGTGTTCCTTTTCTTCCCCCCATCTTTTTTTTTCTGTATGTTTTATTTTGGATAGTTTCTATTGCTATGTCTTAAAGATTCCCTACAGTGTCAAATCTGCTGTGAATTCCATTCAGTTGTTTTTTAATCTCAGATATTGTACTTTTCATTTCTAGAAGTTCAATTTTTAAATATTTTTCATGTTTTTCCTCAACATGTTCATGCTTTTCTCTACCATCTTATATAGATGACATAATGTATAATAACTGTTTTAATGTTCTTGTCTAATAATTCTATCATCTTTGCCATTTCTGGGTCTGTTTGTACTGACTAATTTTTCTCCTTATCATGGGTCATATTTTCTTGCTTCTTTTCATGTCAGTTTTTACTGGATGCCAGACATTATGAATTTCACTTTGTTTGAATCAAGGTATTTCTATATTCCTCTAAATATCTGTATTTCTTTAAATATTCCTTCAAATATTTGTTCTGGGATGCATTACTTGGAAGCAGTTTGATCTTTTAGTTCTTGCTTTGAAGATTTTTTGGATGAGACTAGAAGAAAACATCGGCATATGCTCTTTGACATTGGTCTTAGTAGTATGTTTTTGGATATGTCTCCTTAGGCAAGGGAAACAAAAGCAAAAACAAACAAATGGGACTATATCGAACTAAAAAGCTTTTGTACAGGGAAGGAAACTATTGATAAAACAAAAAAGGTCACCTACTGGATGGGAGAAGATATTTGCATATGATATATCCAATAATGGGTTAGTATCCAAAATATACGAAGAACTCATAGAACTCAACATCAATAAAAACAAACAGCCTGATTAAAAAATGGGCAGAGGATCTGAATAGATATTTTTCCAAAGAAGGCATACAGATGGTCATCAGGCAAATGAAAAAAGATGCTCAACATCACTCATCATCAGGGAAACGCAAATCAAAACCATAATGAGGTATCGCCTCACACCTGTCAGAATGACTCTTATCAAAAAGACAATAAATAACAAGTGTTGCTGAGGATTTGGAGAAAAGGGAACCCTCGTGCCCTGTTGGTGGGAATGTAAATTGGCGCAGCCACTATGGAAAATAGTATGGTAGTTCCTCCAAAAATTAAAAAAGAACTACCATATGATCCACTCCTGGGTATTTATCTGAAGAAAACATAAATACCAGCAAGAAAAGATATAAGTACCTCTATGTTTGTTGAAGCATTATTTACAATAGTCAAGATATGGAAGCAACCTAAGTGTCCATCAATAGATGAATGGATAAAGAAGTTGCAGTATATATACACAATGGAATATTACTCAGCCATAAAAAAAGAATGAAATCTTGCCATCTGCAACAACATGGATGGACCTAGAGAGTACTATGCTAAGTGAAATAAGTGAGACAGAGAAAGACATATACTGTGTGATTTCACTTATATGTGGAATCTGAAAAAACAAAACAAATGAACAAACATAAAACAGAAACAGAGTTATAGATACAAAGAGAAGGAGAATCTAGACGCATACATACAAAAATATTCTAATAGTTATCCATGGGTGGTACAGTTATAGGTAATAATTTTGTTTTTCAACTTCCCTTAATTTTCAACATTGAAATTTACTGTTGTTACAGTTGCTTTAATAAAGAAGACGACTGACTTATCATTTAAAACTCTCATTGTAAAACTTTATTTTACTGGATAATCTCAGTGTACAGACTTCATCTGTTCTGTTCCCAATAAATATTTTTTGGGAATAAATTTAAATTATATTTTGTGTATGTATGCATTATGTATATATGTCTATAAACGTATTATTTACTTATATACCAATTATTTACTTAATCTTCTTTCTATAACACGTTTGAGCATTTAATATATACTTATATTAAAAATAACATACCTTAGAAAGGATAACTGTATACATAAACACATCCTATATTTCTAACAATTATTTATGATAATTTCTTAGAAGCAAAATTACTAGACAAAATTATGAGAATTTTACTTCTCTTGATATTACTGCCAAAACACATCCTAAAAAGTTTGTACTAAATGATATTATCACTAGCAAGATATGACTGCTAGCTAGATTGAATGGGTGTTTCATTTATGACCGATTTTTATTCCCTCTTGCTTTTGTACATCTTTTACCTGGTTCTGCATCTTTCACTGAATAGCTGTAATAATTTGTAATTTTTAACCTCTCTGAGTGTCAATGTCTTCACCTATAAAGAGAGCATCAAATTAAATAATATCTAAGGGCTCTTCCAGTTCTAAGATTCTAAGAGTTTAAGAATAACAGTAATTCTCAGGGTGGTTATACTACTTAAATTAGTCTAATGAACTTTTCTCTGAAACAGACTGTGATTGGTGGTGCAGCTGTGATTCTATGCACACTGAAGGATGCAGAACCAGACTCTAGGTGTTCTGAGTCCAACTAGCACTCACCAAAACACCTAACATTAGAAGAAAACCAGAAAACCACATTTATTCTGTATATAAATAGGCAAACAATATGATAAAGGGTTAATAATACTCTTTACAGAGTTCTTATAATGATAAACATCTACTATGACCCCAATAGATAAAGAGGTAAAAGATATGCAAAAGCATACGCTTCGTTTATGAAATATCACTTTTGAATGACTGGAATGTATTAAATGGTTTCCAATCACTCAAACTAAAAATCTTGATAATCTTTTTTGATTCATCTCTGTCCATTAACCCTCATATATTTAATATATCACCAAGTCCTTGAAAATGTGTTCTATGTTATTCTCACTTCTCTTTCCTTGTTGCCTCTAGTCTAATCATGGCCCTTACAATCCTGAATAAACAACAGCAACAGTAATAACGGCAGAAGCTAACAATGACTGAGTGCTTATTGTGGGGACCATTTCATGTGCTTTAAACATATTATCTTATTTCATCTTCACAACAACTCTAAGCAATAAGTAGCAGAAGTATGTCCCAGTTTACAGATGAGAAAATTTAGAAGCCTGCTAGTAAGTGACAGAACCAGTATTCAAGGCAGTCTGACTCCAGTGGTTGGGCCTTTCATAATAACTAGTACTGCTTCCTAGTAGAAACTACAGTTGCCTTCAAACTGGGTCCTCCTGTTTGTAGTCACTCCTCAAATGTACTCTTTACACCTGGGCAGAGTGAACCTTAGAAAACACACATTCCTGTGCACGTCTCCATTCCTTCCATCACACTATCTCAGAATGAGATACATTATATTAACAGCCCTTTCAACTCTGAAGGCCACTTTTCCTGCAGCCTATTTCTCCTGACCCACATACCATATTGCTCAAAGTCGTCCAGCTATATCTGGCATTCTTATACTTTCTTGTTCACATTGTACCTCCTTCTTGTGATACCCTTCCCCACATTTTTTGCTGGGGAAATGCCCATTTATCTTTCACAGTCTACCCTAAATATTACCTCTTCTTACAAGTCTTGCCTGATATCTCCTCCATCCCTACAGGCAGAACTGATTACTTCCTTCTCTCTGCTCCGCATCCCTTTATTCATACATCTATTATTCACTGTGCTGTTATTTTAAAAAATTCCCCAACTAGGTCACAGACTCCTTTATTATCTTCCATTGTAAACGTACATTAAACATCTATTGGATGAAGTAAATGTCCGCAGCATCGCAAAACATAGATTCTTCCTCTCCCCGGCAAAGAATAGCTTTTAGATATAATAAAAAGAACACGGCAGTTTAAACTTGATGATAAAAATCACCTGGGACACTTACTAAACTACTGATTCCTAGGGCTTTCTCCAGACCTACTGAATCAGAATCTCTGGAGATTTTTAACCAGTTTTCATGAGCATCCCTGGTGATTATCATCATCAAGTTTAGAAAACACCCACTTGTGAAAACACCCATGTTACATTACATGTAATCAAATAAAAAGCAAGGACAATAAAAAAATGAAAAGCAGTCAGACCTTTAGAATGAAGCAGAATAATCCACAATCACTGAATTCTAGAACTGAAAGGGAATTTAATTTCACTTATCACAACTCCCTTGCTCTAACTCTCCCATTGTACATAGGAGGAAACTAAAGCCCACAGTGCAAAAGTGACTTGACCAAGATTCTATCATTAGTGGCAAAGCAAATTTTATAGCAATTTCTCTGATGCCTAGTTCAGATTTATTCCCATAAATCACAGTGTGCAAGTTCCAGTTTAGTTTACATTTATGGAAAAATCCAAAGGAAATTTAGAAAATTATCCATTATAAACTGCCAAAATATATTTAAGCATACAGTTATCCTTATCTAAGGAATAAACTTTAATAAAGAAAACCTTGTAAATTAACATATGGTAGCAAATTCCAGCAGTGATAACTACTGTAATGTTTGATGGGTATATACTAAGAGCCAAGCGTAAGTGGCTTTTTTTTTTTAAACATAATTTCATCTAGGCCTCACAATAAGCTTATGAATTACAGAGCATAATTCCAAATTTACTGATGAGGAAACAGGCTCAGAAGTCAAAAAGTCTGGCTGCCTTTCAGAGCCATGGCGTGGTTGTGCCGGGATTTGAGTCCAATTTTTCTGGCCATTCTGTACTCCTTGCTACATTACAGCACTTCATTTAGAAAATCACTAACAGTGTAATTGCTGACACCATGCAGTAACTATTCATTACATTGAAATAGGGGCAAATTTCAGTACATCTGAGAAACATCCTGATGCTGATTTTGGCAAGCAAAAATTTTACAACGAAACTTGGTAAAGGCATCTGCCTTTTCTTCTAGATTGCCACTGTAGTATGAAACACAATAAAATAAATTTATATTTAAGCCAAATGATGAAAACATAAAGTTATGTTTTAAATAATCAAGTTTTGTAGAGCTATTTTTAAATGATCTGGATCAAGTCCAAATCCCCATATGACACTCAGGTTAAAATTACCCTAGCCCACGAGACTTCCTTCTCATACTGAAACACTTTTAAAAGAATAATAATTTAAAATAAAACCAAAATTCAAAAAGAGTCATGTACCAAAATGTTCATTGCAGCTCTATTTACAACAGCCCGGAGATGGAAACAACCTAAGTGCCCATCATCGGATGAATGGATAAAGAAGATGTGGCACATATATACAATGGAATATTACTCAGCCATAAAAAGAAACGAAATTGAGCTATTTGTAATGAGGTGGATAGACCTAGAGTCTGTCATACAGACTGAAGTAAGTCAGAAAGAAAAAGACAAATACTGTATGCTAACACATATATATGGAATTTAAGAAAAAAAAATGTCATGAAGAACCTAGGGGTAAGACAGGAACAAAGACGCAGACCTACTGGAGAACGGACTTGAGGTTATGGGGAGGGCGAAGGGTGAGCTGTGACAGGGCGAGAGAGAGTCATGGACATATACACACTAACAAACGTAGTAAGGTAGATAGCTAGTGGGAAGCAGCCGCATGGCACAGGGATATTGGCTCGGTGCTTTGTGACAGCCTGGAGGGGTGGGATAGGGAGGGTGGGAGGGAGGGAGACGCAAGAGGGAAGACATATGGGAACATATGTATATGTATAACATATAACATATGTATATGTATAACTGATTCACTTTGTTATAAAGAAACTAACACACCATTGTAAAGCAATTATACTTCAATAAAGATGTTAAAAAATAAAATAAAATAAAATAAAATAAAATAAAAAAAGATTTTTCTCGGAGTTATTTTTCTCTAGTGAAATCACATTAGCCTACGCAGACTATAAGTAATGTCTAAGGGTAAATCTATGTACTCCCTTGAATTTGTCATTTCATTTATTCTTGTTTATTTAATCAAGGAAGAGTGGAAATTAAGTTAAGTACTAAGAGGCCCCCATATACAGAGAGAAAAGGCCAATATTTTCTTGGGTCTTTTTTCTGGGATAAAAAAATCGGCTTTTTGGAGTCTTTTTTGATAGGATGCCAACATATTAAAATAAACTGTCCCTACCTAGCTTTACATTTATATAACCTATCATTCAGGTCCTGAGATGCTTTGACATCTATGATATTTTACCACCAAACAAGAGGAAGGCATGAAAACATTTTCACCTTTAACTTATACTCCAGGCTACTAACCAGTCCATACAATAAAACATATTAAGCACCTATCTTAAACATACGTTTGAACAAAACATATTAAATACGTAAAAGGAATTCTGCTGTCTCCACTTGATATACAGAGTGAAGTAAAGATGCTGAACTCCGTATCAGGCTGAGTTCTTATTTAATTCATTAGGCAGAGAGAAAGCATTGAAGGTTTTTGAACAAAGGAATGATATGGCCCTAAATAAACTTTAGGATAATTACTGCCTGGCTGCTGTGTATATTGGACTGGTTTAAAATGAGAAGATGAAGTCAGTTAGGAGGATATTGATGCACAGTGGTAAGGGCCACAGGGGTGGAAATGAGGCACTCAATAAGAGAAACTTTATTTCATTATTATCATTGCCATAGACATTATCATTTACTGAGCACTTCTGTGTACTAAGAATTGTGCTGAGCACTTTACTTTCTCATTTATCCTCACAAGTCTCAAAAAGCCTCCCAAACTTTTTGTGACCCTAAAAAAGTTATGAAAAGCTAAGAACTGCTACTCTTATTCCCATTTTATAGATGAGTAAATTGAAGTGTAAAGAAGAAATACACCCAAGGACACAATTAATAAGTGGTAAAGCCGGGATCATGAATCCAGATTGCTAGCCTAATGCAAAGGCAGGATGTACTATAGACATACAGTCTGGGTTGGAATCTTGGCTTCATCACTTACCAATTACATGATCCTGGGAAAATAACTTAAACAAAAGAACCCCTGTGCCTCAGTTTCCCCTTTTGAAAAATAGGAATAAGAATAGTATCTATATTTTATGGGGTTTAGAGAGAACTGAGATAATGCTCATATAGTACTCATCATACTCAGCTAGTAAGTATACAATAAATGTCATCATCGTCATCATCATTATCATTTTGAGTCCTTAGATATGGACTCCTGAAATTCTTACACATCACCTGGTATCCTAACTCCATCTGCATTTTTTATGGAAAAATTCAATCAAACCTATTCTATAAGAACATTATTTCTGGAAAGAATTCCTTTTTTAAGTTTATAGAAAGACTAGGAGACCTTCTAGTCCATTTTACTTGTGTTAAGATAGAAATTAAAGTCAGATTGTGCTGAGAAAACTGATTTAGAAAATAAAAAACAAAACATCCATGACAAAACAACTCCTGCTCTGAAATAGAAGACTGCTTAGAAAGTTGTTTTAGGGTAGTGAAATTATTCCTATTTATACAAATAAATACATGTCAGTGATAACTGAACCCAAAGCTTTCTTTTTGTTTGTTCTTTTGTCCATTAATTCTTAGTAATATCAGTAACTTTCTAACATAGCTATTTGAGAATTAAATGAGATCATGCATGTAATAACACAATATAGTACCTGCTAAATGGTAAGCAGTTAATGAATATTATCTACTGCCATCATCAGCAGCGCTATTAACACCACCTGATTCTCGAGAATTTTAAGATAAATATTCATTTTAAAAGTCTTCTCAATTCTATCATTTCTGCCAAAACTATATCAGTAATAAAGTACTAACAAAAATCGATCAACCAGCTAATTAAATATCCATAATTTATTTGATGTTTATATTTTACATAGAAAGTTAATTTGTATATTTTTATATAACGAATTCATTAAGCTTATTGCAAAAGTCTTATGTATATTTGCAGCAGTAAGAGGTTTTATAACTAAAGGTACATTGCATTCTTAAAATATTTCTTTAATCTGTTTAAATGAATTCATTTCCCATAGAGCACTGCATAGGGGAATTCAGCCTGAGAGTGTTAAGTTAGAACGCCAGCATTCATATTCAATTTCTAATCTAAGACTATTTTTTCCAGCTTTAAGAAGATATAATTGACATATAATATTGTGTAAGTTTAAGGTGTACAACGTGATGATTTGATATATGTATATACTGTGAAATAACAACCACCAATAAGAATAGATACCACATCCATTCTCTCACATAGTTATCAGTTTTTGTGTCTGTAGTGAGAACATTTAAGATCTACTCTCCTGGCAACATTCAAGTATACAATACAGTGTTAACTACAGTCACCATGCTGTACATTAGATCTCCAGAACTTATTCACCTTATGACTAGAAGTTTGTACCCTTTGAATACCATCACCCATTCTCCCAACCCCTTTCTAAATGTATTTATATAATCGATTTTGAAGGCCGAAAGGTGATTATTTGAAAATTATTCAATGTGAAAGACAAATTAAGCATACACTTTGGACTTTTAAGACATCTGTATGATATTTCGTACAGATTTTCTAGTGAAGTAGCCTATTAAAAAACTAAAGCACTGTAGTTAAGAATCAGAAGGCTTAGGTTTCAACTTAAAATGTACAGCAAGTTAATTAATCAACCTTAGACAAATAAATAAAAATTGATTTCCATTTTTTTTTCATTTTAAAATGATGATGGAGATTATTTACTTTCTGAATATCTTTAGATTATGGAACTATTGAAAGTAGTGCAGATAGAAATAAGATTTTAAATAGTATATTCTAAAATAACAAAAATATATTTGTTTCTACAAAATGACATATGGCTTTTCATTAATCTCAACATTTCTGGGAAATATCATTTTTTGAGCAGGAGAAACAAAGTGTACTGTCTGAACAGCATTTCTCAAAGCGTAGTCCACGGACCCCTTGAGGTCTCAGAGACCCTATCAAGGACTCCTTAAGGTCAAAACTAATTTTGCAATAAAACTAAGACATAATTTGTCTTTTTCACTATGTTGACATTAGACTGATGGTGCAAAAGCAATGGGGGTATACCTTAGGATTAATACAGGCAGTAGTACCCAAATGAGCTAGTTTTCCACCATACACTTACAGTAAAAAATGAATCAAATAACAGTTTCATGTAAGAATGTTCTTGATGAAACAGGAAAAATTATTCATTTTATTAAATCCTGACCAATAAACCTATATCTTTTTAATATTCAATGTGATGAAATGGGAAGTATGCACAAAGCACCTGCGCTGTATACCAAAGAATGATAGTTGTCTTGAGGGAAAGCAGATGTGCAGCTGAACTGCATACTATAATAGCTGATTCTTTATAAAAAGTTTTTTTATTTGAAAGAGTGATTGAAAAAACTATGGTTATTCAGAACTGGGTATTTCACAAATATTTTCTCTAAAATAAACTGTTCCTTAAAGGAAAACAACAGACGGTATTAATTGCCAATAATGGAATTTAAACTTCCAAGAAAAACTAGCATTTTGAAAAACTTGTATTTGCTATCATGAACCTGATAGCTTCTCAATATTTAGACTTTTCTGATGAGATCAGTAGTAATATTAAAAAATATGCATTTTGATGTTAAATAATAAAATGTGTCCACTTTTGGAAGATCTGCATAACTAAGTAAATAAATATTTTCCAAATGACCAATGCATGATGTTACAAAATCACGCATGGATGAAAGATTCACTAAAAGTTAAGACAAACCAATGAATTGTAACGTAACAGAATAAGCAAAGTCCATTGCTATGGCTTCAAATTTCGTGTTGTAACTAACCTTTTAAGAAATTACAGCAGTTAAACCTAGAGTTGACATATGATCCAGCAATCTCCCTCCTAGGTATGTTCTCAAGACAAATGAAAACATATATCCACACAGATACATGCACATGAATGCTCATAGCAGCACTATTCATAATAGCCCCAAAGTGGGAAAAAACCAAAGGTCCATCAACTGAATAATGCATTAAAAATGTTATACATATATGTACACAACAGAATATTATTTAGCAATAAAAAGAAATGAAGAACTGATACAGGCTAAAACAGAGATGAATGATATAAACATTATGCAAAAGGATCCACTCATAAATGATTCTATTTATATGAAGTGTCCAGAACTGACAAATCTGTACAGAAACAAAGTATATTAGTGGTTATCTGGGGCTGAAGGGGATACGAGAATTGGGAGGTGATGGTTAAGGGGTAGGGGGTTTCTCTTTGGAGTGATGAAAATGTTCTAAAATTGATTATGGTGATGTTTGCACAATTCTGAACATACTAAGAGTCAAAGAATTGCATATTTTAAATGGCTTAATTGTATGGTATGTGGATATCTGAAAAAACCTGTTAAAAATATAAAGTCAATAGAGTAGACAAAAAAGAAACTACCATATCTCGTTTTATTGTATATCAAAGAAGAATACCCACAATTATCTTAAAGGTTTTTAAAGTACTCCTTTTTCTGACTACATATTTTTGTGAGGCTGGATTTTTCTTCCTGTACATCAACCAAAACAAATACTGCAACACACTGAATACAGAGCAGATATGAGAATCTAGCTGTCTTCCCTTAAGCCATACATTACAGAGATTTACAAAAAATTATGACAATGCCAGTAATCATTTTTGTATTCAAATATATAATTACTTCATAAAAACTGTTATTTTAAGCTGGGGCAAATTGCTACAATAGTGTTAACACTAACCTTCAAATTTAAATTGGATACACAATAAGCAATCTCTAACACTTTCTCTGTACCATGTGTTCCCTCAAAAGATACACTTAGGATTTTTGATGTATTGTTTGACTCTGGAAAAGATGCCTAGGTTTGTCTGAGTTTGGTAGCTTGCTGCTGCCTTTTTGAGTCAGTAAGAATATGTCATTGGTCATTATCATCAAGTGGAAAGAAGACAGAGACCATATTCCTATGTGGTTGTGTTAGGCAGAATAACGGCTCCCTGAAGATGTCCATGTCCTAATCCCCAGAACCTGTGAACTTTGACACAGCAAAAGGGATTTGGAGAAGTGATTCAGGTAACAGATCTTGAAATGGGTAGATTATACTGGGTTATTTGGGTGGGCCCAATCTAATCACATGAGTTCTTAAAAGCTGAGAATTATTCATTGCTGTGGCTAGAGAGATGCAATGACAGAAGAAAGGTTATAGAGATATGATTTAGGAAGGATTTGACTTGCCACTGTTGACACTGAAGATGGAGGGGGGGGAAGCATGAGCCATGGAGTGTAGGAGGCTTCTAGAAGCTAGAAAAGGCAAGGAAATGGATTCTTCCCTAGGACCTGCAGAAACAACTAGAGCCCCGCTGACACCTTGATTTTAGTCCAGTGAGACACTTGTATCAGACCTCTGATAATAGAAGAGAAAGATAATACACTTGTGTTGTTCTAAGCTATTTAATGTGTGGTAATGTGTTACAGCAGCAACAGAGAACTAATACAGTGGTAATGTCATTTTTCATCCAAAACTGGTTGAGGGGTATTTAGCATAAAGTTAATAGGAAATTTCAGCTTCAAATACTCTTCCTTGCATAGGACATTTTTCGAGGCCCTAAACCTAATTTTATTGATTTATTTTTTTGAATTTTATTTTTATTTATACAGCACCTGAACCTAATTTTATATTTGTAATTTGTTCTTTCTAAAAAGGATCAACCTCAGATCCCAGAAAACCTATATCCACCCCCTGGAAAATGCTAAAAACAATATTAGAGGAATTTCTCCCATAGAAATACACTCAAATTCCACAGGTTCACAAATATATTCTAAGATTATTTGGGGAAGGGGGAATCTAGAATTCATGTGAATATGGTTCCATGAGGAGAGAGAAGCCTTGGGAAAATAATGAGAAAGATGGGAAGTTAACTTCAAAAAATAGTTTAAGAGAACTAAAATTAATGACTGAAAAAAACTCTGCTAAATTACTGAGAGGAAATCATTTAAGCAGAAGCAACATTTTGAAGTGATTATACCCAGAATTAGAGTACCTATACATTGACAAAGAGAGTTTAGACTCATTTCCTTCCAAATGGCTGAAATTTCAGAAGAACAGAAAAAGAAATTTTTTGGGTCACTTTTAGACAGAAATTACTCTAGTCATATCATAGAGAAATTGAGACTTGTAATCAACTACCAATAAATAAAGAATAAATTAGAAACTGCCTTGCTGTGAGTGTTGCTTTTTCTTAACTATCTGGTTGTTCCAACTCATCTCAACAAACAGGCATTTATTTCTAGGAGAGCAGCACGGATTACCGCTGGAGGTCAGTCTTGGGCTTTCCCGCAGGTCATCAAAGACACCAATGAAAGATTAGAAAGGGAAGTGAAGGTCAACAGCATAGTCCAAAGCTCTCATTCTGCAGATGGAGATACTAAAGCTCTAAGAGAATAAAGAAATGTTGGCATATAAGGGATTAACTACAGTTGCAATCTATACTATTAATTGATTTTTGAAAATTTTCAGTGTTAAAGGCACATCTATTAATCATATATCTCTGAAATGAAGAATAGACAAATCTCCAGTACAGAAGAATTCCAAATGATTTATGTAGATATTCCCCCCTCAACATCAGACAAATACAGATTAAAGGACATTCTAAAAAATACCTGACTACTACTCCTCAACACACTTAAGGTCATCAAAAACAAGGAAAATATGAGAAACTGTCATAGTCTAAGGAGCCTGTGGATACATAACTAAATGTAATAAGGTATCCTTGGATGGGATCCTGGAACAGAAACAGGACATTAGTAAAATGTTCTTAGTAAAAACTGAATTAAGTATAGACTTTAGTTAATAATTATGTTGAAATATTGGTTCATAAATTGTGATAAATGTCCGTACTAGGGACATTTGTCATTGATAATAGGGAGGCTGGGTGCAGGGTATATGGGAACTCTCTACACTCGTTTTGCAACTTTTCTGTACCTCTAAAACTATTTTAAAATATAAAAATTATTTTTAAAGATCTATACATTTCAAAAATCAGTAAAACCTTGTAGTAATTTATTAGTATCTGAATCCCCCTTTTCTTTTGGCTGCCAGGAAGTTAAGAGCCAAATCTGAGGTTCAGTCCTTGTGGCTCCAGTTTATATTGTGTTTTTGTTTCTCTGGTCTTAATTTTAGAAATCTTTATATTTTACTATTATTTGTATGCATTTTTGTACCTCCCAATTTATATTTACTAGGTAAAAAATTAAAGTTTCAATAGAATAAGCAGCTTCCTGCCCCCCATCTCAAATTACTGAGCCCTGTACCATTCCTTAATAGATGCCCTTACATCCTATTTCATGGAGTAAAATATCAAATGAGCACCTCCTCAACTCCCAACTCTGTATTACTAAACTCTTAAATCTTCTTACATATGTGACCATCCTTTCTTTCTTCCCTTCTGTTACGTTAGAAGAGGTATCAATCCCTCTACCCTTTATTCATAGGGTATTGTTTTCTCCTTATTTTAGGAATGTTACACTATTGATTTTCCCTTCTCATCCCATACATTTCAACCTTTCTTCTGAGTCCTTCCCACTGACATTTAAACATACTTGACTCTTCCATACTTAAAAATAAAGCCAATAAACAAATAAATAATAACCCTCTCCTGAACTTTTAAAAAGACAATACTTCAACATTTTTATTTGGGGGCATATATGAAATAATCAGATGAGTATTCAAGAGCTCAAGAAGGTGCAAAGTGCAGGGAGATCCCAATCTGTGGCCTTTGAATTCATGAAAAGCTGATGCCTATATGCAAATGTGTAGCAGGAGAGTCACTGCCTTTTGTCATGCAATTTTGAACAGCTGGGAAAAGAATGATCTAGAGCCCTATCTTTCCTTTAATACATGTGCTGAGATAAACCAGCTCATTTATCATAATTTTATTCCAAAAGAATAATAATGAATTAGCTATAACCTATTTTCCTAGGACTTTCCTCCTTCTATACATCCTTTCAAGCAAATGCAGAGTTAGCCGAGTACTGGCCTTCTTCCTCTTCCTTAAATCAGTACTTCAGTTTGGACTCTCACCATCTGGATTACAGCTAGAGCTTCCAGTGGCCTCCCTACCTAACCCATCTGCCACTATTCCAAGTGTGAATCTAATGATGTCATGATCTTGTTTTAAATCCTTCAATGGCTTACTATTACAATACAATAAATAAACTTTATATAAGAACAAATAAGGCCTGTATAAACTAGTTTTTGCTTAATTCTCCCTGTTAAAACACTCACATCCATACCAGTTAGGTCACTGAACTACCTCTGACAGTACTTTTAACCAGTACATTCTCAGGTGGGGTGAGGGAGGAATAGCCTGGTTTTGATACTTATAAGCTATGCAAACTTGTGCAAACTATAGGACTTTCTTGAGACTCAGTTTCCATTTCTGTATAGTTTGAAAAACAGGCCCAAACTCAAAGGGTTATTGTAAGGAAAAAAGGAGTTAAGCTACATAAAACATTTAGACCACCTGCTACATAGCGAGCACCCAATAAGTGTTAGCTGATGTTACAGATTCTGCGTAGCTACCTCCATAACAGACACTCTGACATTAATGTAAATCACTGTTGCCAGTGGATTCTTCTGTTTTCCAAAGCTGTGTTACAAAGTGGCCAAACATTTTTAAGCCAAGTTTACTGGAATATAATTTGTAAGTAATAAAATTCACTCTTTAAAACATACAGTTAAGGGGCTTTGGCAAACGTATACAGTTGTATAACCATCACCACAATCAAGATCTAGAATATTTCAACCACCCCAGTGTACTTTCATGTCTTCCAACAGTGTATTACTGAATGGGCCAATTTTTAGAAAGAAAGGTGTAAAGGCACCTATGGCACATTTGGTGAAGTCCAGGAATCTTAAAAAAGGGTAGAAAGAAGATTATTTGATTTAGGTTTTGGTGCTTATTTTGTATATCTCTATACTCTGTGAGAGGTTTTTTAGTCACTTGCTGCAGAAAAACTCTGATGAAGAGCCAAAGGTCTAGAAATAAG
Source organism: Delphinus delphis (assembly GCF_949987515.2). Taxonomy (NCBI): domain Eukaryota; kingdom Metazoa; phylum Chordata; class Mammalia; order Artiodactyla; family Delphinidae; genus Delphinus; species Delphinus delphis. Next base: position 43,877,592 of record NC_082699.1, on the reverse strand, counting down.
CAATTTAAAAATGCATGAAATCTTACATGAGAATTATATATATTCCCATGGCTCTGATTTTAGTATTTTTTTAAGGCTGATTTTTTTTTTTTTTTTTTTTCAGTACGCGGGCCTCTCACTGCTGTGGCCTCTCCCATTGAGGAACACAGGCTCCGGACGCGCAGACTCAGCGGCCATGGCTCACGGGCCCAGCCACTCTGCGGCACGTGGGATCTTCCCGGACCGGGGCACGAACCCGTGTCCCCTGCATTAGCAGGTGGACTCTCAACCACTGCGCCACCAGGGAAGCCCAAGGCTGATTCTTTTATATAAAAGTAACTGAAAGCCCAAAAGTTTGCTTGGTAGAAAAGTACGAACTGTCAGATAGGAAACCAAGCAAATCATCGACCCTCAGTTATTTTGAACAGCTAGCTCATTTATATTTTGACTCAGAAGAGACAATAATGTATTAGTTATAACTTGTTTTCCTAGTGCTTTCACATTATAGATGAACATTTTTGTAGGTCATGAGGAATATGGTATTAAAAGACAGCACTGGAAATTCGAGAAAAATATGTGAGAAAGGAGCAATTATCAAAGAGACAGAATTCAAAGTCAGAGAGAAGGCATATAACTTAGCACAGTCAAGAAGAAATATAAATATGGTACAGAGAGAGGAGACCTGGGGAGAAGCACAGATGAGAGGGGATAGCAGTCTTAAGAGGACAGGAGCTGATTAAAGGTGGAGCTGGTGCTGGAGCTAAGGGACCTGTACCTTTTCTGACCAGCTTGACTATAACTTTTTTTTTTTTTACTGTAACTTTATCATGCTTCATAGACAGTTGGATATAGTGCTTTTTGTAGTTCTTAATTCTTTAAATAGTTGTAGAGAACCCAAACACAATAAATAACAGCAAAATTCTGAGGGAACAGAAACCTTATATTGGTGGAAATATCCATTACTTTAGAAATATGAAGAAACATCGACTAAATACTGTATATTTTATGATCATTAAAGTAATTTTTGTGTAAATGAGATTTTCCTTAAAAAAACATAGTTTATGGCTATCAAAGACAGTATAAGAACAGGTACCAAGCATTCATGGGACAGGTTACCAAGTAAGTCGTTACCAGAGACTGAAACGAAAGGAGTGCTAAGGAAATGCCTAAAAGCAAGTGGTTAAGTGGAGGAGGAAGAGGAGGAAGGAGAAGGCAAAGGAAGAAATACTCAATTAGTGTTATAAGTTGTCCACATTCCTCTCCAGGATCTGTAATGTGTGCATCAAAGAACCTCCACCTTCAGATCCCCAATGCTGTGGTTCTATTCTTTACTCTAAAAATATGGTTTTTATTTTGGTACAAAAGTTTTATTTACTCTAAAACACTGATTTGAAAATGAGCACGTTACTCCTACGTACACTACCTCTGTAAGTAGGCTTAATAAGATGATTACTTGCTATTCAGGAATAACAGAGTAATTACTGCAGCCAAATGAACATAACTCAGGGCAATCTTAGCCCTCTCACCCTTCTATTTCATCAGTTTAAAAAGTGTGTTTTCAATAAATGAAATTAAAAATTCTCTAGAAGGAGTCAATAGCAGAAAAACTGAGGCAGAAGAACGGATAAGTGACCTGAAAGATAAAATAGTGGAAATAACTACTGTAGAGCAGAATAAAGAAAAAAGAATGAAAAGAACTGAGGACAGTCTCAGAGACCTCTGGGACAACATTAAACACACCAACATTTGAATTCTAGGAGTCCCAAAAGAAGAAGAGAAAAAGAAAGGGACTGAGAACATATTTGAAGAGATTATAGTTGAAAACTTCCCTAATATTGGAAAGGAAATAGTTAATCAAGTCGAGGAAGCTCAGAGAGTCCCATACAGGCTAAATCCGAAGAGAAACACGCCAAGACACATATTAATCAAACTATAAAAAATTAAATACAAAGAAAACATATTAAAAGCAGCAAGGGAAAAACAACAAATAACACACAAGGGACTCCCCATAAGGTTAACAGCTGATCTTTCAGAGGAAACTCTGCAAGCGAGAAGGGAGTGGCAGGACACATTTAAAGTGATGAAAGGGAAAAACCTACAACCAAGATTACTCTACCCAGCAAGGATCTCATTCAGATTCAATGGAGAAATTAAAACCTTTACAGACAAGCAAAAGCTAAGAGAATCCAGCACCACCAAACCAGCTTTACAACAAATGTTAAAGGAACTTCTCTAGGCAGGAAACACAAGAGAAGGAAAAGACCTACAATAACAAGCCCAAAATAATTAAGAACATGGTAAGAGGAACACACATATCGATAACTACCTTAAATGTAAATGGATTAAATGCTCCAACCAAAAGACATAGACTGGCTGAATGGATACAAAAACAAGACCCATAAATATGCTGTCTAAAAGAGACCCACTTCAGACCTAGGGGCACATACAGACTGAAAGTGAGGGGATGGAAAAAGATACTCCATGCAAATGGAAATCAAAGGAAAGCTGGAGTAGCAATTCTCATATCAGACAAAATAGACTTTAAAAGAAAGACTATTACAAGAGACAACGAAGGACACTACATAATGATCAAGGGATCAATCCAAGATGAAGATATAACAATTGTAAATATTTATGCACCCAACATAGGAGGACCTCAATACACAAGACAAATGCTAACAACCATAAAGGGGAAATCGACAGTAACACATTCATAGTAGGGGACTTTAATACCCCACTTTCACCAATAGACAGATCACCCAAAATGAAAAGAAATAAGGAAATACAAGCTTTAAATGATACATTAAACAAAATGGACTTAATTCATATAATTCATAAGACATCCTATCCAAAAACAACAGAATACACTTTCTTCTCAAGTGCTCATGGAACATTCTCCAGGATAGATCATATCTTGGGTCACAAATCAAGGTTGGTAAATTTAAGAAAACCGAAATCGTATCAAGTATCTTTTCCAACCACAACACTATGAGACTAGATATCAATTACAGGGAAAAATCTGTAAAAAATACAAACACATGGAGGCTAAACAATACACTACTTAATAACCAAGAGATCACTGAAGAAATCAAAGAGGAAATCAAAAAATACCTAGAAACAAATGACAATGAAAACAGGATGACCTGAAACCTATGGGATGCAGCAAAAGCAGTTGTAAGGGGGAAGTTTATAGCAATACAATCCTACCTTAAGAAACAAGAAACATCTCAAATAAACAACCTAACCTTACACCTAAAGCAATAAGAGAAAGAAGAACAAAAACACCCCAAAGTTAGCAGAAGGAAAGAAATCATAAAGATCAGATCAGAAATAAATGAAAAAGAAATGAAGGAAACTATAGCAAAAATCAATAAAACTAAAACCTGGTTCTTTGAGAAGGTAAACAAAGTTGAAAAACCACTAGACAGACACATCAAGAAAAAAAGGGAGGAGACTCAAATCAATAGAATGAGAAATGAAAAAGAGAAATAACAACTGACACTGCAGAAATACAAAGGATCACGAAAGATTACTAAAAGCAACTATATGCCAAAAAAAGGGATAACCTGGAAGTAATGGACAAATTCTTAGAAAAGCACAACCTTCCGAGACTGAACCAGGAAGAAACAGAAAATATAAACAGACCAATCACAAGCACTGAAAAAAAACTCTGATTAAAAATCTTCCAACAAACAAAAGCCCAGGACCAGACGCCTTCACAGGCGAATTCTATCAGACATTTACAGAAGAGCTAACACCTATCCCTCTCAAACTCTTCCAAACTATAGCAGAGGGAGGAATACTACCAAACTCATTCCATGAGGTCACCATCACCCTGACAGCAAAACCAGAAAAGATGTCACAAAGAAAGAAAACTACAGACCAATACCACTGATGAACATAGATGCAAAAGTCCTCAACAAAATACCAGCAAACAGAATCCAACAGCACATTCAAAGGATCATACACCATGATCAAGTGGAGTTTATCCCAGGAATGCAAGGATTCTTCAATACACGCAAATCAATCAATGTGATACATCATATTAACAAATTGAAGAAGAAAAACCATATGATCATCTCAATAGATGCAGAAAAAGCTTTTGACAAAATTCAACACCCATTTATTATAAAAACCCTCCAGAAAGTAGGCACAGAGGGAACTTACCTCAACATAATAAAGGCCATATATGACAAACCCACAGCCAACATCGTCCTCAATGGTGAAAAACTGAAACCATTTCCACTAAGATCAGGAAAAAGACAAGGTTGCCCACTCTCAGCGCTATTATTCAACATTGCTTTGGAAGTTTTAGCCACAGCAATCAGAGAAGAAAAAGAAATAAAAGGAATCCAAATTGGAGAAGGAGAAGTAAAATTGTCACAGTTTGCAAATGACATGATAATATACATAGACAATCCTAAAGATGCTACCAGAAACTACTAGAGTTAATCAATGAATTTGGTAAAGTAGTGGGATACAAAATTAACGCACAGAAATCTCTTGCATTCCTATACACTAATGATGAAAAATCTGAAAGTGAAATTAAGGAAACACTCCCATATACCATTGCAAGAAAAAGAATAAAATACCTAGGAATAAACCTACCCAAGGAGATAAAAGAACTGTATGCAGAAAAGTATAAGACACTGATGAAAGAAATTAAAGATGATAGACACAGATGGAGAGATATACCATGTTCTTGGATTGGAAGAATCAGCATTGTGAAAATGACACTACTACCCAAAGCAATCTACAGATTCATTGCAATCCCTATCAAACTATCAATGGCATTTTTCACATAACTACAACAAAAAATTTCACAATTTGTATGGAAACACACAAGACCCCGAATAGCCAAAGCAATCTTGAGAAAGAAAAACAGGGCTGGAGGAACCAGGCTCTCTGACTTCAGACTATACTACAAAGCTACAGTAATCAAGACAGTATGGTACTGGCACAAAAACAGAAACAGAGATCGATGGAACAAGATAGAAAGCCCAAAGATAAACCCACACACCTATGGTCAACTAATCTATGACAAAGGAGGCAAAGATATACAATGGAGAAAAGACAGTCTCTTCAATAAGTGGTGCTGGGAAAACTGGACAGCTCCATGTGAAAGAATGAAATTAGAACACTCCCTAACACCATACACAAAAATAAACTCAAAATGGATTAAAGACCTAAACGTAAGGCCAGACACTATAAAACTCTTAGAGGAAAACAGAGGCAGAACACTCTAAGACATAAGTCACAGCAAGATCCTTTCCGACCCACCTCCTAGAGAAATGGAAATAAAAACGAAAATAAACATATGGGACCTAATGAAACTCAAAAGCTTTTGCACAACAAAGGAAACCATAAAGAGGACAAAAAGACAACCCTCAGAATGGGAGAAAATATTTGCAAATGAAGAAACTGAGAAAGGATTAATCTCCAAAATTTACAAGCCGCTCATGCAGCTCAATATCAAAAAAACAAACAACCCAATCAAAAAATGGGCGGAAGACCTAGATAGACATTTCTCCAAAGAAGATATACAGATTTCTAACAAACACATGAAAGAATGCTCAACATCATTAATCAGTAGAGAAATGTAAATCAAAACTACAATGAGGTATCACCTCACACCAGTCAGAATGGACATTATCAAAAAATCTACATACAATAAATGCTGGAGAGGGTGTGGAGAAAAGGGAACCCTCTTGCACTGTTGGTGGGAATGTAAGTTGATACAGTCACTATGGAGAACAGTATGGAGGTTCCTTAAAAAACTACAAATAGAATGACCATATGACCCAGCAATCCCACTACTGGGCATATACCCTGAGAAAACCATAATTCAAAAAGAGTCATGTACCACAATGTTCACTGCAGCTCTATTTATAATAGCCAGGACATGGAAGCAACCTAAGTGTCCATCGACAGATGATTGGATAAAGAAGATGTGGCTCATATATACAATGCAATATTACTCAGCCATAAAAAGAAACGAAATTGAGTTATTTGTAGTGAGGTGGATGGACCTAGAGTCTGTCAGAAGTCTGAAAGCGAAAAACAAATACTGTATGCTAACACATATATATGGAATCAAAAAAAAAAAAAAGGTCATGAAGAACCTAGGGGCAGGACGGGAATAAAGACGTAGACCTACAAGAGAATGGACTTGAGGACACAGGGAGGGGGAAGGGTAAGCTGGTACAAAGTGAGAGGGTGGCATGTACATATATACACTACCAAATGTAAAATCCATACCTGGTGGGAAGCAGCCGCATAGCACAGGGAGATCAGCTCGGTGCTTTGTGACCACCTAGGGGTGGGATAGGGAGGGTGGGAGGGAGACGCAAGAGGGAGGGGATATGGGGATATATGTATATGTATAGCTGATTCACTTTGTTATAAAGCAGAAACTAACCCACCATTGTAAAGCAATTATACTCCAATAAAGATGTTTAAAAAAACCAAAAACAAACACAAAAAAACGGCATTAGGGTAAAAACTTGGAAATCTGAATAAAGTATGGAGTTATGTTAGAAAAAAATAAATAAATGAAAATAAAGAAATAAAAAGTGTGTTTTTTTTTTTTAAGAATTGTAGCTTCTGGAAACAATAGGTGATATTATATGCTACAGCAATTTCAAATCCTAACTGAAATAAACTGATACTGTAATAGAATATAACATATTCTATGATGTTAGAATAGAAGAAAAGGTAACGATAATATTCACATCTGAAGATCACACATCAACTATTAGTGTGTTAATACAGTTGAATAGTTCAGTCTAAAATGGATCTGAGCTTCAAAGCACACCTGTTGAAGTCATTCTCTAGCTCAACTAACTTCATCTACTCTTTACTGCCTACTACTACTTAAAACATTTCAGCCTAGTATTCAAAGCCTTTCACAATATGTACCCAACCTGTCTCCATCAAACATATAGCTAATCATCAATTTCTTCCAGTTCTTTTGATATATATGTGGCATACATCTTATTTTTTTATTTCTATGCACAGAAATAGGACTTCCTATGAATTAAGGAATTCATTTATTAATTCATACTGTGAGCATTTATTCAGCATCAAATTCTATTCTGTGCTCAGCACTTTCCCTGGGTTTTATCATCTCCACCTCAGAATACTGTAACACTGTCTGTATCAGTTAGGATTGTGTTTGACCTCATGTAACAGAAAGCCAAATATTAGTGGCTTAACAACTTACGTTTATTTTCCTAAAGTCCAGGGCTGGTTGCAGTGGCTTCATGATATCACTCACATCTCAGGATCACTTTATCTACCCACTTTGCTACTCTTAGTGAATGGCTTTTGTCCTCATGTTTGTCATCACATGGTACCAAGTGGCTAGTCACTTCCACTGTTGTTATTCCGAGAAGGAGGAAAAAGAACATAGAGACTTTCCTAGAAATCTGTAGAACATTTCTCTTTATATCTCATTGACTAGAACTGTGTCAAGGGAGTCAGATGATGTCAAAGACTTTCTCTTTCTTTCAGCTTTGCTTATTTCTGTGAGTTCAACTCCTCTCTTTTGACACAGATTTCCTTCATGAGATAGTAGTGAAAGAGAAGAGTGAGACAATGGCCAAAGAAAGCTCCAATATGACTACATCTGAACTTAATGATTCCTAGCAGAGAGGGCTTATTCTTCCCAATGTTTTCATATGAAATACTGCACTTGCCTGAGTAGTGTGCCCATATCTGGACCAATAACTGGGCAAAGGGGATTGATACAATAATTAGTCAGGAGACTTCCCTGGTGGCACAGGGGTTTAGAATCCACCTGCCAACGCAGGAGACATGGGTTCGAGCCTTTGTCCGGGAACATCCCACATGCCGCGGAGCAAGTAAGGCCGTGCACCACAACTACTGAGCCTGTGCTCTAGAGCCTGCAAGCCATAGCTCCTGAGCCTGCGTGCCACAACTACTGAAGCCCACATGCCTAGAAGCCGTGCTCCACAACAAGAGAAGCCACTGCAATGAGAAGCCCACACACTGCAAGGGAGAGTAGCCCCCGCTCACCATAACTAGAGAAAGCCTGCGCACAGCAAAGACCCAACACAGCCAAAAATAAACATTAATTAATTAATTAATTTAAAAACATAGTCAGACCTGTGTTTTATGTCTACCCTGTAATGGGACTCTTTATCAAAACTGCATAAAATAAGAGCATGTTGTTTAGCCAAAGGAAGGGGAGTCCTATTAGCAGATGAAAAGAGTAAGAAACACTGGACAAAGACAATATTTGTCCCTATATCAGCACTGAACAATTTGCAAGATAACATTATTTCTGCCATGTTATATGGCATAGAACTTCAGGATATGTTCAAAGTATTGAAGAGAGCCAAAGCTGCTTTCTAAGGAATATCCTATCTTTGACTACCAGGTGACCTTGAAGCCTCTGTTCCTGAGGCTGGCAATTGTACCCCAATATTCATTATCCCCTTTTTTCATGGTAAAATAATTTTTAGCAAGGCATATGGCCTTGTATTAGAAAGACTACATTTCCAGCCTCCCTTAGAGCTAGGTGTAACCACATGAATAACTTCTGGCAAATAGAAAGTGCTGAATGCAACTAGTTATGTGCATGGATGTGTGTGTATATGTGTATGTATGTATGTATATATGTATGTATGTATATACATATATATAGTCATGTATTACGAGTTATATAGATATCAATATATACATTGATCTAGATCTAATTATTTGTTTATTAGTGTCAATCTTCATATCACTGAATATATGAGCACTAGAATATGAAATCAGAAACTTCACCTCCTTTGTTTAATGCTGTCACCCTAGTATCCATAGTAGGGTTTTTTTTGTTTTTTTTTTTTTTTTGCGGTACGCGGGCCTCTCACTGTTGTGGCCTCTCCCGTTGCGGAGCACAGGCTCCGGACGCGCAGGCCCAGCAGCCATGGCTCACGGGCCCAGCCGCTCAGCGGCATGTGGGATCCTCCCGGAACGGAGCACAAACACGCGTCCCCTGCATCAGCAGACGGACTCTCAACCACCGCGCCACCAGGGAAGCCCCATAGTAGTTTTTGACACATAGAAAGGGTTCAATATTTACTGAGTAAAGAAGCAGGTCACTGTTCTCTGCCTATTCAACCCCAACTTCTCCATGAAGCTAGATCTCTGACCACCTAGCCTAAAGTCTTCTCTTCTATTCTGAATACTTGTTATAGCACTAATTTTCCATAGAGCTTATTTGACACTTTTTGTTTACTGCTCTGAGTTCTTAGTCGTAAATCCATTTGTCTATGTTGTATTTTTCAACCATATTATAAAATCCTAGAGTGCAGGGACCACAATATGTTTATTTTTCATACCTCTATCAGTCTGTAGCCAGTATATCTGGTATAGAGTAAGCCCTCAATGAATACTGCTGAAAAAGACTAGGACAGACAGTTTAATAGTGCCTTAGGAAAACTTACTGTATTCACTGGATTTCTGGTCAAGAAATCAACTGGGTTGGCCAAAAAGCTCATTCGGGCTTTCTCCTAAGATGTTACAGAAAAATCCAAACGAACTTTTTGGCCAACCCAACATATGGGATAAATATTAGTATGGCTGGAAAATTAAAATTTGTCTTGTTTTCTTGATGTTTAGCATCTACCTTGAAGTAACTATGGCATGTTTCTCTCTAAGTGTAAGCTTATCAGGAGAAAATTATACTATTTTTAACATTTACAAGGCCTAACTAAAACTGAGACAGGTGTGATAGCTCAATGTACCTAAGAAGTCCTTCCCTTGGAGAGAACAGGTAGTAAAATACTTAATATCTTTTCCAGGTCTAGATTTTAAGAAATTCAAGGTATTTCCTCAGAGGCCCTCTTGTCCACTTAAGGCTCTGCTTGAATCCACATTTTATTGGAGCCTGGGTTTATTGCCTGGTTACAAGTAGTCGATCCAGGTGCCTCTGAAGGGAAACAAATACTCAGCATAGTAACACTGATGGCAAGTCACCACATGCATGTTATCCAATATTCCTATCTCCTTTTCTAAAGGAGAAAGGTTACAGAGGTTACAGAAATAGGTAACCTCTGAAATGGCCTCTCCCACTCATGTCCACCTCAAGATAGAAAGCACTGAGATAGACCAGAACGTCAACATCCTCTCCCGAACCAGTCTTATTTCCTGCTTTCAAACCCTACCTCCACTCACATGTGTTCTCAAGGTATATTAGCCTCTATTTTGCTCATCTTGCCTAAAGTTCTACTCCAGAAAACATCTGCTTCTACACCACCACTCAAAGTCCCTTCCCCTCTTCTTTACTCTTTTTTAAAAAATATTTATTTAGTTAGTTAGGCTGCGCCAGGTCTTAGTTGTGGCGTGCGGGATCTTCTCTGCGGCATGTGGCCTCTTTAGTTGCGGCATGCATATGGGATCTAGTTCCCTGACCAGGGATTGAACCCAGGCCCCCTGTATTGGGAGCATGGAGTTGTAGCCACTGGACCACCAGGGAAGTCCCCCCTCTTCTTTACTCTTAAGTTCCTAGTTCCAACGACTCCTAGCAATCCTTAGGTTGGTCAAGTATGCCTTGTAAGAATTTTTCACCATTGACAAAAAACCAAGAATTTCCATTCCTAAAATGAAGCACAACTCCAAAGCAGATACTTTCCAAGCTAAAATAATAATACTACCAAAAACAACCTTCGCCACCGCTCCTAGGGCATATACTTAATCATAGCTCAAAAAAGTCCAACTTATATATTATATCCTATTTTATAGCAAATTGTAAAAACACCGATGTAAACTATATTAGGCATGTATAATAAGTTCTATTACAATATTTTTCTATACTATTATACTGTTTCTATATAGGAACTCAAAATACCTAATATTTTAGAATGGTGGGATAAAGATATTGGCGGTTTTACTAATTTATATTCATAGGAAAAACACTACTTACTTGATACCCTATAATTTCCCAACACTCTACCATTAACCTCAAAAATCACAACCTACTCTCATCTGGCTCAGTTGTGTCAAGTGTGTAGCAGGTCTAGAGAACTACTGGTCCAGAAAGGAAAAGGCAAAATGAAGACTTCACGAAAAATGGTTCCAAGGGTAAAAACAGAGTTGACATTATTTTATAAGTTTCAAAGTGTGAAAAATTAAATTGCCAGGCATTATGTAGAGTTACTGGTGAGGGTTTGGGGCGGGTTGGAGAGAATGAGGGAAGAGGTAGAGATTTAAAAAAAAAACAAAAAAAATGAGCAAATAAAAAGAATGTGGCAATGATTAACTTTAAGAAAAACAGAAGACTATAAAGAGAGGAAATATAATCACATCATATTACTTCACTAAGCAATGAACAATATTTACATAGTCTTTATAATGAAAACAATTCATACTGACTTTAAAAACATGATATAAGAATACTGGGAAAATGTAAGAGTGGAAGAGAAGTGTAAAAGGGACAGAATCTTCACCTACAGTAAACAGCAAGTGAATAGGTAATACTAAAATGAGTAAATCAAGAGATGGTAGTGTATTCATTTTATTCAGAAAGATGGGATAAATACTAGAAGACAAGGCTTACAGAGTTAAAAATGGCTAAGCAGGATGAAGTGGGGATGTCAGTGTACTGACACTATTCTGATATATTTAGTTTAGCAACATTTGGTTGTTAAAATTCATGCACTACTTCGATAAAAGTAACATTGCATTATTAAAAACATTAAGCGTTTCAAGTAAACAGGCTAGTTTTAGTATCTTATCTATACTGTTTATAATTTTATAGAGTTCAGATAGGTTACTCAGCTTTCATCTCAGTTTAAATCACTCTGATACAAATTATAATCATTCTATACAAATTATCTTTTTTTATGGTGTATTTTTGTTTTGGGGGTGACTGCAACTGGAATAAAATGTTAAAAACGTAGAAATTTTTGTTTTATTTTTTAACAACTCCTTATAATGTCCTGCATGCCAATAGCTTTAGGAATACTTAAAATGATGTTTAGTTTCTTTTTGATCATATAAAAATGGTCTGCATTATTAGCCATAAACAGACTTGCACAAATTAAAATACTTTAACTCTTCATTTAGTCATATTCTCTTTAAAAAGTTTCCTGACATTTAGTGGTACATGTAACTGAACTATCTCCCTTGTTAATTCTTCTTGCATGAATGTTATGATTACATTACTAACAACCACTTTTATATAATTGGGCCTTTATGGGACCTAGAGCACTTTATAAGAAGGTAAAGAATCTTCTAAAGAGTAAACCAATTTTGCCCTGCTAAACATTGGGAAAGAAACCAAGGATGAGTAGTAGAGCTCTATTTTTGGAGAAAAATTAGAATTGTACATTTAGATTTGACTATGAAGTTATCTAGGAGGTTAACTCCCACCTCATGTAAATGGCAGGGAACTAGAATGTAAGAAACCCAAATAACATTCCTGTTGTACTAGTACTATAGAGACAGATGTTATCATAAAGACATGAACTATAGAATAAAATATAGAAGGACATGTACTTTGTAATACAGAATTAATTTTGGCTTTTTGAATACTAAATGTTTTTTCTCATGTACTTTCTCAGCCTATCGTAATATGTATAGAGACAAAAAAAAGGTTAATTTAAAATGAAGAATTGAATATTCTGGGAACCAGCGATCATGGAAGTCCTAACACTTGAAGGAAACACTGAAAACCAAAGTGTACAAATACAGGCTGCTTGATCACTAAGCAATGAGTACATTTTTAGAGCAAAAATATTGGAAAAGTTTGAATCAACATGGGAGGTAATTTGCTTAAACCATCAGCTGGTCATTTTATTGCCAGAAGTGCTTCTCTTTTAGCTATATACTTGGAAGTTTTATTATGTGTTAGCTGTCTATATAATTAAAATTAATATTAAATATTGGTTCCAGTAATAATCCTTAGATTGTTCCACTGTTTTCACTTCAATTTCCAAATATCTGTCCATCTTTCTTCCCCTTTGTTAACAGTGTAGATATGCTTCCTCTACTAACAAAATCTCCTTTTCATGTTCTTGAATAATTTTTAGAATTAATGTTTCAAAAGAAACCTTGTGAAAAACTGTTTGAAAATATTAACACCATCAAAAGTAAGCAGGAAAAAAGAAATAATCAGAGCAGAAATCAATGAAATTGAAAACAGAAAATCCAATAAAGCAAATAAAACTGAAAGTTGATTCCTTAAAAAGATCAATAATATTAATAAGCCTCTAGCCAGGCGAACAAAAAAAATAAAAACAAAAAACCAAAAAACAAGCAAACAAACAAAAAGCCAAAAGAGAGGAATCAAATTACTAACATCAGAAATGAAAGAGGGGACATAACTACAGATTCTATGGAAATTAAAAGAATAATAAAGGAATACTATGACCAAGCTCACAAATTTGATAACCATTTCAGGAAAATGAACCAATTCCTTGAAAGACAGAATCTAACAAAACTCACATAAGAAGAAATAAGAGGACTTGAATAGGCCTACATATATTAAAGAAATTGAATCATTAATTAATAACCTTCCAAAACAGAAAGCATCAGGCCTAGATGGGTCACTGGTGAATTCTATCAAATATTTAAGGAAGAAATTATACCAATTCTTACAATATTTTATGTTCTTAGATTATCAGATATGAGTTGTGCTACTCATTTATGAATAGAAAAACATTCTTCTAGTTCACAGAAAGTCTTTTTTTTTTAATATTGAAATTTCACAGACATACCCCACTGAGGCTGGGGATAGGACCAAATTGTCTTCAGAGAGTCTGTACTTTTTTTTCAGTTGTGGTAGACACATAAAATAAAATTTGCCATCTTAATCATTCTTCAGTGTATTGTCTCTACTGTATTTCAGTATAATGTCTGTACTTTTAGTATCATCTCCAAGAAGGAAGAAGGACCACAGACACATTTTTAAAACAACAAAAACAATCCTAGCTCATTTATGGAACTGTGAGGAATGACTTGACATTCAGGTGAGAGTTGTTAGAAATCTAACTCTGAGTGTGCCTTATTTACTCAAATCAGACCCTACTAAAAGGCATTAGAAGCAGGTAGGTAAATAGCAATCAACTTGCTAAGTTCTATAAATTCCTAAAACACATCAGAAATCTGTGAGTTATACCAGTTAGAATGGCCATCATCAAAAAATCTACAAACAATAAATGCTGGAGAGGGTGTGGAGAAAAGGGAACCCTCTTGCACTGTTGATGGGAATGTAAATGATACAGCCACTATGGAGAACAGTATGGAAGTTCCTTAAAAAACTAAAAATAGAACTACCATACGACCCAGCAATCCCACTACTGGGCGTACACCCTGAGAAAACCATAATTCAAAAAGCGTCATGTACCACAATGTTCACTGCAGCTCTATTTACAATAGCCAGGACATGGAAGCAACCTAAGTGTCCATCAACAGATGAATGGATAAAGAAGATGTGGCACATATATACAATGGAATATTACTCAGGCATAAAAGGAAACGAAATTGAGTTATTTGTAGTGAGGTGGATGGACACAGAGTCTGTCATACAGAGTAAAGTAAGTCAGAAAGAGAAAAACAAATACCATATGCTAACACATATATATGGAATCTAAAAAAAAAAGGAAAAAAAAAGGTTCTGAAGAACCTAGGGGTAGCACAGGAATAAAGACGCAGATGTAGAAAGTGGACTTGAGGACATGGGGAGGGGGAAGGGTAAGCTGGACAAAGTGAGAGAGAGTGGCATGGACATATGTACACTACCAAACGTAAAATAGATAGCCAGTGGGAAGCAGCCACATAGCACAGGGAGATCAGCTCGGTGCTTTGTGACCACCTGGGGAGACGTGAGAGGGAGGAGATATGGGGATATATGTATATGTACAGCTGATTCACTTTGCTATAAAGCAGAAACTAACACACCATTGGAAAGCAATTATACTCCAATAAAGATGTAAAAAAAAAAAAAAGAAATAAAAAAGAAATCCGTGAGTTAGATTTCACTGACATGATAGATTCATAAAATTGGCAAAAATAATATAGGAATTTGTTTCCAACCCAACTTGCTTCAAGGACTTCACTGAAAATGCCATGGGGAAATATTTTTGCTCTGCTTATTTTCATATCATATATTTATATTCTTACGGATTGTCTAAAATACATTGGGGAAAAAGTCAATATTTTGAAGAGTA
Organism: Delphinus delphis; assembly: GCF_949987515.2. NCBI lineage: Eukaryota > Metazoa > Chordata > Mammalia > Artiodactyla > Delphinidae > Delphinus > Delphinus delphis. The sequence continues at coordinate 43,862,434 of NC_082699.1, read as the reverse complement.
TACAGCTTTATAGTCCTTTTAGAAAAGATACTAAGCAAACAAATCATGGGTGGTAAAAGATGATATAGTTAGAGAATTTTTCTTTATGAAAGTTAAAAGCTTTATCATTTTTAAATAATTGAAAAAATAAAGGTGATTCAGACTAATGTAACAATTATAGTACAGCAATCACGGCAGAATGAAAAAAGCACTGATTTGAAAGACTTAAATTAAAACCTCAGATCCACCATTTTTTAGTTATGTGTGTATGATCTCAGACAGGTCGCTTATTACCTCTGAGTCACAATATCATAATCTGTAAAATGGTGATAATGTTCACATGTACCTCACGGTGTGGTTGCAATAACATGCTTGAAGATATATGAGTTAACTTACATAAAAGTACCTGGCACGCTTGCTTAGCATCAAGTGGCTCTCAGTGAACACCTCCTCCTTCCCTTCCTCCTTAATAGCACGTAGAGCCTTCTGCATAACTCATGACAAAAATATAAGCAATGCCTTTTTCAAAGATAAACAGTTTCTTCACTGGAGATTTTATAAAAGATTTATTCTAAGTACAGATATGATTATAGAAGTAAGGAAACAAAAAGCAAAGAAAAAATATTTTGAGAAGCATCTAACAAGCAGCTTTCTTTGTTTCATGCTGACATGCTTTGTGGTTACAATGTAGGCTTCCAATGAACACTGGATCAAAATTAAAATTCTAGGCAGGCATTCAAGTTTTTTGATTGTGTCCATTCTTCACTGAGCATGGGAAACGAATGCTTTAGAAGTTATTTATTGAAGATATTCCCACAGTACTCTCACAAAGTTCACTTCCAAAAGAGGCCCTGTCCCTGTAATGTATCTGAGTAAGTGAAAGCTACACCAGGTTTTGTGCACTGCACTTTAAAAATTGCAGCAGGGCAATAAAATCATGTTTTTAACAGAGGCTTTTCTGGGGCTGGGCCACAGCAATTTTGTGAAGGTGCATGATAAATTACAGGGAACGAGACCAAACAAATTTCAAAAATAAAGAACACCAATCCAAAATGATTTATGCCCATATTATGAATAAAATTAAATATAGAATAACTAGCAGAAAGCATTTAATTTTTGTTTTCCTATTATCAATGTAAAGTTGGCACAAATGCAGTAAGCCTAATCAAAATCAGGTAATAGTTACCTCTGTGGCTTTGCTTGATGGTTCCACTCCAGTCATATTTGCTACTATTAACTGATGTAAGAGTTGAACTTGAGCCACACTTAGGAAGAAGTCCAGGTTTGTGGTTATATTCACTTCCAAGGAGTGGCCACACACTAAAATCTCCTGAAGGAAAAAAAGGTTGAATAGAGATAAAGAAACATGATAGCCATTAGATGATCATTTATCATTCTTACTTATTAGACCTTTACGATGTTGGTGAATTCTCCTGGGACTTGAGTTCACATGTTAATGAGAATAGCAGAAATGGTGAGCACGGTCACTCAACAGTTTAATGGATTAATTTAATAAACATTTATGAGGGCCTGCTGTGCACCAGGCCATGTGCTAGTTACAGGGAAACACACTAACAATAAGAATTTTTCACCATTTCATATACATTTGGCTTTTCATACGTCAAACTACTATCATTGTTTCAATATGTAGGCAATGATGCAATTCTTTAGCATAATCTTGTTCACCCACTCAGACGGACCAATATTTAGTGAGCATCTCCCAAGTAGCATGCAGCATACTAGAGTGCTAGGAATAAAACAGAGAGTGAGGGCTTCCCTGGTGGCGCAGTGGTTGAGAGTCCGCCTGCCGATGCAGGGGACACGGGTTCGTGCCCCGGTCCGGGATGATCCCACATGCCGCAGCGGCTGGGCCCGTGAGCCATGGCCACTGAGCCTGCGCGTCTGCAGCCTGTGCTCCGCAACAGGAGAGGCCACAACAGTGAGAGGCCCGCGTACCGCAAAAAAAAAAAAAAAAAAACAACAGAGAGTGAGGCTGGCCTTGAACGGCAATCTGCTCTTGAGAAGGTTACAATCTAGGTGGGCAGACAGATGTAAATAGGCAACTATAGGCAGCAATTACAGTCACAAGTGGTATGGTCTGAGTATTCTCCAAAGGATACACTCCAAATGATTTATAACAAAATGGAGTGCTGAAGTCAAAGGTAGCTAGACTAATTAATTTCACTTCTTTAAACTGCTAAAATCTTGGCAGCATTAGGTAGCTGTCCACTACTTAACTGGTGTTGTGCTGCATAACTGACATTCATTGCTGGAAAACCATTCAGGGAAGGAAAACAGAAATGAAAAACAATCCAGAAGTTTCACTTAATAAGCAGAAGCCCTGCCTCTTGTCATGAAGTGCATGTGGACAATGTTCAAATGCTTGGAAATGTCCAACAAACCTTCTCCTTAATAGTGTCATCCAAGAGAATGGATTTAAGGAGACTTATGATGGGTCCAAATACAAACTACACAGCTTAGAGCAGCTTTTAATAAAGCCATAAAGAACAGCATGTCGGAAATGATCCCCTTTTTCTGGTTAAATAAACTTTCCCCCCAAAAAGTTTCCAAAATTTACTCATTATAGTTAGAATTCTTATTTTATTCCTCAAGTAATGATGAAGGGAATATACTTGTGTATTTTCAACCAATTGTGTTACTTAGTAACTGAAAGATATAAGTAGACTTAATTTTTATACACCTTTTGTGGATATAAAGATATCCTGCCTAACCTAACTTTCCCTATAGGGCAATTATAAACATCAAATAAGATAACACATACAAAGTATTTTTTTTGTTTTTTATATAAATTTATTTATTTATTTATATTTTTGGCTGTATTGGGTCTTCGTTGCTGCGTGTGGGCTTTCTCTAGTTGCGGTAAGCGGGGGCTGCTCTTCATTGTGGTGGCTTCTCTTGTTGTGGAGCACGGGCTCTAGATGCACGGGCTGCAGTAGTTGTGGCACGCAGGCTCAGTAGATGTGGCACACAGGCTTAGTTGCTCCGCGGCATGTGGGATCTTCCCGGACCAGGGATCCAACTCGTGTCCCCTGCATTTTTTTTTTTTTCCTAGTTAAACAATGATTTTATTGCTTGAGTACAACAGACAAATTTATGCAACCAGGGCAGAGGCTGTGGATGACTCGTATTTCCAGTTGTAGGGGAGGACTCGTTTGGTCTTGTAATATCGAGCCAACTGGTGAATATGGCTCTCAATCAGAATCAGACAGAATTTGGCATCTTTATCCTTTCTGTTTCTCTCGAGATGCTTTCGAACAGCAACAGCTTTCTTAATTAAATGATAGAGATCCTCAGGAAGATCAGGAGCAAGTCCTTTGGACTTAAGAATTATCAAGATTTTATTGCCTGTCACAAAACATACTTGTGCAACACCATGTGAGTCTCTCAGGATTACACCTTAACCACTGCGCCACCAGGGAAGCCCCAAAATATTGCTTTTTAAAAACTCAAAGAATGATGTAAACTTTTATCACCTTAGATTAATAATATATTTAATCTGTGCCTAATTTTTCTGAACTTTTTATAACAACTGCCTATAACTCTGTGAATGATCAAAAAGTTTATAAAGTTTTTAGCATAACAAACTTTTATGAAGAATATTTTTAAAGTTATGATGGATCACATTATTATTACATTTCTATTCTAGTCATGGAGGCAGTATACCATAGTGATTAGACTTCAAACCTGGATCCGTTAGTAACTGGCGAGTAAGATTGGTCAAGTTACTTAATTTCTTTTGATCTCAGTTTCCTCATCTATAAAATATGTATACTAATAATATCTACCTCATATGGATTCTGTGAAGAGTAAATAAGTTAATTCATGTAGAACTCTTTCTAAGGTAATCCATGTGAGAACCCTAAGTGATCTGTCAATATTATTGTTGCTTTCATTAGAAAGAGGCCGTAGAGGTCAGGAGTGTATGGCCAGGAGCCAGACCAGTTAGCTTCACACCATGTTCTGCTTCTTACTATTTGTGAATATTTAGACAAGTTAACTCTTTATGCTTCAGTTTCCTCATCTACAAAACGAGGACAGTAGGAGAAGTTAATAGGATTATTATAAGGATTAAATGAGTTATTACATGAAAAGCAATACCTAAATAGTACTATGAAGTGCTTAATAATTATTAGCTACAATAATAACTTATTAATAATAAGCTAATTTGATATCCTATGCATGGAAACTATGAAAACTCCTAACACACAAGAAAAGCTGCTCCATCATTTAGACTAAAATAAAAGCTATATTAATTTCTAACCTCAGTGTGCATATTTTCTGGAGAAATTACTTTGGTGAAAATGATGGCAGGTGCTCCAGTTATTCGGACAGAGAAATCTGTTAAAATGGGAGTCAAAATTGCTCTTCTTTCTTGATGCCTCCGTATGCTAAAAGATAAAGTAAAAATTATTAGCTTTTTCATTTTTAAGGATAATTTTCATTAAATTTGTACAAGTCTCTGTACTACAAACATGTATGACAAAATTACATTATTATTTTGAGTGTGTCTATCTGTACATTTTATAATCATAATTTTGTAACTCCAATTCTTCAGATTCATATAAAAAATCACTGAGAAATTCAGACATAATTAATCAATTTCATATTAGTAGCATCCTAGGACATTTCAATAAATTACTTTTTCTATTTTAATTCCTTTTGTTTTTACAGTTTAGGATCTCTCTTGCTACCAAAAATAATCTTACTATTTTGTGATCATTTTTAATTTCCTAGTTTTAATATTTCTGACATTCTGCTTCACAACTGCCATCTTTCCAATCTCAGTAGGTTCACACGCATATCCTCTTAATCTTTGACTTTTTTTTTTAACTCTAAGAACTATCTGAGTTCATAGATTATGACTGCCTTTACAGTTTGTGAAATGGCTTTTGTGACTTTGATACTGAATTCTTCTTCACAGCAACCCTGGATGTGAAGTAAGGAACATTACTGGCCCCACATTATCTATGAGGAAATGAAGTTCAGGGACTGGGCTAAGGCCACCCAGTTGGAACAAAAGTTCCACAACTGGGCCCGCAGGGCAAGTTGATAACACAGCAGCATTTGACCTCTATTTTAATTCTTCTTTATACATTCTCACCTTTTGATCAGTTATTTAGCACACTATTCCTACTCTACATTCAAAATTGCTAATTGCTAATAATTTCAAAGGAAGTATTGCGTTCATCGTAGAAAATAAAATTGGAAAATATTATTGAGAAACCAAAGCTTGTGCTAGTGCAGATCTTCAAGTCTACTACCCATATTCTTAGTTTTCATTTCATGAAATAATACAGTTCTATGTTTTATTAGCAAGCCGTACCTCAAAAGTTCCTTGGAACCATTAATTTAATATTCCTTATAAATATGTCCCTATTATTCTCTTTCATTATAAAATGACCAAGTTGAGATCAGAGAATTGGCATAAGTCATCTCATGAAAAAGCCTAGATAAAACTCAAGTCTGTCTACATCCTTTTCTACCAGAGTAGTCTAGAGAGTACTAGTATCTTTTGTTGAAACTGTGCAATGGGCAGAGCTTTCTATGGTGTCTGCCAAAAAAGCAAATTGGATCATCTGGTTCTGTGACACATAAGTATTGGATTTCAAGAAAGTCAATTTTAAAGAATTAAGAGATCTAGTGAATAGAGGGTAACAGGAAGAAGTATTAAAATCTGAATACAGAGGAAGGGCTGAGATCCTGAGAGACACCACAATTATAGCCTAATAGCTCAAATTCCATAAAATGACCAATGTGAGAAACATGTAACATCTGATGTGCTCTCATAGGGGAGTGCTAAAATATACGATGTATTAAAAATACCTTAAAATGGAAAACATGGCAGGGAACCAACTAAGAGCAAACCTTAGCTGAAGCACTGATGGGGAAAAAAAAGTACTTGTTTGTATCATAATTTTTTCCCACTATGTGAATTAAATCAGCAAGTAAAACAACATATGGAAGACCTATGATGTTAGAAAACATTTTTTAAAGTTTTTTAAGTCAACAGTCTTATAAAACTAGAACTTTACTGGTATAGAGCGCTAAAATTTCTTTTGTATTATCTCTGGTAAGTATGTGAGTTAAGGATACATATTTTTTAAATCATAAAAACTTTTTTATAGATTCAAGTATTTTCAAGGATGAATTCAAAAGAAAGTAAAACTAAAAACACTGAAGAAATAACTACAACAAGAATTAAATTCTGCTAATATTTTACTAGATAATAATCTAGTAAACTAACAAAAGAGGGAAGTAAAACTCAAAGTATTAACTGACATTGTTAATGACTTCAGGGTCCTACCCACTCTCAGTAAACCAAGGGAATAGATTTTTAATGGCCATATTGAGACAACAGGCTAATCCTTACATCCCTGACAGGCAAGGATTTTGAAACGAGCTGCCAACTTAGATCTGGGGCCATTAAAAGGTCAGAAAAACAACTTCCAATCAGAAATAGAAAAACACAAGGAAGTTTGCCTGATTTGGCACGAGGGATTATTGAAAAAACAGAGATCTCCCTGCTTTTTCAACTTAAAAATTAAAATAAAAATAATGAGAAAATTAAAAATAATGGGAATACCCCATGTGTGTTTGGAAGCTGTAACTTATATTACTTGTGTTGGTCCAGGAATACCCATATTGAGTTATTCATATAAAAGTCGCATCAGACCTTTGATAACCCCAGGGCATCAGTCAGAAATAGATGTAAAACCTCTTTGGAAAAATATGCTTTCAAACCGACAGAAAGGATTCCCAGGAACAAAGACCACTAAAGATAAACTCCCAATCACAGATTTTATATGCACTCCAAAAATTTTTTTTTTAGCAAGAGGAGAATTCAACACCATTATCAAATTCATTACCAAGAACTTCTGATAATGGAATTTCCACATATGGAAAATACAATAAATTTCTTTAAAATCATTAAAGACATATAGGATGGAATGAAAAACAGGAGAAAAAAACCAAGGTACTATCAAAAAAGGTAAAACGGATTTGAAAAACAACCAAATAGAGTATCCAGAAATAAAAAATGTAGTTATTAAAATTAAACATATAATAGATGGATAAACAGAATTTTAGATATAACTTAAGAAAAAATTAGTAAACTAGAAATACTACAGAGAAATATAGACCAGAAGATACTTAAGACTTGTGGTAATCAACTGAGATAATCCCTTAGAGTGGATATTCCTAAATGTAAAAAACAGTAATATTCAAACACATTTATTCTAAACAATAAATATATATAACATACTTTTCAGAAAATTATTGGTTATAATTTTATTAACTATACCTATTTTTACAGATTTCTCTTATTTTTAGATAGTCATAAGGATAAGTCATTTGATTTGTAAGGTAACTTTAAAAATCAAATATTTAGTTAAGAGTTGAAGATCATTTTAGTGTGTGTGTATGTGTGTGTGTGTGGTTTTTTTCTTTTCCTTCCAAGAGGAACACTATCTGGTGACGTTCTAATGCAACTGAAATAAAACGTATGATATATGATTATGATGATTATATTCAACTTAAATATTTTATGAGATTTTGAGTACCTATTGTCTGCAGTAACTATGCTAAGATATAAAGAAGAGCAAGGCTGGACAAGACACATCTTTATCCTTTAACCTCTATGTCACCTTTTCAAGTTGCCAAGGATACCTTCAGCCAATATATAAGGTAGAAAATATTTGCTGGCTGTTGGGAAGTATAAACTAACTGCTCCTTCCTGCTGTACCAGGTCACCTTTTCCCTTCATACTCAGTTCCCAGGTACTTTAAGCAGCAGGAGAAAACACATTCTCTCACGTAAACCCATGAAAAAGTTTAAGGGGATTATTATAAAATCATACAATTCAAGAAGGTTTAGATCACCCCAGGCATTAATCGATAAACTATGGGAATTAGACTAACTTCTGTTTTATAATTTTGCTTAGGCATTAGCTTGACATCCTTACAAATAAAGACAAAAGTGATGGTTTTCAGGTGGAAGAGTAAAAACAAAGAAAATGCTTTCCTTCCACATTCTTGTTTATGATTTCAGGTACAATTCTGGAAAAATCTCATGTTTGATGAATCACAAATCAAAATATGCAAGGGCTCCTATGAACATGTGGGTAATACTTTACTTCAAAAAGTAAAAATGGGAGGAGACCTTCAAGATGGTGGAGGAGTAAGACGTGGATATCACCTTCCTCCCCACAAATACATCAGAAATACATCTACATGTGGAACAACTCCTACAGAACACCTACTGAATGCTGGCAGAAGACCTCAGACCTCCCAAAGGGCAAGAAACTCCCCACGTATCTGGGAAGGGTAAAAGAAAAAAGAAAAGACAGAGACAAAAGAATAGGGACAGGACCTGCACCAGTGGGAGGGAGCTGTGAAAGAGGAAAGGTTTCCACACACTAGGAAGCCCCTTCACTGGCGGAGACGCGGGGTTGAGTGGGGGGAAGCAGCTTCGGAGCCACGGAGGAGAGCGTAGCAACAAGGGTGCGGAGGGCAAAGCGGAGAGATTCGCTCACAGAGAACCGGTGCTGACCAGCACTCACCAGTCCGAGAGGCTTGTCTGCTCACCTGCCAGGGCGGGCGGGGTCTCGAAGCTGAGGCTTGGGCTTCGGAGGTCGGATCCCAGGGAGAGGACTGGGGTTGGCTGCCTAAACACAGTCTGAAGGGGGCCAGTGTGCCACAGCTAGCCGGGAGGGAGTCTGGGAAACAGGTCAGAACTGCTGAAGAGGCAAGAGACTTTTTCTTCCCTCTTTGTTTCCTGGTGTGCGAGGAGAGGGGATTAAGAGCGCAGCTTAAAGGAGCTCCAGAGACGCTCGCGAGCCGCGGCTATCAGCGCAGACCCCAGAGATGGGCATGAGACACTAAGGCTGCTGCTGCAGCCACCAAGAAGCCTGTGTGCGAGCACAGGTCACTATCCACAACCCCCTTCCGGGAGCCTGTGCAGCCCGCCACGGCCAGGATCCCGTGATCCAGGGACAACTTCCCCGGGAGAACGCATGGTGCGCCTCAGGCTGGTGCAACCGGCCTCTGCCGCCGCAGGCTCACCCCGCATCCGTACCCCTCCCTCCCCACAGACTGAGTGAGCCAGAGCCCCCTAATCAGCAGCTCCTTTAACCCAGTCCTGCCTGAGCGAAGAACAGACGCCCTCAGGTGACCTACATGCAGAGGTGGGGCCAAATGCAAAGGTGAGCCCCAGGAGCTGTGCAAACAAAGAAGAGAAAGGAAAATCTCTCCCAGTAGCCTCAGGAGCAGCGGATTAAATCTCCACAATCAACTTGATGTAACCTGCATCTGTGGAATACCTGAAGAGACAATGATTCATTCCAAATTGAGGCAGTGGACTTTGGGAGCAATGATATATATATATATTTTCCCTTTTTGTTTTTTTGTGAGCGTGTACGTGTATGTGTCTCTGTGTGATTTTGTCTGTATAGCTTTGATTTTACCATTTATCCTAAGGTTCTGTTTTTTGTTTTTGTTTTTTTAGTATAGTTTTTAGTGGTTGTTATTACTGGTGGATTTGTTTTTTGGTTTGGTTGCTCTCTTCTTTCTTTCTTTTCTTTTCTTAATACTTTTTAATCTTTTTTATTTTTAATAACTTTATTTTATTTATTTATTTATTTTTCTCTTTCTTTTTTTCAGCCTTTTATTCTGAGCCATGTGGATGGCAGGGTCTTGGTGCTCTGGCCAGGTGTCAGGCCTGGGCCGCTGAGGTGGGAGAGCCGAGTTCAGGACACTGGTCCACCAAAGACGTCCCAGCACCACGTAATATCAAACAGTGAAAATCTCCCAGAGATCTCCATTGCAACGCCAAGACCCAGCTCCACTCAATGACTAACAAGCTCCAGTGCTGGACACCCTATGTCAATCAACTTGCAAGACAGGAACACAACCCCATACATTAGCAGAGAGGCTGCCTAAAATCATAATAAGGCCACAGACACCCCAAAACACACCACAACACATGGACCTGCCCAGGAGAAAGACAAGACCCAGCCTCACCCACCAGAAAACAGGCACTAGTCCCCTCCACCAGGAAGCCTATACAACCCACTGAACCAACCTTAGCCACTGGGGACAGACACCAAAAAAAATGGGAATTACGAACCTGAAGCCTGCAAAAAGGAGACCCCCAAATAGTAAGTTAAGCAAAATGACAACACACAGAAATACACAGCAGATGAAAGAGCAAGGTAAAAACCCACCAGACCAAACAAATGAAAGGAAATAGGCAGTCTACTTGAAAAAGAATTCAGAGTAATGATAGTAAACATGATCCAAAATCTTGGAAATAGAATGGAGAAAATACAAGAAATGTTTAATAAGGACCTAGAGGAACAAAAGAGCATATGAATAATGATGAGCAACACAAGAAATGAAATTAAAAATTCTCTAGAAGGAATCAATAGCAGAATAACTGAGGCAGAAGAACGGAGAAGTGACCTGGAAGATAAAATAGTGGAAATAAGTACTGCAGAGCAGAATAAAGGAAAAAGAATGAAAAGAATTGAGGACAGTGTCTGAGACCTCTGGGACAACATTAAACACACCAACATTCGAATTATAGGGGTCTCAGAAGAAGAAGAGAAAAAGAAAGGGACTGAGAAAATATCTGAAGAGATTATAGTTGAAAACTTCCCTAATATGGGAAAAGAAATAGTTAATCAAGTAAGCAAAGAGAGTCAATACAGGATAAATCCAAGGAGAAACACGCCAAGACACATATTAATTAAACTATCAAAAATTAAATACAACGAAAAAATATTAAAAGCAGCAAGGGAAAAACAACAAATAACATGTATGGGACTCCCCATTGGGTAACAGCTTATCTTTCAGCAGAAACTCTGCAAGCCAGAAGGGAGTGGCAGGACATATTTAAAGTGATGAAAGGGGAAAGAACTACAACCAAGATTATTCTACCCAGCAAGGACCTCACTCAGATTTGATGGAGAAATTAAAACCTTTACAGACAAGCAAAAGCTAAGAGAATTCAGCACCACGAAACCAGCTTTACAACAAATCCTAAAGGAACTTCTCTAGGCAGGAAACACAAGAGAAGGAAAAGACCTGTGATAACCAACCCAAAACAATTAAGAAAATGGTAATAGAAACATATATGTAAATAATTACCTTAAATGTAAATGGATTAAATGCTCCAACCAAAAGACGTAGACTGGCTGAATGGATACCAAAACAAGACTCGTATATATGCTGTCTACAAGAGACCTACTTCAGACCTAGGGACACATACAGACTGAAAGTAGAAGGGATGGAAAAAGATATTCCATGCAAATGGAAATCAGAAGAAAGCTGGAGTAGCAATTCTCATATCAGACAAAATAGACTATAAAAGAAAGACTAGTACAAGAGAAAAAGACAGACACTACATAAAGATCAAGGGATCAATCCAAGAAGAAAATATAACAATTGTAAATATTTATGGGCTTCCCTGGTGGCGCAGTGGTTGAGAGTCCGCCTGCCGATGCAGGGGACATGGGTTTGTACCCCTGTCCAGGAAGATCCCACGTGCCGCGGAGCAGCTGTGCCCGTGAGCCATGGCCGCTGAGCCTGCGCATCCGGAGCCTGTGCTCTGCAACGGGAGAGGCCACAATGGCGAGAGGCCCACATGCCAAAAAAAAAAAAAAAAAATTTATGTACCCAACATAGGAGCACCTCAATACATAAGGCAAACGCTAACAGCCATAAAAGGGAATATTGACAGTAACACAAACATAGTAGCGAAGTTTCACACCCCACTTTCACCAATGGACAGATCATCCAAAATGAAAATAAATAAGGAAACACAAGCTTTAAGTGATACATTAAACAAAATGGACTTAATTGATATCTATAAGACATTCCATCGAAAAACAACAGAATACACTGTTTTTCCCAAGTGTCATGAGACATTCTCCAGGATAGATCATATCATGGGTCACAAGTCAAGCCTTGGTAAGTTTAAGAAAACTGAAATCATATCAACTATCTTTTCCAACCACAAAGCTATGAGAGTAGATACCAATTACAGGAAAAAAAATCTGTAAAAAATACAAACACATGGAGGCTAAACAATACACTACTTAATAATGAAGTGATCACTGAAGAAATCAAAAAATACCTAGAAACAAATGACAATGAAAACAGAACAACCCAAAACCTATCGGATGCAGCAAAAGCAGTTTTAAGAGGGAAGTTTATAGCAATACAATCCTACTTAAGAAACAAGAAATATCTCACATAAATAACCTAACCTTAAACCTAAAGCAATTAGAGAAAGAAGAACCAAAAACCCCCAAAGATAGCAGAAGAAAAGAAATCATAAAGATCAGATCAGAAATAAATGAAATAAAATGAAGGAAACAACAGCTAACATCAATAAAACTAAACGTAGATTCTTTGAGAAGATAAACAAAATTGATAAACCATTAGCCAGACTCATCAAGAAAAAAAGGGAGAAGACTCAAATCAACAGAATGAGAAATGAAAAAGGAGAAGTAACAATTGACACTGCAGAAATACAAAAGATCATGACGGATTACTACAAGCAACTCTATGCCAATAAAATGGACAACCTGGAAGAAATGGACAAATTCTTAGAAAAGCACAACCTTCCGAGACTGAACCAAGAAGAAACAGAAAATATAAACAGACCAATCACAAGCACTGCAGTTGAGACTGTGATTAAAAATATTCCAGCAAACAAAAGCCCAGGACCAGGAGGATTCACAGGCGAATTCTATCAAACATTTAGAGGGGAGCTAACACCTATCCTTCTCAATCTCTTCCAAAATATAGCAGAGGAAAGAACACTCACAAACTCATTCTATGAGGCCACCATCATCCTGATATCAAAACCAGACAACGATGTCACACACAAAAAAAACTACAGACCAACATCACTGATGAACATAGATGCAAAAATCCTCAACAAAATACTAGCAAAGAGAATCCAACAGCACATTCAAAGGATCATACACCATGATCAAGTGGGTTTAAACCAGGAATGCAAGGATTCTTCAATATATGAAATCAATCAATGTGATAAACCATATTAACACAATGAAGGAGAAAAACTATATGATTATCTGAATAGATGCAGAAAAAGCTTTCGATAAAATTCAAATCCCATTTATGATAAAAACTCTTCAAAAAGTAGGCATGGGTGGAACTTACCTCAACATAATAAAGGTCTTATATAATAAACCCATAGCCAACATCATCCTGAACGGTGAAAAATTGAAACCATTTCCACTAAGATCAGGAACAAGACAAGGTTGCACACTCTCACTACTATTATTCAATATATTTTTGGAAGTTTTAGGCACAGCAATCAAAGAAGAAAAAGAAATAAAAGGAACCAAATCGTAAAAGAAGAAGTAAAAATGTCACAGTTTGCAGATGACATGATACTATATATAGAGAATCCCAAAGATGCTAGCAGAAAACTACTAGAGCTAATAAATGTATTTTGTAAAGAAGCTGGATATAAAATTAATGCACAGAAATCTCTCGTATTCCTATACACTAATGATGAAAAATCTGAAAGAGTAATTAAGGAAACACTCCCACTTACCACTGCAACAAAAAGAATCAAATACCTAGGAATAAACCTACCTAAGGAGACCAAAGAACTGTATGCAGAACACTGTAAGACACTGATGAAAGAAATTAAAGATGATACAAACAGATGGAGAGATATACCATGTTCTTGGATTGGAAGAATCAACATTGTGAAAATGACTGTACTACCCAAAGCAATCTACAGATTCAATGCAATCCCTATCAAGCTACCAGTGGCATTTTTCACAGAATTAGAACAAAAAATTGCACAATTTGTATGGAAACACAAAAGATCCCAAATAGCCAAGCAATTTTGAGAAAGAAAAACGGAGCTGGAGGAATCAGGCTCCCTGACTTCAGACTATACTACAAAGCTACAGTAATCAAGAGAGTACGGTACTGGCACAAAAAGAGAAATACAGATCGATGGAATAGGATAGAAAGCCCAGAGATAAATCCACGCACATATGGTCCCCTTGTCTTTGATAAACAAGGCAAGAATATACAATGGAGAAAAAACAGCCTCTTCAATAAGTGGTGCTGAGAAAAGTGGACAGCTACATCTAAAACAATGAAATTAGAACACTCCCTAACACCACAGACAAAAATAAACTGAAAATGGATTAAAGACCTAAACGTAAGGCCAGCCACTATAAAACTCTTAGAGGAAAACATATGCAGAACACTCTATGACATAAATCACAGCAAGATCCTTTTTGACCCACCTCCTAGAAAAATGGAAATAAAAACAAAAATAAACAAATGGGACCTAATGAAATTGAAAAGCTTTTGCACAGCAAAGGAAACCATAAACAAGACAAAACAACAACCCTCAGAATAGGAGAAAATATTTGCAAATGAAGCAACTGACAAAGGATTAATCTCCAAAATTTACAAGCAGCTCATGCAGCTCAATATCAAAAAAACAACCAGTCCAAAAATGGGCAGAAGACCTAAATAGACATTTTTCCAAAGAAGATATACAGATTGCCAACAAACACATGAAAGAATGCTCAACATTATTAGTCATTAGAGAAATGCAAATCAAAACTACAATGAGGTATCACCTCACACCAGTCAGAATGGCCATCATCAAAAATCTACAAACAAATGCTGGAGAGGGTGTGGAGAAAAGGGAACCTTCTTGCACTGTTGGTGGGAATGTAAATTGATACAGCCACTATGGAGAACGGTATGGAGGTCCCTTAAAATACTAAAAATAGAACGATCATATCACCCAGCAATCCCACTACTGGGTATACACCTTGAGAAAACCATAACTCAAAAAGAGTCATGTACCACAATGTTCACTGCAGCTCTATTTACAATAGCCAGGGCATGGAAGCAACCTAAGTGTCCATCGAAAGATGAATAGATAAAGAAGATGTGGCACATATATACAATGGAATAAAACTCAATCATAAAAGAAAACGAAATTGAGGTATTTGTAGTGAGGTGGATGGACCTAGAATCTGTCATACAGAGTGAAGTAAGTCAGAAAGAGAAAAACAAACACCGTATGCTAACACATGTATATGGAATCTAAAAAATAAAGCATGGTCATGAAGAACCTTGGGGCAGGATGGGAATAAAGATGCAGAACTACTATAGAACGGACTTGAGGACACGGGGAGGGGGAACGGTAAGCTGAGACAAAGTGAGAGAGTGATATGTACATATATACACTACCAAATGTAAAATCGATAGCTAGTGAGAAGCAGTCGCATAGCACAGGCAGATCAGCTCGGTGCTTTGTGACCACCTAGACGGGTGGGATAGGGAGGGTGGGAGGGAGGGAGATGCAAGAGGGAGGATATATGGAGATATATGTATAGTATAGCTGATTCCCTTTTTATAAAGCAGAAACTAAAACACCATTGTAAAACAATTATGCTCCAATAAAGATGTTAAAAAAAAACATCAGAAGTAAATACAAAAAAAAAAGTAAAAATGTAAGATAACAATGAATAGTCATGATCTCTCAGAATTAAGGCATTATTCATGCTTCAGGTACTTTAATAGCAACATAATGCCATACTTCCACATAGTCAATGTTACTTACCCTGTTGAGCATAGAACGGATAGATTTTAAGATCGTGTCAAATTCAAATTCAGCCTGCTAAGTAAACACAGTAATAACAATTTAAAAAAATCCTATCTGTGGGTCTTCCCTGGTGATGCAGTTGTTGAGAATCTGCCTGTCAGTGTAGGGAATGCGGGTTCAAGCCCTGGACTGGGAAGATCCCACATAACGCGGAGCAACTAAGCCCGTGCGCCACAACTACTGAGCCTGAGCTCTAGAGCCTGTGAGCCACAACTACTGATCCCGAGTGCCACAACTACTGAAGCCCTCACACCTAGAGCCCATGCTCCTCAACAAAAGAAGCCACTGCAATGAGAAGCCCACGCACCACAACGAAGAGTATCCCCCGCTCGCCACAACTAGATCAAGCCCTTGCGCAGCAATGAAGACTCAACACAGCCAAAAATAAAATTAATTAATTAATTAAAAAAAAATCCTACGTGTGGTGAAAAAGGCCAAAGGGTAGTATATGTAATGTGGTCCATGTACATCAAAATACTCAAACAAATAAATATGTTCTATTTCTCTCAATAAAGTCAGAAAGATAATTTACACAAGGAAATCAAACACAGATAGTGAGAGGGCCAAATAAAAGCATTTGCTATAAAAACTAAATTATTTATTTTTTAACTGTAGTTTTCAACTCTATTCAAATTTTACCTTTAAATATTACAAACAAGAAAATCATATTAACTTGGAGAATTAAGGCTCATTGGCATTTTCGGGAAATTACAAGATAAACTTTCCACACCATCCCACACACCCTGAAAGCTCTAATCACCATGTCAAACAGCAATAGTGATTTTAATGTGTAACCTGAACATGGCAGACATCAGTACAGGTTATTTTAGTTCTCATCACTTCACTACCTCAGATTATAAAAATAAGCCCAGATGCAGTAAAAATGGTTGCTAAAAGAAAACAGGCGATTAACTAACAAGGAACTTAGCATAAGAGTAAGGGGTCAGAGTACTGCGTACAAGAAAAGTAATTGACTAAGAGGAAGCAAACCGAGGTTCCACACTTAGCTGTATTTTTAAGTGACACTAGACAAGCAAAGGAATCTCCTCAAACTTAGTTTGCTGTAGTGGTTTTGTTCCGTAACTTGCTAAGAACGGTTCAGAGTTTAGAAAGAAAATTGCAAGAGAGTTGGAATGTGGAAGAGAAATAACAGACAATATTCTCTGACAGTCATACTGTTTTAAATAGCAGTGAAATTACGATGCAGAGGTACCAGCAGATTCCAGCTTGTCCTCACTCTTCCCACCTTTGTGACTTTTTCCTGATTGTTGGCTCTGCTGGCCAATAGCAACTGCAGGCTCAACTCCAGAAGCAGAAGCAATAACCTCCCATGGACTTGCCTACCAGCCTTTGGTGCTCCCTCCAGCCACTGGACGTGCCTGGCTTCCCAGGTTCCCTGGGGTGCTACAAATTTTTACCCAGGTCACCCAGCTTCTTCCACAATTGGATAAGGTCTTACTCCTAAAATAAATCCCTTATGTTACAATACTTATAGTGGTTGTCCTGCCCTGATTGAACCCTGATGTATTCCGTCAGCTGAAAAATTAAGGTTTTGGAAGCAAGAGATCTGCGAGTTTTAAAATTTGATGATTCCTTATGCTTAACACTTCCCTGCTTCCTTCTCACAATCATTCACACAGAAACACATTATGATTACAGACAAAATGTGAGTAATGTATCAGGAGGAATAAATGAAAACCATTATAAAGACTGCCATTTAATAACGGTTAAGGAAGGGAGTAAATTATTCTTCACTGTATATCTTTTGAGTTCTACCTGTAATACCTATTGAAAAACAAAAGTCTAATGATATTATGGTTCTGTTTGTATTTCTGTCAAGATTAATCAGCAGAACTAAACAACATCAGATCTAAAAATTCTTGTCTTTATTTGAATCAGTATCTCTCAGGAACACTCAGATTCAGGCACTTGATTTGTTAGCTTTACTTAATCATCTAATCATTCGATCTCTCATTATTTCACTCAAATCTTCACAAACTTCCTATTATGTGCCAAGCATGATACTATGTGCTTGGTATTCAGAAGTGAATAAAACATGCCAAGTTTTTATACTTTCTTAGTTCAAAATGCCCCCTCCCCTCTCCTGCCACTCGTACTTTGTGGAAACAAATTCAAAAGCCATATATTCTGTGAAACCTTCCCTGAGAACCCACGCACGGAGTTAGTCATTCATTTCTTTCTTTTAATTCTCTATTTGTACCTACATCGATTTTATTTTAGTTTTATCTTTATTTTTTTAAGTTGTGAATATCCATTTAACGGAACATTTGGGGGCCAAGGATTTATAATAATAAGGAAAATTCCAACATTACAAGTGGAACATAATCAGCATGCAAAATTACACATAGCATCATCTAGCGACGGTGCTAGAGAGCCACGTGGCGTTCCATTTTTGGCACTTCCCCCTCCAATCTCCATTTAGCCCCTTCTAAATCACTCCACATTTTTTTTAAACATCTTATTGGAGTATAATTGCTTTACAATGCTGTGTTAGTTTCTGCTGTATAACAAAGTGAATCAGCTATATGTATACATATATCCCCATATCTCTTCCCTCTTGCATATCCCTCCCTCCCACACGCCCTATCCCACCCCTCTAGGTGGACACAAAGCACTGAGCTGATCTCCCTGTGCTATGCGGCTGCTTCCCACTAGCTATCTACTTTACATTTGGTAGTGTATATATGTCAATGCTACTCTCTCACTTTGTCCCAGCCTCCCCTCCCCCTCCCCAGGTCCTCAAGTCCATTCTCTACGTATGTGTCTTTATTTCTGTGCTGCCCCTAGGTTCATCAGAACTATTTTTTCTTTTTTAGTTTCCATATATACATGCATCAATTTTAGATTTATTTTATTCTTCTGTTTATGTGTTATGTCACATCTATTAGCCTGCGATGTCTTATATGCATGAAGTGTGTTTATCTCAATTTTGATGTGGCTTTTCTACAATCCTAAGTATATTTACTTATATCTATCAGAGGACTTTTCCACATTGTACCTGAATAGTTAATTAACCTGTCTGTTTTTCTGATTGGGTGATGAGCTCTGAAAGGGATAGACACATATTAGAAGTTATTTTATTTTGTATCTTTGGTGTAAAAGACATTCCATGGCATAAATTGGATGTTCAAAAGTCGGTTAATTTTTGACAAGGGTGCCAAGACCATTCAATGGGAAAAGAACACTCTCTTCAGCAAATGGTGCTGGGACAACTGGGTATCCAACATGCAAAAGAATGAGGTTGGGCTTTTATTACATACTGTATACAAAAATAAACAAACAAAAAACATTAAAATAAATCAACAACCTAATTATAAGCACTAAACCCATAAAACTCTTAGAATAATACAGGGATAAATCTTCACGACCTTGAATTTGGCAATGAATTCTTAGATATGACACCAAAAGCATAGGCAACAAGAGAAAAAAATAGATGAGACTTTACTGAAGTTAAAAACTTGTGCATCAAAGATCACTACCAAGAAAATGAAAAGATCATTTGTGAATCATATATCTGATAAGGGTATAGTACTCATAAAAAATAAAGAACTCCTGGCCCAGATCAAGATGGTGGAACAGAAGGATGTGGAGTTCACCTCCTCTCACAAATAAATCAAAAATACATCTACATGTGGAACAATTCTCACAGAATACCTACTGAATGCTGGCAGAAGATCTCTTACAACCAAAGCTGCAAGAAATATCACCACGTAACCAGGAAGGACAAAAGAAAGAAACAAAAAGGAATCAGGACAGGACCTGTACTCCTGGGAGGGAGTTGTGAAAGAGGAAAGGTTTGCTCAACCTGGGAACCCCCTGCTTTGGCTGGGAGATCAGCTGGGATAGATAGGGAGCTTCAGAGGCTCAGAGGAGAGTGCAGCAGCCAGAGTACAGCAGGCAGAACAGAGAGAGACCAGCACAGATGGTGCTGGCCACCTCGATGCACTCCCAAACCTAAGACATGTGCCTGCTGGTGTGTGCGGGGACTGGGGTGTTGAAACTCAAGCTTCAGCAGACAGACTCGGGAGAGGACTGGGGTTGGCTGGACGGAGACAGCCTGAAGGGACTGGAGTGTGGTCTGAGCCGCAATATCCTGGTCTGCTGTTGCTAATACACTCTCTGAAGGGAGGGGTGGGGCCCCACCATAGCATCTTCATTGTTGGTGTGCTCACAGCAGGCACAGCTACACATCTACAAGGCCTGGGAGCATGCAAGTGCCAGTGGTTGCCCACACATGGAGGTGGGGCTGAAATCTGAGATGATGCCCAGGGGCTGCACTACTTCAGGGGATTTACTCCACTGGTGGCTTTGGGAGTGCAGTGCCTGCAGGACACCCAAGTGGATTACTAGCACTCCTGTGCCTGGGGATAAAACCCAATCTAGTAGTAATGAATAGCAGACTAAATGACACAGAAGAATGAATACGTGATCTGGAAGAGACAGAATAATGGAAATTACCCAGTCAGAACTGCAGACAGAAAGACAAGTTAAAAAAAAAAAATGAAAGCAACATATGAGATCTACGAGATAATATAAAGTGTGCCAACCTATGCACAATAGGGGTTCCAAAAAGAGAAGGGAGAGAGAAGGGGATCAAACATGTATTTGAAGATATTATGGGTGAAAAATTCCCAAACCTGGGGAAGTAAACATATTCAAGTAAAGGAAGCACAGAGGGTCCCAAACAAGAGGAATCTAAACAGACCTACACAACGACATATCGTAATTAAATGGCAAAAGTTACAGAGAGGATTGTTAAGGCAACAAGAGAAAAACGAAGAGTTAGTTACAAGGGAACCCCCATAATACTATCAGCTGATTTCCTATAGAAATGTTGCAGACCAGAAGGGACTAGCAAGATATATTCAAAGTCCTCAAAGGAAAAAACCAACAACCGAGGATACTCTACCCAGCAAGATTATCATTTAGAATAGGAAAGAGAAAGAATTTCTCAGACAAGCAAGAACTAAAAGAGTACAGCAATACTAAAGCTATCTTAAAAGAAATATTGAAAGGTCTTCTCTGAATACAAAAGAAACAAGAATCTATAGGAAAGAGAAAATCACAGTTGGAAAGTATATCACTTAAATAAGCCAGTACATAGATTAAAAAAAAAAATTTTCTGTGGAAGTGATAACTACAATGAACATCGAAAGGATAAACATGAAAATTTGTAAAAGAGAACACCAAAATCATAAAATGTGGGAGAAGGGAGTAAGAAAACGTAGACTTTTTTTTTCAGAATGTGTTTGAGCCTATATGACTGTCAGTCTAAAGCAAGCAGTTATAGTAATGGTTTAACATAACTGAAAAACTGGTAACCACAAATCAAAAACATACAATAGATTCACAAAAACCAAAAAGAAGAGAACACAAGTGTAGTACAAAAGAAAACCATCAAACCAGAAAAGGAAAAACAAAAAGAAAAAGAAGGGAACAAAGAAGAAATACAAAATCAACTGGAAAACAAGGTTTAAAATGGCAATAAATACATATCTACCAATATTTACCTTAAATGTCAATGGACTAAATGCTCCAATCAAAAGACACAGAGTACCAGATTGGGTAATGAAACAAGAGCCTACAATATGCTGCCTACAAGAGACCCAGTTTAGGGCAAAGGAAACACATAGATTGAAAGTGACAGGATGGAAAAAGATATTTCATGCAAATGGAAATGACAAAGTGAGGGTAGTAATACTCATATCAGACAAAATAGACTTTAAAACAAAGGTCATAGAGAAAGATAAAGAAGGACAACATATAATACAAGAAGAAGGTATTATACTCATTAACATACATGCACCCAATATAGGAGCACCTAGATACATAAAACAAATACTAATAGACATAAAGAAAGAAACTGACAGGATACAATAATAGTAGGAGAGTTTAACACCCTAATGACATCAATGAACAGATCTTCCGGTCAGAAGAATCAATACAGCAATAGAGATCCTAAATAACACAATGGAACAGATAGACTTAATTGATATTTTCAGGACATTACATCCAAAAAAACCAGAATACACATTCTTTTCAAGTGCACATGGAACATTCTCGAGGATAGACCACATAGTAGGACACAAAACAAGACAACAAGTTTAAGAGGACAGAAATTATTTCAAGCATCTTTCCTGTCCACAATGGCATGAAACTAGAAATCAACCACAGAAAGAGAAACAAAAAAAATGATTACATGGAGACTAAACAACATGCTACTAAAAAAAACCAATGATCAATGATGAAACCAAAGGGGAAATAAATACCTTGAGACAAATGACAATGAAAACACAACCATAGGGCTTCCCTGGTGGCACAGTGGTTGAGAGTCTGCCTGCCGATGCAGGGGACACGGGTTCGTGCCCTGGTCCGGGAAGATCCCACATGCCACGGAGTGGCTGGGCCCGTGAGCTGTGGCTGCTGAGCCTGCGCGTCCGGAGCCTGTGCTCCGCAACAGGAGAGGCCACAACAGTGGGATGCAGCAAAAGCATTTCTAAGAGGGAATTTCATAGAGATCTTCCTCAAAATCAAGAAAATCTCAAATATACAACCTAACCTACCACCTAAAAGAATTAGAAAAAGAACAAACAAAACCTAAACTGAGCAAAAGGAAGGAAATAATAAATAACAGAGAGGAAACAAATAAAAGAGATTAAAAAAATAGAAAAAAAATCAATAAAAACAAGAGCTGGTTTTTCTTCCTTTTTAAAAAATATTTATTTATTTATTTCATTGGACCAGGTCTTAGTTGCAGCATGTGGGATCTATGCTGCCATGTGTGGGATGTCAGTCGTGGCTTATGGGATCTTTTGGTTGTGGCATGTGGGATCTTTAGTTGTGGCATGTGGGATCTTTAGTTGTAGCATGCAGGCTCTTTAGTTGCAGCATGTGGGATTTAGTTCCCTGACCAGGGATTGAACTTGGGCCCCCTGCCTTGGGAGTGTGGAGTCTTAGCCACTGGACCACCAGGGAAGTCCCAAGAGCTGGTTCTTTGAAAGGGTAAATAAAATTAAAAGACCTCTGGACAGGCTCACCAAGAAGAGGGGACACAAATAAACAAAATAAGAAATGAAGGAGGAGAGATAACAACTTATACCACAGAAATACAAAAAAAAAAAAAAAAAAAAAACCCTAAGAGAATACTATGAACAATTATATGCCAACCAAATGGACAAGCTAGAAGAAATGCACAGGTTTCTAGATATATACAGCCCACCAAAACTGAATCAAGAAGAAATAGATAATTTGAACAGACTGATGAGTAGAAGTGAAATAGAATCTGCAGTTAAAAAAAGAAAAATCCTTCCAAACAAAAGTCCAGGACCAGATGGCTTCACTGGGGAATTCTACCAAACATACAAAGAACATATCAATCCTTCTCAAATTCTTCCAAAAGACTAAGGAGGAGGGAACACTCCCAAAGTCATCCTATGAAGCCACCATCACCCTGATACCAAAACCAGACAAAGACACTATCAAAAAAGAAAATTACAAATCAATATCTTTGATGAATATAGATGCAAAAATTCTCAACAAAATATTAGCAAACCAAATGTAACAACACATAAAAAAGATCACACACCGTGATCAAGTTGGATTCACCGCAGGGTCACAAGGATGGTTCAACATATGCAAATCAATCAACATAAGCAAATACACCACACATCAACAAAAGAAAAGACAAAAACCACATGATCGTCTTAATAGATACACAAAAAGCATTTGACAAAATTCAACATCCACTCATGATAAAACCTCTTACCAAAGAAGGTATAGAGGGAACATATCTCAACATAATAAAAGCTAATTTATGACAAGCCACAGCCAACATAATGATCAATGGGTGAAAAGCTGAAAGCCTTCCTGCTAAAATCTGGAACAAAACAAGGATGCCCACTCTCACCACTTCTATTCAACACAGTATTGGAAGCCCTAGCCACAGCAATCAGACAGGAAAAGAAATAAAAGGTATCCAAATTGGAAGGGAAGAGGTAAAACTGTCATTATATGCAGATGACATGATATTATATATAGAAAACCCTAAAGACTCTACACAAAAACTGCTAGTACTGATAAACAAATTCAGCAAGGTAGAAGGATACAAGATTAACATACAGAAATTGGTTTCATTTCTTTCCACTAACAATGAAATATCAGAAAGGGAAAGTAGAAAACAGTCTTAAAATTGCATCAAAAAAAAATCTACGAATAAACCTCATCAAGGAGGTGAAAGACTTATATGCTGAGAACTATAAAACAATGATAAAGGAAACTGAAGATGATCCAGATAAATAGAAAGATAGCCCATGCTCTGGGACTGAAAGAATTAATAGTTAAAATGGCCATTCTACCCAAAGCAAACTACAGATTTAATGTGATCCCTTTCAAATTACTCATAACATTTTTCACAGAACTAGAACAAATATTTCAAAAATTTATATGGAACCATAAAAGTCCCAGAATTGCCAAAGCAGTATTGAGGAAAAAGAATAAGCCTAGAGGCAAAACCCTCCCAAACTTCAGACATTACTACAAAGCTACAGTGATCAAAACAGTGTGGTACTGGCACAAGAAACAGACATATGGATCAGTGGAGTGGAATAGAGAGCCCAGAAATAAACCCACATACCTATGGTCAATTAATCTTCGACAAAGGAGGAGAAGTCTCTTTAGCAAGTGGTGTTGGGAAAGCTGGACAGCTGCATGTAAATCAATGGAGTAGAACACTCCCTCACACCCTACACAAAAATAAACTCAAAATGGTTTAAAGACTTAAATATAAGACATGACACCATAAAAGTCTTAGAAGAGGACATAGGCAAAACATTCTCTGACATAAATCATACCAATGTTTTCTTAGGTCAGTCTCGCAAGGCAAAAATAAACAAATGGGACCTAATCAAATTTATAAGCTTTTGCACAGCAAAGGAAAGCATAAACAAAATGAAAAGACAACCTACAGACTGGAAGAAAATATTTGTAAATGACATAACTGACAAGGGCTTAATTTCCAAAATATACAAACAGCTCATACAACTCAATAACAAAAACAAACAAACAACCCAATCGAAAAATGGGCATAAGACCTAAGTAGACATTTCTCCAAAGAAGACATACGGATGGCTAATAGGCACATGAAAAGATGCTCAACATCGTTAATTATTAGAGAAATGCAAATCAAAACTACAATGAGGTATCACTTCACACCAGTCACAATGGACATCATTAAAAAGTCTACACAAAAAAGAGGTAAAGAAGATATCTCTTCTTTCATGCATCTGTTTAAGGAGAAATGATGTTTTGCATCCTAAATTTAGTTCAGAGAATCTGATTTGATAAAATATTGAGACCTTTCAAAATATTTTTATTTTCTCGTGTCATAGGGAAACTTGTATGAATATTTACATCTATTGCTAACTTGTTATCTATGTAAGTAAATCTGTACTTGAAGATATGACTTGAATAAAGAGTCTCAGAGACTCTAAGACTTTACAAATTATTGCCATGTTCTGTGATGACAATTTTCAAAAGAAAACTGAAATTCTGATTGGTTACCTTACTGGTCATTTTTTGTAATAGAAATAACAGTGTAACTGGAATCTCTATATTTCTAAACTGTATAAATTCTTGTAAATTTCTTCTGTCTGAACAGAATAAAATAATTGGCACTCCCTCCCCGCACCAAAAAGACTTGTACACATAATAAATACTGGAGTGGGTGTGGAGAAAAGGGAACCCTCCTACACTGTTGGTGGAAATGTAAATTGGTGCAGCCTCTATGGAAAACAGTATGGAGCTTCCTTAAAAAACTAAAAAAAGAGTTGCCATATGATCCAGCAATCCCACTCCTTGGCATATATCCAGACAAAACTCTAATTCAGAAAGATACATGTACCCCAATGTTCATAGCAGCACTATTTACAAGAGTTAGGACATTGAAGCAACCTAAATGTCCATTGACAGATGAATGGATAAAGAAGATGTGGTACATATATACAATGGAATATTACTCAGCCATTAAGAAGAAAGAAATAATGCCATTTGTAGCAACAGGGATGGACCTAGAGATTTTCATACTAAGTGAGGTAAGTGAGAGAAAGACAAATATCATATGATATCACTTATATATGGAATCTAAAATATTGTACAAATGAACTTATTTACAAAACAGAAATAAACTCAGACATAGAAAACAAACTTATGGTTACCCAAGGGGGAAAGGGGATAAGCGGAGGGATAAAGTAGGAGTTTGGGATTAGCAGATACAAACTATTATATATAAAGCAAACAACAAGGTCCTACTGTATAGCACAGAGAAATATTCAATATCTTGTAATAAACCCTAATGGAAAAGAATATAAAAAAGAATATATATGTATATGTATAACTGAGTCACTTTGCTGTACACCAGAAACTAACACAACATTGTAAATAGATTTACTTCAATAAAAATTTTAAAAATTTAAAAGTTAAATAAAAAAAGAACTCCTACAAATCATCAACTAAAAGACAACTCAATTTAAAAATGGGCAAGGGACTTCCCTGGTGGCACAGTGGTGGTTAAGAATCTGTCTGCCAATGCAGGGGACGTGAGTTTGAGCCCTGGTCCGGGAAGACCCCACATGCCGCGGAGTAACTAAGCCCATGTACCACAACTACTGAGCCTGCACTCTAGAGCCCATGAGGCACAACTACTGAGCCCATGTGCCACAACTACTGAAGCTTGTGAACCTAGAACCCGTGCTCCGCAGCAAGAGAAGCCACTGCAATGAGAAGCCTGTGCACTGCAACGAAGAGTAGCCCCCACTCGCCACAACTAGAGAAAGCCTGCACACAGCAACAAAGACCCAACGCAGCCAAAAATAAAAATTATTAAAAAAAAGGGCAAAGACTTGAATAAACATTTTTTTCAAAGAAGATCTACAAAGGCAACAAGCACAAGAACCTGATAAGGAAAGACTTTAAAAAAATCTGACTTTGAATATAATGGATTTTAAGGGAAAATGTGAATG
The DNA here is from genome assembly GCF_949987515.2 of Delphinus delphis. Taxonomy (NCBI): domain Eukaryota; kingdom Metazoa; phylum Chordata; class Mammalia; order Artiodactyla; family Delphinidae; genus Delphinus; species Delphinus delphis. The sequence goes on along the minus strand of NC_082699.1, from coordinate 43,835,720 downwards.
AATCCTTAGCCTGAAATGGAAACTTTCATCAAATAACAAGCTTTAAAAAAAAAATTATGACACGACCTTAAATTTGTAATAATTGCAGTGTAACAGTGGTGGTACTAGCACGTTTCCAAGCAAAATCATCAGCTACAATTACAAAATATATTTAATGATCATCATGAAATGCAGAATACCAAAACACTTAAGTTGGGCATGCTAAAGACTGTATCATCAATTGCTCTTCTGTCAATGAAATATTAGAACGTGGAGAAAGTTTCTCAACCATTTCCCACCTGCTGGCCATATTCCACTCAAGGGCTGGATTCTGAGAATTTCTTTCATTCTCTGTTAGCACCCCTCCTGCGCCACTTTCCTTCTCTGGTTTTAGTTGATCCCACTGCGCAGTACCAATATTGATGGACTGCAGATCTATTTGGTATTGTCTGTCTTCAATTTCTGATCCAGGGTCTCGAAGAATTCCTAAATTCAAGGCTCTCCTGTAAAGGCAGTGAAAAAAAGTGAACCGATAAAATAAGTATTCTATGTTTACTTTTCTTGCTAACATCATGTTATTACCTTTTTTTTTCCTTTGGATTACTGGGTTAATCAAATCTATGAGGCAGGTATTAGAAAGTTACCACATACTAATAACTTGTAAACATACCCAAAACTTAGCAGTTAACAGTATCTATCCTATAATGATTTCTTACATTATTCCCAGCACTGCTATTTTTCTAAGTACTTTCACATTTATGATTTAAATCCTTGAGATGTTGTGAGGTCATATTATTATCTCCATTTTTACTAAAGAGAAAATAATGCAGAGAGGTTGAAAGACTTAGTCAAAGTTACTGAGCTACTATGTGGACAAAATTGCAACTTAAATCCAGGGTTTTGCCTCAAAACCCTGTCTTCTTTGCAATGCTAAACACCTGCTAAACACCTACTTTCCCTTCCTCAGCACTCTGATGTCTTGTTAGGAAAGGTGATGAAGGCTTTCTAATCTATTTAACTCCCCTACCTTTTGCCTTTGGTCCTTTATATAACCCATCATCATACAGACTAAATTGTTGACAAGAGTACATTGCTTATTGATGTAGAAACACAGTAAGGATTACTGGTCCATATAGAGTTGGAACTTTGATCTTATTGGACCCAAGGCTAAGCAAATGAATAAAATTATCAGCAGCTTAAAGCTAGATTAGAGGAAGTAAATGGTTAAATGTTTCATGAAGGTTTTAGACTGAAAATAGCAAGGTAGTGTGGTAGGGTGGGAAGAAAAGCATTCAGGATTCGGAAGCCGGATAAGACTAAGTTTGTGTGAGTTTGTAATTTTTTAGTTATGTTGGTTCACAGATGCTTTAAAGTGAGTAATCAAAAGGAAAGTAACATTTGTCCCCCATGAAAGTTTCAATCAACACAAAAGTGAAATTACATAGAGGATAAAAATAGTTTTACTAGTATAGATACAATTGCAGTGATTAGAAAAGAAATACAATTAATTATATCAATTGAATACTAATAAAGCTAATTAGTGGAGGGAGAAGGGAGGGAAGCACTGAGTCCTAGTGTGAAAACTACAGAGAAACAGTATGAATGTGATCAAGACTACCTCTTGTCTAAGTAAACAGTGTGGGTCAGACCATGCCCAGAAGCTTGTCAAATACTGATGGAAGGTGGATGACCACTGAGACTCAAGATGGCAGATGTCTGGGCCAGATGCACAGGAATGGAGATGGCATGCATTAGGCCAGGGAAGGTGAGGGCTAAGGCTAATGAATTCAAGTGAAGAGAGGAGCAGGGAGAGGACTGCAAGTGAATGAACAGGCAGCTCAGGCAGGGAAATATCACAAGGTGTTAACGATAAAAAAAAACAAACAAAAAAGAGAACAGGGAAACAAACAGGCATTGGTCAAGAAGTCATAGTGGGAACCAGAGAAACTGAATGAATGGACTCTCATTATTCCTAAGGTAAGAGCTGAACCTGGTTTTTGTTTTCTTTTTTCTAACTTAGAAAATTACAATCTAGGAACGGGCATGCAAGGAAAGGTGGATTGAAGTTTTACATGAACCCAAGAATTGCCTTAAAAAAAGGGCCCATAAGATCGGCCATGAACCCTTTCATTTTGCCTTAATGAAGGCAAAGAAAAAAGGAGTGAATGGGGGTGCAGGTGAGAGGGAGCAACATTGTGAGTACACCTATTTCGGTCAAATGCTCTCCTTTCATTTGAATATTGGCGTAAACCTGTTAATTCTAAAGGCACAGCTCGAACTTCACTTTCTATGAAGCCTTTCCTGACCACCATTTCTTCAAACTCCCTTCCTCCCAAATCTGTGCTCTTAGTTAGGGTCCTTCTGTACTTATAAGTACAAGAATATCACAATGACCTGGCGGTCTTTCTCAATATAGCATACATTTCTTTCTTTTTTTTTTTTTTTTGCGGTACGCAGGCCTCTCACTGTTGTGGCTTCTCCCGTTGCGGAGCACAGGCTCCGGACGCGCAGGCCCAGCGGCCATGGCTCATGGGCCCAGACGCTCCACGGCATGTGGGATCCTCCCGAACCGGGGCACGAACCCGTGTCCCCTGCATCGTCGGCAGGCGGACTCACAACCACTGTGCCACGAGGGAAGCCCCTAGCATACGTTTCTTGAAGTCAGAAACTACATCTCCTAGTAAGCAATCAATAAATGCTGTTTCAATTCACTGATTTGAACTGACACAAATGTTTACAAATCTCAAGTGGAGAATCTATCTGTCCACAGCAATAAGAACACACAGTCTTTAGACAGTAAACTGCTGCTGCAGGGCCACGTAAACTCTGACATACAGCAAATATCTTTGGCAGTGGGTGGCCTAGCTTATTTCCCTAGATTATTATTCCCCATATAAAAGTTATATTTACTTATTTTAAACTAGCCAATGCTTTCTACAATTTACATAAATTCCCTAAGCCTACTTTTAAAGAAAAAATACTTATAAGAATCCCTTTGAAGGAAGAAAAAGTATGTTTGGAAATAAAATTAGTACTATATTAAAAGACAAACAAAGCAACCTAGCCCAACATTAACATCAGCCTTTCTATTTTTCTTGGCACTTGCAGAAACTGCAAAGTCATAAGATAAAAACCAGAGAAACACCAAATGTCATTAGTTTTCACCTACGCTTGAAATGCCCCATATTTACTCTTGGCCTTAAATCAAGCTATTTTCCTCCTGTCATCTGTCTGTGGAAAACATGACTTTCCACAGTTCTTCTTCTCATGTAAAAATGGGTTGTATATTGAGCAATAGCTTAATACTTCTAAACATGCTAATTTCAAACTTTTAAGTTTTCTAAGAACCAGGGTTTGAGATTTTATACTTTTCTTTCTGTTTGCTTTTGAAATTGAAAAATATACTTGTCATTTTAACCTGATTTGAAAGTTCAGAGAAATGTACAGTATATGGGTATATAAATCCAACTTAAAAGTTAATTGCAAAACCATTTAAACCTGAGATGTAGAAAATAGGATAAGCAAAAGACTCATGTGAACTCTGGTCTCAGATTTTTCAATGATCCATGAGCTTGGAGAAATTATTTAACTTCTCTGTTTTGATTATTTCAATATTAAAACTATTATAGAAATAAATAAAATGTATGACTGAAAATTAAACTTTTTTTTTTTTTTCTTTTGCTGTACGCGGGCCTCTCACTGTTGTGGCCTCTCCCGTTGCGGAGCACAGGCTCCGGACGCGCAGGCTCAGCGGCCATGGCTCACGGGCCCAGCCGCTCCGCGGCATGTGGGATCTTCCTGGACCGGGGCACGAACCCGTGTCCCCTGCATCGGCAGGCGGACTCTCAACCACTGTGCTACCAGGGAAGCCCGAAAATTAAACTATTCATAAAGAGGTCCATTATAAATTTTATGACCATTCCTGAAGTGCATTATCTTATATGGTTTTGAATGAATAATATATCTAATTGTCAACTAATCATAGATGCATGGCACCATGATAAAACAAAGTCAACTTTTCTAATTATGAAAAAGCTATTAATGAAAACCACAAAGATAAATGCTCTTCAATATTTCCATGATTACCTGTTTCCAAAATATGGCATATTAGAAAGTCAGAGTGAATCTTCTGATTGAAACAAGTAAAATGCTTGCAGACAATTTAAAGCATCTTTTAAAACACATTTCAGAGCTGGCACTAGAGAACAGAAGGTGCAAAGCCACCCCAAAAAAGTGAAATTAGGAACACTAATAAATAAGCACCTGCCAAAGCCAGCTTTTGCTCTTAGGGTTTCTGCTGAATTCTGTAGAGAGTGATTTTCTGATAATCGCACAGGAGGAGATAAAGCTCAAGGCCCACCTAAGGAGATGGATGAATCTATTTATAGGAGACTGCATAAAAAGCAGGGGTCACGAAGGGCTACATCAACCTTCAAAGGGTGAATTAAAAACAGCTCTCCTAGGAAGACTTGTGATAGAACAGTTCTGTGTCTTGACTGTGACGGTGGTTACATGAATGTACATATGCGGTGAAACTGCACTAAACTAGACACACATATAGACATATAAATACAAATGATTAAAAATAAAACTGGTGAGGGGAGTCCCTGGTGGTCCAGTGGTTAGGGTTCCATGCTTCCACAGCAGGGGGCACGGGTTCGATCCCTGGTCAGGGAATTAAGATCCTGCATGCCACATGGCATGGCCAAAAAACAAAACAACAACAAAAACCTTGTGAAATCTGAAGGCAATTGTGGATTGTACTGATGTCAATTTCCTGGTTTAGATATTGTCTTATAGTTATGCAAGAAGTTATGCAAGATCTGAAACCATAAAACACCTAGAAGAAAACACAGGGGTGTCTGCTCTATGACACTGGTCTTGGCAATGATTTTTTGGATTTGATACCAAAAGCAAAGGTAACAAAAGCAAAAATAAACAAGTGTGACTATATCAAACTAAAAATCTTCTACTCAGCAAAGGAAACTGCCAACAAAATGAAAAGGCAACCTCTAGAATAAAAATATTTCAACTATATGTCTGATAAGGGGTTATACTCAAAATATAAGAGGAACTCATATAACTCAATAGCAAAAAACAACCCAATTAAGAAAACCAGCAAAGGATCTGAATAGACATTTTTCCAAAGACATGTCATTGGCCAAAAGGTATTGATACATGAAAAGGTGCTCACTAATCATCAGGAAAATGCAAATCAAAACCATAAAGAGACATCACCTCATACCTGTTAGGATATCTATTAGCAATAAGACAAGGGATAATAAATGCAGGGAGGATATGGAAAAAAGGGAACCCTTGTACACTGCTGGTGGGAGTGTAAACTCATACAGCCACTATGTAAAACAGTATGGAGGTTCCTCAAGGAACTAAAAATAGAACCAGCTATGACCCAGCAATCCCATTTCTGGGTATATATCCAAAAGTAATGAAATCATTAATCGCAAAGAGATATCTGTACTCCATGTTCATGGCAGCATTGTTCACAAAAGCCTTTTCCATACCTTGTATGGAAACAACCTAAGTGTCCATCAATGAATAAATGGATCAAGAAAATATGGCATCTGCAGTTGACCCTTGAACAATTTGGGGCTTAGGGGCACCAACCCTCCAAGCAGTTATGAATCCATGTATAAGGTATGGTCAGCCCTCCATATCCACAGTTCCTCCTCCACAGTTCAGTGGTTCTACATTCACGGTATTTACTATTGAAAAAAAAAAGTGTATGAGTGGACCTGTGTTGCAGTGTTCAAGGGTCAAATGTATATACAATGAAATATCATTCAGTCTTAAAAAAGGAAAATCCTGTCATTTACGACAACATAGATAAACCCAGAGTGCTTATTTATATTACACTGAGTGAAATAAGCCAGAGAAAGACAAATATTGCATAATATCACTTATATGTGGAATTTAAAAAAATGTCAAATTCATAGAAGCAGAGAATAGAAAAGTGGTTGCCGTGGGCTATGCAGTTGGGGAAATAGGAAGAGGTTGGTTAAAAGGCACAAACTCTCTGTTATAAAATGAATAAGGTCTGAGGATATAATATATAACATCACGGTGAATATAGTTGATAACATTGTATTGTATAATTGAAATTTACTAAGAATTTGCTAAGAGAGTAGAATTTACATGTTCTCACACACACACAAAAGGTGATAGATGTGTTAACTCAATGGGGGAATCCTTTCACAATGTATACATGTATCAAATCATAAAGTTGTACACTTTGAATATCTTACAATTTTATTTGTCAATTATACCCCGATAAAGCTGGTGAAAGGTTACACTGAAGGGAACTGGGTAAAGGGCTCACAGGAGATGTATTTGCAACTTCATGTGAATCTACAAGTATTTCAAACTTTAAAAAGCTTAAAAAATGGAAAAAAGCCCTCCTAATGCCCATGCTGAAAGAGACAAGGTAACTTACCAACTTACCCATTTTGACCTTAGACTTAGCAAAGGGTAAACAGGGGGAAAAAAAAATCCCTCTAAGACTTTGCCATCGTAAGACAGCACTTGGGAGGCTGAGTTTCCAACGTGGCATGAAAAAATTTTAATTTGGAAAGGCTTGTGCCAGGTAGACAGTGCTACCAGATGACAGGTAAAAGGAAATTCTCTTGAGATGAACTCAATCTGAACTCAAAGAATTTCTGCAGATTTGGTTCCAAGTGAAATGAGAGACTAACAGATACAATGGGCAGAAGAAACAGACCCTCAAAGACTTCACAAACTGGATTGGTACACATGAAATATAAAATAATTGTTTAAAACGAAGAAAAAAGGTTTTTAAAATATGAGCAGGATCAAGAAGATATACAAAAGATGTTCCACATCATATGTCAACAGGGAAAAGCAAATTAAAACAAAAAGATACCATTGCACACCTATTAGAATGGCCAAAATCCAGAAGACTAACAATACCAAATGCTAGTAAGGATGTGGGGCAACAGGAACTCTCATACACTGCTGGTAGGCATGCAAAATGGTATAGCCACTTTGGAAGACAGTTTGACGGTTTTTTACAAAACTAAACATACTCTCACCATATGATCCAACAACTGCACTCCTTGGTATTTACCCAAAGGAGGTGAAAACATGTCCACACAAACACCTGCACCTGAATGTTTATAGCAGCTTTATTCATAATTGTCAAAATTGGAATCAACCAAGATGTCCTTTAGTAGATGGATGGATAAATAAACTGGGGTACATCCTATTATTCAGAAAAAAAAGGAAATGAGCTATCAAGCCAAGAAAAAACTTTAAAGACAAATTACTAAGTCAAAGAACCTAATCTGAAAAGGCTACATACTGTATAATTTCAACTATATGTCATTTTGGAAAAAGTAAAACTATGGAGACAATAAAAAGATCAATGGCTGAGACAGGTTAGTCAGGGGCAGGAATGAATAGGCAATGCTCAGAGGATTTTCAGGGCAGTGAAAATATTCTATATGATACTATAATGATAGATACATGTCTTATCATAAATCTGTCCAAACCCATATAATGTCCAACAACGAGTAAATCCTAATGTAAACTATGGACTTTGGGTGATTAGGATGTATCAATGTAGATTCATCAATTGTTACAATGTACTATTCCTCAACTTGAAATATTCACTAATCTTTATTCTTTAAACTATAAGATATACCCATTTTGTTTTATGCATACTTAAAACCAATTCCAGTTATTATAATATAGAATACTCAGAGTGCTTTGTTTTTCAGTACTAAATTAAGAAAAGATATTCAAAATATTTTCATTCAAATAACATACATTAATTTTTATTAAGCAGTATTAGAACAAGATATCTCGTGAAAGGTACATTTTGCGTCTCATGGTACACTAGATATTTTTTTAAGGTATAAAAATATAAACAGTTACAGACATAAGATTTGAAATAATTTAATTTTTTTCAAACACTGGAAATCATTGGACAACTTTTAAAATGCTATTTTCCCTAAGTGAGAATTTTATAACTAAAAATATCCTAAAATTGAAAAACAATCTGACTGCAAAGCCAAAAATTAAAGTATATTTTATTCAAGAGAGTTTTGATTTAGTGCACTACATTTTCATAGTACAAGAAATAGTTGCAAAATTATTAAAGAATTCTAACAGAATGATACTTTACCAGGGACCTAATCATAGGAAAATAACTTTATGGCTTCATTGAGGACCAGAATGCCTAATATTAACAATATCTGCTTTAAGAAAATACAAGTAAAATACCTTAATAAGAAAGGCTTCATATTATTTCCTAACTAAATTTCTAATAGAAATGCTTGACATCATAAATAGGAATCAAATTTTCTTGTCTCAACTTCACATCCTTCGAAAGGCTCTATGAACTTTGCTCTCCCTCCTTATTGCAGTTTTTAAAATCTTTTAGCAATTCAAATCAGGAAAGGGAGTGAGTCAAGATACCCATAACTCCCTTACCCTTAACACAAAAAGCTGCTTTATTAGCTAAAATATAGGAGTTATAATTGTAATTGCTTTGCCCTTCCGAAACTCATCTCCCATACCATTTGAACCATTTCAGCAGGTGGTGTAGGAGGATAAAATAAAGTCTGAAATAGTTGGTCAATGGTATAATCATAAGGAACCAAAGAAGACTTTAAGTATATAACAGGAAACATAGCTTTAATGTTTTCCTTTTTAAATTGATTTAGTCTGGGTCAGGCCTTTTGTATGTTTACATAAGAAACAGCTCATGTTGAATCATTTACCGCCCATTGCTGAATAGGCATATCTTTGGAACTCACTGTAAAGAAGTAAAATTCATTACTTACAGCTCAATTGAGATCTACAAAATGTTAAACAAGCCAGAAAATAGGAATGTAAAAAGAAGTAAAATTTATATGTCTTGATTAAATTAAATGTCTACATCTTTGTCACTAAGTCTCCATAAGTGACAGTAATCTTGACAGTGTATAGGGCAGGGGATGTAAATGGCTGACCATCAGGCTGAGACCAACTGCCAATTTCCATGACCAATGACTTAAGGCAGGGGTTCTCATCTTCAGAGTGCAGAAGAATCACCCGGAGCTTGTTACAAATGTTAAGTTCTTAAACCTACAGAAATTCTGATTCAGCAGGTCTGGACTAGGGCCGAGGAATATGCCCGCTCCCTTGTTTTTTTTTAAACAACCTAAACTAGCATCCTTATTGATTCTAAAAACCACATTCTGATACTTAGAGCATCACATCCCTTTGACTTGCAACATCCTATCTCTGCTATCTGAACTGAAGGGAGCATGGACAAGAACCAGTAAATCTGAGGCTATTTCACTTACAAAACAGATAAATTCATACTTGTCCTGCCTCTTTCACCGAATTGTTTAGAAGAAGCATCTCTTCTCTCTTCAAGGCCAAGATATCTCTGTTAATTCACTTCACTCTTGAAGGCTAGGTCAGTGTCTGTTTTCTCACCAGCCTGTACTTAGACACATTACTTGGCACTTGGTAGGCTTTTAATACATGAAAGTTGAATAAATAACAACTATTCTTTATTCCCTTCACTTCCCTTGGGGATTTTACTCTCATTTTTTTCTTTTTCTCTCCCACAACTTTACCATTCAAGTTCAATTACTTGAACTAAAATATGTTCAAGTAATTCTCCTTGTAAAAGAGAGAAACTCTCTCCCTAAGGCCCTGTATACCCCTCTAGCTACCACCCTGCCATATTCCCTTATTTTCCTCCTAGTATTTCTATTTCCTCACTATTTATTTTCTCCTCTAACCAAGAGCTATCAGTTGTCATCCTTATCCTGCCTTTGAAATTTTACTGGAAAACATCCTCAAATGATTTTCTAATTACCAGATCCAATGGACGACTTTCAGTCATTAACTCACCTAAACTTTCTGGGCATTTGACAATTCAAAATGGCAGTACAGCATGCTGGTGAAAAGCACAGACTGCACAATTAGCCTGCCTGGATCCATAATTCTAGCTCTGCTACCTACCACTGGGTGTCTTTGGGCAAATTAAAGTTTCAGTGCTTCATTTTATTCATCTGAAAAATAAAGTCACTGAGGGGAGTCAAATGAGTTAATGCATGCAAAGTAACAGCTGACACAAAGTAGATAACTAGTATATATATAAAGCTATTCTTGCCGTCTTGCTTATTCTTGAAATTTTCCTTCATGAGCTTGCATGGCTCCACGCTCCCTCAACTGCCTTTCTTTAATCTCCTTTACAAGATTCTTCTGTTTGCCCCTTCAATTATTAGTGATGTCCAGGGTTCTATCTTCAGTTTTATTTTATGCTTTATATGCATTCAGCAGCACAACTGATTCACAAATGCCAGTATATGTACTTCTCAATTATACCTCCAATGAAGGAGATAGGTTTCTTAGCATTCCCTTACATTTTCTGGCCCAGTCCATTCTATGATGACTGGCACACATCTACAAGACAGTTGGCTACCATTAGGGTACATGGTCGAGGAAAATGCAGTGTAATAACACTGCATTAAAAGCATGAATTTTAATGTCACAATTATATTCAAACTCTGGTTCTATCACTTACAAGCTATATATATATATATCCTTGGAGAAGTCGACTAACTCAGTGAATATCAGATGCCTCTGTAAGAAGATAATGGTATATAGCTACATAGGCTTCCTCTGGGAGTAAATGCATAATTTTAACATGTTTAGTATGTTATAAATGACACCTGGTTGTTTTTATTACTACAGTAGATGAGAAAGAAGCCGGATGGCCTGATTTCAGACTGAATCCATTGGTCTCACTTACTCTGTATTATAAAATCCAAAAGTACACTGAGGATGCAGAGACTTCAATTTAAGCAAATGAGCCCTATAATAATTCCTTGAATTGAGACAGAGTATTAGGCAAGAGAATGGTTTCCCTACATTTCTAGTCCAAGTGATAAATTAATCATGTATTTCACATTCTCAAAAGAAAGAAGGGGGTTATAAAAATAAAGGAGCAAAAACAGAGTAATCAAGTTATTAAATCATTTTCTAAGAATTTCATACATTTCAGAAACAAATTAATTTTCAAGCAAAATAAAGTTTTAAACAAACAAGCGATTCCATGTTAATAATGGTTTTATGATGGGGTAATAAAACTCACCTTTTTCAGTTATACAAATTTTAAATGATTTATGTGTACAAATCCACATGAGTATAAAGTAAAAATGACATCACAGCAGTATTTACCAATTATTTTCCTTTTGATGGCTAAATTATAGGCAACTTCATTAGAATATAAAACATTTAGCTCCTTCTACTTGAAGAGTCTCAAAATACTCTCATTGCTTAAGCAAATAAGAAAGTAGACTTTCACTGTCTATCTTCAGGCAAACATGAGCTTTGAAGTTTTTCTTCAGTCACAGATTTGTGCTGATAAGTCCTCACTTGCTCACTCATGTTATAAATGGGGTATATTTACAAGATGATTTTAAAAGTTACAAGGTATACTATGTATGATCGATGTTAAAAGTATATCAAACTATACCAAACAATTCTCATCCCATTAGAAACATGTGCTAAAGAAATGCACTAACTGAACATGCACTGCATTGAAAAATTTTTTGGTGTGATCAAAGAAACCACTGTGTGATCTCAGAGAAATTACTGAGAAAGAGACGTACTAGAATATAGAGGAATGGAAATGGTACTTCAATTTTGTAAAATATTTAATTATGATATTGATCTTCAACAAAATTGATTTTTCATCATCAGAAGGGTTTTGATGAAACCCTTCATCAAAATAGAAATAGAAAGAAATAGAAAGAATAGAAAGTGGTATATTTTAGGAGTCATATGAATTAACTAAGAATAGGGGCTTCCCTGGTGGCACAGTCGTTAAGAATCCACCTGCCAATGCAGGGTACATGAGTTCGAGCCCTGGTCCAGGAAGATCCCACATGCCGCAGAGCAACTAAACCCGTGCGCCACAACTACTGAGCCTGCGCTCTGGAGCCTGCGAGCCACAACTACTGAGCCCACGTGCCACAACTACTGAAGCCCGTGCGCCTAGAGCCCGTGCTCTGCAACAAGAAAAGTCACTGCAATAAGAAGCCCACGCACCGCAAAGAAGAGTAGCCCCTGCTCACCGCAATGAGAGAAAGACCGCGTGCAGCAACAAAGACCCAACACAGCCAAAAAATCAAGCCAAACCAAACCTATTTCTTTTCTGGTTGTATCATGGTAACATGATAAATGAGAAATCAGCATCAATATTATGGAACTTGATATTATGAAGATGTGAAACTAAGTTATTTTTTTAATATAATAAAGAAATATGGCCTTCATGAAAACATAGTAAAATGGATTTAGAGCTGGTTTAATACCCAATCCAAATAATAATATCTATATGGAGTCAGGTCTCTAGTAACATGCCAGAGGATTTGGCTCAATTAAATATTTTTTTTTATGATTCATTAATTTTAATGAATTCATATAACTTTGACTTATCAAATTTTCTGATGACAAAGTTGGGAAGTACAGCTAATATAGTGAATGAGAGAACCAAGATTCTAAAATATCACAAAATACTGGAACAGAGTCAAACTAATAAGATGAAATTTAACGGGAACAAATGCAAAATTCCACACATAGGTTCAAAGAGCAAATTCTGTAAGTACAAGATGTGAAAGGCTTGAGAACACTTCAGAAAAAAAAGGACAACAAAAGAAAGCTTAGAAAAGTTAGGCTGGCTTATGGGAAAGAAAAAATATATCAAAAGCATTGTCAAATGTCATTCTAGCCTTTTAATTTTTAAATAGCCTAACATACACCACACATACTATAAAGTTTCACAAGATTAGGCAATCTCTTCCTTCTTATACTAATAAAATAGTGCAATTTTTAATACTATTTTTTCATTAATATTCAAACATTAAATTTTTAGAATGAGTGTATTTTATTTGCATAGCTTCAACTCAAACAATAATACATAATCATTCATTGATAACATGAGATCAGAGCGTTTTTTCCAGAATGTTATAATAATATATTACAGGTGCATTTATGTAAAACCTTCATGGACTTCTAAAACGTGCAAGGACGTGGCATAAAAGTTAACTTTTTTAATGTATTAGAGCCCAGAATGGTCTTACTTAGCAGTGAAGTTTACTGCAATTCCCACATAGGTGACTTTGAAAGGCTAACTGTAACTGTAGTAAAACCCCTGCATTCTTCAGGTTTCTTTAGATTTCATTTCTTTAGGTTTCTAAAGATGGTAATAAAATAGATAAAATTTATAATGTGTCCTTATTAAAAGATAGTCAGACCTCCTACTTGCTTCTAATGTTTCTGCAACACATCTTTGGCAACACTCCTGATTTAGGATTCTTCTATAAAATCTTCTATGGCTGCAAGTCAACTCCTATTATAATAAATCATGAACCACCCAGACTTTATCCAACTGTGTTAGCATTCTTTCTCATTCAGATATTTTCTTCATATCTTTATTCCATTTTTTCATTTCATTTACTAAAACAATTGGTTTTGGTAGTTAACAGGTTCCCTATTTATTTCCAAATCCAATTTGAAAATCCTATTTGAAAATTTCTATGAAATTCTCATGTGTAACATTCCCTCTTTCTCTACTAATCAATTATTACCCATCATCTCCTACTCCTAAAATTATGTTTACAAAGAAGACTTCCTTTCAAAAACCATCATTAAATCAGGATTCAGAATTGGCTCCTCTTTATTCAAAATCTCAGCTAAAGATTGTCAGCAATAATAATGGTATTTAAACACACTGGTGAGTAATTAAAAATGAGGTTTTGAAAGACTGTTTACACAGAAAGAGAAATGTTCATATGTATTATTAAATAGGAAAGACAGGTTCTTTAAATTTTCTAAATACCTTCTATAATAAGAAAAAAATCCTATAACCCTATACAAGTATTTATGTAAAGCAAATTGTAGCTGAATTAGTTGGAATAAATGCAAATTTCCTAATTCTAAATTGCTTGGGAAATCTTTAAGAAAAATATTGACAAAGATATCTCTCTTTACCTCTTACCAAATTCATTTTTATTAGTATGCTTCTAATTCTATCATTTAAACCTTTTTCTCTTTAATTACATTCTTATTACTCCGCATTATTCCCATCCTCTTACCTAACTATAAAGTGGTTCATAATGCAAAATACATAAATATACACATGATAGTAATAATATTAATAATACCACTCTAAAATTTATATACAGTTAAATGGTTTGCAGATACTTTTCAATATCATCTCAGGTAAATCACCAACCACAGGGTGTGACAGGTAGACTCCATTTTATAAAGGCTGATAATTTAGGTAAGGAGACTGGACAGCAGAGTCTAAACTGGAAATCACACCTTCTGACTACAAATTCAGTCCTCTCTCTTACCTCTTTTCTATACTTAATATAAGAATTGGTTTTCAAAATAAAATATAAGATTATACTTTATTAAAATATATATGTGTGATATAGTTGGATAAATAATTGAGATGTCAAATTAAACTTAATAAAGATAATATTTCCAAGACAATAGAGTAGAAAGAATTTTGGGAGTGAAGGTAGATGAGGAACCTTTAAATTTGGTAAACAACAAAGAAACTCCTTTTTAAAAAAAAATATTGCCACATTATTTCATATAGTTTATAATGCATTGAGTTGCTTCAGACCCACAAATGCTACAAAATTGGTCAAAGAAAAATAGGGACCAGAACTCAAGATTCTCAAATTTACATACAATGATCATAAAGCAACTCTGTTTATTTGTAAAGGAAAATTAGTAGTTTTTTAAAAACGCAGCAATAGTTCAGGAAATCTCTTAATACATGATGTAAAAATATGAGTATCTCAAGATGCAAAATAATCAGAATAAAGGTGGTTTAACAAAAGGTACCAATTAAGAACCTTCTAGTCAGCAACAAGCACACAGTCTCATATTTAATTTAAAAATCTGGTATATTTTCCCTGTTGTATGGTAGGTAACGCCCTTCTATCACCATACATTAGAGGAGACACATCTGTGTATCTAATCATATTAGGACATCACAGCATTGCCTCCAGTTGTAGACAGCAAATATTATTCCCTAAGGGTCTTCCACTTACAACCAGTCCTAAGACAATCTTGTCTGTAGTGTCTAGTATAACAGTATTAATGCCAAGTGTTTGCAAGAATGTAGAGCAATGGCAACTCTCACACTCAGCCACTGGGAATGTAAATCAGATACAATCACTTTGGAAAACAATTTGGTGATGTCCAGCAGCACTGAAGCTGTGCATAACCTATGACATGATTTCACTCCTATCTATATAACCTAGAGCCATGCTGTCCAGTACAACAGCCCTAGCTGCATGTGTCTACTGAAATTTAGGTTAATTAAAATTCAATACAATTTAAAAAATTTAGTCACAGTAGTCACAGTTTAGGGGCTGAACAGCCACATCTGTCCAGTGGCTACTGTACTGGGCAGGGCAGATAAAGAACATTTCCACCACTGAAGAAAGTTCTTTTATAAGGCACTGCTCTAGAGAAACTACTATATGTGTATAAGGAGAGTGCTGAAGAATATTCATTTTAACACTATATATGATAGAGAAAAATAAAAAATGCAAATGTCCATTAGTAGAAGGAAAGACAAACAATCTGGCACATCCATGCAACGGACTATGAATGAGATTATGAACATCCAAGTGATGAGTCTAATATATGAATGAGATTATAAACATACAAGAGATGAGTCTAATATATATTAAGGTAGAGTTAAAAAAGCAAGTTGTAGAACAGAAGTGGTGGGTATAGAATGACTAAGTCAGAATGACAATAACTTTAACTTACAAAACTAGTGAAACATTTCTTACGTTTTCTTACTCTCTATATTGTTCTGATGTAGCTATTTCAATAAAAAGGCCAAGAAGAATTACAATGTAGTGGAGTTAAGAGCTCAAGCTAGCCGTGTGAACTTGGGCAACCCTGAGCTTCGTTTTTCTCCACTGCAAAACGTGATTAACAATGCTAAGAAGTGCCATGAGCTGCAATGAAAATTAAAGAAGGTAAAATATGTGAAAGTACTCTTTAAACTATAAAATGCTATGAAAATAATAGCTTATATTAAGTAGGGCATAAAACTACAAACTGAAAATTATCTGGGAATTTTAAACTGACACAAACTCCTCCCTGGGTAGGTAGGATTAGGTGGGATGTGTTTTTATGTGGCACACAAAAAATTATAATTTCTTAGTTTGTCAGTGATACTCATTTAATCTTGCATAAGCAAGGACTAGAGGTGGAATCCTTTCCTCAATTTAATCAAAACAGTACAGCCAGATTAAGTAATTACTTCAAAAATACTCATCAATTATAAAAATTATGACAGCAAATACAACTAAGTATTCAGTAAATATTTCTGAATACTTACTATATGCCAGTCAAATTCTAAATGTTTTGCATGCATTAATTTATATAATTCTCAGAACAACCCTAAGAGGTAAGTAGTAGTATTCCTACATTACAGAAAGGAAATTGAGGCAGTTAAGTACCTTATGTTGGTCAAGGACAGTTGGCTAGTGAGTGGAAAAGCTGAGACTTGAACCCAGGCAGTCAGGTACCAGAATTTGTGCTCTTTAAGTATCTATTATGTCCTTGGCACTGTGTTTAATCCTCCAAATATAGTACAAACCTGATCAAAAATACTCAGGACTCCCTCAATTCACCAGGGCAATGAAGCACAAATCTTTAACCAGAAATTCAAAGCTTCCATAGTCTGACCTCAATTACTTTTCCCCACCTCTCTCTCATTATGCCCCTGAAACCAATCCTCTGACACAGAAAGAAGCCTGCTCAGGTCTCTAAATGTACCTGTTTCTCTTCTTTGACCCCTTAGTTCCTTCTACCTGGCATATTTGCTATAATCAACATATCCCTCAAGGGTCTTACCTATTTCTAACTCTTCCATGGAGATTCCCTCTGGTTATCATAGCACCAAAGATTTCTCTATGAGAAAATCTCCCTAACTTACCATGTATAATCAAAATGTGATTAATTACACAAGTATAGTTAGGACACTACGTGATCATAAAACAGCAATGCTACAACAAGAAAATTCTGAGGACATCTCTGTTAAATAAATGTACATACTGTCAAGGCATGTGCTAGCTGCTTTCCAAGGTTTGGGATTAGAATTTTCTTTTCAAAAATTTTCCCTTACAGAAACTTAATCTCATGAGATGAGATTCTAGAAAGATCTCCATTAACTCTAGGATTGAACACTATCTAGATTTAATTTAAACAGAAATAATTTAAAAATTTAAAACATTATATATTACTAGAATTCCACATATAGTATTTTGTCCCTGCATTCAGCATAATGAATCTGAAAATAAATCACTACCTATTTCACTCAGGAAGGGAAACACTATCAATGCCATTCCTAATATAAAGACTTTTTTTTTCTTCAGGAAAATAAGAACATAAAAATATTTTGCCCTGTCTTATTCTCCAAAGTATAGAGATATTTTTATTTACTTTGAGCATCAATTTCTTAACATGGCAAGAAACACAAAAACTGATTAATTTTGGTTGATTTAAGTATCATGTCATAATAACACAATGTTGACTTTAGTCAGCAAAATATGAACTATCTGACCAAAATATTTAAGTTATACTGATTAAGAATATATTTTATATAAGCTTGAATTGATACCAGAGAGCAATTTTCTTTTATAATCTTAAAATATGATAAATAATATTATTCTACAGTATAGTTTCTAAATACATTACCCTTGGAGATTTTCTAAGCTATAATTAATTCAGAAAAGGAAAAGGGAGCATTAAGGCAACATATGAACAATCTAACAATGTACATTTGATAGTTTTTATAAACAGAATAATAACCACAAAAAAATTTAACCTTTAGTATCTATGCCTCTATACCATGACATTTTAAGAAAATAACCTTGTAATTGAAAAGAAAATGTTGAGCAACAGCAAAGACAAACATATAAAACATGAAAGTACAGTTACTCAAAATAGGGACTCAAGACCACAGTAAAAATTTAGAGAACAATTATGTACCTTTCAGATTTTGGTTACAAAATAAATATAAAAAAACGTTTTGTATCTTTCAAAGGGAATACAAAAGAAACTGATTTAGATAAGATGAAATTTCATTTTACCTATGAATTCTTCAAATTCAAAATTTTAGTTCTGAAAAAGACATGGTCAGAAGTGGGGTAAGAGCTAGGAAATATTTTACCAATAAAACTGAGACATGAAAGTGGTGGAAAAAAAGGATATTTTTCACACCTTAGCATGTGTATTGAGGCACAAGCATTTAAAATACAATTTAGGAACTGAGAAATAATGAGGCTAAACAGCTCCTAAAGAGATGCTACAAAAATGACTCCCAACCTAGCTGATGATGAATTTTAAATCTCTTTTCTTAATGTGAACACTGTAAAGTATTCCTTTAATATATAACTGTTTATATATAACTGTTTATAGAGAGAAATGTGTTTTCTGCTTTAGAGTACCAAAAAGAAGAAATAGAATATACCTTCATTAAGAGTAGCTGCTTCCAAAAAGAGGCATTATGATACTTACTTCTAAGCATCTTTTCTATCAACGATTTATCTAACAATTGCCTACTACATTCATTATATCAGTTTTATTTTATTATGTATAAAATACTCCCTTTCCCAAATATTCACATAATCTGCTATTCATATTTTGTATGCATTAATAAACTCACATTGATATTAAATTACAGAATTCTCATTCAACATTAACATGTTTTTGAATTATACATGATGTATATACCATTATCTTAACATACTACAAAAAATACAAAAGAATGTGCACAAAACTACTGCATCTTTTTTTTAAAAGGCCAGTTGAGTAATTATTTACAAATTATTGGTGAAAGGTCTTATTTAAAATTTTTTTTATTCTGTACACTATTATGCTTAAAATTTAATCAGGATTATTTTGATCTTGAATATTAACATCATAAGCCATGGCCTGAAAATGACTAAGTCACAATGACAATAACTTTAACTTACAAAACTAGTGAAACATTTCTTACAAGATAAATACAGATATACTGTATTTAATATACTAAGAATATTAAAATTTAAGTGAGTTCTGCCTTTATATATATATATATTTTTTTTGGGGGGTGGGGTGGGGTACCTGGGCCTCTCACTGTTGTGGCCTCTCCCATTGCAGAGCACAGGCTCCAGACGCACAGGCTCAGCGGCCGTGGCTCACGGACCCAGCCGCTCTGCGGAATGTGGGATCTTCCCGGACCGGGGCACGAACCCGTGTCCCCTGCATCGGCAGGCCGACTCTCAACCACTGCGCTACCAGGGAAGCCCTCTGCCTTTATATTTTAAATGTACCATATATTTCTTTATCAAGAGAAAAAGGTGTTTGAAAAAAATCAGTCAATTGATATACTTTAAGCATAAAGATGATTAAACTATGTTCCATGAAGGTTCCATGAAGGTAAAGACTGTGTATATTTTATTACATTTTTTGTATATAGTGTAGCCCAACATCTAGCAAATAGCTAGTAAATGGTAAGCATTCACAAAGATTTTTGAGAAAATAAATAAATGATATAATAAAACTGATTTATTATGTAAAGAAGAAGAACATCTTCATCATTTCTATATTATAGAAATACCTGGTTGGCACCTAGTACATGCCTGTACTCTTAGTCAAATTAGTGTACTAATGATATATCCAGCACCAGCACTGAGAGAGAAAAGACAAATACTGAATATATCTGAATGCTCATATGAAAGGAAATGATTAAACTGGTTCCTCAAATAAATAAACAAAATAACCCTCAACACACACACACACCAGAATAGAGCATGTATTTCTTTAGAACTACCATTGTTGAGTGCTAAATGAATGAGTGAGCTAATGATATCATACTAAAAATAAAGTTTAAAATATCCATAAATAAGAACAAGAAAAACAATTTCTCATATACCAATAATCACAGGTAACTACCTTTGACAATTTGGTGTGTAACCATCCAGGCTATTTTCCATTCACATGTAAACATGTACACAGATAAGATCATACTATACCTGCAGTTTTTAAAATGGTTTTGTTCACTTAACAAATATGTACACTACATTTCATGTTAATAAATAGGCAACCATACCATCCTTTGTGATGGTTACTTACAATTTCACTGCATGGATATATCATTATTCTATTAACCACTCCTTTACAGTTGAGCATTTAGATTGTTATCAAATCTTTGCCATTATACTATATTAATTAGCCCCTGTTGCTCATTTATGTTTAAAACAGCCTAAATCTACAGCCGATTAGCACTCAACTGCTTTTGAATATGTGATCTTAGAAAGGTAAAGAACATGTATAATCATCAACTTTGTTTCATTAAAGGTATGTAATATTACTGATAGCTATTTTGTCAACACTTATTTTTATTGCCTCTAAGACTCACACACCCAGGAAAACTACACTATAAAACTAGATATAATGTTCAACATGGTTAATATAATGAACACTGCTGTATGATACATATGAAAGTTGTTGAGAGAGTAAATCCTGAGAGTTCTCATCACAAGGAAAAAAATTTTTTTTCTTTTATTTTGTATCTATATGAAATGATGTATGGTCACTACATTTATTGTGTAATCACTTCATGATGTGTGTACGTCATATCATTATGCTGTATACCTTAAACTTACATAGTGCTGTATGTCAAATTACGTCTCAATAAAACTGGAAGAAAAAAAGAATTTTTAAAATTAAAAAAAAAGCTAGTTTCCATCTTGAACTTTATATGCTCATAGGAAACTACAGGAAGAAAATGCTCTAACACTGAATCATCTCTTCCATGAAAATCAGTCTCTAGGAGGATTATCCAATTATGAAAGATAAATATTTTAATGAAAATGAGAGGTGGTTATTCAAAAGAAAACAGCATGCTTAATTATAGTAATGCTGCTAGGTATAGTTAATGACCCTATACACTAAGGAAGGTCGAACTTTAATGACCTGGACCACACCAAGGTCACAATTGGTAGCAGAACATTGATCAACATATAAAAGCCACCGAACACATGAAAGGAATTACAGTATATCACACATCAAACATTTTGGCCTGGTGCTTCCTTCCTCTAATCCTACTGGCAGGAAATGCTCTACATATCCTTTGAGGTGACCATACACATTTAAAAGTAGTCCCTTGTTAAAAAAGCTCTTGGATACTGCAATTTTCTCTAAAAGAGAAGAGCAACTTCTGCTCAGCACTGTTGCACTACATTTCTACTTGCAGCACAGAAATGGAGCTCCACTGATGAGGTACTGTAACTGCATAATGTAATTTCTTCTTTGAAGGGTTAAAAGCATAGAAAATAAACCTGGAAAAATATGTTTTCACATTTTATATGATATAATATCAGGCAAGTTGACTCATAAATGTTACAGATTTGACTATTTTATTATAGATATATGTAAATAAAGTTAAATATTATATAAGTAAACATGTTTTCACTTATATCACCTTGTAAGTTAGATTTTCACCAGAATATATTTATGACACTAAGAATAAATTTTAAAAGAATATCTTTTTAATATGCCTACACTTAATTGGAAAATGTACAAATGATTCAGTTACTATTCAAAATGAAGACTATGAAGTTGGAAAAAATTAGTGACCAACTCAGACTGAAGGATAACTTTCCCAGGAGGATATCTGTTGTGATATGATCTAGGATAGAAAAAAAGCATTTGATTTTATTGTTTTATTCTACATCATAAATATGTTTACAGCATAACGTAATGCTGTTTACCAGAATGACAGGATATTAGTAATTACTGTGTATTTCATTAATATCCATTCCGTCACCAAACTGAACCAATGACATTGTAATTCTGTAACTATGCATATTATTCTTTTCCCTAGTTTTTGGGTGATTCTTAAAGTTTAGCGGGACTATACCTCAGTTTTATCAGGTGTTATTTAAAATCACCTGGAAATACTGAGGTTGTGCTTCACTGAACATGAGCTTCGTGACTTCTACTCAGAACTTAACTGGAAATGCCAAAGACATGCTGTCCACAGTGTGTTTGATAAGCTGACATGGGACAGGGATTCTTTTCACTGTTGTGTCAGTTTATCAAACCCATACCTGGACGACGGTCAATTCAGTTAGAGAACAATAGAGTCCTGGAAGACAAATAATTACTTCC
This sequence comes from Delphinus delphis, assembly GCF_949987515.2. Classification (NCBI taxonomy): domain Eukaryota; kingdom Metazoa; phylum Chordata; class Mammalia; order Artiodactyla; family Delphinidae; genus Delphinus; species Delphinus delphis. Next base: position 43,813,502 of record NC_082699.1, on the reverse strand, counting down.
TTTTGAAAAGCAATATACTATATAATGTACAAATGCCACAGACATATGCATATGACAATTTGCATTAAATAACTGTTGTAATAAATAAAATTCATAGCAATTGGTTCAAAAGCTCAATTATAACCAGAGTTATTAAGGTATATCCTTCATCAGAATTTGATGAACAGAGATTTTTTTAGTAAAAAATTTAATATTAATTCATGGCACCTTTATTTTTTCCTTATATTCATTAGTGATTTACATGGAAAATATCATAGTGGATGAGTATACAATTTGATATTAAGGTATGACTAACTGAAGTTAAAAATTGCTTTTTAATTTTGATCAAAATCATTTATATCTTGAATTGTATGATTTGACATTGACTTGACTATGTCAAGTAGACTTATAGATGATAAATTATGTTGAGAAAAAAGTTGTCACAACTTAAAAATTCATTTTAACATTTAGTTATGTCAAAACTAATCTATGGCTATAGAGGTGAGAATAGTGGTTATCTTTGGAGCGCAGGGTACTGGATGGGGTGGGAATGAGGAAAGTTTCTGGAGTGCTGGGTGGATGTAACATGGCTACATATATATATATATATATATATATATATATATAAAAGTTCATCGTGGTTTACACGAATAATTAATGCACTTTCCTGAATGTAAGTTTAACTCAATAAAAAATAGATATGAAAAAAAAGTTCAGACCAGTAAAAAATTAGCTTTGTGCTGATTTATTTTTTTATCTATTTTTGCAATCACATTGGTGTTTTTCATTACCTTTGTCAATGTAGAATGATTTTCAGGCAAGTTTTTGTTCACAGATCAATGCTAGAAACGATGGGCAAGAAAAGTATTTCACGTTGAGGAAATACCTTTCTTCAGAACAGAGGATGCACAGTTTCCAAACAGCCAATAAGTATTTCTACTATATAAAACAGTTAGAATTGTAGTTTATTTCAGGGCAGTGACCTAGTGGACACATAATAAAGTAATAAGTAAAGATAAGTATATTTATTAATAGCTATTGTTTAACTTGGTACTTTAAAAATAATAATTTCCTTTATCTCCTATAAAAATTAGAAGGATTTTGGTATAGTAGCATCTCATTAGTGGTTAGCAAGTGCTCTTACACAATGTGTAGAGGTATTAGTATTAGTATGTATTAGTCTCACATATTAGTATTAGTATGTATTAGGCTTACATATTAAATGAATGCATAGATGCTTGCTTCCTACCTTGCTTTCTAATTAGCTTCTATATCTGTGGAGGGGATAAGAGGGCTTGGCTGAAAACAGCCACTAATTAACAAGGGTAAAATGGGTCTTCCTCAAATTGCAGTTACAAAACGAACACTGCAACTCACATTCACAAGTTTCTTAAAACTCAAAGCTGGTCAAAGATTTTTTTATCAATCAATCAATCATCTATCTCTCCTGTTTAATCCTTTTAGAATGTTGAGCATGGTACATCATATGAATAACTATAAGAATAAACAAGCGGGCTACTCTTTATTTACAAGATTCAATCTTTGTTATTAATGAGGAAAAAATGTAATTCTTACTTTACATCAGACACTTAGTAGCACAATGTTTTACTTTTTTTTAAAGAGCTGTCTTGTATGTCAGTGGTTCTGGTGAACAGTCATCATATTCCAGAAACTCTGAAGATGTATCTGGAAGGTACGCAATGCTTTCTCTCAGGTGAATTTAAGCCCAGAAGTGTTTAGGTAATAATTTCACATGATGTTAGTGCCTCATTGAGAACACACAATCAGGAATGCACATAATAAGATATTACATATCCAGCATACTTTATATAACCAGAATGTATTTAAAATAAGTATAAGATAGATTTTCCAAGTTCACGATAAAAAATTGTTATGATGTAAATCCAAACAAATTCTATTATTCTGTAGCTTTTTTCCAACATGAATTTCTAGAGGAAAGCATCAAAAATATCAATAAAAGAGTTAATACATTTAATATAACATTCTAAAATTTATGACAGTAGAACTTATAGTCATTTTCAACACCGTTATTGAGGTAGCTTTTGGCGGCAAATAGAAACACATTCATAGAAACCTACATCCTGCTACAGGAAGCCACAAAAGACGCAGTTACTTTGGTGAAGGCCAAACATAAATCCAAAGCCTTCACACTAGATCAACTGAAGAACACAACAGGGACTAAAAGTCTGCCAACAGTATTTTCAAACAAAGCTTTTAGGCAAGTTACTCTAAATACCTACTATCCCAATCTCTTTGATTTGCTAAAAGGGAGTTATTTGAAACCAACACTATGCATTACAGGATTAGGGACATAACGTCACTAGATATGAAACATGCCTTGCCAAAAACCAACACAATGGTTATTTTGAGAACATTTATATAGAAAGAAAATTAGGAAGAAATTAATGGTTGGGAGGGAGAGGGTGTAGTTTTGTAGATATTTGTAGAATTTAATCTTTACAATGTATCTGGGAACTACAGCTCAGTGTTAAAGCAGTTGATAAGCTAGGTTTTATGAGAAACCGTAGAGACACATAGAGGAGCAATACCATATCTTGAGCTGCACATTCATCAGGAATAAAGAAAGGTCATTATTACTATTTCCAGAAAAGAATAATTTTCCTGTTTTGAAATAAAATAATTTTTCAAAGCATATTGCACAACTGTTAATGAGGTTAAGCTCATCTAAAGGATGTTAATCTCATCTATGAATTTCTGTAGGTCATATGCTTCAATTGTCAATTGTTTGGGCCTACGTAAATTGTTGAAGTACTCATGTAAAACAAAATTTAAAAATTAAGTTAATGTCAACCATGAATTTCCCGGTCACATCAATTTAATGTTAGTTCATATTGGGAATATTAACCCTTTGAGAAGTCAGGACAACCATAAGAAGGTTAAAAATTACAAAAAAGATACTGTTAATGTTTTAATGTATGAAAGAATTGTGTTGCCATCTTGGATTGCATCAAGGTCTATTTATTTAAAACCTTTAACGAGGTACTTGACTCTTGATTTTTAGTAAACTATGATTTAAAAAAATCTTAGCACAGTGATTATACAACAAAGTCAATAAAAAATTAAAAGACATTTTATAGTAGTTAAAAAAAAATTCTGCTTAGTTTAACAAGCTTCCAGTAAACCTTCCACTGAGGAAACGTGCATTTTTTGTGTTGAACATTTATACTTCTGAAATATTACTCATAAAGTTAATTTTTATAATGAAAGTTAAAATTTCTCATCAAGTAGATAAGAACAAAGCATGATTTTCCATTCTTCCTGTGTTGGTGGTGTCACATCAGGTTCACAGTGAGAAACTGAGAGGAACCAGTGTTGCAAAAGTTGCCCATAAAAAAGCAATAAAGAGACAGAAAACAAATTGTGTATATACTGCTGGAAGAACTCTACTAATGCAAGTCTTCTAAGAGTAAAAATGCATCAGCTCCCCTAACTTTTATATTTCTTTAAAGGTAAAATTCCATGAATTAAACTCCTACATATAGGGTACACCTGTCAGAAGCCTCATTTATAAAAGATGTCTAAAAAGTTTGCCAAAGTTACCATGGAATTTTCATATAATGCTTGTGGACAATTTTTAAGAGAATGAAATTCTCTGTGGAGAAAAGCTGAAACCCAATACTAGATTCAAATCTATTAAGTACTGAAAGCACTAAAAAGGATTAGCAAATGTCTACAAAAAAGAAATGGCTAAAAATTCAACAACTGACAAAGTTTTTAAAGAGCTATGGGATAAATTAGTCACAGATAAAATCCCATAAGGGACATCAGAAGACCCACAAATATTTAAGGCATGAACCAAAAGCTATAGGCAGAAGTTCACAAACGTCCAATTAAAAGAAGGATATAGTTCCCTCAAGTAAAAGATGAAAGTTTAAAAACTTTGTAATTAAAAATACTACAAAAGCAAAAAGTTCTGTTTTTAACATTTTAAAATTCTTTTAACAAACATAATACTTTGGAAAGAAGTATAAACTAAATTTTATTGTTACAATCACTAGTTTATTTTTTAAATCTTTTAGTATAGGTATTAAAAGACTGAATTTTTAGACTATGTGAAAGAGCAATGATATAGGGAGACAACATGTAATCTTAAATGGCTTCCAAATTCGTGCGTCTAATTCTGTAAGCCCTATTTTCAGATATGTAGCTTAAACACAGTATTTCTCAATTGCATAGGATTACAGAGAAAAAGCCCAAGTTAGTAGAAACCTTCATAACATACATATTCAACTTGATATAATTTGGGTGTAGAAAAATATATGTGAACAGATAGGACGTAGTTGTTTTTAAAAAATAAAATCAGTTATTTTCTTCAACACAATTTAGAGAAAAATAATGATATGTAAGAATACTCTGGGAAGAAGAGAGAATTATACCAAAGAAAAGAGAATTTTAACTTACCTCTTTTTCTTTCATAACTTTGAGGTAGAACTAGAGTAATAACTAAATTATACTGAGGTAAAAAGAGAAAGATGTCTCTTATGAAATAAAAATCACGAAAGTATACTGAGTTCATTAATCAGCAAACCTATGTTAATATTTATATCTGGTCATGACCCACTTCAGACCTTATAACAGATGTGAGAAAAGGCTTGATGATGATCAAAATCATTAGCTAGGTATGCAAATGGGGAGCTATTTTCTGTAGATCTAATGCAGTATTAAGTACAACCTAATGAAAATTCTTTTAATTTTCAAGTATCCTCAAGGACTGAAGACCTCAAACACTAGGGTTATAAGAGTTTTTACCATAAATTATGGCTATATATCTATAATATTAAGTCCATCTTAGCTTAGAATATTTTTTAGAACCTAAGGAAAATGCATTAAAAATGCACTAAACTTGGTACCTAATAGGTTTTTTTCCAGTTTACTCACTGTTAACAAGAAAGTTGTTAGAAAAAAACTATAGCATCTAAACAGTAATAAAATTTAATGGAGTATGAATGTGAAATTTCAAAAAAATTAAGTTTCAAACTCATACTGGTTAACTAGAGTTAGTTAAATTAAAGCCAGTCTGTCTGAAATTCAGTTACAGGCAGCATGTAGTGGTAAAGAGCATGGGCAATGGGAACTGGTTCTGTTCCTTATTTTATGTGTGACCCATGAAAAATTATTTAATGTCTACAGATTCAGTTTTATGTGTGACTCATGAGAAATTATTTAATGTCTACAGATTCAGTTTTTTGTCTTTAAAATACAGATAAACCTAATACCTGACTCTTAAAGTTATTGCAATTCATAGGTATTGCATTGAAAGCATCAAGCAGAATCCCTGACACACAAAAAAACACACAATAGATGTTAGCTATTACTGCTGCTACCACTATTACTTCTGCTGCTGCTACTATTATATTACAATTATAGAAATGTAGGTCAGACACTAGTATAGAAGGCCAAAGAAACGAGACATTACTTCTAAGTAAACTGATTATGAAATGTTTCAAAAAGAGAGCATGATTTAAGTGACACATTAAAAGACAGATGTGATTCTTAAAAAAAATTTAACTAACAATGCTGAACACCAAAGGAAAAGATTTTTAAAGAATCCATAACTGCACCAATGTAAAGATTTTATAGCAAAAACTCTTTGAAAGGCTAAGCTGGAAGAAAGCTTTATTTCAAGAAAGTTGAAAATTCATACATAAACAAAGGCCATAGAAAAGGACTTACTAAGCATTACTGGGGTAAATAAAATACTTAACTTGAACAAATGTCTTGTGTAAGAAAACAATTAGTGGTAAGATTTGAAATCTAGCTTGAGGTCAGATCATGGAGGAAGATGCACGTTGGGTTATAAGACAGGGATTCTGCCATGTTAAAAATTGAGCACTATGACAGATGTTAAACAGAGCTGCCATCATCAAATATGTGGTATGTTAAAGCCCAAAAAGCCTACAACATTTTAATTCATACAGCAATGTTGAACTGTGAATCACTTGGCCTTTGCAATTCAAATGGTAAGAGACAACACTTGAGCTATAATAATTTCAGTTTCCTATCGTTACCGATCTATTTGTTCCCACCCTAGTAGCTATTTCACTGAAGGAAACTCACATTTTCTCAGGTATAATAATGTTTTGAAGTCTTGGTCACAATATGTTCTACAAAAGTTAAGTTTTCACAAAGCTTTTTAATAATGGAGAATATTCTGTTGGTTAGAGACAAAAAAGTAGTCTTTAAAGAGTCTGCTGATCTATGCCGTCTTAAACAGTTAGTTCCAAAACAGGGAAATATTTCTGAATATGATGACACTGAAGGATGTCCACAACATATCACTGAGTTTAAAACAAATCCAAGTTGCAGAGCAGTATGTCGAGTACAATCCATTTAAGACAGAGACAGTCACACACACAACACACATACACACACACACACACACACAAATGGTCTTAAAGAGTGTCAACCTAACTATAGGTTGGCAATATATGACAATAAAGTAAGGGAGCAATCAGCACTCAGAGTAAGCCTTGGAATTCCATTTTCTATGCACACACATTTTGTATTATTTATTTTTTTTAAATAAACACTATATTACACTTTTATTTAAAAAAATTTAATAATACTGGTTTATTAACAGATTAAAATAAAGGTAAATTTGATATTTAAAAAGTCATTCTACCAACTGACTTATAAATTATTTTTATTCCTATTTTAACTTTTCATATTTTAATTTGATAACAAGACGACTGAATAATGATAAACTAAACTGTAAACAATATTTTTTTAAACTTGGAATACAAAAAAATTTTTTTAAAGGTACTTAAAATGTACTGAAAAAGTGATATATTTTACTTATATAGCCTCATGAATAATTAATGTTAACATTTCTATTCCCTTGGCTACTTTTAAAAAGAAAAAAATTTGAACAGAATTAAAGAACGCTTTTCTCTATTCCTTCCTGTGAAAACTACAAAACTAGATGGAACTTCTGGAATCATTCTTTCCTTGCATAATAATTTTCAAAAGACGCAGGACAGAATGCTATAAGGACACTTACAATAAAAATGGGACCATGAAAAAAAGTTTAGGGCACAAGTTCATAACTTCTGATTTTGCTTATTTCATCAATTTAGGCATTGTGGGAGGTGTTATAGACAAAGTAAAATTATTAGATATTAATATTAATGTTATCAAACCTAGCAGAGCTTCACAATGTAATTTCACTCACTCAAACGATGTGGTTGAGGTTTTAAGTTCCATGGAGGGAGATACCATGAGTTCTAGTCAAAAATATCTATTGTTGGCATCAAATACATTGTCGGCACTCAATAAATATCTGTTAAATAACTGAAATAATTAATCAATGTATATTTAATAAATAAATGAATTACAGTAATGAATGAATTAATGCATGCAGACATGTAATGGAATGGCATAAATGGCTCAAAGATACCTACTGTTCTAATGACTGATATAGGACTATTCTATTTCTCATATGGAAAGCTATTTTTGAAAAATTATTTAAAACAAAAACCAAGTCAACTACTTATAGATAGAATTCAGGATCACAGTCAGAGATTTTTAGAAAAGTCTTAGGAAGAGAAATAATATAAATCCAATGTAATTTTTCTTATAGCAGTTATCCTATAAAATGGTTAAGATCCTGACTGAGACCTATTTCCATTTTTTAATAAACAATCGTAAACACTATAATTAATGAGCTGCAGATGATGTACCAGATTTTGTAAAACATAAAGTTTCTAAAAATATATATAATCCATTTATATAAGAGTAAGTAAATTTATTAAATTCTTAATGTTTAAGTTACACATTTAAACATTTTAATTATATTTCTTTATAATCCCTATATTATTGTAATTTCCTTAAATCAGTCTAGCATAGGTAACTTTTTAAAAAGTCTGCCTTGGGGCTTCCCTGGTGGCGCAGTGGTTGAGAATCTGCCTGCCAATGAAGGGGACACGGGTTTAAGCCCTGGTCTGGGAAGATCTCACATGCCGCGGAGCAACTGAGCCTGTGAGCCACAACTACTGAGCCTGCGCGTCTGGAGCCTGTGCTCTGCAACAAGAGAGGCCGGAGCCTGTGCTCTGCAACGAGAGGCCGCGATAGTGAGAGGCCCGCGCACCGCGATTAAGAGTGGCCCCCACTTGCCGCAACTAGAGAATGCCCTTGTGCAGAGACGAAGACCCAACACAGCCAAAAATAAATTAAATAAATAAATAAATTTAAAGAGTTAAAAAAAAAAGTCTGCCTCTATAATCGTTTATCCTTAACTGTTTTTCTGCTTCTCTTTTAGCTTCAGACAAGAACCTGAATCATCTCTCAGGAAAAGAGGTTTTGCAAGATAAAGGAAAAATCTTAATATTAGGGCAGACTGTCTGTGCTTCAGAACTTTGGTATGAGTCAGGGAAATGGTTGAACACATCATAGAATAGGAACATCTCAGACTGAGTTGAAAGTCAACTGGGAGATTGTCTTGTCCAGGAACAAGCAGATGTAAGATAGATTAGTAGGCAAGGAGGAAGCAGGTAAAGAGCATAGATAGTTAAGAAAGGAGCTCATGACTATATACAGCTGGGCATGATCACTGAATAAATACGTTATATATGTTCTGTTGTTTTCTAGTGGATCAGATTTTCTTTAGAAGAAGAATAAAGTATGAATTCATATAAGGTATTAATAATTTAATAGAAGTTTTATTATTTTACATTTCCTGAGTCAAAGATTCTAAAAGTAACAAGTATCAACGAAAGTTTGTAAAAATTATGAAGTTAAAAAAAGACTCCACTGAGTGATTTTGTTACGGAGTGGGTGGGAAAGCATGGGAGTGAAGGATACTCACTTTTTGTGGTAGAGCCTTTCATAATGCTTGAGTTTTTAGCATTAAAATTATTAACATTTATTAAAAATGTATTTTTTAAAAAATCCTCTTTGTTCAAAACTTTTGTAAACCATTGATCTAATTATGCTACACAAGGTGTGGTCCTTGAAGCAGCACATCAGTATGATCCAGTATCAGTGTCATATCCAATCATTCTTGGTAGAAATGTGGAATTTCAGGCCTCATTCCATACCTCCCAAGTCAAAACCTGCATTTTAAAAAGGTCTCCAGGTGATCCATATGCACATTAAATTTAAGAAGCACTAGTCTAATTCAACATAAATCATAATCCTCTCTAAGCCTTCCATGTAGTTGATCAGCCTTTGCTACATCAGCAATGGGTAGCTCAGTACCTCCTGAGACAGTCAACATTTTCAAAAATAAACTCCTGAACGCCACCTGCCCATCCCCCAAACTAAATCCTCCCACAGTCTTTCCTTCCCTCGGTTAATGTCATCCTTCTAGCTGCTTATGCCATACAACTGAATTATCCTTATCTCCTTTGTCTCAAACCCCATGTGCAATCCATCTGCAAATTCTCTTGGCTCTACCTCTAAAACATCTCCAAGATCTGACCACTTCCCACCACTTCCACAGCCACAACCGTGGGCCAAACCACCATCATCTCCTGCCAAGATCATTGCAGTAGTCACAAGCCCTTGCCCTTCCCTGCCTACAGTCTATTCTTCACATATTGGCCTGAATTATGTGTTTAAATATAAATTGAATTATGCCACTTCTCTGCTCAAACCCTCTTAGAGTTTCTCATTTGATGAAGAAATCAACCTCTTAATAATAAAAAAAAAAACTTCATATCACACATTCAGTTGACACAAATAATAGAAATAATCCTTAACCTTTAGAGAGATCAATATCAAACTCCCACTGGCTCTTTTGAACTGTGACTTCCTTTGTTTTTAAATATATATTTCACCCCTTTTCTATCTTTGTCTACCTTTAGTCCCTGCTGGTGAGCCCTTCACTTCCTTCTATAGATAGATATTTAGTAAACAACAGAAGCAGTATTTCAAAACTGGGCATGTGTAAATTATTTTCCCCACAACTACATCTCACTCAAAGTAATAGCCAAAGTCCTCACAATGGCCTATGAGGTTCCTCCATAGTGTCTCTCACCTCACAGCCTACTACTTTCCCTGGGCACACACTGTTTCTCCTGCCATTGGCTTCTTGGGCACACTCTTGCTTCAGGATCCTGTGCTCTCTTGGTGAGATGTCCTCTGATTAGGGCCATGCTGTCCACCTCTAGCTTCCCATTTTCTATCTTCCTCCCTGCTGTATTGCCTCCACAGCATTTCTTATAGTCTAATATACCAGATTATTTATTTATTTACTTTATTTATTTATAAATAACTGTCTCTCTCCTCCATTAAATTTAAGACCAGGGATTTTTCTTTGTCTTGTTCATTGATCTATACTCAATATCTAGAATAGTGCCTGATGCACAGTAGGCTCCCAATAAACATTTGTCAAATAATGACTAATGAACAAATAGTCCCATTTATGATTAGACTTTTATAATCTGAAAGACCTTTATTTCACTGAGCTGCAATTAACGTCATTATAATATCCACAAATTTAATGGTCCTAGGTCTATTCTTAGCTTCAGAAGGAATGACACATGATAAGCCAAGTATCTGAAGAATGGCTGCACATCAACTAGGAGTTTTCTCATCTTCAAATTTAAGATCTTCAGTTATTTTGGTCTTCCTGTTTTCCTTCAAAGGCAATATGTCTTTTTTTTTTTTTAACTGGCTGCATTTAAGATTTTTCTCAAACTTCAGAAAAGACAAAAGCATCTCATCTCTCCTGAGATCTGTCTTAGGCCTTGAAACCTGTGTTGGGGAATGCACATGCCGTTGCTCTCTCTCTCTCTCTCTCTCTCTCTCTCTCTGCTCAACATCTTGCCTCAGCCCATCAGGGAGCAGTCTCTTTATTGTCTATCTTTGATTTTCAATCATTTGAACATGTACCTAGGTGTAGTTTTCTTTGCACTTATCTTGCTTGGATTGAGGATAGGCTTCTTGAGTCTGCTAGTTAATGACTCTTGATAAATTTAGAAAAGTCTCAAGGTCTATCTCTTTAATTACTCGTTTTATTCCATTCAATCTTTCTTCTACTTCTTGTACTCTCATTACATGTTAGACCATCTAACAGTGCCCCACATGTTTTCCATTTGTTCTCTTTCTTGTTCCTTTTTCCTTTTCTAATATTTTTTTTCCCTCTTTGTGCTTCAGTTTGGATAATTTCTCTGAAGCTATCTCTAAGTTCACTAATCCCATCTTTTGCTTTGCCCATCTGCAGTTATGGCTATCCAATGAGTCCTTAATTTCAGATACTGTATTATTCAGTTTTAGGATCTAATTTAAATAGAGCTAATGTCTATGAAATCCTCCATTTTTTCAACATTTTTCTTTACAGTATTAATAACAATTATTTCAAACTTCTGTCTACTAATTTCAAATCTCAGTCATCTGTGGGTCTTTTCCACTAGCTAAATTTTCTCCTGATAATGGGTCAAATCTTCCTGCTTTTTGGATATCTTTTTTCTTTTTTATCATGTATCAGACACCATGTATAAAAAGGCTACAGAAACAGAAATCAACGTTATTTTCTCCCAGAGAAGGCACATCTATTCTCGCCAGGCAGCACGGATAAGGGGTGGATCATTTCCATCCAGTTGTGAACTGAACTAGGTTGGGGTTGGCTTGCAACTCTAACTAAACCCAATTCACCTTTGGTTTCAAACATCTCAAGGGTGAGACGTCCTGTGTTTGTTGCAGGCCTTTCCCTACAATGTTGCACTGTTCAATAGAAATATAATGCAAACCACAATTGGGAGCCACCTATGTAAATGAAAATTTACTGGCAGTTACACTGATAAAAGGATTAAAAAAAACAGTGGAAAACAGTTGCAATAATATATTTAACTCAATATATCTAAAATATGGTCACTGCAATATATAATCGATATAAAGATTATTAATGAGGTATTTTTCTTCTTAATTCTTCAAAATCTTCAGTATCTTTTATACTTACAGAATATCTCAATTAGGACTGCCACATTTCAAAAGCAGAACAGTCACATGTAGTCAGTGGCTACTGTACTGAACAGTGCACCTCTAGCATGGCTTTGTCTTTTAAGGAATGTGAAACTTTGAGAAACTCAATTTCTTCTTGCCAGCTCCCTTCCACACTTGATACATAGAAAAAAGCACTGCGGAGGACTGACTGTATGTTTGAGGCTCCTCTAGCCTACGTGACTGATAAATGTCCCTTGATTTCTACTTCCCACAACAAAATCTCTCTGCTTACAGCCAGACGAAGCAAAAAGTTCCAGAGAGCTGAAAGAGTACCCAGTGTCAAATGTAAAATAGATAGCTAGTGGGAAGCAGTCACATAGCACAGGGAGATCAGCTCGGTGCTTTGTGACCACCTAGAGGGGTGGGATAGGGAGGGTGGGAGGGAGACGCAAGAGGGAGGAGATATGGGGATGCATGTATACATATAGCTGATTCACTCTGTTACACAGCAGAAACTCAACACACTATTGTAAAGCAATTAAATTCCAATAAAGATGTAAAAAAAAAAAAAAAGTACCCACTGTCCACTTACCTAGAAAGGGTATTTCTCTCTCTGAAATTTAATTCCTCTGGACCTTTTTGTGGCATCAATTAATATTTTTTTCTTAAATCAGTTTTGTTGAGATATAACTGACATCCCATAAAGTTTGTCCTTTTGAGGTGTACAATTCAGCATTTTATTTTGTATACTCTCATTTTACTCATTATATATCATTCATTGTACCTCACTACTATCTGATACTAGAACATTTTTATCACCCCCAAAAGAAATTCTATACCCATTAGCAGTCATTCTATTTTCCCCTCCTAGCTAACACTATTCTACTTTCTGTCTGTATGTATTTTTGTCTACTCTGGAAATTTCATATAGATGGAATCACATAATATGTGGCTCTTTGTGTTTGGCTTCTTTCACTTTGCGTTTTTCTAACATCGATCCATATTATAGCATATACTTCATCCCTTTCTATGGCAGAATAATTTTCTATTTTATGGGCATAACACGTTATACTTAACCATTCATCAGTTGATAAACCTTTCTGTAGTTTTGACTTTTTGGATATTATGAATAGTGCTGCCATGAACATTGGTGTGCATGCTTTTGTATGGATATATGTTTCAATTCTCTTGTGTACATACCTAGGAGTTAAATTCCTGCATCATATGGTAACTCTATGTTTAACCTTATGAGAAATTGCCAGTTTTCCACAGTAGATGCACCATTTTACATTCCCACTAGAAATGTAGGAGGGTTCCAATTTCTCCACATCTGTTGCCTTTTATAGTATAACCATGCTAGTGGGTGTCGTTTTGACTTGTATTTCCCTAATGACTAATGGGGTTGAACACCTTTACATGCGCTTATTAGCCATTTTTCTATTTCTTTGCATATATATCCAAATCCTTTGTACATTTTTAACTGGTTGTCCATCAATTATTGAGTTGTAAGAGTTTTTTACCTATTCTGGATATAAATCTCTTATCAGGTAGGTGATTTGTAAATATTTTCTCCCATTCTGTGGATTGTCACTTTCTTGATAGAGTCCTTTGCAGCACAAAAGTTTATAATATTGATACAGTTCATTTTATCTATTTTTTCTTTTGTCCCCCATGCCTTTGGTGTCATTTATAAGAAACCATTATCTAATCGGAGGTCACAAAGATTTACTCCTATGCTTCCTTCTATAAGTTTCAGAATTTTAGCTCTTAATTGTACGTCTCTGATCCATTTGACTTAATTTTTGTATATAATGTCAGGTAAGGGTCCAATTTCATGTGGATATACTGATTTCTGAGTACCATTTGTTGAAAAACTATTCTTTACCACTGGATTGTCTTGGCTCCTTTATTAAAAACCAATTGATAGTAAATGTGATGGTTTATTTCTGGACTCTCAATTCTATTATTGATCTGTATGTCTACCTTCATATCAGTACTCCACTAGCTTGATTATTGTTGTTTTGTCATAAATTTTGAAATCTGGAAGTGTGAATCCTCCAACTTTGTTCTTTTCCAAGATTGTTTTGGCTATTCTGGGTTCCTTGAAATTCCATATGAATAATTTTCCATATAGAAACTTTGCCAATTTCTATAAAGAAGCTAGCTGGAATTTTGATGTGGATTATGTTGAATCTGCAGATCATTTTGAGGAGTACTGACATCTAACAATACTAAGTCTTCTGATCTATGTAATTGGGATATAATTCCCGTGTATTTAGATCTTCTTTAATTTCTTTCAACAATGTTTTGTAGTTTTTAGAATGTAAGTTGTGTATTTATTTTGGTAAATTTATTTGTAAGTATTTAATTCTTTTTGATGCTATTATAAATGGAATTGCTTTCTTAATTTCACTTTTAAAGAGTTCATTGCTTATTATTATTGTGAACTGATATTTACACAGTCGTTCCTTGGTATCTGTGGGGGAATGGTCCAGGACGCGCCGGGAATACCAAAATCCATAAATACTCAAGTCCCTTAGAGTCAGCCCTCAATATCCATGGTTCTGTATCCACGGATTCAACCAACCATGGGCTGTGTAGTATTTACTATTGAAAAAAACCCACATATAAGTGGACCCATGCAGTTCAAACCTGTGTTGCTCAAGGGTTAACTATATATTGATTTTTTATCCTGCAACCTTGCTGAACTAGTTTATTGACCCAAAAGTTTTCCAGAGGATACCTTAGGATTTTCTATATACAAGGTCATGTCATCTGCAAAAAGACACAGTTTTATTTCTTCCTTACCATCTGGGTACCTTTTATTTCATTTTCTTGCCCAACTGCCCTGGTTAGAACCTCTAATACAATGCTAAATAGAAGTGGTGAGAGCAGATATCTTGTCTTGCTCCTGATCTTAAGGGGAAAGCACCCAGTCTCTGACTATGAACTATATTAGCTGTGGGTTTTTTATAGATGCCATTTATCACACTGAGGAAGTTAGAAAAAACAAGACCGAAAGAAGAAACACAAAAGGCAGATTAAAAGAAAGAGGAAGTAAAAACATATGGAAAGGGAGCAGGAGAATGACATTACTAAATCACATAATCAGGGGGAGGGACTAAACGATAGAAATATGAATTTAAAAATAACTGAAGAGAATTCTAAAGAAATAGATTCTGAAATGCTCTGCCATTAGATAAGTATATGCTTTTGGAAAAACACATAAAAATTCTGTGTGCCTCGGTTTTGTCAATTAGAAAAAGAAAGTAAGGGCATGTATTCTGTAAACATAAAATAGCTATTATGTACTTTTTGTGTACATATTTATATGTATTTTGTGTGAGGCAGGATGTGAGGCACTGAAGATCTAAAGAGATAATGTACATTTTTAGACTTTATTTTTTGGCATTATATTTCTATATTCTATAAAATAAGTCAAACTATTAAAATAGTGAAATGGATTGAAATGAGATACAGGCAAAGAAGGTAAAAAGTAAAGAAAGAAAAAATATGAAAAGGGAAAAGGTAAAGAATGAAGAAAGATACAGAAAGGGAAGGAAAAATAAGGAAGGTCTGTAAAAATATACAGAAGTGAATAAGAAGAGAGACTGAGGGAAAAAAAGTTCAAGAAGGACAAAGGGGAGGAAGCAATGAAGGGGGCACAGGAGAGCCACATCTCCACAAATGACTGCTGAAGAGCCAGAAAGGGGAAAGGGTAGAGGAAGAGAGGAAGTATCTTAGTGGTTCACTTTATTGATGGTAATAGGGTCTTTTAATATGAAACATATTTCTTTCACCAAAAGGAAAGTAGGAAACTCTTTGAGGACTACTTAGCTCTGAAGTGGAAAAGAAAAGATAAATATACCTAAAAGAATTTCCAAATGTTAGAAAATTAAATTGTTTTCACCCAGAAAGGATTCTGCTGTAATCCTTTCTCTAGATACTGAGGAAGTCAAAATATGAGTTGTGATCTTGGCTCTGTCATTACTTGACTAGAGACAATTATTCTTCTGACTCCTCAGTTTCCCAATCTATAAAATAAGGAAGTTGGATTAGATGATTCCTAAGGCCTACTTCAGTTTTGACATCCTTAAATTTTACGTAAGTTAGCAAAATAAAAACTTATTTAAGGGATGAATACTATAAGCTACCAGAAAAAGTAATACAAGAAAGCAAGCAAGATATACAATTCAATGGCAAAAAATGTCAACACAAATAACAGAAAAAATTGAGAAAACAAAATACCTAGGTCCACTTAAAGTAAAAATAGCTGTAACCCTCTAGGTGGTAAATGTATTACAAAAATCAGAATCTTTCTGAGCAGTAACATTTATTGGAGAACAGGAGAAATTTATTTCTGATAAGAGTGAGAGACTACAACATCTGAAAAACAGACCAGCAGGAAAAATAAGACACTTGTTCATCTGTATTTCTGTGACTTTTCTCACTTGGCATTATTTGCAACTGTACTTTTATGTCTGGCAGCAGTGCCAACTTCAGTACGAATGATATATTATTTTTATCATGTTGATTACATGTGTTCACCAGTTTAGTTGTCCATATATGCTTGGTGTGGTTTGCAAATAGTCAATGACAAAATCCAGAGCATGGCATTTTCACAGAAAGTGTTTACTGTGAAATTTCTCCTTAGAAGTTTGCTTTTCTTTACAGCTTTGATCCATATGACACGCACAGTCCTACATTTCAAATAATGGCTTATAGTTAAGAAAATGCTTCATTTTGATACAATATGACTATATTAGGATATGGTAGTTCTAGAGAGGACCTAATTTTCTCATGTAATTAGAAATTTGGTCAAATTTAAAGTCTGCTAAAATTTTCCAAACTGCGCTTCTTCAGTTTTATGGTGACTTGGTACTTACATTCTGTTATTCATCAACACTTCACAGAAATACTTGATTTGTCTGAATGAATTTAAAAACCCACAACTGAAGAAAATCAGAAAAACCTGGTTTTAAATATCAAAAGATCCCGAATGAAAAGTATTTCTACAGGCCACACTGAGCAAGTTTTATTGATCAGTGTACTTCTTTGCAGTATGAAATTGTTGCAAGATTGAACATAAGAAAATAAACTTACTGGTAAATATCTTTCCTGAGGACAGATCTGCCAAGGGGATTGTCAGCCTGGGGAGCCATAGCAACAGAGCCAATCTTCAGAACCATGGTGTCTTCTTTTGCTGCCTGATTAGCTGTAAAAGAAATAGATCAATTATGTATACAGTAGATCTGTATGCAACTTCATCTTTAAGGAAAATTTTTTGAAAAATGGGATAGAGACAAATTAAGATAAGACCATAAATGAGAACAAGGAAAAATTTGTTTAAAATAGAAATATTTAATGCTTTTCTTAACTATTTCCTTTACATCCCAATAAGTAGTTCTCTGGATAGACAATTAAAATGGCAATGAAAAAAAACTCCACTCAACATGTGATATTAATTAAACGTAAGTAATATTGAAGCAGTATGTTTATCTAATTTCATGATCTGATAATACTACATCTTTCTCCCAAGTGATTTTCAGCCCTAGGGTTTCAACACTGCATTGTTGTTTACAAATATATTGAAGGATATCAGAAAGGCAGTAACAAATTCTCAAAGTTACTTGAATTTACACAATTAGTAATAATTAAATACAACGCACACACACACACACACACACACACACATACATACAAACACACAATAGCACGTTAGGCTGTAACATGTCAGCTTAATGCCTGCAATGGTGAAGAAAATAATGGCTGCAATGACAAAGAAAGAAAAAACCCAGTAATTGATTAACACGTAAGGACACTTCAACTTTCTATTCTAGGCACTTTTTAATTTTAATAATTTCTATAGTGGAATTACTTGAGAAATAGTAATTTCACACTTGTGTAAAAGTTCTGCTTCCTAATGGAATCTAAAGCTAAGTATTCTCAGAAAACAATAAAAGGTAAAAAGGTATATTAATTCTGATACTTTTCTCTATACTGAAAAAAAAATTTTATCACATGTTCTCATGATAAAAAGCCCAACAATTTTTCTATAAGTCACTGGCTAATTTAATGTCTTTTTCTAAAAATTATTTGGAATGAAAAGGTGTTCTTGATGGCCCCATTAATTTACATTAAATTTTACTCCCTCTTCCCCCACAGATGAGTCTACTGTAGTAGCTGTTTAAAATTGTTAACAATATACAACTTTTTGGGTTGTGAAGAAAACATATACTAAAATTCATAATTTCTCTCAAAGAACAACCATCTGCCACAAACGGAACAGAAAAGGACTGGCTGCAAGACCTCAGGAATATCCTGAACAGAACATGCCTACAAAGGCATACAATCCATATTTCCCAAACTGTGGTGGCCAAAGAATGCAAAAGCTAAGAGATTATTTCCAGCTGCTTCAGCAGAACACTCAGTATGGTCTGACTTAGATTAGTCTAAAAGAGAAAGTCAGAATTAAGAAAATCAAGAAAAGTAAGAAGAAAGATATTCAGTGAGGAAAAGAAAGAACCAAAATAAGATGTACATAAAGGGAGAGGCAAAATGGCAGGGGAAGGGGAAGGACAGCAAAAGGGGAAGAAAGAGACAAGCTATCATAATAAATATTAGCATGTGGATGCTACAATAAAGATGATATTTTTAAATGTCCATAGCAAAAAAGATCAAATAGAAAACTACTTCTCATGCAGTTGTACTATTTTCAAATGACTAGAGGTCTGGCTTGATTATAGGTCCTTATACTATGAACACTGTTTACATTTCATAGATCTTGCATTTTAATGCCATGCTTATCAAATAGTTCCATGTGGGTAAAAACCTCTGATTAAGCAGAAGGCCTCAATTAAATCAATAAATAGTAAGCCTGGAGAATAGAGCATACCACAAAAGTGCAATTAGTGTACTTGCTAACTGTTCTTCTAGGCTACAGATACTACCGACCATATGAAAGTCTGAAATGTAATAGAAACACTGCAGCAAATGAGGTACATATGGAAGAAAAATGACGTACTTGGTGTTACATACAAAGCCAGATCCAAGAACAGAATTCTGTTTCTGTTAGAGCCAAAACTATTCTCACTATATTAAACTGACTATGAAGTTATAATAATAATGATAAAAAGCACTTAATGCAGATCATCCACAAACTAAATTAAAACAATCAATTTTATTACAGAAAGTATTCAGCTTATCAAAATGTACCTTTGAGATATACAAAAAATAATAATAATAGATATTTATGCAAGAAAGTGCCTTGAGTCATTTCTTTAGTTATTTTATAGTTGGCAAAAAAACAAGCTTCCCTTTTTTTTTTTAATTTTGGTATTCTTGTTTTTTCTTTAATAAAAACGTAAAAACATTTGAAGTTTGCAAATTTCATACCAATACAAGCAAACAGTACCATTAACAGAAACAGCTGAAGATTAGGGGAAAGATGATGATTCCATATAGGTTAATACACATTTTGTATAAACAGCTGAACTGTGGTGGGAGTGGTGGTAGCTGTAGGCAGTGGTTGAAGGTGTACGCGGGCAAGACTTCTGGGTCCTTGCTCTGGCAAGGATCAGACAAGAGATGTGGTCCACCTGGTCAGAGCTCGCAGCTAAGACTGCAGTCAAAGGCAAGACTCCTGAGCCAACATCATGCACCACAGATCTTCTCTCTTTCTGTCCATCCAGAACTGGAGGGTATAACTCTCCCTGACAAAGCCTATTCATGCTATCTATGAGAGGCCCTAATAATTAACTCTGGGCCTTCCAACCTAATATGAATGTTGGTAGGTAATGCAACATCTTACTGGTGAATTACTCTTCATGAATTTATCTATCCCCACCTTGAATTTAACTATATATATATATATTTTTAAAGAACTTTATTGGAATATAATTGCTTCACAGTACCGTGTTAGTTTCTGTTGCACAACAAAGCGAATCAGCCATATGCATACACATGTCCCCATATCCCCTCCCTCTTGAGCCTTCCCCCATCCTCCCTATCCCACCCCTCTAGGTCATCGCAAAGCACCGAGCTGAACTCCCTGTGCTCTGCTGCTGCTTCCCACCAGCCAAAAATTTTACATTCAGTAGTGTATATATGCTGAAGCTACTCTCACTTCGCCCCAGCTTCACCCTCCCACCCCGTCATCAAGCCCATTCTCTATAGGTCTACCTCTTTATTCCTATTCTGCAACTAGGTTCATCACTACCACTTTTTTTAGATTATAAATATATATATGTATATATATATATATATATATATATATGTGGTAGCATACAGTAGTTGTTTTTCTCTTTCTGACTTCACTCTGTATGACAGACTCTAGGTCTATCCACCTCACTACAAATAACTCAATTTCGTTTCTTTTTATGGCTAATATTCCATTGTATATATGTGCCACATCTTCTTTATCCATTCATCTGTCGATGGACATTTAGGTTGCTTCCATGTCCTAGCTATTGTAAATAGTGCTGCAATGAACACTGTGGTACATGACTTTCTGAATTATGGTTTGCTCAGGGTATATGCCCAGTAGTGGGATTGCTGGGTCATATGGTAATTCTATTTTTAGTTTTTTAAGGAACATCCATACTGTTTTCCATAGTGGTTGTATCAATTTACATTCCCACCAACAGTGAAACAGGGTTCCCTTTTCTCCAAACCCTCTCCGGCATTTGTTGTTTGTTGATTTTTTGATGATGGCCATTCTGACCAGTGTGACCAACTACGCACTATAGTTTTGATTTGTGTTTCTCTAATGATTAGTGATATTGAGCATCCTTTCATGTGTTTGTTGGCAATCTGTATATCTTCTTTGGAAAAATGTCTATTTAGAGCTTCTGCCCATTTTTGGATTGGGTTGTTTGTTTTATTGATATTGAGCAGGCTGAGCTTCTTGTATATTTTGGAGATTAATCCTTTGTCAGTTGCTTCCTTTGCAAACATTTTCTCCCATTCTGAAGGTGGTCTTTTGGACTTGTTTATGGTTTCCTTTGCTGTGCAAAAGCTTTTCAGTTTCATTAGGTGCCATTTGTTTATTTTAATTTCCATTTCTCTAGGAGGTGGGTCAAAAAAGGATCTTGCTGTGATTTATGTCATACAGTGGTCTGCCTATGTTTTCCTCTAGAGTTTTATAGTGTCTGGTCTTACATTTAGGTCTTTAATGCATTTTGAGTTTATTTTTGTGTTTGGTGTTATGGACTGTTCTAATTTCATCTTTTACATGTAGCTGTCCAGTTTTCCCAGCACCACTTATCGAAGAGGCGGTCTTTTCTCCATTGTATGTTCTTACCTCCTTTGTCGTAAATTAGGTGCCCATAAGTGCATGGGCTTATCTCTGGGCATTCTATCCTGTACCATTGATCTATATTTCTGTTTTTGTACCAGTACCATACTGTCTTGATTACTGTAGCTTTGTGGTATACTTTGAAGTCGGGGAGCATGATTCCTCCAACTCCATTTTTCTTTCTCAAGATTGCTTTGGCGGACTTGAGGACATGGGGAGGGGGAAAGGTAAGCTGAGACAAAGAAAGAAAGTGGCATGGACATATATACACTACCAAATGTAAAACTGATAACTAGTAGGAAGCACCTGCATAGCACAGGAAGATCAGCTTGGTGCTTTGTGACCACCTAGAGGGGTGGGATACGGAGGATGGGAGGGAGGGAGACGCAAGAGGGAAGAGATATGGGGATATATGTATATGTATAGCTGATTCACTTTGTTATAAAGCAGAAACTAACACACCATTGTAAGGCAATTATACTCCAATAAAGATGTTAAAAAAAAAAAAGATTGCTTTGGCTATTTGGGGTCTCTTCTGTTTCCCTACGAATTGTAAGATTTTTCGTTCTAATTCGGTGAATAATGCCACTGGTGGTTTGATAGGGATTGCACTGAATTTGTAGATTGCTTTGAGGAGTAGAGTCAGTTTCACAATGTTGATTCTTCCAATCCAAGAACATGGTATATTTCTCTGTTTATGTCATCATTAATTTCTTTCATCAGCTTTTTACAGTTTTCTGAGTAAAAGTCTTTCACCTCCTTAGGCAGGTTTATTCCTAGGTATTTTATTCTTTTTGTTGCAATGGTAAATGGGAGTGTTTCCTTAACTTCTCTTTCTGATTTTTTGTTGTTGGTGTATAGGAATGCCAGAGATTTCTGTGCATTAATTTTGTATCTGGCAACCTTACCACATGCATTGATTAGTTCTAGGAGTTTTCTGGTGGCATCTTTAGGATTTTCTACATATAGTATCATGTCATTGGCAAAGAGAGACAGTTTTACTTCTTCTTTTCCAATTTGGATTCCTTTTACATCTTTTTCTTCTCTGATTGTCGTGGCTAGGACTTCCAAAACTACGTTGAATAATAGTGGTGAGAGTGGACATCCTTGTCTTCTTCCTGATCTTAGTGGAAATGCTTTCAGTTTTTCACCATTGAGTATGATGCTTGCTGTGGGTTTGTCACATATGGCCTTTATTATGTTGAGGTAGGTAGCCTCTATGCCCATTTTCTGGAGAGTTTTTATCATAAATGGGTGTTGAATTTTGTCAAAAGCTTTTTCTGCATCTATTGACATGATCATATGCTTTTTATTCCTTAATCTGTTAATATAGTGTATCACATTGAGTGATTTGCATATATTGAAGAATCCTTGCTTCCCTGGGATAAATCCCACTTGATCATGCTGTATGATCCGTTTTTTGTGTGTGTGTGTGTGGTACGCGGGCCTCTCACTGTTGTGGCCTCTCCCGTTGCGGAGCACAGGCTCCGGACGCGCAGGCTCAGCGGCCATGGCTCACGGGCCCAGCCACTCCGCGGCATGTGGGATCTTCCCAGACCGGGGCACGAACCTGCATCCCCTGCATCGGCAGGTGGACTCTCAACCACTGCGCCACCAGGGAAACCCTGTATGATCCTTTTAATGTGCTGTTGGATTGTTTGCTAGCATTTTGTTGAGGATTTTTGCATCTATGTTCATCAGTGATATTGGTCTACAATTTCCTTTTTTGTGTGATATCTTTTTCTAGTTTTGGTATCAGGGTAACGGTGGCTTCGTAGAATGAATTTGGGAGTGTTTCTCCCTCTGCAACTTTTTGGAAGAGTTTGAGAAGGATCGGTATTAGCTCTTCTCTAAATGTTTGATAGAATTCGCCTGTGAAGCCATCTGGTCCTGGACTTTTGTTTGTTAGAAGGTTTTTAATTACCATTTCAATGTTATTACTTGTGATTCGTCTGTTTATATTTTCTAATTCTTCCTGGTTCAGTCTTTGAAAATTGTACCTTTCCAAGAATTTGTCCATTTCTTTGTGGTTGTCCATTTAATTGGCATATACTTGTTTGCAGTAGTCTCTTATAATCCTTTGTATTACTGCAGTGTCAGTTGTGATTTTTCCTTTTTCATTTCTAATTTTATTGATTTGTGTCCTCTTCCTTTTTTTCTTGATGAGTCTGCCTAATGGTTTATCAATTATGTTTATCTTCTCAAAGAACCAGCTTTTAGTTTTATTGATCTTTGCTACTGTTTTCTTCATTTCCATTTCATTTATTTCTGTTCTGATCTTTATGATTTCTTTCCTTCTACTGACTTTGGGTTTTCTTTGTTCTTCTTTCTCTAGTTGTTATAAGTGTAGTGTAGATTGTTTATTTGAGATTTTTCTTGTTTCTTGGGGTGAGACTGAATTACTATAAACTTCCCTCTTAGAACTGCTTTTGCTGCGTCCCATAGGTTTTGGGTCTTCATGTTTTTATTGTCATTTGTTTCTACGTATTTTTAAATTTCTTCTTTGATTTCTTCAGTGATCTCTTGGTTATTTAGTAGTGCACTGTTTAGCTTCCAGGTATTTGTGTCTTTTACAGTGTTTTTCCTGTAACTGATTTCAAATCTCACAGCTTTGTGGTCAGAAAAGATGTTTGATATGATTTCAATTATCTTAAATATTCTGAGGCTTGATTTGTGACCCAAGATGTGATCTATCCAGGAGAATGTTCCATGTGCACTTGAGAAGAAAGTGTATTCTGTCACTTTTGGGTGGAATGTTCTATAAATATCAATTCGATCTATCTGGTCTATTGTGTCATTTAAAGCTGTGTTTCCTTATTTATTTTCTGTTAGGATGATCTGTCCATTGGAATAAGTGGGGTGTATAAGTCCCCTACTATTATTGTGTTACCGTCGATTTCTCTTTTCATGGTTGTTGGCATTTTCCTTATGTACTGAGGTGCTCCTATGTTGGGTGCATAAACATTTATAATTGTTATATCTTCTTGGATTGATCCTTTGGTCATTATGTAGTGTCCCTCCTTACCTCTTGTATCAGTTTTTAAAGTCAATTTTATCTGATATGTGTATTGCTACTCCAGCTTTCTTCTGATTTCCATTTGCATGGAATATCTTTTTCCATACCTTTACTTTCAATGTATCCCTAGGTCTGAAGTGGGTCTCTTGTAGACAGCATACATATGGGTCTTGTTTTTGTATCCATTCAGCCAGTCTGTGTCTTTTGGTTGAGGCATTTAATCTATTTACACTCAAGGTTATTATCTATATGTATGTTTCTATCACCATTTTCTTAATTGTTTTGGGTTTGTTTTGTGGGTATTTTTCTTCTCTTGTGTTTCTTGATTAGAGAAGTTTCTTTAGCATTTGCTGTAAAGCTGGTTTGGTGGTGCCAAATTCTCATAGCTTTTGCTTGTCTGAAAAGCTTTTGACTTCTCCATTGAATCTGAATGATCCTTGCTGGGTAATCTTGCTTCTAGGTTTTTCTCTTTCATCTCTTTAAATATATCCTGCCACTCCCTTCTGGCCTGCAGAGTATCCACCGAAAAATCAGCTGATAACCTTATGCGGATTCCTTTGTATGCTATTTTTTTGTTTTTCTCTTGATGCTTTTAATATTTCTTATTTGAATTTAATTTTTGTTAGTTTATTTAATATGTGTCTTTTTGTGTTTTTCCTCGGGTTTATCCTGTATGGAACTTGCTGTGCTTCCTGGATTTGGGTGACTATGTCCTTTCCCATGTTAGAGAAGTTTTCCACTATAATCTCTTCAAATATTTTCTCAGACCCTTTCTTTTTCTCTTCTTCTTCTGGAACTCCTAGAATTCGTATGTTGGTGCGTTTAGCATTGTCCCAGAGGTCTCTGTGATAGTCTTCAATTCTTTTCATTCTTTTTTCTTTATTCTGCTCCTCGGCAGTTATTTCCACCATTTTGTCTTCCAGCTCATTTATTCATTCTTCTGCCTTGGTTATTTTGTTATTGATTCCTCTAGTGTATTTTTCATTTCAGTTATTTTGTTGTTCATCTCTCTTTGTTTGTTCTTTAGTTCTTCTAGATCTTTGTTAAACATTTCTTGTATTCTCTCAATCTATATTTCCATTCTATTTCCGAGATTCTGTATCATCTTTCTCATTACTCTGAATTCTTTTCCAGGTAGATTGCCTATTTCCTCTCATTTATTTGGTCTTGTAGGTCTTGTACCTTGCTCCTTTATCTGTGACATATTTTTTGCTGTCTCTTTTTTTTTTTTTTAATGAGTGGGATTGTGTTTCTGTTTTATTGGTTGTTTGGCATGAAGCTTCCAACACTGGAGTTTGTAGGCTATTGGGTAGAGCTGGGTCTTGGTGCTGAGATGAGGACCTCTCTGAGACCTCACTCTGATGAATATTCCCTGGGGTCTGAGGTTCTCTGTTAGCCCAGTGGTTTGGACCTGGAGCTCCCACCACAGGAGCTTCCGCCTGACCCCGGGCTCGCGAACCAAGATCCTGCAAGCCACATGGGGTAGCCAAAAAAAAAGAGAGAATAACAAGGTAAAAAATAAATTTAGACTAGGAAACTGACAGATATGTTAGAAAGTATATAAAAATAAAAATATAGATGAATCAACAACCGGAAGGTACATCAGTACCACAATAGGAAGAAAGAGGAAGAGGGGGGAAAAAAACAGTGTGTGTGTGTGTGGGAAGGCCTTGGCTGTGGAAGGCGGGGCCTAAGCCAGGGCGAGGTTTGGGCAGTGGGTGGGGCCAATGCTCAGGACCACAGGGCAGGAAAAGGCCATGGGGTCCATGGGGGGTGGGGTTTAGGCTCAAGAAACAGAAGGGGCCCAGGCATGCCCTCCACCCCTGGTCTCAGAGGGCAGCGGACCTCACCTGGGAGCCCAGCAGGCTTCCTGAGCTCCAATGGGCAGGGCAAACACGCTCCTCTCCTCTCCTGCTCCTCTGGTCTGGGGTCTGGGAGGGCCCCTCCGGCCTGCCTCTCCTGATCTCCCCGGCCTCCCTCCTATGCCCCCAAGGACCCACACAGCCTGGAGGGGGCTTGGAGGGCAGGGTATCAGCCTGGGAGCTCAACAGGCTCCCCGTGCCTGAATGGGTGGGGCAATCGCCCTCCGCTCCTCTCCCGCTCCTTCCCAAAGGCCCCTCCCACCTGCCTCTCCTGTTCTCCCCTCTGCCTCCTTCCTATGCCCCCAGTACCCACATGACCTGGAGGGGGCTTTGGAGGGCAGGGGATCTGCCTGGGAGCTCAGCAGGCTTCCTTGGCCTGAGTGGGCGGGGCAAATACCCTCTGCTCCTCTCCTGCTCCTCCCACAGGGCCCCTCCCACCTGCCTCTCCTGATCTCCCCAGCCTCCCTCCTATGACCCAAGGACCCACATGGCCTGGATGGGGCTTTGGAGTGGGGGGAACCGGCTTGGGCGCTCAGCAGGCTCCCTGGCCCAAGTGGGCCAGGCAATTGCCCTCCACTCCTCTCCCGCTCTTCCTGGAGAGTCCCTCCCACCTGCCTCTTATGACCTCCCCAGCCTCAGGGGTGCCGATCCTTTCTGGCCTCCACTTCTCCTCCCCTCTCAGTCCCCCTATGTGCTACCGGTTCAATCTGGGGTTCCTCCCATCCCCTTGGGCATCAGAGTCCTCCACTGGCAGCCAGCAGGCACCCTGGTTGTGGGGAGATGCTAACTCCGCGTCTTCCCACACAGCCATCTTGACTCCACCTCAAAGCTTCTCTTTTTTCGTTTACTTCACCTGCATTTACTAGTTGGACCAAATGAGGAAATGTTCCCTCTAGAAGCATTTTCAACACGAAAATGAATGCCTTCCTTCTTTGCTTTAACTGTATTTTTAAAAATTAAGTCTCATGAGGAACTACTCACTCTAGAAGACTCATTAGATCTAAAACTCAGTCCTCTGTTATGAAATAAGTAGCTCTAGCTGGAAGCCAAACACCTGTAGATTCAGAATCTTGATAACTGCACATAAAGCAAGCAATATTCAAGTCGAAAACCAGACTTTCAATATCACTTCTTTAAATATTAGAATGTTAAATATAATTTTCTTATTGTTAAATGAATTTTAAGATGAACTATTATAAACTTTTACATTTACTGTAAAATGAAACATGAGTCGAAAGATTTTATCTTTTCTTGAGGCAAGAGTATGTATTGAAAATGAAAAGGCTATGAACTCTGAAATTATGAGCTTGTATAAGTAACCAAAAGCTTAAATAAGGAGCAGAATTTTCATGTAATTGTCAGACAAAGTCAGACTGTTGATCATAACTAAGTTTCCTTAAATTCAACATAAAATAAAAGCATTTTAGAGACTTCAACTTTTCCTTTAAGATTCTCAATATAAACTCTACATAATAAAACATCTGAAGTCTCAAGTTTTATAAAGCCAGAATTATACTGACAACCCTACACAAAGCCATCAACAAAAGGTTTTATTAGTTATTGTCATACTTGCAGTTGAAGACAGAGAGAAGGTTCAATAAATGTGTAACCTAATGATTATGTATATTAATGGGAAATGTAGTTGCATCTAGTTTACCAATCATCTCTGATCAACAGGCACAAATTGCTTGGAGATAGTTTTATAAAATAGTTCCTGCTGAGAAGTATGATATAGGAGCATTTTAGTATGCTATCACACTCAGTAAGACATAATTTACATTTGGTTTAATTAATCTGATAAAAATATTATGACCATTTGAATTAAGAGTAGCAATGCCGAAAGATAACGTGTCAAAAAAATCTAACATAATATGTCAAAACCTTTGAATTTTTGGCATGCATTTTTATATACTTTTTTGTGGAGAGCCACATAGTTTGGCAATTCATAACATCTCAGGTAGATACAGATATGAGAACAGGTGCAAGTAAAGATATGTACATGTAGATATAAATATATACCTAGAGAGACACACACACAAACACACACACACACACACACACACACACACACACACGGCAAAAACACCCTAAAAATGAAAAGACATATGCAATACAATGTAGGTCAAACAAAAAAAGGCTTAACACAAAAAGCTCTTAACAAATGATGAAGATGAGCAACTCCTTAGAAAAAAAGTGTACTTTTCATTAATGAGACTGAGAAAAGACCAAAAAAGTTTCATAAACCTCTGTTAGAATGACAGTGTGGAAACAGTATACACTGCTACAGCCATTTAGGGGGGGCATTTTGACATCCCTTAATATTTTGAAGATATTTATACCCTTTGATCTAGCAATCCTTTTGCTAGGAATTTATTTTATATATACTCACCCAAGTCATGAAGAATGCCACTAAAAAGGTGTTTATTACAAAAAGTATTCACACAAGCAAAGGATTAAAATTAACCAAAAGTCCACAGAGAAATGTGGCAGACCATATTTTCCAAAGATGGCTATAACAAGATCCCACCCACAGCCTCACCGCATACTCTTATTCAAGGTTACCTGCTTAGCAGGTGCTTAGGGATCAGAATTTTGAACCTATACCTTAAAAATCCCACCACAAGCACCACCAAAAAAAAAAAAAGAAAAAAGCAGCTTTAAAAATAAAATAGCAAGAGTTTAGAAATTTTCTTGCAATTACAATCAATTGGAGATTCTCCTAGTTATAGCAGCCAAATGGGAAATTTAAACCAACATCAACAAAACTGTGTGATATATAGTATTAGTCATGAAACATAACTAATTGGTCATAAAACAATAAGCCAACAAATGACAAACAAACAAAACAAATGCACACACAAGGGAAATAAAGCTGTTCCTTTCCCACCCTTTTCTCAAATAGCCAGATCTGTATTCCTTCAGACATCTACACAAATCAATGAAACACAAGAACCTGTTTCAATAAACCACCACTGAGTATGACATAAAAATGAAGCTAGAGTTAACCACGGAAACTGCTGACCTGTGTCTCATTGTGAAGGTGCTCAGCACACAGGTACTACCACCCCTACTAAGAGGGAGCTCCCATTGCTCTTCCCGTTGACTCAACTATGCCTGCACATCAGTATTGTTCAGAAAATACCATAAATCCTGTCCTAGTCAAAAGGGCTTCCAAGCAGATTGATGGTTACTCAAAAACACAGAATCCTAAACAAAGAACTACATATAAGCCAGCAATTTCACTCCTAGGTATATATCCAAAAGAATTAAAAATGGGCTCAAACAGACGTTTGTATATAGTAGCATTACTCACAATAGCCAACCCAACAGTGGAAACAACCTAAGTATCTGATAGAGACTGGATAAACAAAATGGGGTGTATCTACACAATAGATATTATTCGGGCATAAAAAGAAATGAAACTGTGATACATGCTACAACACGAATGGACCCGGAAAACATTATGCTAAGTGAAATAAGCCAGACACAAAAGGACAAATATTCTGTGATTCAACTTTTATGAAATATCTAGAAGAGGAAAATTCAGAGAGACAGAAAGTAAATTAGAGGTTACCAAGGGGGAGTTACGGCTTAATATATAAGGTATAGAGTTACGGTTTGGGGTGATGAAAACATTTTGGAAATAGACAGTGGTGAAGGCTGCACAAGATTGTCAATATAATTTATGCCATTAATGCAGTGTGTGGTGTGTTTGCTAATTTTTTAAAACAATTTTTAATTCTCTTAGGTATATAGAACACAACATTTGAGTTTAACAAAACAACTGAAAGTATAAGCTTTACTAGCAAAAGACCTAAAGAAAAAAAATCTCATATTTCTTACTCTAGTAATTAGTAGAGTCAGAAACATACCCAATATTTTGATATAACTCCTAAAGATTTAGTTGTAAAGTGACTATAACATATTTACTCTTTTTAAAATACACCAAACTGCAACCTACAACCTGCTACCATATTACAAAAAGAAAAACTAAAGTCCTTAGATGTAGGTTATTGAAAATCAGAGCAAAAAAAAAAAAAAATTCTGAAAACATACCTTCAATACTTGGCTGCATTTCTTCTGTTTTTGGAACAAAAATTCTGATTACACTTGTGTTGATATAAATCAAAGGTAAATTGCGTGAAGTCAGCGTATGGGTCCTCATGGGCTGACCAGGAGATTTTCTTTTCTCTTTTTGGGTCCTTGGTAGTTTTGCTTGAAATATACTTGCAGTGGCATTAAGTAAAGGAAAACAAAGGACAATATCAAAGGCTTGTGCTGAAAGAAGTATTTCATGAAGAAAATGAGGGGAACCATCTGTTAAACCTTCAGGTAACTTATGAAAACTTCTTCGCTCATTTCTTGATGTTAACTTGTGGCGAACATTTTTTGTTACAGCTTTTGTATATGTCAAAGAGAGAAATCCATGCTGCTGATGAGAGCCATCTAGAAGTTTTGCAGTTGTCTGTTCCAGAAAAAGGAAATCACAATACATGTTTATTAAAAAAAGGGGAAAAAAACACAAAACAAACTATTTGAAAGCAGAAAACAATCTCAGTTGATACTTTAATCTTTTATCACGTCCACACTTTTTTTTTCATGACTGGTCAGCTGTTTATTACAAATAAAAAAATAAAAGCATACTTCTTAATGAGCACATTACTGATCAAGTCCATAAACAGGGCAAAAGCCTCTAAGACAAAATGACTGAACTTGAAGTTAGGAATCCTGAATTGTAGTTCTAGATCTTGAGTGAGGTAATTAACCTCTTTGTGCTTGTTTCTATAATTTCTACTTTTTCTGTAACGTTCAGAATTTAGAACAGATCGTATCTAGATTTATCTTTTCATTCTTGATAATTTTTCATTAAGAGTAGTAATATGCCGTCATAATTTGGGTCAGAGAGGGGTTTTCTACGCACGCGAAATTGAAATACCATGTTATGTATTTCCATTTGTGAAATGGAACCAATGGTTTTCCTGAACCAATTAATGTACATAAAATTCTAATTTGCATATTACTCAAAATAAAATTAGACTTAAGTTGTTATATTCCACATTCCCAACCCCTCTTCCCAAGGCCTGATGAAGATTTTTAGGTATTTGAGTCCAAAGAGTGATGTTAAGAGAGGAAGTGAACCGAGGAAGAAGAACAAGAAGGAAATACATTCACATAAAAAAGAAAAAAGTTAGAAGTAGCAAAGCAGCAATGTGTTTGAGCCTGTTATCCCATCACTAGTAAACCTCTTCTACTTCCATTTTCTTCCTCTCATTTTGTTGCCTATCACCTAATGAAAAGAAAATAGTATGAAATTCAGTTTTTACTGTTACTTTTGTTTTTAACCTGGACTTTATAAAGAAGAAAGGTGAGATAAAATTTACCTTTGCATATGTTTTTTTCTCAAAGTTAATTTTCTCCCCATTAAAAAAAACTTGGAAAGCAGGCATTACATGAACATGCAATATAATCACTTTTCATATAATTGTCCTGCCCTTAAAGCATTTTTTACTATTTCCAACTTTCTCACTGCCTCTTATCTAACTCCCCTTTCTTTTTGCTTTCTACACTCAAAATCAAAGGAAATACAGTAAAACAAGAAAAAGTGATCCCAGTCTTATCGCTATGATGCTAGATTGCAGGCAACAGTGGATGGAGAAGGGTGCTGTGGTATGGCCCCAATGGAAGAGGCCACAGCAACAGTGTCTCTAGGTGTCTCAACCAGGAATTAGGGTGGGGAGGGGTAGAATCAACCACTAATCTAAATAACCCACCTCAAATCTTAATTAATGGCAACATCTGAATCCTGGAAATAGTATAAAAAGTGTTTCAATGTATAAATGTTTTGATTTGGGAAAGATATTTTTAAACATATTGAATGTAGGTACTCTTGAAAGGTCAACACCCATGAGAGCAAGTGTGTTGAACTGCTATATCCCTAACTCCCCTAATAAAAGGCGGGAAAAATTAAAGAATGAACGAATACTAACTGGAGTTGAGATAATATAAATATTACTTTTCATGTAGTAATAATCAATATTTTATACTATTTAAAGTGAAAAGTTAGAAAGCAATGATGATTACTGAAATGTTAAGAAAATTTAAAAATTTAGAAAAATTGATAAGATTTTAAAGGGCATTAACATGGTATCTTAAATGGGAGTGAAATCCAAAAGGGAGGGGATATATGTATATGTATGGCTGATTCATTTTGCTGTGCAGTAGAAGCTAACACTGTAAAGCAACTATACTCCAATAAAAATTAATTTTAAAAAACTCAAAAAAAGGGGCATTAACAATAATTTTGGTTTTCTTTCATGAATACATGTTAAAATAAAGAAAGCTCCTCATGGATGCTAATGAACAATTGAAGAGAAGAAAATAAATATAAACAGAGCTTCCATTAACATAAAAAATTTTCCAGACTAGACTAGAAAAAATTCAAAATCAGAAACTAGTATTTGCTATGCAAATACAATGTTAAACACTAGATCTAAGAACGCAATTATTTAAAATATTTGTCTAATTTTTACACTCTTTTTAAAGATATATGTCTTAAATTCCTTTTGAGCTACAGAAAAGGGGAAGGAAAGAAATACTAGTTTACACATGCTAAGAAAATGTCTAATAATGTTTGCACTGATTTAATAGTTTCTTAAGAAAACTGCTATTACCATTGTGATAATCTGCTCTTAACATTTAAAAATTACATGCATTTTTATTGACTTTAAAAATGTCACTTAAAAGAACTTGCTTAATAACATATTCAGATATTTTGTACCACTAGGGAAAAAAAGGTTCTAAACTTCTAAAACCCACTGATATACAGTCTACCGTTCATCTTCCGTCCAGTACATGACAGACATACAGCCTTGTCCAGATATAACAGGCACCAAATAAGGTACTTGGAGTTAGTTCTGAGAAGGAAATGGTATAATAATAGGGAAAAAAAGCAATGTAAGGAAGAATCATAAAAGGAATGACAAAAGCAGTATGGTCAACTCTTGATCATTCAATACATGTATAATTTAACAAGCATATTCAACATCCTACTTTGATTTTCTAATGCTGATGGTAAAAGTAGTTTATATTCACAAAACCAGAATGACAAATAGCATACTCAAGTAACCCAGAAACAAATTATAGTGAAAACCAGTCTATCATTTAAGAATACATTATAGTTCATTTACAAAGTGAATGATACAGAGGAAGATGAAAATCAAGAGTTGACTCTATGGATAGTTCAATTCCTTCTCTGGGTTCCTGTTAATGGGAGTTCTGTAGCATAATTTAAAAATGATTTCTTACAGAAGGAAAGAAGCCAGAGCAATTACTGAAAGGGTCCTGCTTGCTGATGGGTCGAACCAACAAGGTGCGTCTGTTCAGCTTGTCAGTACAGGAAAGGAAGACACCTCCACATTGCCCCAGAGACCAACACTCTTCCCCAAGGCTTGAGGTGATGGACAGGAGCAAAGAAGGTGAAAAGACAAAAAGCAATAAAAGCCATAAGCAAAAAAATCTGGATAGTTTTAATTCTGCTCAAGTTTGCATAGGTTTAGGTTTGAGCCACTGCTAGGTATGGCCTCTGCCTGGACCATCTTCTGCAAAAGCATTGTTAATGGAAGTAAACAAAAAATAGTTGCTTTTAATGTAAATGACTACTTTTAATTTATAATAAAGAACAATCCAACATGAACTCACTTATGAATAGGAAAAACTTCTAAAAGGTCAACATAATAATACATTAATGGTAAAGTATATTAATAAAAGCAATCCTACCTTTGTGTTATTGAAAAATTTACTTAATTGCTCTAACAGGAAAATGGATACAAAACACAAGCAGCTTAAAGGAAGTAATAGTTTTATTTTATAATGTAATATTGGAAGAAAAGGTCAAAAAGAATTTACTGAGCTCTAATTCTTGTAACCATTAGTCCCGTTGCATGAAAGAACAAAGAAAAACAGTTTATAATATATTTTTTAAAAATCATAATTACTAAATGAGTCTCACCACAGGTTTTTCTTTGCACTGTAGAAATACTCCTTCAAAATGTCCTGACTGCCAACCTTCCCCTGGCCTGGAAAACATAAGTTCACCTTATCTGTTCTCTTCAATTTTTCTGAGTTAAAAAAATTGAGCATATATAACTATTTCAAGTAGTTCTGATGTAAACAACACTACACTGAACTAAAACGTGGATCTGACAATGCAATCAACAGAACAATTTACATTAGCACCACACCCTGGTAGTTCTTCAGAGAAGCATTTGTCTTAATGATAAATTCTATATTTACGAAGGTTATTTTTCTTTCTCACCCATGAGACTCTAAGGTCCATAAGGACATGGTTTATGTCTATTTTTGTTAAACACTATATTCCTAGTGCTTAGCATAGTGCTTGGGACATAATATACATTCAGTAAATATTTTGATTAAATGAATGAATAAATTATCTAAATATTTAAAACTTACATAAATTTAACAGTAAAATCATTGATAATCTAGAACATAAATTGTAATATTCACATAATCAAGAAATGATTTCAGCAATAAAGTAAAATTCATGTATCACTTGCTAGGATCATTTTGATATAGAGATATACCATTCAGAAGAAACTGAAGAGCTAACCATTCCATTATCAAAAATCAATTAATGATTCACTGTTACTACAACAAAAACAATTATCATACACTTGGTAAAATAATACTATTATAACAGGTCTTAATATAAACCCAACAAAATATTTTGACCATCACAGTTATGACATAATTTTTTGGCTGTGACAGAGTTGAGAGCTGTTTACATGAACAATATGATATGTGTAATAAAGAATGAAAGTTCAAATGTTTTTAATGCATAATTAGAAACCCGTTAAATAAAAAAGACTTCGGGGCTTCCCTGGTGGCACAGTGGTTGAGAGTCTGCCTGCTGATGCAGGGGACACGGGTTCGTGCCCCGGTCCGGGAAGATCCCACATGCCGCGGAGCGGCTGGGCCCGTGAGCCATGGCCGCTGAGCCTGCGCGTCGGAGCCTGTGCTCCGCAACGGGAAAGGCCACAACAGTGAGAGGCCCGCGTACCGCAACAACAACAAAAAACACTTCGGCTTTTAGAGTATATAATGCATCAATAAAGGTACAGAAACATGTGTACTTCTGCAGACACTTAATTGCTGAATGAATAAATATTATGAATCCAGGAAAAAAAGGACTGTAAGGCTGTTTCTTTGCCAAAATACTATGAAGTAGAAAATACGATGCTGTTTAAAAAATAATTTTACAAAAGCATGTGTGAGTTTTATGGTATGTGAATTACATTTCAGTTAAAAAAAACTCAATTCCAGGGTAGTGTTATAAAACAAAAAAAACCTCCTAAAAGCATTCGTATTTTTATTTTGGAAAAATTAATAATAAAATTGCTATATATCTTTATGAAAATATCTAAAACATTACTTTTTTACTACCATTACTTATTATCATAAACAAATCATATTTACTTATAATCTACTTTTGGTAGAAATTTATTAGGAAGGAAAAATGTGATTCTAGGAACATCCACCACATGTTCATTAATCATCTGTGAGATAAGAAAAGTACTCAAAGTTGTAAGGAACATGAGATGCTGCTCCATTTCAATCTATGATATAGGGAATGGATGAGGAATATTCATCAAAAACCAGAGCCATTAACTGTGTCCCAGACATCTTGGCAAATATACAACATGCATAACAAATTGTGAGGTGATTAGTAAAAGCAGCTTATTTCATTTAATATGGCAGTGTGGATATTTATGAACGGATTTGCCTTCTTAGAAAGCAAAACTTTATTATATTCCATATATGAATGAATACCAAGTAAAATTAACCAATATATCTTTTAAGAACCATCTTTGGGAATATGTACAGTATTTTTTTAAAAATTAAGGAATCAAATTAAAATATAAAAATTCTTTTATAGACTTTGTTCAAGGAAAATATAGCTTTTCCCATATTCATTATTCATTAATTACCTGCTTCTATAGTGATCAATATTGAAACTTTCTATTTTACATTTCACTTTGGTGTACACATCCTGGACATCTATGGAAGCACTGAGATCTTCTAGTTCACTGACCATACAAAGTTCTGCAATAAGAAGCAAATATTAATATCAGTATAGGGTTCACAATCAATATTAAAACTTTCTATTTACATTTAATGTTAGCATGTATATCCTTGACATCTACAGAGGGACTAAGACTTTCTGTTCATTAACCACATAAGATTCTAAAATAATAAGGAAAATTAGTATCAGTATAGGCCTCAAAATTAAGATACGATGCTTATTTCAAAACAGGGGAAATCCCAGTTAATGTATGAAGTGCTACATCTAATATCAGCCAACAGTCTTTGCAATACATTTAGTGATATGACCAATGAAGAAATTACCTCATGGCTTTTGAAGTGAATTTTAATACAAATAAGACAAAATTTAGGTATTATAGGCAACATGTTAGTATTACTAATAGAAATCACTTGAGTTAGACTTAATGATTGATTTAAATGCCAATGATAAATAAAACTAAGTCTCCAATTTCTTCTAAAAATAGTGTTTAATATTTTATCTTTTCAGTAGAAAAGTAATCCTGTACCTGTGCCTTTATTTTCAGGATCTGGAGCAAAGAGCTTTATAGTAATTTTGGGGAGCACCCACTGCATCCACAGGCTAACACGACCACTGGATCCACCAATATTACTTGTAGTTTGTTCCAAGGTAACAGAATCGGAGAATGGTGAATCATCAACTGCTTGTACAGAATCTCCCTGGGATGAGGAATAACAACAATACTTTGTAACATAAATAAAAATAACTAAAAATATATAATTTAAAATCTGCAATTACTGCTTATAACTTATCATATATGATAATGCAAATCATATAAATGTTTATATATAATGCCAGTAATATAAGCATACACTAATCATACGGTTTTCATAGTTACAGTGTACATGCATGCCATTCCAGTTCCTCTAAATGAGTTAGGATCATACCAATGAGTATTTCCTTATAGAGTAGCTATAGCCAAGGGTCAAACTGGGCTCTATTTTGGAAATAAAGTCTTACTACCTCACAGCCACATCCACTCATTTATCTATTGCCTATGACTACTGATTAGCAGAGTTAAGTAGATGCTTTAGAGCTGCTATGATCCACAAAGCCTACAATATTTACTATCTTGTCATTTATGGAAAAAGTTTGTCTATCCCTGCTATGGTGTATTTATGTATGAATATATAATAACCATAGTAAAACACAGCATAATCACCATAATTTAAGAAACAGCAAAACATTCATCATGCCTCACATATTTTAATATTAAGGAGACATTTAAAAGTAGATTCGACAACAGATTTTTTAAATGATTTATATGGTTAAAAGTCTCTTAATTAGAGGTACAGAGCATGAGTGTGTGTGTGTGTGTGTGTATGTGTGTGTGTGTGTTATGGTTATCTTTACAGAAATATATTCGGCAATTTATACATATCCTACAGAAAGGTACAATAAAAATGATAACAATGAAACAAAATGTAAGTAAAATGAGCAGGTTTTTGATAAATACCTCTTAGCTCAAGAAATTTTCCCAGGTTAATATTCAATGTTTTGCACATTTGAGATGGTATTATTTTGTAATTTGATGTACTTCAGAGTGTATCTCCAGCCCAATAAGAGGCAGCTGAAGCCCAAGAATATAACCCTTGGATTACAGACCTCAGCCCAGAAGAAGGGAATCTTGCAGCTTCAGAGAACCTGCCATACATGCTGGCCCCAAACCTTCATCAGAGCATAAGCTTATTCAGGTCAACAAATACATACTGAATTCTGGATATGTATAAGGTCCTAAATTTGGTACTAATAAACTTTCTGTAGAAGGTCTGTTGGGTTGTTTTTTAATCTTTTCAGCAGGTGAAAATAAATCCTGGTTTGAAGATGAACAGCTTCAGTCTCAAAGGCAGGAAGAGATGGTGCCAGAGATAGTGATCACTCACTCATGTATTCTGTTCTTTTAGGATTAGCTACCAAGTATTTAGGTTTTTTAAATCCCAACTTTGCTGTCCATCTAAAACCTTCAAAAAAACTCCAGAACCTAAACTCATTCTCTGTGAACTGATCAAATACACCAGAGCATGCTTACTTTTTTAAAAGATGTATATATATATTCACGTACCAAAATGTTCATTGCAGCTCTATTTACAATAGCCAGGAGATGGAAACAACCTAAGTGCCCATCATCGGATGAATGGATAAAGAAGATGTGGCACATATATACAATGGAATATTACTCAGCCATAAAAAGAAATGAAATTGAGCTATTTGTAATGAGGTGGATAGACCTCGAGTCTGTCATACAGAGTGAAGTAAGTCAGAAAAAGAAAGACAAATACTGTATGCTAACACATATATATGGAATTTAAGAAAAAAAAAATGTCATGAAGAACCTAGGGGTAAGACAGGAATAAAGACACAGACCCACTGGAGAATGGACTTGAGGATACGGGGAGGGGGAAGGGTAAGCTGTGACAAAGTGAGAGAGAGGCATGGACATATATACACTACCACATGTAAAATAGATAGCTAGTGGGAAGCAGCTGCATAGCACAGGGAGATCAGCTCGGTGCTTTGTGACCACCTGGAGGGGTGGGATAGGGAGGGTGGGAGGGAGGGAGACGTAAGAGGGAAGAGATATGGGAACATATGTATATGTATAACTGATTCACTTTGTTATAAAGCAGAAACTAACACACCATTGTAAAGCAATTATACCCCAATAAAGATGTTTAAAAAAAAAGATGTATATATATTTAAATATTAGTTATATGTACTTAAGCTTAGTTTGATAGGCAGCATGATGCATTGAAGACAGTATAGCCATTCTTTGTTCCAATTACACCAAGCAAAGCAGAAAGCTCACTGCTCGTGATGTTTTCATCTAAATGCTTTTCCAAAACTAAGTGGCCCTAAATCTGCTAAAATTGAAATTCCTAGAATTTGAGAAGCTATATAAAAATTCAGGTTTCTGGTTAGCTGTCTAAAGTAACACATCTAATGAAAAGCACAAACTAATCCCAGAAAAAGATACATTTTAGAAAGTCAAATTCAATAAAAGACAGCATAATGTAGTCAGTATGCCTTTCTCTATGGATTGGGTCTTAGAGCAGAAGAATTCATAAATTAAATTCTCCCTCCAACACTTAGAAGAACATTATAATCCCAAGAATGGAAATTGTAGGGAAAAGACCATCTCAAATCAATGAAACCTTGATTTTTAACACTATTAAGTATACTTAGTAGGAATGCTAAGAAAACTGTGGCTTCAAATTTAATAAGCAAGCACTCCTGAGAAAAAGTTTTACTCTCCTTCTTCATGCAGTTTCAATTTTCATTTTGGATTTACAACACTTGGTGCGGTATTGTTAAATATGTTTGTGCATTAATTTTCTGCTCTATTTCTAAATTTATAGCAAAAATTGAGCCAGAATTGGAGACGCTGAACTATTTTCCCACACCTCTTTAGCCAAGGTCTAAAATATACAGTTCAATTCTTTCACCATTTTGTCGCAAATTGACCAAAATACTGAGTTTATTATGCTAGCTGAATTTATCTTTGTTCATCTGGAAGAGCAAACACTTCAGCCCTTCATCCTTGGCCTGCTTCAGAGCTCAGGGATGATCATACTTTTGGCCACACTGCTACTCTCCCTTATCAAAATAACTCCAGCATTCTTTTTCAATCACAAAACTTCCCAAAGGTCTAAACACTTCCACTGCTGTTTGTACTTAAGTCAACGATAACAAGTGGACTGCTGTGGTTTCCACTACCTTTGCTCTCACCATTTCAATGTGAAGGGTGGGAAAAACGAATAACTGTTTTTAAGCTCACTACTTAAGCCTGCCACTCATATTTCCCCTTCTACCACCACTGAGATCGATATTCAGGAAGCTAGAGCTATATCCACTGAAAAGTATACTGCTCCTTATCAACATGTCAACATAAAAAGAATTACTCGTAGTTTAAAGTATAAGTCATCCAAGGATCATATAAGCAAATACTTCTCTTCTACTTAACACAAGCAACTGTTAAGAGCATACTTTTTTAAACTAGATTCATTTATGGTGAATTCTTTATTGTCGAAATAATTTAAAAATAATAGTTCTTA
The DNA here is from genome assembly GCF_949987515.2 of Delphinus delphis. Classification (NCBI taxonomy): domain Eukaryota; kingdom Metazoa; phylum Chordata; class Mammalia; order Artiodactyla; family Delphinidae; genus Delphinus; species Delphinus delphis. The sequence continues at coordinate 43,773,235 of NC_082699.1, read as the reverse complement.
CCCAACTCAGCAACAAATACCTTAAATAGTGTTTTTAAATTTTATGGACTTTTGGAATGCAAATATTAATTAGAAATTTAAACATACAGATACATAATATAAATAAGCACAACAAATGTAAGGTGACCTCAGATAAACAGGTTATATTTATGTAATAAAACTATTTGCATAAAAAAATAAGCCAATAATTGAGAAATTAGAGACATTTTCCAGCATGATTATTTTGAAATAAGAAAAGCATGACAACAAAATATTGTGTTGATTCATATGTGAAGGCTAAACAATAACCTGCTTTGATATATGTATTATATATGTATGTTCTTTCAACAGCTACTCAATTAATTAGATGATAATCTAAATGCTAAGATTGCTACATTTTGAATAAAAGTTTCTCCCTAAATGTTGAAGATAAAATCATTTAAAGATAAATATTTAATGAAATAAGTCTATTTTGAGGAAGAGATTTAAAACTATTATGAGACATCCTTAAAATATCAACTGAGTAAAAAAGTTCAAACTAAACTTACTTTCTAAAAGGTTGTCTAGAATAATAATTTGAGGTAGATTGCTGCTTAGGTTAACTGCACTTAAATCCCTGAAAAACTGACAATAGTTTTGCTATAGCAGTTGATGCCAAACAACTTCACTTTTTTTTTTGAGATACAACTGACATATAATATTATAATAGTTTCAGGTATAAAACATAATGATTCGATATTTATATATATTGTGAAATGATCATAGTAAGTCTAGTTAACATCCATTGTCACACAGTCATAAATTGTTTTTTCTTGTGATGAGAAATTTTAAGATCTACTACTCTCTTAGCAACTTTCAAATACACAATACAGTATTATTAACTTCAGTCACCATGGCATACAACACTAGGGCTTATTTATTTTATAACTGGAAATTTGTACCTTTTGACCACCTTCATTCATTTTTTCCCCCCAAATTTTCACTTTGGATTTAACTGAAAATAAATGCATTTTAAATAATTACTGGGGACTAAGAAATGAACCACTTCATGCTGGACTGTTTTCTGGAAATATATATATTTATAATTGAAGTATAGTTGATTTACAATACTATATTAATTTCAGGTGTACAATAGAGTGATTCAATATTTTATAGATTACACTGCATTTAAAGTTATTATAAAATACTGGCAATATTCCATGCTATACAATACAGCTCATACTGGATTTTTTTCAGAACTAGGCTGCTGAAGTAATTTTAATTCCAGAATCAATAAAATATGCAATTCGAATTTTGCCATGACCCTCTAACCTCCCAACATTGTTGGTTAATCTGTCGATTTTTACCTTAGGTTGAGTTATAAATCTAGCATTCATTCATCATTTTAGATTTTTCTAAAGCTTTAAAATTATTTCTTTAAAATGCTGTGAATAAGGATGACATTATCAAAGACATTATACATATATACAAGAAGTTAAAATGAAAAAATGCTTAATGGTTTGCCTAAAATCACAACTTAATTGGAGGGATTTAATTTCATCAACACAATATAGCTATCCATAATAATTGTCCTTCCTACATCACCTTTATGGAAAGTACTGAAAATCCAGAAGTTCAAAATAACATTTTATATAATTAGAACAGCTTCCAAAAGACTTAACAGGGCTTCCCTGGTGGCGCAGTGGTTGAGAGTCCACCTGCCGACGCAGGGGACACGGGTTCGTGACCCGGTCCGGGAGGATCCCACATGCCGCGGAGCGGCTGGGCCCGTGAGCCATGGCCGCTGAGCCTGTGCTTCCGGAGCCTGTGCTCCGCAGTGGGAGAGGCCACAACAGTGAAAGGCCCGCGTACCGCAAAAAAAAAAAAAAAAAAAAGATTTAACAGTTTATGTACTTAACCTTATAAGGGAAATATGTGAATGTGTATGTATTTGTGTATTGTGTATCTATTTGCTTTGTTTACTTGTTATTAAAACAAATCATCAAAATGTTAGCACTTTCAAAGGCAGTTTTTATTGTTGGGCTATCTTGTAAGCAAAATGGCATAAATATTTCAATGAACATGATTATATAGTGTTTCACTTTCCTGAACATCTCCCTGAACACAAATTTTTGACAACCTTAACTAGCTGAAATACAGTGAAATATGTTCTACAAGTGTACAGGTTAAGCCTTACTTTGGGTCCATGGTAAGAATTAGCGTGCCAGAGACATCTTGTTTTATACCAAAATTTTTGCTCACCCTTCTACGTAATACAGAATTTTCTCTGGGAAGCAGCAATGCAGTGATGGGCTAAATTTCCCAGTGTACCTATATATTAGGTGTATACACATATCCATCCCCGAAGTTAAATATTATAAATTCTGCTAAAGATAAAGGACTAAAAGGCTTAATTTCTTTTAAAAGCTGAATATTATTAAGCTAAGTATCCAATTTAAGAAATTAGAAAAACAACAGAATAAACCCAAGAAAAAATATCTATCTTAGCCTAAGTAGTGGAAAAACGTTACCCTTGAGACTTTTTAAACACATCTCTGGGTTACATGTAGGTTTGAGGGCTTGATTTCATACTACCGAAATGTTTCAAGAAACATCTAGCTACGAAATTAACAGTAAAGGGGTCCCAGGCTAGTGATGGCCCTTGGAGTCCCTCAGAGAAGGAAACACAGAAAATCCCTATTGGGGAAGAGGCCCTCATACACTATGCAAGAGTCTCATAAAGTCGCACTAGTGAAGAACTCCCAATAGAAGAGCACATAACACGTAAAGAAACAGTCTACTAAGAGCAAGGGTTAAGAATACAACAGTAGGATTAGACTCTCAAGAAATTCAGATAACAGATCTGATAAATAATATAAAAGAATTATGTTTAAAACAACAAAAGACATAAAAACAAACAGAAAAAATAAACTCAATATATGCTTTTATGAATTCATATGAAAATATATTTGTAGTGACAATGAATATATACATCTCTATGCCCCGTACTATAATAAATCAGATTTAATTTCGTCAAAATGAGTTGACTTCCCAAATTGTTTAACATCCATATATTAAAGAACAATGTGTTTAAAACCTACTCTGTACCAAGCACTATTGCTTGGTACAGAGTAGGTGCTGGTTGCTCAAATTAGGGTTATCCTATGATGATAAAGATAATAGGTGACGGGTGATAATAGAAAATTTATAGTTCACATCCAGTATGGCACTGAAACAGTATAATCATTATTTAACACTGTTACTTCTGAACCAATATAAACCTCTCAGTGTAAATCATTTTACGTCCAACCCATAATGTTTGACTTATCACTTATTTCAGATGAAAAGAATAGTATAAAAGTACAACTAACGTGGGAACAGAAAAAGTAACAGTGTCAAATTTTCAATACGTCTTTTGCTATTTGAACAAAATCTGTTAGTGCTGAAACATGCTAGAAGGTTTCCTTAACAGAAAATTATTATCAAAAAAGAAAATTATGTTCAACTTGAAAATATTGCCTAATATTTAAAAAGTTAAGTGAAATATTTATTCAACATATTACTGGAAGTCTTAGCCACAGCAATTAGGCAAGAAAAAGAAGTTAAAAGCAACAAAATTGGAAAGGGAAAAAAGCAAAATGATCTCTGTTTGCAGACAGCATGACCTTATATGTAGAAAATGCTAAAGATTCAACAACAAAAAATTTTAGAACTAATAAATGAATTCAGCAAGATACAAACCCACATCTGTGTTTTTGCACAATAACAGTGAACAATCAGAAAAGGAAATTAATAAAACAATTCTGTTTATAATAGCATCAAAAAGAATAGAATACTTAGGAATAAACTTAACCAAGGAAGTGAAAGACTATAAAATATTGCTAATAGAAATAAAAGAAGACACAAACAAATGGAGAAATGTCCCATGTCCATGGATCGGAAGACTTAATGTTAAAATGGGAAGTTATTGTTTAACAGGTACCACATTTCAGCTGGGAAAAATTTTAAAAGTTTTGGAGATGGTTGACGGTGATGGTTGCACAACAATGTGAATGTACTTAATGTCACAGAAGGGTACTCTTAAAAATGGTTTAAAAAGGTAATTTTATGTTGTGTATATTTTACCAGAATAAAACATTTGACATAAAAACATTAACTGGGACATAAAGTCATAATTGCACAGTATCAAAAGACAGTGTATTTGTTTAGCATCTATAAAAACTATGTTTATTAGTTTCATTTTATACAGCCTGGGCTACCAGAATGCCATAAAACATCTTTATTTTACCACTAAGTATTACTTTATCAATAATGAGTAGTATAAAATTCATTTTCTAGGAATACAGCAATACCATTGTTGGAGTTGGGAACCTGGAACAAGATGCTTGCCTATATTCCCTTTATTATGATGACATTAGTGTATTTTGTCTATCCAGTCCTTACCTCTTTTCTAACAATCTTCTAAGTTAAAATTTCTTCTATATGCAAAGAATGCCTAAACTAAGACCCAGTTTGGAATGAGGTATGTGTTACACACAAGTGCCTTTTCAATTAGGATTACCTTGTTGATTATCATGGGAATATACAGTGACTGTGAGAATTTCCGCACAAAACATATTTTTCTAGGTAATAAAACAAGGGGGAACACTTCCCATATCATTTTGTGAAGACAGTGTGATCATGATACCAAAATACAACAAAGATATTATGTAAAAGAAAAGTAAAAGGCCAGTATCACTCATGACTATGATACCAAAACCCTAAATAAAATATTAGCAAACACAATCCAGCAAGATATGAAAAGGAAAATATATTACATCTAAGCTGGGTTTGTTCCAGAAACACAAGATCAGCTTAATATTTGAAAATCAACCAAAGTTACTAGTCACCTTAAAGGAATAAAGAAGAAACAAGTACTGAATATATAATCGTATCAACTGAATAAAAGTGCTAAATAAAAGTGCCAAATAAGTGTACTCCTATAACAAAATGGTCAAGATTTCTAAAAAGAAAACTAAAATCTTATTGAAATTAAAGAAAATACAAATAGAGGAATGAGCCACATTCATAGAGTATATGGACAAACTATACATACTCAGTTAATATTTGTACTAACATATTGAGATGAATATTAACATTATCCCCACTTTTAGAGATAATGAAACTAAATCACAGAGGTTAAATAATGTGATCATAAACTGCAGAGATTAAAAACTCAAGTTGTCTGATTCCGAAGTGACTTCTATAGATTCTATTAACTTAGAATCACACTCAGATGAGCTGGACCGTCCCTACTTTGTGTGACACTAACTTCAATTCACTGCATCTCAATTTTCTAGTAAATGATCTTCCAACAATCCCTTTCAATAGTATAGCTGTAAATTGATGGAATTAAGAGAAACATCCTTCTCACTTGTCAAGCTCTGCAAAATTATTATACCAAAGTCAGAGGAAGGCAATTCTTAAAGCTGACAAAGTAGAGAGTCTATGACAATAAGTGGGAAGCAGCACACAGAATTTAGCTAGTTTTCCCCAGGAGAAAAAAAAAATACACCTTAGAGAAAATAAATTACTAGCATTCTATTTTTCTGTTTGCAAGGTTACTAGGGAAACTAAATAAATGACTTCTAATTTTCACTTTTTTCCCTTTAGTACCACATTTTTTGGCAAAACTTTGAAATACGCTTGAATACAGTTAGGGATAATATTAAATGCCATTTTAATTCTATACCATTCATGCTGGTACTAAGCAAATCTCATTAAAATGACAGAAATGTGCTCTTCTGAGTAAGAAAATCAGTACTAAATAAAGTATATTTAATGATTCTGCATTCACTTTCCTCTACCCCCTAATTTCTATACCAAATAACTCAGTTATCAACATATAGAGCTGGCCAAAAAGTTTTTTCGGGTTTTTTATAATATCTTATGGAAAAACCCAAACAAACTTTTTGGCCAACCCAATATTTCAACAGGTAAAGAAAAATTAAAATAGCATTTCTGGTATTAGTTTTGAAATGGTTTGTCAGGCACAGGTCATATAAAATGCATATAATATCTTCAGGGAAAAATTACTTCATTAAGAGTTAATCAACCTTTATTCACCAATGTTCATAGTAGCGTTATTCGTAATAGCCAAAAGGAGCAAATAACCCAGACATCCATCAACAGATCAATGGATAAAAAAAGTATGCTATATACACAAATGAAGTAACACTCAGCCATAGAAGGCATTGAAATTCTTATACATGGATGATGTATAAAACATTCTTCTTACTACCTGGATGAATCTCTAAAACATTATACTAAATGAAATAAGCTAAACGAATACTTATGATTCCTCTTATGTGAGACACCCAGAATAGGCAAATTCACAGAGACAGAAAGTACAGTAGAGGTTACCAGGGATGGGGTTGGGAGGATGGGGAGTCACTGTTTCATGGGAAAAGAGTTTTTGTTTGAAATGATGAAATAGTTTTGGAAATGGATAGTTGTTATGGCTGTGCAACACTGAGATTATTCATTTAATGCCAGGAAATTGTACACATAAAAATGGTTAAAATGATAAATTTTATGTAACTTATATTTTACCACAATAAAAAAAATTTAGCAAAAAGAGTTACCAATGATATTGAGAATCTAATATAATATGTACAAGGCAGAATGAGAAAAACAAAGATTCCAAAGACCAGTTCTTGGTACTCAATGATGTTAAAGAAATTTAAATTCAAGTAACATGGCACACTAAGTTGAAATGAATGTTTTCCTTTTCTACTACAAAAGCACGGAAATTCTAGATAAAACACAAGAATTTGTTTTAATACATTAAAGTGCTGTATATCTTTTCTTTGGTCTTGTAGACCTACTCTTCAATCATTAATACCCTCTCTACCTGGGAGGCTAATCTATGCGAACAATATGTACAAATATTCTTGTCCTCTGGTTTCTGGTCATTTTCAGCTAATGAGGAACATGGCAGGAGATAGAAAGGAGGGAGGAGAATGAAGTCAGTATTATTCCCTGTTCTCCCTGCCCGTAAGCCTATTTATGGCAGAAACATCCCAGCGTTACTAGCTCCAGGTACTGTACTATCTCCTGTGGTTTCCCTTCCCAGTCAACACCTTTGTCCTTATGAGAATGTCATCTTTTTCTAACTAATATAACAGTTAAACTTGAAATAAATAAAGGGAAATCTCAAGATGTCAGAAATGAAGAGGAAACACAAAGTCAGGGTAACGACTGGGAACTGAGTCATTACAGACTCAGTTTTCCTTTATAGATTATTACAAGATATTGAGTATAGTTCCCTGTGCTATACAGTAGGTCCCTGTTGTTTACTATTTTATATACAGTAGTGTGTAGATGTTAATCCCAAACTCCTAATTTATCTCCCCCCCACCCCTATCCCCTTTAGTAACCATAAGTTTGCTTTCTATCTCTGTGAGTCTATTTCCGTTTTGTAAATAAGTTCATTTCTATCATTTTTTTTTAGATTCCACATGTAAGTGATGTCATATGATATTTGTCTTTCTCTGTCTGACTTACTTCACTTAATATGGTAATCTCTAGGTCTCACTGCAATCCCACTCCCGGGCACTTCTCTGGAGAAAACTCTAATTTGAAAAGATACATGCATCCCAATGTTCATAGCAGGATTATTTATAATAGCCAAGACATGGAAGAAACCTAAATCAACAGATGAATAGATAAAGAAGATGTAGTATATACACAATGGAATATTACTCAGCCATAAAAAAATGAAATAATGTCATTTGCAGCAACATGGATGGACCTAGAGATTATTATATACCATATATTTAAATTTGTATGCAGACAGTTCTGTTGCTTACATGACAGTGTTGTCCACAGAATGTCTTCTTATAATCAGAAGATTATTAGTCAATGATTAGCAAGAGCAAAGGGATGCTAGAGCTTCCTGGGAATGCCAAGTCAAATAGGCATAAAGGCCTATTATGGATTATAACAAAATACATGCATAACCTCTCCACACTGTCCTCCCTAGCCCCATTCATTAAGTAGTTTCTCCAGTAAGAGGACACGGTTTTATCTCCATTCAGTCCGTAACACATTTAAATATACAGGAAACTTCATGAAAATTAGAAAAACATTTTTTTAATGGAATTCAAAGGATCACAGTAACATATCTACCATGTTGGAACTCAAAACAAAAGGAATAAAAATTACAAAGGTCATTACACACAATTTTACCAGCACTATAAACAAAAGGAAATGGGAAATGAAAGCCTGGGCACAAATTCTGACTTCTGGATGAATTAAACGACCACAGATTTAATCATAGATGAAGCATTCATACAAAAAGGAGAAAACAATGACTATATTTTCTGATGTCATCATTTACTGGCTAATTCTCAAAGAGGTAAATTTAAACTCAGATGCAAACATAGTTAATCTTGATCTCCACATAAATATTTTCTTGAGAGCAAAAAGAGAAATTAAACATGAAGTGTTCAATCCACGAACACCTTCTAATTTGTAAAGTTAAATCAAAGTCTTAACATTGATCACCATATCAAAACTGTCTACACAAAAATCTTCCTGCTCTTTATGGAAAACAAACCTAAATTATTTTAAGATATTTCTCAGGGAACAAGCTTCTCAAGTGATTGTAGGTTTCAAATCCATACCAGACTGCTAGCAATCACTCACCTCTTTCTTTTCTTAACCACACTACATAAACAAAAGAGGGTACATTTTGAAAGTATTTACCACATTTTCCCCCATAACTCTGTTACCTTATGTAAGCTGCTTTATATGGTCTTTCTGGAATATTAATGTGAATCTTCTGCATTAAGATTCTTTCACTTTCAGATCTTTTTCACACAGATCAGATTAAATCCATACCTAATACAAAACTAACAAATCCACTAGAAGCATTTTCATTATTTATCTTTATAACCCAATCAGAAAAAAACCCTCAACATTCTAAGTTTAAATTAATTGCAGTCATGTAAGGAACTTATTTTTGAAATCAGAATTAATTTTTTTAAGTGACTGAGAAAATGTCTCCCTTGTTAATCTCTCCCTTTCTTAACTTCCTCACCATTCTTCTAGTCTATCACATTTATTATATACCTACTAAAACAAAATTGATACTAATGCCTTTTTCACTTTTGAAGATCCATCTCATATGTTACTGCCTTTGTAAAATACCTACAGATTCCATAGAATGAATTTGTTAATAATTTCTCTATAATTGCAGGGCATGCTCATCTCTATTACATCTTATAATCAGGGTCACCATGTCCTTCTGTATAGGTTGGACACTACACAATTCTAGAAAGTACCATTCAATCTGTACTTGTGTGAATGGCAGGCTCTAGATGTATGACAAACAGGTGTGACCATTCCACATGAGCCCTGTCTTTTCTGGGCTTGCAATGTTTTCTTAAATATTTCTTTCTAAAAGACTACTCCCAAGATAGGTACTCATTTTCATCTTGACGTTCCAATGAATACAGTACTTAGTGAACAACTGTTTAATGAAACACTCTCCTTTCTGCCAAATGTCCACAATATTTAACTTCATTTATCAATTTCACTTGTACTAGCTTTGTCTAGCAATGTATCACCCCAAGCTTTGATTACTCTACCAAAGTATTTCACAAAGTGTATTTTGTGCAATGTTAACATGTAGGCTATGATAAAGGGGTCTTTGGTTAAATGAGTTTGGAGAGTACTGCGTTGAAGAAAGTCAAAGTTTTCTTTACTGCAAGAGCTTTTGTATTCTAACGATATTAATAATCTCCAAGAAAGGATTCACCGTTTTTACCCTAAAAGGATATGTCCCATTGACTCCATAAGGGCACATTCCTAGATTTTCATTTGGGGGGAAAAAAGTAATCCTATCACTTAGGTCATTGTGTTTCTTAAGATTTGGAATGAGCAGGGATACAGAAATTATTTATGCAGGGGTCAAATAGATCTACTCCAGCATGTGTTTATGCAAAAACAAAAACATAACTTCTACCTCTATTATATTACAGTAGTTCTCAGTGGTAAGCCTCTATGGAGTGTTTCAGAAATGTATTAGGGTATTTTTGGTTGACTCAATGATTGGGTGTCACTACTGGAATTTAAGGGTTAGCAGTTAGGGTATCAAGAGGTCCTATGATATATAGGACTGTCCTGAAAAATGAACACTATCTTACAGACAATGAAGTAGGTAAAAATCCTGTTTATAAGTCAACATTTGAGCATAAAACTGAATTCTGTTTTAAATCTAAACACAATATTTTTGCACTTATGCATGATTTTATTTATTAAGAGTTCCAGAAATGCAACTACTGAAATGAAAAGAATAAAAACTTTTGTTTTAAACTTTATCAAGTTTGCCATTACCTCAGGAAATCACAGCAACAACAACGGTACCAACTTGTGGTATTTAACAAAGACCTGCACAAGTCTATATGCGGCAGACACACTCACAGTAATTCTATGTACCTGGCTACTTCATTACAACTTCTAATGTAACCATGCCTGAGCATTTATATATTAAAATAATAATTACTATACCTTAAATTAATTTCCTTTACTCCTTTATATTTTATTCAAAATACTAGATATTTTTGAAATTATATGTATATGTAGGTCATATTATGTTTATTTTCATTTCAGGATAGTAAAGGGGGCTTTATAAAACATTTGTTATTAAAAGGGGCACTGGCACATTGGGTGAAGTTATGGTGTTAAAAATGAAAAGAAAGGCTTCTATGATCAGAAGGAAGAGGAGAGAACTTTGGGTCAGACAAGACTGAAAAATCACTAACCTAAAGATAACAAAGGCACTCTGGTTCTGAGCCTCTTTTGTATCAGCTTCTACATTTCCATACTTCTGAGGAACCATACATTTACTGTCTCAGTTTTTGCCACTTCACAGAACCCCTACTGTCCTAAACTACCCCACTAACTACTAAAAGTGATTAAAATACTTGGACCTAAAAGAAACAGTAATACACAGCCACTGCTACCATAGCTCCTCACGAACCTTCTAAACTCACTAGCTTCCAGAGAGGTATGGTCATCTTCATTCTCAATCCTGATACAGAACTCTGTGGTATATATACCACCCTTCATTTAGTAACAGAATTTTTCAAAAACACTTACCTCAGTAGTAGTTCCAATGTCAGCAGATGGGCTACATGTGCTGGTATCTGGAGGAGCTGTGCCTAAACTGCTTCTAACTGGAGAACTAGGGACAGGCCCCACTATGGACTCCGGATAAGCTGAAAAAGAACTGAGATTGCCTCTCTTCTGAATCTTATTCCAGACTTCATTCATGATATCAGTTAGCTCATATAAGAGCTGCACCTAAGCAGAAGGGAAAAAATAAAAAGGAAAAACAAATCTTTCAACTTCTGGTCACAACTGACTAAAATATTAAATGTGAGAAAATGAAAACAAGTCCAGGGAAATAAGAATATATGAAACAAAAATCTATCATTGTATCACTGATCATGGTATTATATCATAACCTATAATCTGTGATATATAATTATTATATATTATATATACTGTAATTATTATATATATGATGACTATTTTGTCATGATACCACAATTCTGATGAGATATAGAGAAAAATAATTCATATAAAAATATACAATATTAAACATTTTATCATGAATTGAATTTGAGAAATATAATTAATTTATTCATACTTTTAATTTGCCACATAGTCACATTTTGATATTTTATAAGCAATTTAGCATTTCTGTGGGAAAATAATGCTAATAAAATAATGCTAATAAAACAGCTTATTATGGTACAGTAGATTTCTTTTAATATATGACTAATAGAACAATCACAAAGAAATGCCTTTTAAACAGAGGTCAGGATCAAAATTAGAAGCCAAATATATCCTAGTAAACATGATTATTTAGTTATACATGAAATAATTACCATTCTTATTTCTAAATTGTTTACACATTTAAACTTTCTCTATTTTCTGAAGAATAAATCTGAAATTGGATTTCTTGCCCAGCAAAATAAAGTAAAAAAGAAAGATATAACACAGAATAGTAAAAGGAAAATGTTACATATGAGACTTTTCTATAGATAAAGAACATAAACTATCCAACCTACTATTCCCCTCAGATTTGTCATTCCAATATTCAGAAAAAAAAATTGTTTAACTTGCACGTTGTTTGACTAAGTTCTAAGATATTTACATAAGATTTCATAAATAAGCATTAATCATGGAATCTGTATGACAACATATTGCCATATACTGTATAAAACAAGCCTAGGGGGAAAAATGCAAACACAATGTATAAGCAAATCCACAGCTGGATACCATATTCTGCTTGCCATTAAAAAAAAAAAAAAAAAAGAAAGAAAGAAATTCTCATATTTATAAGAAGTTTCAGCCTCAGGACACATCCAGATGATAAAGCTGGCTTCTTATGTGGGCAGAACAGATGCCTAAAAACAGTGTTGTCAATCCTTATTTGATATAAAACAGTATATGGGTTACAGTTTTCTCCTGCTTTTTGTGTGATGAAGTCTCAAATCTCAGGTTATAGCTCTTTTTGTTTAAAAAAAAATCTAATGGCTAGAGATCCTACAAAAAAGCTCTTAGAAAAATTTTAGTTCATATTCTTTTGTCTTTCATAATCATGAGTGTTTTCTAAAAAGAAACCATTTTGTTCCAAACCAAATTTTTAAAAAGATTATTTTACTTTTTCTTAAACAATTAGAACTGACAAATAAGGAAAGCATAAACAGTTTCTAAATACTTTCAAAGGCATAAAGTTTATTTACCTAAGAGAATTGATGCCGCTTTTATTGTCACTACTTCTGGTTTCCTTTAACTGTTACCATTAAAAAATTGTATATGAATGTCACCAAGTACACTGTGTATTCAGCATGCCAAGCAAACACTGACATAAACTTTAAACGTATTATTATTTTCAAAGAAGAAAGCTGCTATCACAGAATCCAGACTTCACAAATTCAGAGGTTTTAAAAAATAGAGCAAAAATGCTGAAGATAAATGTTCAACTCTTATCCTTCAAGCTGTACTGAAAACCATGCCAACTAAAGCCACAATGAGCTACCACTACCCACCTATTAAGACGTCTGAAGTTAAAAAGCATAACCAGACCAAGTATCAGTAAAGATGCAGAGCAGCTAAAACTCTCATTTACTCTGATGGAATGCAAAATTTAGAATACAGTTTGGCCATTTCTGAAAAAAACATATACCTACCACGTGAATGAGCCATTTCCTAAGTGTTTCCCCAAGAATAATTAAAATCTATGTCCACACAAAGACCTATATAAAAATGTTCACAGAAGTTTTATTTGTAATAGTCTAAAACTGGAAAAAATCTCAAATGTTAACCAATAAGTTAACCAACAATACAACAGAATACTTAGCAATAAAAATAAATTAGAGATTCATGCAAAACCAAGGATTAACCCCAAAATTATTATGCTGAATCAAGGAAGCTAGGCAAGAGAGAGAGAGAGAGAGAGAGAGAGAGAGAGAGAGAGAGAGAGAACGCAAACTGTATGATTCCATTTATACAGAATACTAGCAAATGAAAATTAATCAATAATGACAGTATCAGTGATTGCCTGGGATTGGGGGAGGAGTAAAAGGAAGGATTACAAAGGGGCACAAAGAAACTTTTGAGGATGATGGATTAATGCATTATCTTGATTGTGAAGATGATTTGATGGGTATACATAGTCAAACCTTATCAAATTAGATAATCTAAACATGTGCAGTTTATTGTATTTATGTCAACCCCAATAAAACTTTTTAAAAAGATCTCTAAAAAATAAGCACCACGTGAGGCAGCTTTATATGGGTTATGTATGAAGGTGATTGAATATCAATAATATTTTGCATATCAAATACTGATTGGATATGTAAGATATTAAATATTAAAAAGTAATATTTTATTGTTGAAAAATTAACTGCACATACATTTTCTCATTTAATCTCATAACCAATCAGAAAGAAGACTTAATTGGACTGAAGAGGCTGAGACAAACCTCAAGGGAATACATTCTTGAAGGACAGATAGGATTTAAGTGGGTGCAAAAAGCCATTCCAGTCATAAGAATACCAAGAGCAACAGCCAAGTACAGGAAATGAACAAGACATGACAAAGGGGCCATGACAAGTTTTGCAGCATATTAGGAGAGTCAGAAAGAAGAGAAAATAGAAAGGTAGACATGAAGAAGAAAAACCATGGATATACAATGTCAATGGAAACCAAGCAGGAATGGAACTTCAACAAGCAATTACTGATCCATGTTGAACAAAAAAGAGCTCTAAGTGAATATGAATTTAGAAAGGCTATTTCATTTGGCACACAGGTCGTTACTAATCATTAAAATTCAGTTTCAAAAGAAAGAGTTTTTGCCAAAAACAAAAACATCCTTTTCATACAGAGCATTACACTTAGTCTACTTTTGTTTAAAAGATAAAAATAAAAATCAGGAGCTCAGAGAAATTAAAAATGGGTGATTTGTCTAAGACTACAAATCCAGTTTTGTCCGAACTGAATGCTTATGTTCTTAGACAGTAATGCCAAATTCCATTAGCTTGGTGAAAACTGAACTTACAGCAATAAAAACTATGACAAAATGGATAGAAAAGGAGCATAAAAAACATTATTTCTCTAGTTTTACAACTTAAAACCCAAAAATGCAAAGATACTTTTATGTTTTGGGGAATGCCTTATAGGTAGACAAAATGTATCAATTTATTGGTAGAGGGAAAATTAAAATTTTATTATATTAAAGAAGATTCCTTATTAAAGAAGATTCATTTAATTTTGGAATGAACACAATTTTTAAGGTCTGAGAGACTAGTGCCTAAAGACATTAAAGAGAATTGAGTAACTTTAGTAAAACACTTAAGATAAAAGGCAAGGTTGGTGCAAATCACTCCTAGGAACAAATTCTCTGAATATTCAACCAGGTTAAATACTTACAGCGTCTAAGGCTTTTAATGGCAGTGAGTTCCAGGAACTGACACAGCGATTTAGGTCTCTATAGTTGATACAGAGATCTACAACAATGTCAGACATGACAATAAATTTGGTCTAGGCCTGCCCTACATATAGAGCTTGCACTATATTTTAGAGTATATAAACTAATTGAGGGCTCTGAGCAATAATGAACCAAATTAATTGCTTACAAGAGCAAACACTTCTGACGTCACTCTAACGAATAAACAAAAGAATGGTACTGAAGTAGGAATTACTTGAATGGAATCAAGCTTATACACTGGCTATAATCCAAAGTTCATAAAGCTTCTGACAGTGTATGTGAAATTTAGTGGGCATATACATTGTTCTGGGGAAAAGGCTTTTATAACATTCTCAAAGAAGTCCATGGCACAAAAAAGGATAAGAAGTACTTCACAAAAAACACAAATAAGAAACAAAAAAGCCCCCAGATTAATCAGTGAGAAACCACTCACAAGAAAGAGGTTTATTTTGGGTCATTAATCTTAAAAGGAAAAGTAAAAATAGTAAAAGAAATTTTAGGAACTTATATGCACATGGATATTTGGGCCCACGATACACTATAAGGCAGGACACCCAGAAAATAAAAAGAGACATATAGATATATTTCACTAAGGAAGATTAAACGTTTTTGGCCAAAGATGCCATAAAGTTTGAAGGCAAATAACTGCATTACAGATACAGGGTTTGTATTTATAGAATATAAGGGAGGCTCTTCAAATTGCTAAGAAATTTAATAGAAAAATTAAGTAAATGATATGAAATATTAACCATAAAAAAGCAAATTCACTGGCCAATAAACACTGAAAAATCTGTTCATCCTTATTAATAATCAGGAAAATACAAATTAATGTAAACAACATGAACTGTCAATTCACAAAAGAGCAAACTCAACAGCCAATAAACATTTGAAAAGTTGCTCAAACACCTGGTTTCATTTGCCTTCAACATGAAGGATTTCCTTTAGGATTTCTTGTAGTGCAGTCCTACTGGTGACAGATTCTTTCACATGAAAAATGTCTTTATTTTGTCTTCATTCATAAATGTTATATATTTTTTTACTTAGAATTTTGGGTTGAGAGGCTTTTAATTTTCTTAATTTTCACGATTTAAAGATGTTCTTTTGATCACTACAGCTTCTTATGAGAAGTAAGCTAACAAAATCTTGGTTCTCTTGCATGTAATGTGTCATTTTTTTCTCATGATACCTTCAAGATATGCTCTTTATCTGTGGCTTTCAACAGTTGGATTATGATGTGTGTAGGCATGGCCTTCTTCATGTATTTATCTTATTAATTTTTCTCCCCTCATTTCTGGCCTACATGTAGTACTCAATAAATATCTGCTGAATTCACTTAGGAAAAAAAAAAAAATCAAGTCATCCTTTGTAATTCTGACAGAACCCAGAGGGAGTCTGGAAGGCTAAAGCAACCCACTCACAAAAAAGAGATTTGGAGTCTCATGTCTTACCATTAAAATTTAGGTTAATCTGGCACACAAGGATATAAAAGAGTACTTACTCCTTACTTTTTTCTTTGAGTACATGTTGATTCTTCAAAGTCCTATATTGTTTTGTGACTTCCTGTCCCTTCAGGAATACCGCTACATTCCACCAGGGATATTCATACCAATTTACATAGAGGATCTCACATTTTATATCAGAGTCAATCTAAACTAACAAAATGACATTCATATACCATTTGAGAGTTTGCAAAGTATTTTCATAACTATCTCACTTAAACTTCCCAACAACCTGGTGATCAACTTTGGATATAGCAGGTGCTAACAATTTTACAGAAGTTGGTTTATCAGGACTTATCAAGAAGATAAAGTAGAATTAAGTGAATAAATAAAATTCATTACACTTTGGGTGCAAAGGGATTCTCAGGGCATGAGGTTCATTCAGTCTTGGTTTAATTCTCAGGCAAGAAAAAAAAAAAAAGGCCCTTGGTATTTGGGGAGAAGCAGCAAGGAGCCCGTGGGAGTCAAGTGATCAAGGAAAGGACAAAAGGAAGGAGCAGACATAAGAAGGTAATACCAGGCCAAACATAAGTTCTATTTATGTGATGACTTGGCTTAGAACTGGTTTATATTTAAACAACAACAACAAAACCTGAGCTTAGTTCTAAATAAGGTGAATATCTAAAGAAGATATCCCAGAGCTCTAGTTTTGAGCCACAGTCTTACATTTAGTAAGACTCAACAGAAATCACCATACTATTGAGTATCTCAAAGTAAAAGAAAAAAATTTTTTTAAAGATTAATAATAGTGGAGTCCCAGGCTAAAACCACAATGGGAACAGAATTTATTCTCAGCTGGGATAGCTATGGATAACCAGAACATGTAGAGTAGGACAATCCTCCCAAGGCTATAATGACTCCTAAAATAAGTCTCTAAAATATAATGTCTCTGGTAGGTAACTCCAAGTAGTAGTTAGCTGTCTATTATATAGGAACTGAGCTACTACTAAATATAAACTATGAATAAAAATTTTTTTCTTATTCTCCTCAAAAGTTTCTTCATATCCCTTTGTAGTCTATCCTTCCTACCACCCCCTTCTCCTTCCCTCTCCCTGCCCTGGCTCCAGACAACCAGGAACCTACTTTCTGTAACAATGTAGTAGTTTACACATTATAACATTTTATATAAATGGAATTATACAGTAAGTACTCTTTTTTGGTCTGGTTTCCTTCACTCAGTGTAATGACTGCAATATTTTTTCATGATCTTGCATTTTATCAATAACTCAGTCTTTTTTATGGCTGAATAGTATTACATTGTATGGATAAGCCATAATTTGTTTAATTTGTTAAATTCACTTACTGATGAACATTTGGGTTATGTTTAGTTTTTGGCTATACAAATAAAGCTGTTAAATACATCCATGTAAAAGTCTCTGAGTGGATATACATTTTTGTTTCCCTGAAGAAATACTTAGGGAAGAATGGCTGGGTTGTATGTTTTTTCCCCCCCTCCAGGAACTTCAAAGTTGTTTCCAAAGCTGTTATGTAATTTTTACATTCCCATCAGTAGTATACAGAGTTCTAGTTGGTTCATAATACTCCATCTTTTAAATTATAGCCAATCTAATAGGTATGTAGTGGTATGTTTTCATGTTTTATTTTGTTTTTTCCTGATGAATAATGATGTTGAGTATCTTTTCATGTGTTGACTGACCAGTCACACATCTTGTGTGGTTCTAATCTTTTCCCCATTATTTGTATTCATGTTATTTTATTTATTGTTCTTTGTCTTCAGGTTACCAAGTAGAAAGGATTCCATAAATATTCTGGTAACAGTTTGGTAAATGTGTTGCTAATACTTTTTCCAAGTGTCTGGCTTTCTGCTATCTTAATGTGTCTTTCGAGGAGAAAATGTTTTTAGACTTGATTATGCCCAATATCTAGATCAATTTGGGGACAGCTGCCATCTTAACAATATTGAATCTTCTAATCTATGAACAGGTATCTTGCTCCAGTTAGATGTTCAAGTTCTCTCAGCAATGTTTTGTGGTTTTCAGGGTAGAGGTCTTGGACATCTTTTGTTAAATTCATTTCTGTATGTTTGTTGGCACCAATATAAATGGAACTGATTCATTCCATTTTCCAGCTGTTAGCTGCTAGTACAGAAAAATACAATTGGTTTTTATATATTTATCTTGTCTCCTACAACCATAATAAGTTTATTAGTTCTAGTAATAGTTTCTTAACTCCTCCAGGATCTTCTGTAAAATATTTGATCATATGAAAATAGGGAGAGTTTTACTTCTTTTCTTATCTTTGTGTCTTTTATTTCTTTTGCTTGGTTAATTGCAATGGCTAAGATGGCCAATATGACAAAGAACAGGTGATAGAAGGAGGCATTCTGGGCTTTTTCTTGATCTTAGTGGGAAAAAGTTCAATATTTTACAATTAAGTGTGATATCTGGTTTCTCAGATATGAGTTATTATTTAATGTCCAGATATTTACAGTTTTCCTAGTTATTATTGATTTCTAATATAATTTGACTATGGTTAGATAATATACTTTA
Organism: Delphinus delphis; assembly: GCF_949987515.2. Lineage (NCBI taxonomy): Eukaryota > Metazoa > Chordata > Mammalia > Artiodactyla > Delphinidae > Delphinus > Delphinus delphis. The sequence goes on along the minus strand of NC_082699.1, from coordinate 43,754,222 downwards.
CTGATTTTAATTCTCTTAATATAATGAGACCATGTACACCTGAAAAAAATGTGCATTCCATGGTTGTTGAATATAGTATTCTATAAATGTCAATTAGGTCAAGGTGAGTTCACAGTATTTTTCATATCTTCTATATCTCCAATTATTTATTTTTCATCTAGTTGTTTTACAACCACTGAGAGAGATGGTATAAAAATTTCCTAATATGATTGAATAGAATTACCTGTTTTTTCCTTTAATTCTGTCCATTTTTCTTTCATGTCCTTCTTTATCTCTGGTAATACTTTTTCTTTTTGTCTATTTTATTTGATATTAAAATAAATAAGTCCATCCTTCTTATGCTGTTTGTATGGTGTATTTTTTCCTATGCACTTATTTATATTGTTTCTTTATATTTTAAGTGCTTCTCTTTTAGGCAACGTATGCAGAGTCTTGCTTTATTCCTACCCTAATAGGAGCAGTTGGACCAGGGGTCAGAAGACTTTCTGTAAATAGTCAGATAGTAAATATTCTAGACTTTGTGAGCTACATAGTGTTCTCCCTTGCTGTTACTTAATTCTGTGGTTGTAGCATGATGGTAACCTTACACAGTATGTGAAAAAAAGCATGTGGCCAAATTTATCTGCAAGCCTTAGTTTGCTGAATCCTGGTCTAAACACTCCCAGTTAGGATCATAACATTTAACGTAATTCTTGCTAAGGCAGGATCATCTCTACAATTTTATTTTTTGTTTTCTGTTTCCATCCTCTGTTTTATGTAACTCTGTTACCACTTCTTCACTTCTTTAGATTATTTGAATACTTCTTAGTATTTCATTTTAATTCATCTATTGGCATTTTGGTTAGTATTTCATTTTAATTCATCTATTGGCATTTTGGTTATATCTCTTTGTATTTTTGCTTTTTTTTTTTTAGTAGTTATTCTAGGAAATTATATGTAGAAAAACTTTCACAGTCTACTTTTAAATTTATACTGTACCACTTCATGAGATATTTAGAAATCTGACAACCACTCGGTCCCCTTAGCCCATCCCCCACTAACCTTGATGATGAAGTTGTCTTTTTTTTTTTTTTTTTGGCTGTGTTGGGTCTTCGTTGCTGCTCACGGGCTTTCTCTAGTTGCAGTGAGCTACTCTTCCTTGTGGTGCGCGGGCTTCTCATTGCGGTGGCTTCTCTTGTTGTGGAGCACTGGCTCTAGGTGCATGGGCTTCAACAGTTGTGGCACGTGGGCTCAGTAGTTGCGGCTCGTAGGCTACAGAGCACAGGCTCAGCAGTTGTGGCACACGGGCTTAGTTGCTCCACAGCATGTAGGATCTCCCTGGACCAGGGCTCAAACCTGTGTCCCCTGCATTGGCAGGTGGATTCTTAACCACTGCGCCACCAGGGAAGTCCCAAGTTGTCTTGTATATTAAATCCACATGCATTGAAAGGTCTAGCAGACAGTGTTATGGATTTTGCTTTCCACAGTCATATGTATTTTTTTAAATAGTTAAAAAAAAAGATTTATCAAGCTATTTATCATTACTGTTGGTTTTCCTTTATTTCTGAAGATCCAAGTTTTCATTTGGTACCACTCACTTTTAACCTGTAGAACTTCCTTCAGTATTTCTTGTAAAGTAGAGGTGCTGGTGACAATTTTCCTAGTTTTCTTTCATGTACAGTGTCTTTATTTCACTTTAATTTCTGTGAGACATGCACACTGTCTTGACAGTGTTTTTCTGTTAGCATTTTAAAGATATTGTTCTAATGTCTTCTGCCCTCTGTGGGGTTTTTTGTTTGTTTTTTTAATATTTACTTATTTATTTATTTGGCTGCATTGGCCCTTAGTTGCAGCAAGCAGAATCTTCATTGCCACATGCGAGATCTTCGTTGTCACATGCGGGATCTTTAGTTGCAGCATGCAGGATCTAGTTACCTGACCAGGGATTGAACCTGGGCTCCCTGCATTGGGAGCGCAGAGTCTTAACAGCTGGACCACTAGGGAAGTCCCATGTCCTCTATGGTTTTTAATGAGAAATCGGCACTCATTCAAATTAAGCCATATATAATGTATCTTCTTGCAGCTGCTTTCAAGATTTTTAAAAAATTTATCCTTGGTTTTTAGCATTTTAATCACAACGTGTCCAAGATAAACATGCTTGGGACTGGGTAAACGTCATGAATATGTAAAAGCCTATCTCTTTCTGCAAATTTGGGAAATTTGTACAATTATTTGTTAATATTTTTCTGGCCCAGCTTTTTCTCCTTATCTTCTGGAATTCCAATTACACATATATTTGAACATTCCGTCCCACAACCACTGAAGATTCGATCCTATTTTTAATATCTTTTCTTTTCTGTTTTCCAAATTCATAATTTCTATGCACAATGTTCAAGTTCAATGACTCTTCTGTCACATGCAGGTCACCTCTAAGCCCATATGGTATGGTTTTTTCTTTCAGATATTGTATTTCCAATTCTCAAATTCCATTTGATTGTTTTTTTTGTTTTTTTTTTTGCGGTACGCAGGCCTCTCACTGTTGTGGCCTCTCCCATTGCGGAGCACAGGCTCTGGATGTGCAGGCTCAGCGGCCATGGCTCACGGGCTTAGCCGCTCCACGGCATGTGGGATCTTCCCGGACCGGGGCACGAACCTGTGTCCCCTGCATCGGCAGGAGGACTCTCAACCACTGTGCCACCAGGGAAGCCCCATTTGATTGTTTTTATACTTTACTTCTCCATTGAGAATTCTTACGTTTTTCATTCAGTGTTGCTTTCCTTTACACCTCATAAAAAAAAATTATAATAGCTGTTTTAAAGTCTTTTTTGCAATTCAATTATTTAAAAACCAAATTGGGAACATTCATTTATGTTGTTAGTTTTTGCTTTTTTTCCCCCAGCGTATATAGAATAATCAGTGGGACTGATGGGCTGAGATGGGCTTCTGCTGCTATGACAGAACTAAATCTATTTTTTCCCTTTTAACAGCTTCTGTGATAAAGGATCTAAAGAAGGTGAATCTGTTTCTCTATAATCTGTTTGCTAGAGCTGCCATATAAAAGTGCCATAAACTGGGTGGCTTAAAACAACAGAAACTTATAGTTTCATGGTTCTGGAGATCAGAGAGTCCCTACTCAAGGTAATAGCAGGGCTATGCTCTGGGACTCAGGAGAATCCTTCGTTGCCTCTGGTTCTTCTGGAGGTAGCCAGCAATCCTTGTGTTCTTTGGCTTGCAGCTGGATCAGTCCAATCTCTGCCTCCATTCACATGGCACTCTCCCTGTGTATCTTCACATCAACTTCCCTCTGTGACTATCTACTTCCAAATTTCCCTTTTTATAAGGATATCAGTCAACTAGATGAGGGCTCACCCTAATGAATTCATTTTAGCTTGATTACCTCTGTAATGATCCTATTAACAGATAAGGTCACATGATGAGATACTACAAGTTAGGAATTCAACGTATCTTTTGTTGGAGACACAATTCAACCAACAAATTTTCCTTCCTCTAGGAAATGCATTTCAACAACCATCAGCAGTAGCATTCAAAGAATAATCTAAGAGGAGTTAAGCCATTTCATAATTATTCTCTTCTATACTACTATGGGTCATAATAGAATGGCAAATGGCCATTAATATGGAATATTTACTATTGTTCAAAAGAATTTACTACTGATTATAAAAGAAATTACTTTCATAATGGTGGATAAGCTATTAGTTTAGTATAACTGCCTCATCATAATTCTAACTGTATGTATTTTTTAATAAGGCCATCACCAAGATTAAATTAGCAGGTCCGATCTTTTCAAAATGCACAAATATATATGAAAGTTAAACCAAACTGTAGAGTATACAGTAGGTGGAGCAAGGCAGAGAGAAGAGGGGAAAGAAGGAGGATGGTTTCAGTAAGGAGGCTCTATAACATATGAATAATATTTGAACCCACTTAAAAAAACACACTTTAAAAACTAGCTCGTCACCACTAATGCTGGAATAAACAAAGATTTATCGACATTGACCTAACAGATCCAATAAAACTCTAAAAAGTATTGTTTTAAAAATATAATTTCAAATACTATTCAACGTTGATAATCTGTGTAGAAAATATACAAGAGTCTGCTTGAGGTCAAAGAAACAAGTGTTAAATTATATGTAATTAATAATTTGTACAAACCCAGGAGATCTGAATTCATACTAAATTATAAAACTGTAGAATATAACATGTTTGGCCTATCCCAACTGGAATGTTAAAGGATTAACAAAATGCCTTTTTTAAAGAGTAAACAGTGCTTTTTTTCTTTTAAATACTGCATGTTGAGCAAAAGAAGTTTTGAGTGAGAAACTGATCGGAAATTACATTTGATCACTTCAATAGACTCTTCCAGTCTGACAGTAAAGTAGTTCTTCACCGTTTAAAAAACTTTACATCTGTAACTGATTTCATTCCATCAGCCAAAAGATGCATTTATGCTGCCACCATTACATTTTCAGAAGAGTTTGAATTACAAAACTTGAGAGAACTTCAAAGCAATACTTAATCTAACCATTCTGATCTTGATGGCCCTGTTAAAAATAATTTAAGACACTTAATAGAAGAGAAACCCTTCAACAAAATGAGTAACAATTGTTCTTAAATCACATTATTTTAAATTTCCTTTCATAAATCAAATGTACCAACCTGGGGGTTCGAGCATTTTATCTCAAGTGACTCTAGGTCAACATGCAGACAGACAACAAATGAATGCCTCATATCAGGTCCTGTAGCGAGTAGTTTTTGAGATGTAACAGCTAGAGTAGAGGTACAACCCATAGGTTCCACTAGGCAAAGTGTCACTTGTTTTCCAAAAAGGGTGTATATGCTGAAATGATGCAAGCTGATGGTCCAAGGAAAGGCATCACCTGAAAATGGGTACAAAAGTGGGTAGGGAGGCACACAAACAAAAATATAGTTAATTGTCACTTGATAGTAAGGTATCTACTGTTAATATTTGAAATATAAAACAGTTAATATGGCATCATAAATAGCGTATACTGTATCCCAGAGACCAACATGTTAAACAGTTTACATGTTATATAAGAGTTACCTTTTAAAAATGTTTATATTTATTATAACATACTACTATATCAATAATGTACATTATAAAACATACAAAAGTAGAAATTAAGGAAATGAGATAAAAATATAAATACAAGTTCTAACTTTTTCTTCCCTCACCCTTGTACTAGTGGGTTGTACAGTGCAACTGCTGGGATGTATGCATTATATCTTGGAGACCACAGAGAATGTGTTAAATTAGGAAAATTAGGAAAATGAACTAAAGGTGACCACAGATCTGACTGCAGAATAAAAAAAGAATAAACAATTTACTATGGTCTGTTGGACCATCTGCATCAGAGTCATATGGGTGCTGATATAAAATACAGATTCCTGGTTTCTACTTCAGACCTACTTAATCAGAAATCTCTGATGGTTAAGACCCAGGACGCACGTACATATCTTCAGTTGGTGATTCTTATATATGTTATTTTTAAATCAAGTATATTTTATTTAAAAATAAAAGTACTCACATTTCAGAATTAAAAGCAAAATTTCTTTCATTGTTTTAAATTTTTTCCTTTTATTGATTTACCAGAGAAAAAAATTGTTAATATAAATTTATGAGATAAAACTATCTTTTTTTTATTGTGGCTATAGATAAAATACTTTGTGAAATAGCATTAAAAATGTACTCAGTATTAAAACATTCGTAAATATTCATTACTGGGATGCCAATTTGATGGAAAATATGTTCCTATGACTTGTATTTTTGACTTTGCAATTCTACTGGCACTTGATAGTATAGATAGTATAATACAGACTTCTTTTTAAGTATCTAGTTCTAAAACAAATTGAAAATATTTATCTTTTAATTAGAGAGGTACTAGTGTCTCACTGAAAATAACTTAGAAAATATAATATATAAAGAAAAAAATCAAAACCAGTCATAATTCACCTTCCATCTTGCTACTCCCAGGAATACGCACTATTAACATTGTTATTATTTTTCCTTCAAGTCTTTTTTTTCCCCCCCTGTAGTGTGGGACACGCTCACACAGAGTTGGAACCAGATCACATCGTACTATTAGGTTCATGTTATTTTTTAGCAAGGAAAAAAATACCAAGTGAATAACTAAGTAGATCATGCTATAAACATATATACTAAAGGAATATAAATAAGTATTTGAATTGTGAATGGTGATACTCAGGGGATGCTACAAGATAGATTCTCATATGTTCGAACATTCAAAATGTCTTGATCAAGTAGTTAAGAAAATTAAAATCAGAAACTTTGAAATTGAGACCTGGATAATAAAATAAATCTAGCTACATAGCAGTCCACAACAACTTGACTGGAAACAATGGAAACTGCATAATAATATGTGGTCAGCATCGTGGTACTCTGCCTGTCTTAAGACTTAAAATATTTTGCCCCCAGGAAAGAATGACAAACTTTAAATCATCTGTAACTAATTCTGAAATTATTTTAAAACCTACACAAAGTTCCAGGCTATTTACAAAATAAAGGCTTTGCCAAATTTGTCTTAAAATACTTTGGAATGATTTCAGGTTACATATTTTAAAATCTGTAGTGAGCTATACATAGTCTTTCAAATTTTATGTTATCCAAGAAATGTTAAATGGTGATTATGTTGGGTAAAAAGCACCACATTTAAATTCATGAAATAGAAAAAAAGAATTCCAAATGACATTGGTACTATCTCAGATATGTGTCTCTGCTTCTTCTTTGGAATCAGACCATAACCTGAAATTAGGTATACCATATTCTAAGTCTTAAACAGAACCTTTTAAGGTAATATTTTACATCCATTTATTTAACAAGCATATCATCTATTTTAAAAAGTACACTCCATTTATTTAACAAGCATATCATCTATTTTAAAAAGTACACTCTATCTAGAAGAGCTTAACATGTAATGACAAACATTCCCACAATTAATCACTGTGGAAAAAATTATCAAAACATAACACATCACTACCTGCACACCTATTCCTTGTACACACACACACACCCCAAAATAAAAAGCACCTCATCTATTTACAACACTGGCAATATACTGTTCTGAGAACTCCATAAAATATGCTCAGATATCCATGACGGACCAGGATCATGTACTATTCTGAGAACTTCAAGACTAGTATTTTAACATTAATGAGAAAGTGCTAAGGCTATAAAATGAGTCTTTCATTTTAGAAAAATTATTTATTGCTGGCAAAATTCAGAAATAGTCAAATTGTCTAAAGAACAAGAAAAAATAAAAACAAAGCAGGAGGACTGAAAATTTCATTTCTGTGTGAAACCTCTATATTATTAACAGAGCAAAGAATACCAATAAATTAATTCCCAAAAAATGATAACCAAACACTAATGAACTTCAGATGAGTTAACGTAAAAGAAAGTGAATATGGCAAAGCTTTGAGACAAAATGAATAAATAGAATTCAGTGTGAGACTATGTGATACATGTGTCAACAGTGGGGGAGAGGGACTCTGATCATATACATCTAATTTACAGTCTTCAATACTGGTGGGCAGGGATCAATATTCTGCAAAGAGAATTGGTCTTTCCCTTTCTAAAGATTCTGTGCTTTATTACAGGAAAAAGTATATATACTTTGCACCAAGGTAAATCACCTTACAAAGATCAATATGGAAAATGAAGAAAGAAAACTGTTCAATATTAGAGATACTCCCCCTCAGTTTTCTTTCTTTCATAACCTTAGTCATTACGTGTCTTTAGAAACAAACAAAAAGGTGTCTTTCCTCTTCTTCTTAACTCTTTTCCCTATGTCCCACAATCCAGTATGTCTCAGGCAGGTTTTTATTTCAAATATGAAATAGTGTAATGAGGAATATTTTACTGCTAATTGTGAGGGTTAACAATTTGGAAACAGATGCAGTGTATTCTACAAACATAAATGAGCCAAAAGTGCTGACCCTGTTTCCCCAAACCACTTAGCACTAAACTGATTTACAGACAGTTGAGATAAAGGGTTTCTTTAATTCTACATGATATTAATTTAAGCAGTGGGAATGTTCGAGGAATGAAGGCATTAAAAAAGATATAAAGCATAATCAATTCTCCTGGCAGAGGAGAACTGCTGAAATGCCTGGAAGAGAAGGAAATGAAAATGAGCAACATATAGTTTTATTTGCTCTGTAACCAAATTTCTACTTTGGAAGAAAATACTGCTTTGTATTAGGAAATGTAAAATGTATTGCATGTATAAAATAATAAAAATTAAAAATATATTAAATTTATATAAATATATAAAATTTATACTGAAAAATATCATGATTATTAAATCATGATAAAATAGATAATTCATTTCAAATTTGTGAAATATTTTCTTCATATCTAGAAACCCAAGCATTCAGTGCTTGATTCACTTCTTTAATCCTTCCATAGGCCTTTGTGCATATATAAATGTTTATAAACTCAGCATGTATTAAAAAAAAAAGGGTGTGTGTGTTTCCCTGGTGGCGCAGTGGTTAAGAATCTGCCTTCCAATGCAGGAGAGACGGGTTCTAGCCCTGGTCCGGAAAGATCCAACATGCCGTGGAGCAACTAAGCCCGTGCGCCACAACTACTGAGCCTGTGCTCTAGAGCCCGCGGGCCACAACTACTGAAGCCCACGCACCTAGAGCTTGTGCTCCGCAACAAGAGAAGCCCCTGCGATGAGAAGCCCGCGCACAGCAACAAAGAGTAACCCCTGCTCGCGGCAACTAGAGAAAGCCCGCGCGCAGCAACGAAGACCCAATGCAGCCAAAAATAAATAAATAAAATAAATAAATTTATTTTAAAAAAAAAGCATTCAGTGCTAACTAGTATTCACGTCTGAATATTACTGGTTTAATCATAACTTAATCATCAAATTTTCATTAGTGTATAAAGAAATATAATACTGTTTTTTAAAATTCCTTAAAACTTATGACTGCAAATATAAACAAGGCAAAACCAGAACAATTATTGCTTTTAAAACTAAAAGTAACCTCAAAGACTAGTGCTGTCCTTCAAGCAATTAAAATATCAGTAATTACAGTTTTAAAAGAGGTGTCGAAATTATAGCAATGCAGAATTTATTTAAGGTCATATGGTCAGCTAACAAGACATACCCTCAGTTGCTACAGCTTGTCAAGATATGTTACAATTAAACGTTTTCTAAAGTGACTTACCACTAACTAATGGCACGTCTTACCTCACTTAAATTATTACACAGACACTTACATAATTAAGGAAACATTATCATAAAATATTTCTTGGGTCTCATGACTCAGTGATATGATATATGGATTATAACTTAAAAAATAAATATAGGGTAGTTTAAAGATCCTTATTTTTAAATGCTATTTTTTGCTTCCTGATTGTTTTCTACTTTAGCTTTTTCTTAAATAAATGAATTTATTCCTCATTAAGCTTTTTATTGAACATGTACTTTACAAACACCATGTCCTCAAAACTTTAATAACATAAAAAAAGTGATTAAGACATGATTCCCTTTCCAAAACATTTTCAGCTATATACATTATATTTACAAAAATAATAAAAAATACTTATAATCATTTACAACACAAACATCCTAGATAATAAATTCACTTATCATTTCCCTTAACATAACACATAGTACATGTAGACATTTTAGTCAATTTGAGTTAAATCTATTACCTTCCCAAGACTTCTGCAAAAGAACTGTTTACTGCTATTAGATGAAAGTCAAGACTGACTAATGCATAAAAGCTTTGCCATGTTAACCTTCCTAATAAACGAGTATTTGTTAGGAATAAAAGATACACATTTGTGTATTCATTTTATATTACTGACAGAGTATATCAATTTACTTAAGTTGATAAACTGGTTTACTGAGTGCATTAGAACACTATGACACTGCCTCTACAGCATGAGCCTGGATTTTGCACCAGGAGACTTAGGTAAATATCCTAGCTCTAACTATCCCTTAGTATTAGAGGAGAAATGCTAATTCCTAATTCCTCTGCTTTTTCCACATGAAGTGCTAAGCCATTTCATGCCTTTTCCTTCACAAGAACTGAGTGGACTATTTCATGACAGTAAAAGAACCAACTTAGTGACAAAAGAAAAGATATAAGAATAAAGATCAAAGAAAAAGCAAAAAAGTTTTTAAAAAAAAGGTAAAAAGTAAAGTCCTGATTAATTTCACTTCTTTCATTATTTGGTATTATTATTTAAAGAAGTTTTTTGGAAGACAGGAAGTTCATAGATGACCCAAGGACCCTTTCAGTTCAAGAAACTATTCCAAATACTAAATTAAAGAGTTTGGGGACTTCCCTGGTGGTCCACTGGTTAAGACTTTGCCTTCCAATGCAGGGGGTGTGGGTTTGATCCCTGGTCAGGTAGCTAAGATCTCCCACACGCCTCACGGCCAAAAAAAAAAAAAAAAAAACCATAAAACAGAAGCAATACTGTAACAAATTCAATAAAGACTTTAAAAAAAGTGTGATAAATGAAAGAGTCTGAATCAATGAATTGTATTGTATTTCGTGAAAACCTCATACAGAAGGGAATTATATGGAAGAAAACCTGAGTCCTGGTGATCATGTTTATCCATAACTTTGCACCTCAAGTACGGTTTCATTCCCTGGGGCTCAGATGAACCACTTTAAAAACATGCTAAAGCTGACAGGTATGACCAGGGACTAGCTGTGAAATTAGGAATAGAGCAATTTTTGGTATTGAAAATAAATGTTACTCTGTAGCACAAGATTCTATCATGTTATCAGTGCCAACTGATGGACAATCTAGGTCAAACAGTTACCTAAGGATATAAAAAAGGAACAAAGAAGTCAGGTATGTGACAATCTTACAGATTTGTAAACTGTCAGAGAAAAGGTGACAGGTTAAGTACAGGTATAGATGAGAATACCTAGTAAAGCTATAAATATGAAGAACACCTATCTTTAAAGAAAGTGTAGAGGAAAGGAGCCCATGAATGATATTCAAAAGGAGTAGCCACTATCCACAGAAAACAAATCAAGGAAAGTGGTTATCCAGAAGTTAAGAAAGAATTTCAAAAAAGAATCAATGAACATCAAGGATTAAAAGGTTTCTATTGGATTTGCAAATAAGAGGTTTGTTCTGTTAACTGAGTAAGCTGAAAGAAATTTTAGCATTTTTATATGACAACAAGGATTAAATAAGGAGGTTATAATTGATGAAGCAAGTTCCGTAAAAATGTAGTGCATAGCATATAGTATGCACTCAATAAATATTTGCTTTATGAAGGAAGGAAGGAAGGAAAGGAGAAAGGGAGGGAGGGATGGACTGAGATGGATAAATGAATAAAAATGGAAATGGCTTGGTCCTAAGCAATATCAGCAGATGAAAGACTTAATCCAGGTAAGGTAGATTCATTTGTTAAACAAGTATTTACTGAATTAAATATATGCTAGATATTATTCTAGGATCTAGGAAAAGAGCAGTGAACAATATAACCTCACTGTTCTCATGGATCTTGCCTTCTAGTTGTGAAAAGGATAATAAACTAATAATTAAATGACATATAGTATGTTGATGGTCCTAGATGTTCTGAAGAGCACTTAAGCAGGGTAACAGAACAGGGCGCTGCCACTTTAAGACAGGATAGTCCAGAAAAGCCACTCTGATAAAATGACATTCCATAGAGACATAAGGCATGAGGCTACTTGGGAAAAAAGTGTTCTAGAAGGTGAACAGTAAGTGTAAAAGTCCTGTATCAGGACCCTGTTTGGATGGGAAGTTGTCAATGCTTTCATTAAGGAAATAAGGAGGTTGTATGCTGTGTAGGGGAAATAATCAGATATCCTTGAGGAAAGTGGTGAAAATTTATAATAGCTTTTATAGGGAGTGGAAAGGTATTAAAGGAAGTATAAAAAGTTTACAAAATTATCAATGAGGGCCAGAAGTCATTTTTTCCCAAAAAACTGTCAAGAACTTCAGAAAAGAAGCTTAAATGTCAAATAGTTGGAACGATCCAAGGCTACACTTCCTTCCAAGAAACTGAGAATCCACAATATCCAAAATATATAAAGAACTCATGCAACTCAATATCATAAAAACAACCTGATTAAAAAATGGGCAGAGGATCTGAATAGACATTTTTCCAAAGAAGACATACAGATGGCCAACAGACACAGGAAAAGATGCTCAACAAAACTAATCATTAGGGAAGTGCAAATTGAAACCACAATGAGATAACATCTCCCACCTGTCAGAATGGCTATTACCAAAAAAGATGATAAATAACAAGTGTTGGCGAGGATGCAGAGAAAAGGGAACCCTTTCTGCACTGTTGATGAGAATGTAAATTGGTACAACCACTATGGAAAACAGGATGAAAGTTCCTCAAAAAATTACAAACAGAACACCATACGATTTAGCAATTCCACTTCAGGGTATTTATCCAATGAAAACAAAAACACTACTAGAAAAAGATATCTGCACCCCAATGTTCAGAGAAGCATTATTCACAATATCTGAGATGTAGAAGCAACCTAAGTGTCTATCAACAGATGAATAAAGAAAATGTGGTGTAGGAGGAGGATATCAAGCTGGCAGAGTAGGACACCGAACTCATCTCCCACAACGAACATATCAAAAAAATACATCTACATGTGGAGCATCTCTCACTGAAAACAAACTGGAGACTGGCAGAAAGGCTACTCTATAACCAAGGCTGTAAAGAAAGATCCACAGGGAGTCGGGCAAGAGGTAGGAGAAGCAACAATCAGGGGGACCTGTAC